>NC_135348.1:34145918-34765347 GCF_023851605.1 Tamandua tetradactyla | reverse complement strand
CACTACCCTCATCAAAAGATAGAACATAAAGATAGAGCATCAATAAGGAAACAGAGAACTTGATATGATAAACGACCTAGACCAACAGACATATACAGAACATTGCACCCCAAAACAGCAGCCTATGCATTATTCTCAAGTGCTTATGAATCATTCTCCAGGATAGACCACATACTGGGCCATAAAACAGCTCTCAATATATTTCAAAAAATTGAAATATACAAAGCATTTTCTTTCCTTGATTGCAAAGAAATGAAGCTGACAATAACAGGCAGAGAACTGAAAAAATTCACAAATATATGGAAGATAAACAGCACTCATAAACAATTATGGGTCAAAGAAAAAATTGCAAAAGAAATCAGTAAATTTCTGGAGATGAGTGAAGATGAGAACATATCAAAACTTATGGGATGCAATGAAGTCAGTGCTGAAAAGGAAATTTATAGACTAAATGCCTACATTAAAAAAGAAGAAAGACCAAATATCACAGAACTTTCTGAAGACCTGGGAGAGCTAGAAAAAGGAGCAGAAACTAGTTTCAGAGCAGACAGAAAGAAATAAGCAGAAGGGAATAAAAAAAAAGATTAGAACAGAAATACATGAAATCGAGAATTAAAAAAACTATAGAGAGAATTAACAAAACCAAAACATCTTTGACATCTTTGATGTCAATAACATTGAGAAACCAATATCTAGACTAAGAATGAAGAAAAGAAATATGCAACTAAGTAAAAAAAGAGGGGGGTATTACTATTGACCCCAGAGAAATTAAAATGATCATAAGAGGATACTATGATAAGCATATGCCAACAAATTAGACAACTTTGATGAAATGGAAAAATTCCTAGAAACACATGTGCAACCTACACTGATTCTAGAAGAAATAGAAGACTTCAACAAGCCAATTACAAGTAAAGCGTTGGCTCACTCATCAAAAACCTGTGAGCAAGGAAAAGTCCAGGGTCAGATGGCTTTACAACTGAATTTTACCAACCATTTCAAGAAGAATTAATGCTAATTCTGCTCAAACTTTGAAAAAATTGAAGAGAAGAGAACCCCACTTAACTCAATGTATGAAGCCAACATCACCCAATACCAAAGCCAGATAAAGGTACCAAAATAAAGGAAAAATACAGACAATTTTTTCTTATGAAGATAGATGCAAAAAATCCTCAACAAAATGCTTGCAAATGGAACCCAACAACATATTAAAATAATCATATAACGTGATCAACTGGGTTTTATCCCAGATATGCAAGGATGGGTCAACACAAGGAAATCAATTTTTAATCAAAATATTGACAACATGAAGGGGAAAAAAGCACATGATCATCTCAATTGATGCAAACAAGACACCTGGTAATAACGAACATCATTTCTTGATGAAAACACTTCTAAAAGTAGGAATACAGGGAAATTTACTCAGCACGAGAAAGAGCATATCCTCAGTATTGAAAGTTTGAAAGCTTTCCCTCTAAGATACAGAACAAAGAAAAGATCCCCAGTGTTGCCACTGTCGACAACATTGTGCTAGAAGTTTGAGCCAAAGCTGCTAGTTAAGAAAAAGAAATAAAGGTATGCAGATGAGAAAGGAAGAAGTAAAACTTTCACTATTTGCAAATGACAAGATCCTATATATAAAAAGACCCAACAAATCTACAACGTTGCTAGAGCTAATAAATGAGCTCTGCCTGAAGGTGGAATAAAAGATCAACATGCAAAATCAGTAGGATTTCTACCCACTAGCAATGATGAGTCTGAAGAATTTAAGAAAAAAATCTGTTAACAATAACAACTAAAAAAATTGAATATCTTTCATTTATTTTCTTTACTTTTTTTTTGTATGCTGTATGGTGGGGTCACATTTCATTATTTTTTCGTGTGAGTGTCCTATTATTGCAGCACCATTTGTTGAATATTTATTTGCTTGCTTATTTTTTGTTTGTTTGTTTTTTCGGAAGTGCATGGAAGTAGTCAGCAAGAATTTAAGATGGAGTTGTTCAGGAAAGATTTGTGGGAAGTCTTTTGTCTGACAGGTATAATCCCAACCTACTTCATAGAACACCAGCAATACTGTTGTGGATCTGTATAAATGGAACCATTGCTGGTCTGGACTACAAAGGACAGAAAAGGGTCAAACTGATGGAAAAATACCTTCAGAGGCAGAAACATGGAAGCTAAGGGTCTGAAGGCAGGAAGCCTCGGGCCAGGAGGGTGGACCAACCCCTACATGTGGAGACGGTGAGTTTGCCCTGGAAGCAGAGAGTGAACCTTCCACTTTGTTGCTCAGGAAGAGTTGTGCCCCAGGCCTTGGAGAGGGAGGAGCACATTCCTTGGGGATTGGGGAGGGTCTGGCTGCCACCACATTGTTCTAGAGGAATTGAGTACATGCCTGGGAGATGGCAGAGGGCTAGGGTG
Organism: Tamandua tetradactyla; assembly: GCF_023851605.1. Classification (NCBI taxonomy): domain Eukaryota; kingdom Metazoa; phylum Chordata; class Mammalia; order Pilosa; family Myrmecophagidae; genus Tamandua; species Tamandua tetradactyla. The sequence continues at coordinate 34,762,929 of NC_135348.1, read as the reverse complement.
CAGCCCCGATTCTTGGAGAGGGTGGAACAGAGAATAAAATGGTCTCCTGAATGTCCACCAAGATTGCACATGCCACACCAGCATTTGGAGAGAGCAAGACCACTGTGTAGGCCCTTGGAAAGGATGGGACTGACTCTCTCTAAAGCCCCGAGGATGAATGACTCTCAGATTTTGAAATCCAATGGAGTTTGCCTTGCAGGTTTCCAGAACTGTATGGATACGGAGAACCCTGGGTTCCTTCAGTTCCCCCCTAAGGAAATAGAAACATGTATCCTATAACTACCCCACCTTCATATGTTGCCAGCAGCTTACTTATTCTGAGTTTTCCCAGGTCCAGATCCAGAGGGGACCTTTTTACCTTAGAACAGACTATGCCTGTCACTGACTTTGATGATACCTTGTGTTGTTTTAACTTTGTATTTTTTGTATTGTCATTGAAATGATCTAAGATTTTTGTGATATTGTGATGAAGTGAATATATTTTGTATAAGGAAGAAACAGGTCTTTTTTTTAGGGTTCAGAGGGTGGAATATGTTGGCCTGCAAGTACTGTGCATCCTAGAAAAGCCATGTTTTAATCCTGATCCAAACTTGTGTGAGCAACCATTTCTTTTAATCCAGATTCAATATTGTATGTAGAATCTTTGGATTAGAATATATCCAGGGAGATGTGATTCACCCAATTGTAGGTGAGACCTCTGATTAGATGGAGATGTGACTCCACCATTCCACATGGGGCTGGATTAGCTTACTGGAATCCTTTAAAAGAGGAAACATTTTGGAGAAATGCCAGAAATGAGAGAAGCTTCAGAGCAGACAAAAACTTCATAGCAGAGCTGACACAGATGCAGACATGTGGAGAATAGAGACACAAATTTTGGAGATGCTTGGAGCCCAGCAGACATCGTCATGAGATGGCAGGCAAGCCAGAGCATGGAGAGAGCCAAGGGAAGCTGAGAGATGAAAGCCAGCCCTAAAGTGAGGGGCCATGACAGGAACAGAGGCTCAAAGTCGTGGAGCCCAGGAGCAAGGCACCAGCAGATGCCAGCCATGTGACTACTCAGCTGACAGAGGGGTTCCTGATGGAACAGCCTTGCTTCAGTGAAGGTATCCTCTTGCTGGTGCCTTAATTTGGATGCTTTTACTTCCTTAGGGCTTTAAACTTGTATCTTATTAAATTCCCCCTTTTAAAAGCTGTTCCAGTTCTGGTATATCACAAACCGGCATTTGCAAACTAGTACAAATGTATGTATTAATAGAATAAAAAGTGAAAGGTAAGATTTAGGACTACATAGCAAAGTAAACCCTAATGTAGATGATGGATTATAGTTAATAGTACCACTATAAGAATATTCTTTCATGAATTATAACAAATACATGATATTATTACAAAGTGGTGTTGATAGCATTTTATGGAGGGAAACCTAATGTAAAACCTAATCAGGACAACAGATAGAACTACTTTAATAACCATTCAGTTGTAACAAAGGTCACTACTGTTATGGTTTATTAAAAAGGTGCTATCATTGCCAGTAATGCAAGGAATTGTGGGGTGATGTACTGGAATTCTGTGCTTTGTAAACTCACAACCTCTCTAATAAAAATAAGGTTGGGATTGTCTACCATTATTTTTGAATATTTTTCTATCCCGTTCTCTTTTTCCTCTCCAATTATACAGGTGATTGCCACTTAATATTATTCTACAACCCAATGATGTTTATTTTATTCACTCTTTTATCTCTAAGTGTATTTCATTTGGATGGTTCTATTGTTGTATGTTCAAGTTCACTAATCTTTACTCATGCAGTGTCAAATATGCTATTAATCTCACATATTTGAATTTTAACACAGATATTTCATTTTTCACATGTATACATTTGTTTTGACACTATTGATATCTTTTATTTCCCTCTGCATCATTCCTGTGCTCTTCTCTCCCTTCTTGAGCATATGGACTTTATTTACAGTAACTGTTTTAGTATCTTTGTGGACTGTCTATCCTAGTATCAATTATGGATCTGTTTGTTTTGAGTGATTTTCCTAGTTGTTATGACTCCATGGCTGTATTTTCCAACTTTTTTGTACATCGGTATTTTTTATTAGATGTTGTGACTTTTTTAATTTGTTTGTTTTGGGGTCCTGGTTTGTTGTTTGTTTGTTTTTTTTTGTATCCTTTAAAATGTTTATCAGTTGTTTTGTGATGTTGCTCTGCTCCTTGGAATCTGTTTATCAGTTGTTTTGTGATGTTGCTCTGCTCCTTGGAATCAGTTTGATTCTTTTGAGGCTTGCTTTTTAAGTTTTGTTAGAGTGGTTCCAGAACCCCCTTAATCCAAGGCTAATTTTGCCCCATACTGAAGCAATAACCTGCTGAGGACTGAGCTAGATGCCCTACATGATGGGAGACCTTTTCACTTTGGGTATTGTGGCGTACCCAACTCCCATGCAGGGCTTCCTTCCATGGTGTTAGTAGTTTTCTCACAAGCATGAATTGATAAGTCCTCAGTCAAAGATTTGAGGGAAACCCTGTCCAGATTTATGGTGTGCTCTTCCTGTGCACTAATACGACACCCTACAAATTCTATCCACCTTGGCTTATTATGCTTTGAACTCAGTCTCTTCAATTTAGCTCCGTTTGGGTACCCTTTCTCTGCTGAAGCCTGGAAACTTTTTCCAAACAGTTAATTTAGGAACCTATCAGGTTTATCACATTTATTTTCCTTCTCTCAGAGACTGTCCTTTTATGCTTGTTGCCCAATACTGAGAACCATTGTTTCACATATCTTGTGTGATTTGCTGGTGTTTAAGGTAGCATGTTAAATCTGTTTTCTATTACTCAATCACGAACAGCAATGAAACTCTATAATAATTATTTTAAATTAGAGTCTGAGATACACATAGTCAAGTAACTGTGTTAATGAGAATGTGAGGTTTGAGGCTCCGTGGCCTGTAACTTTTCAGTATGCCATTTTTTTCTAAAAACTCCAGCATAGAAAAGTTAACACTGGATCACTTAGTTAGCAGTCAGAGTGCAGAAGTTCATTAAACAAGTGTGAAATCAGAGGTTTTGAAAATTTTGAGTTACCACAAATTACTAATTGCTAAAAAATGTAAATGTGAAAGTGTTGTTAATAAAGTGGCAATTCTGTGATTTATACATATTTGGATTGCCCAGGTGACAAAATAGAACAATAGGCCAAGAAGCAAATTTTCTTCTCTCAGAACTCTAAACAAAGGCTAGCCATCACACTTATCTTTGATATATTTTATACATAATAATAAAGATTAACAAGATGCATCACAGTCCAGTTGCATCCAGAAAAGATGGGACAAGTCAAGACTGCAATTAAAATATGTTATTTTCCAGGGAGGTGTATTTTTAAGTACCAAATTAATAGGGGAAAATCAGATTTTCTTTTCTTCTTAAGGAAGATTTTTCCCTTATTTACTTATTTTATTCAATGAACATCAAATTTCAAAATATTATATATGCTATTTAAAAAATATTTCCAAAATTTCTGTTAAAAATCTGGGTCAATTGCTTTACTATTTCAGATTGAACAAACATAAAAGCACAATATTCCTGCATCTGTAAAAAAGAATACGTACTTTAAAAATATCTGAAGCATCTGTTGAGATGCAGGTTCTATATCAATAATATTGCAATATTTACTCAATAAATTGAAAGATACTCAAAGTATGACATAATCAAAATATAACATATTTAAACTAAATATGTTTTAATATAACTCATTTAAACTAAATTTCGAAAGACATGACATTTTAAAAAATTATATATTGCCCCTAGCTCACTTAGACCTCTGAGGGAATACTTGTTTTTATATAATCAAATATTTGTGAGTCGCCTCTGTATCACCTAAAATCTGTCCTAGACACTATGGAGTCAAAATTCAATCAGACATAAATGGCCACTGCCCTCAGGGAGCTTTGAAATTGCTGAAAACAAAACCAAACATAAACAATATTTAAAGATTCATGGTTATAAAGATTACGAAGTGTGTGCCAGGAAACAAAATTAAGACTGTAACAGCACAATAAAAAAGCATGCTTATTATTAAGGTGAAGTCAGGGAAGCCTTTTCAATAAAGTAACATTTAATTTGAGACATAAGTAGGAATTGACCCAGATAAAGTTTTGTGAAAGTGGGAGTGGGGAGAACACCAGAGGAGGGTAAATGTGAAAGCTCTGGGAGTGGTGGTGGTGGGGTGGGTGGAGAGAGAGAGAGAGAAATTTTAAATGAATGGAAGACAGCAGGGCTGGAGTTTACGTGTGGAACAAGTTGGTGGAACAACAGTAACTTTCAGCAAAATATTTCTTTATTTCTTACACAGAAGAAGGCGTACAGAAAGAAAAAGTAATCCAGGTCACTTACACAGCACAAAGAGTTCAAAAGAGCAGGGGAGTAAGTCCCATCATAGCCAGTCTCCTGCAGTGGCTGAAAACTCTCCAGGTCGGGATCTATAGATGGCAGCTCCTAATGCCCTCCTTGAGCCAGAGAAGAGAGACCACTCTCTGCTGGTGGGGGCCCTGCCGTGAGAAGCCCTGTTCTGACAAGCCCCTGGGGCTGCTTCCCAGTTTCCAGGTTTACAGTCTGGTGCTGCCCTTTCATTAGACTTCAAGTCTCGCCCATCTTGCGGAACGGCACAAATAGAAGAAGAGATTGGGTAATAGAAAGCAGAAGTCACCTAGCATGTGTTCATGACTTCCCCAGACAAGGAATTGGGGGTAGGTGGGTTGTGGGGGTGGCTGCTTAGTGGGTGTCTGTGATTACCCTAACAGTAAGCTTTGAGATAATGGGGCTAAAGCACTAGGTAAAGAAAAAAGTTTAAAAGGATTGAATGATGTAAAGTTTGAGAGTTAAGGTTTGAGATTCTACCTTACATGAATTTATTTAGTACAGAGTTTTTAGCACAGTGATAAGACCAATGGTATGAGAAGTAAGCAGGAATGGATGGGGAGACCACGCAGGAAGCTAGAAGGCTATGGCAGGACCCAGGACAGGTGCTCCGGACTTGGACGAGGGTGTTGTTAGTGAAGGTGGAGGAAAGCAGTGTAAGTAAGGATGTGTGTGTGCGTGTGTGTATCAGTGCTTTGCTGATCATTTAACTTGGTAGCTCTATTCTGTGCTGATTGGGAGTATAAATGTGTGCACTTAAATCAGGTAAAAGAAGAAAGTAAAAAAAAAAAAAAAACAACGGTGGGTCTAAAGAGGAGTCAGGAATAAAATTAAGACAGGTGCTTTGGGTCACTGATTTGATTCTAAATTTGCATGCAGTCATCCATGAAATAAAGTAAATTAACTTATTGATTATAAAATTCACCCTATCTATGAAGTAAAGGCAAATTGCTTTTCAGATATATAAATGAGGTTATTAAGATCTGAGAACTGAAGGTAAAGATTTGATAGGAATTTCTCCTGGAATACTCAGACAGTTAAAATGGGCAGTTAGATTGAAGACTAGAACAGCAACAGAAATCAGACCTTCATGTCTGCGTACTTACAGGTTGTGTGTGTGTGTACGTGTGTGTACCTGCGTGTGTGCATGTGTACTTGCGTGTGTGCACGTTTACCTGTGCGTGTGCATGTGTACCTGCATGTGTGCGTGTGTACCTGCACGTGTGCATGTGTGTGCATGTGGCCATGGGTGAGAGAGAGAAGGAGAGAGAGGGAGGGAGGAAGAAATTGATTCTTCAAGTGCTACTGACAGATAACTTCAGAAATACAGTTTAATAATGGTAAATATTATTGAGGAATAACAAAATGGAGTTGCAATATCTTTGTTTCATCATCTGTTTGGCACACTTCAGCACAGGGAAATATTTTGTTATTGCTACCAAAATGTTACACGTAGTAATTTGATGATCTTTATATGAAGTGTTTTAATTTGATAATATCCCTTAATGACTAGTATAGAAATGTAACACAAATATTAAAAAGACTTTATAAATATGCACGAGTAGTATTTTTATTCACTGTTATGACAGATCTGAAGGTCAACAGAAGGAAATATGGTTTTGAAAGTTGTTTTGAATGTGAAATAATGTTATGTGCCTTGCAGGTACAAAGCAACGTGAATTATATTAAACATGTCACCTGTAGACTTTAAAAGATTTCCTCTTGCAAGATTAACTCAATTAACCCATCAATAAATTATAAATAGAGGTAACCAGATTATTTTTAAGGAACAAACAAGGAGATAAACATTTTACAATCAATACATGTAATCAAACCTGTTATGTTACAGTCATTAGTTTCATAGTTTAATAGATGACAGGAACTTCTATTGGATCTAAATCAAATGTGCCTGTTAGTAACAATGAGTAATAATAAAGTACAAGGCTATGTAACAGAAACAAATGAAGTGTAAAAGAAAATAATAGAAGAACATGACAAGTTAAATGCTTTCTTTGCTGTGCAATGTTCTTGGAATAGAGTATATCATAAAAAAAACTTTTCATATCTGCTAATTTCATGGACAGAAACCTAATTGAAAGGTCAAATAACCTATTTTGCTGAAGTTTTATTCAAACATCAAATTCTACATCTTCAGGTGCCATCCTATTCATATTATATGACATAATTAGGAAGACTACAAATTATCTATTTAAAAGAGAATTTTTTGTAATCTTTTTCTATATTTATTCATCCCATGTATTTGAAAGATTATGTATTTTTAACATCTCACCAAAAATAAGGAAATCTTCCCAGAAAAAAATGCCCAAGTCTTCAATTTATGAATGGTTTGTTACTGGTATATTTAAAGCAACTTTAAGTAGTTTTTTTAAAAATTTATTTTGGTTATGATTAAATGAATTGATGAAACCATTAGGGCCTGAAAAATAATCAACACATACTTGAGAGAGAGGCAATAAATGCAATGACATAATCTGATGTATAAAGAAATAAAGCAAACTGAGTAAGACATAATAAGACACTAATATAATAAATGTATGTGAATGCCATTATATCTACTGAACACAAATAGAAGCCTGAAAGAATTCATCCTTGTCATTTTAAAAATCAAAATATAATTCCAATGTAGAAATTATCAGTTTAAATGGAAAGGAGGCTTTAATTAACATCAATAAGACGATTTAAAGAAGGGTAGTGGAAAATTTAGCCTTTCTAATATTTATTGTTCTAATAGGACTTCCATTTAGAGATACAGTGAAATCAGAGATGTCATTAATCAGACAATCCAAAAATAGTTTCTGAGCGCCAACTTTTATCCAGTCATTGAATTATGCAAATAGCACAGTGATAAGGAGAGACTCCTAACCTAGAGGGAACAGACCCCAAATAATCACATAAAAATAAGCACAATTCAGGTGCATATACAACTATAAAAATTGGAAGATAAAGTAAGTAATGTGAGAGAAAATGATGGAGTTTGCGTGTGTTCTAGTTTGCTAGCTACCAGAATGCAGTGTACCAGAAACGGAATGGCTTTTTAAAAGGGGAATTTAATAAGTCGCTAGTTTACAGTTCTGCGGCCAAGAAAATGTCCCAATTAGAGCGAATCTATAGAAATGTCCAATCACAGGGAAAGATACCTTGGTTCAAGAAGACCGATGAAGTTTAAGGTTTCTCTCTAGTGAGAAGGCACATGCCGAACACAGTCACAGTTTCTCTCTTGGCTGGAAGGGCACAGGGTGAACACGATCAGGTTTCCTCTCTCAGCTGGAAGGGCACATGGCCAACACGGCGTCATCTGCCAGCTTCTTCTCCTGGCTTCTTGATTCATGAAGCTTCCCAGCAGGTACTTTTCTTCTTCATCTCCTTCATAGTGCTGCAGCGTTCTCTGCTCTCTCTGAATCACTTTCATTCTCCAAAACGTTTCCTCTTTTACAGGACTCCAGAAACTTATCAAGACCCACCCAAATGGGTGAGAGACATGTCGTCACCTAATCCAGTTTAACAATCACTCTTGATTAAATCACATCTCCAGGGAGATGATCTGATTACTGTATTTCAAACATACAGCATTGAATAGGGATTATTCTGCCTTTATGAAATGGGATTTAGATTAAAACATGGCTTTTCTAGGGGACATACATCCTTTCAAACCAGCACAGCATGGATGTTTGGAGTTACTTTAGGCAGATGGCCAAAGCTGTAAATAAGATGATACTTGAATTGAATATGGGGAAGAGATAGTCCTATGAAATCTAGAGTAGGATAAGAACAGTAATTACAATAAACTCTAAGAAAAAAATGAATAAGGGTGGTATATTTGGCAGAAATGAAGAAGAGTGGGCTGGGGGTAGGGGAGAGTTATAGAAAGGGATGAAGTCAGAAATAAAGAGCAAGGATTTCATGTGGGAAAGTTTTTTATTTGGTACAGAGTGTTAGTATTTTATTTGGGTTATAATGGAAAGCCATTGGAGAATTTCGTTGTCAGGTTTAAAAAGGATCAGATTAATGCTTACAAGAATTATTACTAGTGGGTGATTGAGTTGCAAAATGGAAAAGCAAAAAGGGAAAAGCAATTAGAATGCTGTTGAACTAGTCCAGGCAGGAGACGATAAAGGTGTATGCAAGGTCGGACGCAACTGTGCCTGTGGATTACAAGGAGCCAAGTTTCTGAAAACTGCAACATACTTAGCTGGTTCCCACTACCTGTCACCATGGAGATTAGATCCATGGAGCTGCAGTACCATTTGGGTAACCCTGTCAGATGTAACTGATCATCAGGTAAGATTAATTGTTTTAACTGGATGGACTACATTTTAGTTTGTATTTGCAAATTACCAATTTTTCTTAAGGAACATCTATAGACATTCAATCTAAATTTTACACAGCAGAAGATATATTGATGAAAATTTAAAACATACTTTTCTCATTCGATGTTTGCCCAGAAAAGCTAGAAAATATGAAGTGCAACTTAGAGTATGAAATGGGACATTTTTCAGAAGCTAAAGATCTTTAAATGGAAAAATTTTCAGCCATTTCCCAACCAACTAAAGACATTTCTTTCATTATAAAAAGTTTGAATCTATATACTTAATGAATAATTTTAGATTAATCAAACTATACATAGTTGGCTAGTGTCATATTGGTTATTAAAGTGAACAAAGAATGTCACTGGATGTAGCATAAATGTTTAATAAATTGCATTACCTTTAAATATTATTTCTGAAGAACCTGAGAGATATCTGCATTTCTTCAGAGCTCATGCATGACCAGAATCTAATTTTTCAAGTTTATTTTCTCAGGGTTGTGCTTTCTGAATTTCAAAAGCAATTATATCTCATTAAGTGTTTGCTGAATTCCACTAAATTAGAGGGGAAAAGTTTTTTAAGAATTTAACAAAGACCAAAGAATAACAGAAATTTAACTACTCAACTGACATGAACAATTTCTCTTAAGGAAGAATGTTAAAACATTAGTATAATGTGCTGCTTTACTTCAGAAATACGCAGAGTTAGTTTAGATACTATGCCATTCCATTCCTATTTCTTTCCAGATAACATTGCCGAATATGCCTCTGTTTAGAGATTAATTAGTTAAGTTGAAAAATACAGAAAAGAAGTCCAAAATACAGTTACCTAAATAACACAAAATGTATTTCATCATCCTTCATTATCCAGAAGGGAGCAGAGAGACCCGACAGAGGGACTGCCTTCCTCAATATGTGATTTCATCTTGGAAACCAATAAACCCAGGACATTTTTTCGGTTATGTATTTTTCTTATCTATTTCGTTTTTAAATGTAAATTGATTTTATCATGTGCTTATATAATTTAGTGAAGGCATTGTAGACTGAACAGGCCAGTACTAAGATGAATTAATGGCTTAGTTTTCTTCAGCTGCAATAATCTATGGTGCTATGCATTACAGTGAAATAATTCATTTTCACAAAAACATCTAAAAAATCCCCAAATATTTACTGACACTGTGTTTTTCTAATCAAAGTTAAGTGTTTGAATATTTTTGCATGCAGTATTTGGGAATGGGCAATTATATATTATATTACCCATAGATATTTCTATTAAAATAGCTATAAAGTAGTATATCCTCCTCATGAATGAATCAAATGCAGGTTTTCTATAAGTTGAGGAATAAGGTTCCAACTTGCCTAATTTCTTAACCTAGAAGTAAACGCTCTTAAAGTTTTATGTTTATATTTATATAAGCCACCCATAATTTATTTACTTTTATTTTATAAAAGTAAAAATATATTCTCACTATATAGCATTTATAGATGCAGAAGTGAATAGGGATATCCCATTTCATATGTCCTCCTTATTTCCTTAATCATTATCCCACAGAATCTTCAAGAATTAGTGCATTTAATTAATTTGGAAATATACTATAAGCTGTTGGCAAAAGACTCACCTTAAATTAAAGGATACAACTAGGTTGAAAAGTAAAAAGATGGGGAAAATATATCACCCAACTAATAAACAAAAGAAAGCTGGAGTAGTAAGAAACATTAATGCACCCCTTTCGGTAATGGATAGACTATGTAGTCAGAAGATTAATAAGAAAATACAAGACTTGAATGGTACTTTAAACTACTAGACCTTGCAAACTTTATAGAACACTTCAACCAACAAGAACAGAATATGTATTCTTCTCAAGGGCACACGGATCATTCTCCACAGTATATCAGATGTTTATGTCATAAAACAAGTCTCAAAAAATTCAAAAATATTGAAATAATATGATATATGTTCTCCAGTCACAGCAGATAACTAAAACAAATGTACATCATTAGTTACAAGGTGTTGATAATCGGATGGTATATGGGAAAATATATACCTAATGCAAATTATGGACTATACTTAACTGTGATATTTTACTATCTTTTCAACAAAAATAAATTTATAGGGACAGAAGTAGATTAGTATTTATGTAGGGCTGGGGAAGGATAGAGGGATTGATAGATGACCTCTAAGGTTTAGGACTTTTTTTTTTTTTTTTTCTTTTTTGGAGTAATGAAATGCTCTCAAATCGATTATGGTGATTAATGCACAATTCAGTGATTATACTAAAAGCCACTTATTGTGCACCCTGGGAGGGTTTCTGGTACAGTAATGTATCTCAATAAAACGGTTGGAAAAACCAGCATGGTCCTGGCAGAAGGACAGGCATATGGACCAATAGAATCAAATTGAATGTTCCGAAGACAAATGGCATTTTAACAAACATACTTGTATACAGATAGCCCTATTTTAAATGAATTTTATGTGGCTAAACTTGATTTAAGTTATTTTAAAATTTTCTGGTTTCAACATATCACAGAATTTTTAGACAGAAGATTCTAGAGATGATAAAATCTAAATCATCCTTTACAAATCAGAGAACTGGTACCAAGGCATCCGTGTGACTTTTCACTGTCACATAGAAATGTCACTACCACAATGAAAAGCATCTTTCTTTCTCCTTAACATTATTTACATGTTTTTTTTCTCTTTAATAAATGCACATTTGTTTATTGGAACATGAACCTATGACCTCTGACATTCCAACATTATGCCAAATCTTTTAGTTTGCATCATACTTGGGACAGTGACTTTGCTATGAAAATTGTTTTCCTTCTAAGTTTCCACGTTCTAAAATTGAAAATCCCCCTTCATTGCCCCATCATTAATCCTTATCCTCCCACATGGCTTGTTTTCTTGATAGCATTAATTATGTCAAGTACCTTATTTTTCTGTCAGCGCTCTATTCTCCCCTGCTAATGTAAGGTTCGTGAAGAATCTATGTTTGTCAGGTGTGCACCGCTCTAACTTCAGAATAGGGAATGAAGTCCAACTCATAGCAAGCACTCATGTAGGTTGAACAAACCTTTTTCTGCACTTTTGCTGCTACAAGAAGCATTTGCTTGCATCTACCATAAATATTATCACTCACTGTGTTATGGTATATCCATTAAATTTTTAAAAATCTTCTCAGAGCTCTCTGATTAAAGTGAACATATACTATAGAGAAATAGTTTCTCTTTTGAGTCTTTCACTTTTTTTCTGCTGGTAATTAAAGGACTGTTTCAATTTGAAAACTTTGTATTTTCAGGATTGGAATTTTTTTCATTGTCAATATGAATATTTCTCATACTATCTTTCCTACTTTTCTATTCATTTAGTTCCCAGTAAACCAATATTTTGTCTTTTGGTTATTACTCTTTTCTATTTTCTTTTCTCACATTCTCCATATCCTTCATCTTTTGTCTTTATGATCTGGGAATTTTGTTCAGTTATATTTGTTCTATTATTTTCACAGTTGTTTTTAAATTATCAATAATTTTATCTTCTGAATGTTTATTTTTATTTAACTGACATCTTATTTGATGGATACAATATCTTTTATAGTCAATCTGAGAGTACTGGATAGAATTTTTTTTCACTTTCACTATTATTACTAGAATTATTGTTTCTTCAATTTTTTCCTCTTTGTACTTTCAATCTTTTTCTTTTTTCAATTGCTTGTTGATCCTTTGTTGTCAGTTCATATTAGTGAGTGAGTAAGAATATTGATTGATACAGTTAGTTGGAATTAATTCCTTTCTTTAGAGTAGATTCATTTTTTTTTTATGGCCATGGACCCACAGTTGCCAGGATTGTCCCCACACAGTGCCCATGAGTGGTTAGGGGAGGCAGCGGCAAGGGTGCCATGAGTTTTTCCTACCCTTCTTACAGCTGTGTTTTCTTGATTCAGTAACTGCCCAACCACTGATATCTTTGAACTGTTTTCCAGAGTCTTGAAGAAGGTTGCTATGACAATTTTTGATAGTTGTTCAAAGATTTCACAAAGGATGACACTGTAGAGTGCCACCATTTTGATCTGAAACTGTCAATGTTTTCTTAAAGTGCTTGACCATGCAAATATTACTCCAAGTCAACAATCAGTTAATCATACAGATTATGCTAAAGTTTGTTGGAGGACATGAGAGTGACAGTTTGATTTCATCAGATAAATCCTGGGGCAAATGATACAGAGCTATACTAATAAGGTTCACCTGAAGGTTTTTACTCTCAGCATTTCACCATACTTGGTTTTAGCTTCTCAATCGAACAAGGAATTTAGTTCTTTTTTCTCTATTGATAAAAGATTTGGTGGGCATTTATTTTCTGAATGAATTGTCTTTTATAGTTATGGTGATTTTTTTTTTTTTTTTTGGCCAAGCTATTAGAAATTGGTGGGACTAGGTGGCAAACATTGTATTTGATGCTACATCCCAAAGTTTTATGCTTCATAAAAGCTTGAACACAAGATTTTTTAAATAACCACATCTTGCTCAAATGTATTTTTATGATCTAACGCTAACGCTCTAACTAAACTCTGAAGCTCTCTAGTACTTGGGCTCACCATCAAGAGTAGTGCTGTGTACAGCAATTCCATAATGTAATATTGCTTTTGTTATTTTATGGCAATCTGCAGGCACTCAGGAGAACTGGATTGGCAATTCATATAATTCTACCACATAATGCAAATTTCCTTGAACTACAAGGTAGCATTTGTCTTAGTAGTAGCATGAAGGTGAACACTGAGTGCTGTAGAAATGCAAGTGATTTATGATCCATGGGAAATTATTCTGCCCTACGGGCTGGTTAAGTGTGGGGCTTTAACTGCCATAAAACATAAATCTACTGTCTATGAGGCTGCTCAGTTTTATTACTATTTTTCTAACTTGAGAATTTTCCTGCTGGGGATAGAACCACCTTTCCTGGTCATTTATTACTCATGCTTAAAGCTTCCCTTGCAGTTTGAGTCTTAGCATATAGTTGCATTAGAATTTCCTTGTTGTGTGTGGGATAGCCTGGGCCAATCCTCTCAGGCTTCCTCACTCTCTGTTCTATATTTTAAGGAGGAAGATTGGTGGTGGAAAGAAGTGTTATCAGAATGTGAATCAGAACTATGAAGAGTCTAACTCTGAGAATTGGGGAAATCCTGACAAAGAAAAACTGAGTCACCTTTGGTAATGAGAAAAACCAATTAAATCTTTCAAAGGTGACAGAGGGAAAGCAAAGAGAAAGAAAGGAGTGCTAATACAACTGTTCTCAAACGTAGGAAAAGAGGGTGTAAAAGGTATAAAAGGAAAAACGACAAAGGCCTGTGAAATACTGAGTGTGAAGAACAGGCACTGAACCCGTTTCTGTATACTGTTAATGTCTTTTTATCTTTCTGTGTGTTTGTATGTCATATACATATATTACTTTTCAAATTAATATCTTCAATTTTGCTGAGTTCCAGCAGGGGGGTTATACCTTAAAGATTATTGTGTGTATCCCCACAGCAACTGTTGACTTTAAGCAGAAGCAAGCTCTCCAAATGTGTGGATCTTGAGGGAGTTTGGATGGTTAATACCAAAGAAATGAAAATTCCATTTCTAGAGGTGACTCAGAAAAGATGACTCTGAGACAAGATATTTAAGGCACTGAGGAAATGAAAGGATTAGCTCCATGTGTACACTCATAAGTTTTTAGAGCATATGAAGTGAGTTAATCCTGTACACCATTAAGCTAAGCTATCTCAGAAGGCTTAGCAGGTTTCTGAAATGTACATGGAGAAGGCAGCAGCTGGAGCAGAAAAACTTCTCTAACAAAAGTCTGGTGATCCATGTTCAACTATAGCTTCACACTTATAAGCTCTGGGAACTAGAGCAAGTCCTTTTATCATCTTAGTTCGTTTTTTTTTTTTTAATTTCAATCTGAAAAGGAGGACAAATAATGCATCCCCAAATACTACATATGGTACTCTGAGTTCAAGTGAAGTCAGTACCTGAAAACATGTGCAGAATGCTCAATAACACACAAACATAAAGAATTATCTTCAGAGTGTGGAAAAATAAATTGGATACATGCAAATAATTATATCTTTTGCAATTTTCACATTATGCATTAGAAGTTCTATTTGGTGATTATCATATGATAGGATTATATACTCTGTTGGTATTTCCACAATAATATTTCAAGGCAGACTTACTTTATAATAAGCCCTGGAATCAAATTATTTCAATATATATCACAAACAAGCACCTTGTGACAGGAAAAAAAATAGGATATATGTCACTGGTAAATAACCCAAAGAGTTAACAATTTGAGTAATAATGTATTGTGATATAAAATTTTATTTCTTACCAAGAAGAGTTATCTAATCACATTAGGGGTTTTCTTTAATAAATAACTAATACAAATATGTGTAGTATATTTATAATATACTGCATGTTTGTCTGGAAGGTTCCATCATAAAATTTTATGATCACGCACTAGAGGCAAGATTTGAATATAATTAAAAATTCAGTGAGGGCAAAATTAAATTTAAATTATATTTTATTATCATTCAGTATACATTAATCTTGTGTTTTAAAATTGTAGGGAAATAAGTTTAAAAATTTGAAGGAAAAGCACTTCTTAATAAAGTGAATTTTGTTATATGTCACATTTTAAATATTTACAAGTTTAATCAAGAAAGACTAAAACGATGGAAAATTATTCAACAATATTTTTACTTTCAATGATAAAAGAAATATCATCAATTGCTTAAAGTATGATCTATGAGGAGTATATGATCTTTAATGCTACCAATAGGTAAAATTTTCCAGAAATAATTATGAAACCTGTAAATAGACAAGCTAGAGACATTGTTTCATCATATAGGGGATTCAAATATGTGCTACAATATAAATAAGACACCCATATAATTGAGATCAGTATGAATCTCAAAATTTTTTAATTAGCTTCAATTTCATTAGTAAGATGGTATCTTGTATCTTTCAGCAAAGATCTATATTTCTCTGACCAGTTGATTAAATGGAAAAGGTTTCTTTTTTTCCCAAACCGGTCACGTGCTGAGACCTGGTAAGCAAGATGATTAGAAATAACTCTGTGTACCAGACATGCATCCTGGGGATCTGGGAACGCGTGCAGCTATCATTGAAGAATGAAAAGGTCACTTGCTTCGTTATGTGCTTAAGTGACTGGCTAACATTCAAAGTTCACACATCAGATATTGAGGTGAACTATTTATTTTCTGTGAAATAAAAATTTTTTGGAACTAAAGCCTGAAGACTAAAGTTCAGAAGCAAAACAACATCTTAGAGTACATTCTCTCCCTGGATATTACTAAACTAATCATCTCATGCAATTATGAAAACTTTGGTGAATGGCCAGGACAAAAATCTAAAACCTTTGGAAAACAATGGAAGAAACATTTTTTTCATGAAGATATATTATGCTGCAAATAAGTTTTAACATGTTGAAAGTAAACTTATCTGCTTCTGAATGGGCAGGACTTACTGATGGAATATGTTTTCACTAATATTATCTTCTTCCAAACCTCATTATTTTGGGGTGATATGTAAGTTGATCATTTTAAAAGACTATAGCTGCATGAAGTGTCAGAGAGGACAGGGTGGTGCAAGACAAGCTGGCTAAAGCTTCTATAATTCAGCACAGGAGAAAAATACTTGTTATTTGTGAAGACAGATGTGACTGCATATTGCACTGGATCCACAGGAAGTTTTAAATAATTTACAATTACATGTTGTGCTACCACTTTGAGTCTAAATTTATATCAGGTTTCAGAGAGTTGTCCAAGGATTCTTGCATAGAATAGACCTCGGTGGGGGGAATCATTGTGATTACGCCCGTGTTCAAGGAATACTGAAAGTGTTCTCCGCCATGCCAAGCATTCTCCAAGAAATGAAATGAAATTACCAAATAGAACACTTCAACATTTGCCAGTTCAGCGGTGATACCTTGTCCTGCAAATCGCATGACATATTTTAGTGTAAATGCACAGTTATCCCTCTGTATCAAATCTAGTCAATCTGAACTGAAAAGTGGAGCAGATTATTTAACAGAACTGCAGACTTCTCATGCAGTTGCCAATACTATTTATAATGTTGTTCAATATAGTTTCAAAAATGTAGTTGTAAATGCACTTGTCATTCCATTTCTTTATAATTTGTTCTAATAATTTCAGACTCACAGTGTTCTTTTCTTTTCTCCCTGGGCAATAACATTTATTTTACCAGCAGTTTTAATTAATAATCATCATTCAAATTTTAAAAATTTCATTGATTCATACTTCCCTTTAAAATCTTGGTACTGATACAGAAATTCTGATGGTTTTCATTTGTTTAAGTGCAAGATCACTTGGTGATCTTGGTTAGAGTGGTTAGGCTTTATTACTGAAGGGTTTTTATCAATAAACACTGTTTCACGTTCAATGTATTTAATGGAGTTCTTATAGCAAGAACCACTGTTCTTGGGCAGAAAACAATGATGCTGTCTTTCACTATAGAAGTGAAATACAGTTTTTGCAGTAATTGATAAGATCTATATACACAAAAGATTGTGTGGGAAAGAGTAAAACGTAACTAGAAAGAGTACTCAAAAGAGTTTCGAATGAGAGCTCACAAGAGCTCTTCAAAGCTGTGTGCTGCCGTCATTCTGGCGCCATTTCCTTGAATGTAGAGCCTCGCATGTTGCTTTGCGCTATCACCCTTCTTTGAGAGAAAATAACACGGATGGAGCATCATTCCCTACTAGAGTAGAGGAGAAATAAAGCAGCAGAACTCTGGGGAGTTTTTACTGGAGACTGATGAGATTTTGCTATGACCAAGAAGTGGAAGCAGAAACGGAATTCCAGGTAAATTGTAAGGAAACGCTTAGTTTCTAGGATTCCACCTACACATTCACGTATCTATCCATCTGGGAATCCACTCGTTTCTCCGTCTATCAAGTGGTTTCTATGACTTTCTATGACAACTTGAGTTAGCTATTGATAAACTGTAATATAACTCAGATTATGTGATCAGTTTCGTGTTCAGGAAATTAGCTTACTAGTTAAAGATAAATGAATTGACCAAAGAAAGACTTGAATATTAGCGTCCCATCGTTTCAATAGGTTGTCTTTACTGAGGGAAGAGAACTTTCAGAAACGTAACCAATGGGATGCTTTGCGCAAAATGTATTTCAACTTGATTAGATCATGGTGTCTTTGTTTGGTCAAGCAAGCACTGATCTGATTGTTACTCTAAGGGTATTTTGCAGAGGATTTAAATGATTAGTCAGCTGATGGTATCTAAGGCTGATTGTATCTACAATCAACAGACCAGCAAGGAGAGGACTCTCCTCATCCAGTCAGTCGCAGGTCTTAAAGTGAAGACTGAGGATTTCAGCACTCAGAAAGAAGAATTGCTGTCTTTTCTTCAGCCAGCCAACTTCTGGGGAATAGAATTTCACATTCACTGCAGTTTCCAGACTCTTGGCTGCCTTTCAGAATTTGGATTAGGCAGTCCCCACAGACATGTGTTTGCAAAAGGGAGGGAGAGAAAGAGAGAGAGAGAGAGAGAGAGAGAGAGAGAGAGAGAGAGAGAGAGAGAGATCTCCTATTGGTTACATTTTTCTGGGGAACCCTGACTGATATACCACCTCATGATAATATTCTATATACTATATATGCTTTCCTTCAGAAGAAAATGATTCCACTTTATCCATTCCAGTATCCTTTCTTCCAGTACTCTAGCAATCCTTAAAGATACGTTTCTTGATTCTAATCTTTTTTCTCTGGCTTTGCCTTTAGAGGAAAATGATAAAAAGTGTTACATAGATTTTCATTCTTACTGGTTGACAGCATGGCACAACTATTATAATATTCTGGCCCCTGAACAAAGCCTAAGTCAAATTCATCTCTCAGTTGGGCACAGTAAGAAATTTAAAGGGAACATTTCAAAGACTTAAACTATAGACATTTTTGAAATGCAAAACTGACAACGCAAGTTTGGGAATGTTCCTCATTCACTCAGCTATTTTAGTCCATTAGAGTAAATATTTTTGCCTGGTTCAATGTACTTTCTCTGTTATCACTTACTACTATTATAATTTACCCAGAAACCATTTGTTATTTATTAATTGTCTGCCTTTCTCATATGTACAGGTGCTGGCTCTGCTGTGTTCACTTCCTACCCCTAAGAGTAGGAGATTATCTGCAGTTTAGTACAGGCTCTTTAAGAAGTTTTGAATCATTGATTATACCTTGATCATTGGGTCTTACAGTAAGCTTATGTGTGACCTTCCAAGATAAATATACTATAGTTTTGGATTTTTAAATTATGAAATTAAAACTATTTCAATTAATTAAAACCTTATGACATTATTTTATATTTAATTCTGCATTTTAAATAGAATAAAACCTTGAATAATATATAGTTTTTAATTTTTTCTTAAAAAACTAGAACTAGTGATTTTAAGCATTTTATAATATGTTTATTGATTCTACATAGGCACACCCTTTTTTTTTTTTTTTTTTTTTTTAGGGAGGAAGGGAAGGAAAGACAGAGAAGGAAGGAAGGATGGAAGGGAAACATCTTTAAACATTTTCTTGTTTTATTATATTTTGTTTGTTTGTTTGTTTTTTACATGGGCTGGGGCCGGGAATCGAACCGGGGTCCTCCGGCATAGCAGGCAAGCACTCTTGCCCGCTGAGCCACCGCGGCCCGCCCCGGCCCTTTTTTGGTATTGATATGCTATTATTCTCTGTTCCATGCTGATGGGCTAATCCTAATTAATTTATAATTTTGCTATATGAAAAAATTAAATCTAAATGAATTAAATAAGAAAATGCAGTTGACTTTTTATTATTATTATTTCTGAGATTTCAGTTACCTTTAATTATTATTTTTAAAGTTTTTTGTTTGCTTGTTTGTTTGTTTGTTTTTTGCATGGGCAGGCTCCGGGAATCAAACCCGAGTCTTTGGCATGACAGGCAAGAATTCTGCCACTGAGCCACTGTTGCACCACCCAATATTTGTGTTTTTTTCGTTACCATTTTTTTTTTTAATTTTTTTTATTAATCAAAAAAAAAGAAAAGAAATTAACACAACGTTTAGAAATCATTCCATTCTACACATGCACTCAGTAATTCTTAGTATCATCACATAGATGTATGATCATCATTTTTTAGTACATTTGCATAGATTTAGGAAAAGAACTAGCAAAACAGCAGAAAAAGATATAGAATGTTAATATAGAGAAGAGAATTAAAATAATAATACTAATAAATATATATATATATATATATATATAAAGGAAAAAGAAAAAAAATAAAAACAAAAGATACAAACACACAAACAAACAAAAAACCATATTTCAGGTGCAGCTTCATTCAGTGTTCCAACCTAGTTACATTACACTTAGGTATTATTGTGCTGTCCATTTTTGAGTTTTTGTATCTAGTCCTGTTGCACAGTCTGTATCCCTTCAGCTCCAATTACCCATTATCTTACCCTGTTTCTAACTCCTGCTGGTCTCTGTTACCAATGACATATTCCAAGTTGATTCTCGAATGTCGGTTCAGATCAGTGGGATCATACAGTATTTGTCCTTTAGTTTTTGGCTAGACTCACTCAGCATAATGTTCTCTAGGTCCATCCATGTTATTACATGCTTCATAAGTTTAGTCTGTCTTAAAGCTGCATAATATTCCATCGTAGGTATACGCCACAGTTTGTTTAGCCACTCGTCTGTTGATGGACATTTTCACTGTTTCCATCTCTTTGCAATTGTAGATAATGCTGCTATAAACACTGGTGTGCAAATGTCCGTCTGTGTCTTTGCCCTTAAGTCCTTTGAGTAGATACCTAGCAGTGGTATTGCTGGGTCGTAATCCATTCTGCCATTCTATGTCTTTTGATTGGGAAATTCAGTCCACTAACTTTTAGTGTTATTACTGTTTGGATAATATTTTCCTCTACCATTTTGCCTTTTGTATTATATATATCATATCTGATTTTCCTTCTTTCTACACTTTACTCCATACCTCTCTCTTCTGTCTTTTCGTATCTGACTCTAGTGCTCCCTTTAGTATTTCTTGCAGAGCTGGTCTCTTGGTCACAAATTCTCTCAGTGACTTTTTGTCTATAAATGTTTTAATTTCTCCTTCATTTTTGAAGGACAATTTTGCTGGATATAGAAGTCTTGGTTGGCAGTTTTTCTCTTTTAGTGATTTAAATATATCATCCCACTGTCTTCTAGCTTCCATGGTTTCTGCTGAGAAATCTACACATAGTCTTATTGGGTTTCCCTTGTATGTGACAGATTGTTTTTCTCTTGCTGCTTTCAAGATCCTCTCTTTCTCTTTGACCTCTGACATTCTAACTAGTAAGTGTCTTGGAGAATACCTATTTGGGTCTATTCTCTTTGGGGTGCGCTGCACTTCTTGGATCTGTAAATTTAGGTCTTTCATAAGAGTTGGGAAATTTTCAGTGATAATTTCTTCCATTAGTTTTTCTCCTCCTTTTCCCTTCTCTTCTCCTTCTGGGACACCCACAACACGTATATTTGTGCGCTTCATATTGTCATTCAGTTCCCTGATCCCCTGCTCAAGTTTTTCCATTCTTTTCCCTATAGTTTCTGTTTCTTTTTGGAATTCAGATGTTCCATCCTCCAGTTCACTAATTGTAGTTTCTGTCTCTTTAGATCTACCATTGTAGGTATCCATTGTTTTTTCCATTTTTTCTTCTTTGTCCTTCACTCCCATAAGTTCTGTGATTTGTTTTTTCAGATTTTCTATTTCTTCTTTTTGTTCAGCCCATGTCTTCTTCATGTCCTCCCTCAATTTATTGATTTGGTTTTTGAAGAGTTTTTCCATTTCTGTTCATATATTCAGCATTAGTTGTCTCAGCTCCTGTATCTCATTTGAACTATTGGTTTGTTCCTTTGACTGGGCCATATCTTCAATTTTCCGAGCGTCATCCATTATTTTCTGCTGGTGTCTGGGCATTTGATCAGATTTCCCTGGGTGTGGGACCCGGCTGGTTGAAAGGTTTTTCTGTGACATCTCTGGGCTCTGTTTTTCTTTTCCTTCCCAGTAGGTGGCGCTCGTGGCGCTCGTCTGTCTGCACGGCAGTCGGCCCGGGAAACTGCGCGTGGAGGCAGGGGTCGCTGGCCGCCGCGGCTTGGGAGAGTGCCGGTCCAAATTGCCCAGCTGGCCCGAAACGCCAAGCGTGATGGGAGGGCCCCGCTATCCAACGTTCCCAGTCAGACCGGGGAGCCACGTGCGTGGAGGGGACCCCAGTCGCCAGCCGCCCCGGCTGGGAAAACGTGCGTCCCTCGGGTATCTCACCGCAGCGGATTCTCCCTGCCCGTTCAGCCGTTCCAGAATGGGGTACGCTGTCTTTTTGGTCTCTGTCGTGACTCCGGGAGCTGTTTCGTATTGTTTCTGTTTCTTTAGTTGCTTTTCTGGAGGAGGAACTAAGACCCGCGCGTCTTACTAAGCTGCCATCTTCCCAATTTTATCTCGTTACCATTTTTAAAACAGGTTTCTTTCAACCTGGAGTTTAATGATGCTCCATATATGTACTCTTAAATTATGTCCTTATGTATAATAATTTTTTAGGTAGTTGTCTAGTAATATTTCTATAATTTTCTTTGTAAACAGATTTCTTTCACATTGTAAATTTTTAAAGAAATATATAAATTCTATATTCACTTAACACGTAATTTACACGTGCTTGAATGCATTCCATTTTATCTTTAATTATTTGCCTTTGGTATATTTAATATGTTTCTCTTAATATTTAGCAATGAAATAATTATAACTTGTTTCAAGTTGGGTACTTTCTATCAAGCTGTTCAGCAGAGTTATAATGTCCCCATATAATGATACCTAAAATCAGTGGGATATACATAGATTTTTTTCATACTATTTTCTAAACAGATGGATCTATCTGATCAACAGTATGTTATGTATTAGGGTCTATCTATTATTCTGTTACGTTTTCCAGCATCTTTCAATTCTTTTCAGTTTTTTTTTTGGCATGGGCAGGCTCCAGGAATTGAACCTTAGTCTCTGGCATGGCAGGCGAGAACTCTGCCACTGAGCCACTGCTGCACAGCCCTCTATTACGGTTCTGTATTTTGTATTTTGATAATATCCAGAAAAAAAAATCTTACTGAGTCTGTGTTCAATTCTATAATTCAAGTGACCTTTTAAGTTACCCAATGTACAATCCAAGAATCAGTTATATGTGGCAATTTACTGATCAGTATTTTTCCTAACACCATATAGGTTAATGCTACTTTATTGCAATCACTCATTTTCACATTTATTTATAAAATTCTTGAAGAAAGAGAGGTGGCATGCAGTAAAAACTTCTTACTAGGCTGCACTTTTGCTGCTTCTCCCCGAATCCTTGTACTTCCCCAGGCATCTTCAATGAACCCTGATTTTTCTAACATTAGAGTTTTGAAGTGTGCCTATTTATTCCTCTTCTCTTTCTGTTTTATAGCTGCTGCTGTTAATTTTAGGATGCCAGATAAAATGTCATCACATGCTCTAAGTGTCTTATTGATGTCTTACAATAATGAGAGCTCAATAAATATTTTAAATTATCTAGTTCAGCTGTCATTTCAAATAGTATCCTTTTCCTGCACGTATCTGATTAGTTCATAAAAGAAAAGCCTATTGGTCTCATTTAAAGTAAAACCAATTGCAAGTGTTCTGAAAATAAAATATTACCAGGAGAAATTGGTGGAAGAAGAGTTGGAAAAAGCTGTGAAATGAAGAGGGATAGAACTGTTCAAAAATTTAATAGAATTGCATAATGAATGTTAGGTAAGATGGGATACAGATTAACTCAGTTTTTCTAATTACTATAAATTATATTTGCCTTTCTAATGTCTGTCTTCTGAGTCTTTAGTGCTTAATTATAGATAATATTTTCTTACTTTAGTTATATGTTCATTCATCAGAACACATTTTCAGCCTCTTACATCTGTTTGCACTGATGCTATTTTTTATGATGCTGACTTCCTTAGGGTACTATATAAGATAATTTGGATCCTTTGATAATTCTGAAGTAAACTGTAATATAATTCATTTTGATTTGATACAATACCAATTTTTATTGAAATAGTCTAATATGCCATCATTAATGATTCAGAGACCAATAATTTGGAACAGCAATGGATGATTTTTAAATTGCAAAGTATTTATCATGCCTGAAAGCTTGCTTTCTCATAATAGGTAATAACAGGATGGCAGGATGCATTGGCAAATTTTTATCCATAAGAAGTTATAATGTTTTCTTGATGTAAACATTGATTCCCAATTTAACCTTAGTCACTAGGTATACCTGAGTCAATGAATCTTGATATTGACCTTAATAGTAATCAATTTCTACTTCTTAGGTAATAAATCATAGTTATATGACATTCTGGTACTACTGTTTACTAATTTCCCACGACATCCCCAGATCAATACTAAATGAAGAAAACAGTTTATTCTGATAACTCATTTTCAGTATACAACATTTAAAAATTATTAACGTGATATTTAAATTTGTAATTCCTGAAAGGATTTGCAAGATAAAACATGATCAAAGTAACGCACGCTCCTTACTACCTTTTGAATTTTAAATACCTCTATTTATCATTGATGATTGATGCACATTTCTATTTTCAAGAGTGAAGGCTGCATAAACAAATAGGTAGTTATTTTTTCAGGGACATGCCACTTAAAGAAATATTATAAATTTAAAATACTTGAAATTGAATTAAGCAATTTAAGCTGAGCCATAAAATTAGTTGTTGGAATGCAGAGTTAGAAGATAATTGCCAGATTTCAGCATCAGTATGTAACATTCTCTAAAACTTTAGAAGTGTTATGACAGTAGTTAAAATATAAAAAGCTGCACCTAGATGAAATTAACTCATCAAAAGAAACATACAGCAAAGAGACTACAGAATGGGCCTGGAAAATTAACAAGTCCTGGTGCTCCCCCGCCTAAATCATTGTTACACACTAATTAGTGCTGTGCTCTGATTTGGGGCTTAAATATGTTTCTTTGAAGATTTTCTTAAAATCTTATTCAAAGGAAAAACTCTTCTTCAATAAAACTGTATAATCCGCAGTTCACTGGGGAAACATAGCTTCTTAGTATAATGGGGCTGAAAACCAGGAATTGACTTCTAATAGAGGTGCTAATTATTAACATTCCAGCATCAGCAGAACACTTCATTATCTAAGACTGAATAAAATAATGGTGAACAAATATTTCTCCTCCATTCCAACAAGTACTTAAAAAATTCAATAATGTTCTTTAAATACATAAATGTGAAATCTCTTGTGATTTATTATGTACTGTCTAAAAATAAAGCTGAAGGAAGGCATCAGTATATGGCATAAAAACGTATTCTGTGGTCATTACTTATAATGTAAATTTATCATTATACCAGGAAAAGAATGACTTCATATTTAAAACCATCAGACATGACTTGGTCACTCAAAATATGGATGCATTAACTTCATGTAATTCATACAGTACAATATGGGCAGGAATAATACAAAATGATGAGATGCCTTAAAATGATTTAAAAGAAAAGTCTAGTAATGGTCTTCTAGAAATGGAAGTTGGATTAAAGAAAAGAGGATATTTTACATTGCTGTCTGGAAGATAGCATAGTTAATGGGAAAATTCACACAAGCATAAGCTTCACAAAATCTGCAAAGCATCTTATTTACTATTCTCTTTCTCAACAGTTTTACAGTGACACTGAATGTAATCTAGAGTCCCTTTCTTACATAATGAAAATTATCATGTGCTAGAAAAAGAAGGACACTTGGATTAAGAGTTACATGATGAAATTGTTTAAACATTAACTTTCCGTGTGTCCTTGGGAAATTAACTTATCCCCTCCAGCACTCTGTTTCCTCATCTGGGCAATCAGAGAATTGGATAACTGATATCCAAATTTTCACAATGAATGTGATTCAAATCAAAGCAGCTTTCACCCTGAAAAGATCACAGCCACAGGGCTGGTGGGGTAATTTTGTATTGTGTCAATTTAGCTAAAGTGGAAATATATTACATTTTCCAGAATTTCCTTTATTGCATGGATTCACTTAAGCCCTGTCTCCAAGAGAAACTTGCATGAGATTTTGGAGAAGAAAGTCAAGCAAAACCCACTGCATTTTAGAAGTAGTCACTGTTAAAAGCAGCCATGGACAGGGCGGGCCGCGGTGGCTCAGCGGGCAAAGTGCTTGCCTGCTATGCCGGAGGACCTCGGTTCGATTCCCGGCCCCAGCCCATGTAACAAAAAACGGAAAAACAAAATACAATAAAACAAGAAAATGTTTAAAGATGTTTCCCTTTCTTCCTTCCTTCCTTCTCTCTGTCTTTCCTTTAAAAAAAAAGCAGCCATGGACAGACTCATAGCTGTAGTGTCCTCCTTTTTCACTCTCCAGGCCCAGCTCTCCTCCTTGGCTGCTGGTGCAGCTGACCTGCTTTGCTGTAACTCACATAGGCAGTAGCAAAGAAGAGCCAACAACTTTGCACAGCTACACTCCCTACTTTTGTGGATCTACTCCAGCATCTTCCTGCAAGCGCTGACTTTTTCATCTGTCCAGGGCTGTTTAGTAATTTTTTTTTTTCTGATCTTTCATGGTCCTTTTCTTCCTCAACTCTTCCAACGATTACCTAAAATCTCATTCTCTAAGTTCCTGATTTTTTAACAGACGTAGGGATTTTGCTTTCTTTATTACAGAAATCTCAGTGATACAGTTGAGTGTATGCATTGAATCTAACATATTTTAAAATGTTCAGAGATAATGTATATGTCACAGTTGAGAAGAAAGTAGAGAACTGCAGACCTTTGATTTTATAGATCCCAGAGAGTTATTATAAAAATACAGAATTCCTAAGCAATTAATTTTAAAGCAGGATTAAGTCCACATATTGTAGGTCTTAAATACTATTATTTTTCTAGACTTTAGCCATCCTTGCAATTTTCTTCAAATTTAACAAGTCAATGTCTTAAAGAAAAATTTTGAAATAATCTGAATTTGATATCCAAATGAGCTAACAAAAGGTGAAGACAAATTTTGCATAAAAACAAATGTAGGAAATTTTAATAGGAAAATTATTACATTTAGAGTAGTTTCATAGGGTATGTGCAATGAATCCTTCAGGGCTAGACTCTCTCTTGAAACTAAACCATAATTGATCTATTTTTTATTATGTTTAACATCCTTCCCCAAAGCATTGTTTCATATTGTCTCTCAAGGACTCTGGGGAATTCTTTCAGTGACAATTTTACTCAAAAATTCCCAGATCTTACTTCCTTTTTTCTTCCATCAAAATGTACATGTAAAAAAAAATGTATGTGTACAATTCATTCATGAGTAAATAGGGTTGGATTTATCCTATTTGGCCATTTCCTAGAAAGAGTGTTAACGGTTAAAATGTGGGGACTTGTAGAAGGTGACAGAAGCAGGTAGGATCATGTGCACAGTCCCCAGTGTACATGTTTGCCTCAACCGTCTATTTCCATTTGCACCTTTCCTATTTAAAGCCTCTGTCCTGCTTATGAGCTCTGACTTTCAGAATAATAATAGTGAGAGTAAAATTATATCCTGAAAAGTTTGGAAATTGAAACCAAAATTAAGGCCATAGATAAAGTGAGAAAGTCAAAAACTTCAAGCAGGAGGCGTCCAGCAGGAGAAATGGGAGAAGGTGAGAGAGGGGGTCTGTCTAGCTTTTCCTACCATGAATGAAATGAAAGGTATATAAAAATTTGTGATTTCCAGGAGATTAAGGAATTGTCAGCTTTATTTTTTTCTCCTAGAACAGTTATTCTTATTTTATGTTTTAAGAAGCAATAAACTACTGCCCACTCCACCCCCAAATATTCCAAATGTATGTTCTTTTGTATATTGTGGGCAACGATCCTATTCTAAAGAATAGGATAAATCGATGGAAGTTTAAATGAGAAATCTATCAATGAGTTCAACAGGCATCAAAGAAACATTCTATTTATGAATTACCCAACTCATGCTCAATCTAGCCAAGAGCTCATGGGAGGAGACTCAAGATAACAGGAGAAAATAAAGAGTCAATGGTATTGGTAACAGCAGCAGCTGTGTGGTGATGTTTGGTCTCTATAATAAAGAGTGAGAGATAAAACTCTGAATGAGATTTAATTGCAAGTGTTCAATATGCCAACAGCAGTGGTACAAGTAAGTTATAAATTTCCTTCATACATAGAAGAAATCCAAATTTCTACAACCCAGGGCTGGAAAGGTGGCTTCACAAATTCATCACCATGTTAGGCAGAATTTTTAGCATGGTCCTTAAGTTTCTCACTCCAATGTGTCCACACTCTAAATAATTTTCTCCCCTTGAGTGTGGACTGAAGCTGTGGCTTGCTTCTAACCAGTAGAATATAGCAAAGGTGAAGTGATTGGAAGATGTAATTTAGATCTCTAATCAGTTCAGTTTGAGTTAATTGAAATGGAAAAGGTGGGTCTGACTTAAGCAGGTGAGTCCCTTAAAAAAAGATCCTGGCTTTTCCTCAAATTATAAACTTGAAACATCAGAAATGCCAGCTGTTTGAGAATACCATACAGCAGGTACAACAGGTAGTCTTTAGGGGCTGAGTTTATCAGTCCTAAAACTTCTAGGAAATGAATTCTGCCAGCAGCCACATAACCTTCAGAGTCTTTGACTCAGTGTCAGAAGACTGTCTCAGGCAATACCTTAATTGCAGCCTCATGAGACCCTGAGCACTGAAGCCTCAAGAATGCCCGATGTCTTGACATACAGAAACTGTGATTTAATAAATGACTTCTATCTCATGGTCCAAAACAGCTAGCACCTTGAACTTTTGCCATCACATCTACCAAACAAAAAGTAAGATGAAGGAAAGATTAGAACAGGAGGCAGTGGAGAAGAAGGAGAAAAGGAGAGAGAGGAGGAAAAGGAGGAGAAGAAAAGGAAGTGCTTCCCTGTAAGCAAATTCTTTAAATTCACACCCAATGGTTCTGCTTATGTGTCACCCACTGGGACTTGGTCATGTGGCCAAATTTAGTTACATGGTTCCTTGTTCAGGGTAGATATTGAAGATTCCATTATGAGGAATAATGTGACAGTGGATCGTAGGGAATAACTGAAAGTCTCCACCACAAATTTGTAATAATCAAAGAGGTTAAGAGTTAAGCTGTGGGATGGATGTGCCTAACTAGAATGTCGCTAGAAGAGAACCCTGTCCCTATCAGGAGAGATCAATTTGATCATGAAATAATCATGATCAATCAAGTACGTTGAGATCACCTAAGAGCTAAATGCCACCTCTGGCATTATAGATGCAAGTCCTATAGTTGTTTTTCACTTAAAAACACACGCAAAAACTTTAAGTAATAAAATACTTCCTGTATTTGCTTCTGTCTCTGTCATATAGCCATATTTTTATTCTAAAATATTTTGTTCTCCTCATTTATGGAGTGTATCATAATTTAAGTGTGAAGTTTACAAAAATCTATGTTCAATCCCCATCTAACCTTCACACTTTCATATCCATTAACCACTCAATCTCATCACTCATTTTTAAAGACTATCAAATATTAATCAGATTAAATACATCTTATCAGCAGTCAAACATCAAATATATACAAAGGACAGCAAGTTTACAAAATGTGTAAATTGATGGGAGGATAGGAGTAATTCAAGAAATAGTGGGGGTGAGATGTGAGCAGGTAAAAGACACTACAGAGTATAGAGGCTAAAAGGTTTACACGAATTTTTGCAGCAGTGTAGGCAAGTCAAACGTGACTGTGTGTCACCTGTGGCCCTTTGGCTGCCAGAAACTAAAATCCCTTATCCAGTGAAACCGTAATTTTCAGTCTCTTACACATTGACTAGAAAGGAAATCTTAGAAACTGTGGACTGAAGCATTTGGGAATTGAGGATTTGTGTGTGGAACAGGAGAGAAGAGGTATAATTGAGCAGAAGCCTCATAAATGACAGAGGGTAGTTATTTGCGCAAATACATTTTCCCATACTGGAGCTGAGCCCTTCTTCTTTTCAGATTTTTTTAAACCATTGAGATTATTTATTTCCTTCTCATATCATCCATCTCGCCTTTCATATCCCTCTTCCCTGCCCTTATTTGTTCCTGGACATGAATCCAGTCATGTCTTGTCATGGCACTCCACATTCCTAATACAATATCTTTTATAAAGTTGATAGTTTGTAAAAGTTTTCAGAATAAATGGCATTATAATAGTCTTGCTTTATGAGGAAAATGAAATGGATCCTAAATAAAATATCTATGAAACAGTCAAAGCCAAATTAAATAGCAGCTCATATGTTAATCAAAACCTGGGCTTAATTACTTTACAGTAGAAGGGTCCAGAGGTAGACATTTTTAGTCACATCTATAGATGTAATGAATGTCATAATAAATGTAAATAGGTGGTGTTCAGACAGTCTTTTGTAAAGGGTGTCACCTATAAGATTATCATAACTGACCATAAGTAATCATTAGATTTACTCACTTGAGATTATTTTCTTCCAAATAATTACTGTAAGGACTATTTCAATTGGGAAATCATAAAAATGACCAAAATATTAGTTGGGAGAGACTATATTCACAAAATGAAATACAAAGTTTAGTTTCTGAACAGTTATCTTACAATTTTTAATAAGATGCATAATGGTAACTAAAGTGAGATCTAATAATATTCAAATGCTATATACATATGGCTACAGTGTACTTTTGTTGCTATTTCTCTTCACTAAATTAAGATTAGAAAATGAAAATAATTTCTTCTGAGAGCTATATAGCCATATAGGTTAATTCCCTGAAACTTTATAGTTTAATTGCTAATGTGAATGGTATTTATTTTTAAAATTATATTTTCTGGCTTTGCCTTTTGTAAAGAAAAAATGATACTTGTTTGTGCAAAATAGGCATCTTGGACATGCTAAAATTCATTAAGACTTTGAATTATATTTTTTCAGATGCAAAGATTGACATCTGAGATTACCATTCATTCATACTTTCCTAGCATATGTTTTTCCATTCCTTCAAGTGTCATGTGTATTTTGCTTACCACTGTATATTTGATATATCATTATGTTTTTATCTTTGCAGATTATAATTATGTTGTCCTAAAGTTAAATTAGAATTTTTCTCTTATATTAATTAAATCTGAGTATCTTCTTTTAATTGATGACTTTGTTTCACTTATATTTATTTTTAATCAATGCTGTATTTAGACCTTTTTCTAATATTTTATATCATTTTTATAATTAAATGTATTTTCCCCAGCCCAATTTCTATTGCATATTGGTTTTTAAAAAATAACTTCTATTTTTAAAGTTTACTTCCTTATGTGTATTAAATTTAACATTTTTTGGTCCTAGTTTTTCAGATATTATTCTAAAACTTGAATCCTTGAAATAATTGTTTTTCTTAAATGAAAAATAAATCACGTTTTTTTCTAAATTTGATACAAAGAATTACATTTTACATAGCATTAATTATAACTTCATAGATGAAATACATAATTTAAATGATAATACTTAAGAATCAATTTCAATCAGCCATGTTAAGGAAAAGACAGGATTCTCTTTCTATAGTAAAAGATATTGCAATATGTTTGTCATTCAAAAAAGATGGCCAAAAAATATACAGCCAAACAGTAAAAAAAAACCTCTTTTAGAAGTTCAGATAGGTAATTAAACTAAGTTGTAAATAAAATATTGCACAGTCTTAATATTTTGTGACGCTAATGGTATTTTCTCAGTCGCAATATTTCTTTCATATCTAATTTTGTATTTGAAATTCTTGGAAAGAAGGTCTCCACAATTTATAATCTTCAAGTCCTATAAAACTTGGCATTACTCTGATATTAATACCAATACTTACTTGCTCATTTCAGCATTTTTGTTTTGCTTACTTCAAATTATTTTTGGCATTGCACTAATTTTAAGTGATGTATGTTGTCCAGTTTGGTGCCTTTCTTTTTAATAGTGATTGCATTTGCTGTGTGCGTGTATGTATTTCTTATATTCTATTAAGTAATGCGCTTTGGAAAGGTCAACCCCCACCGGTATGCCTCAGATGAGATTAAGCAGAACGGATGAGGTGAACCGATGCAGGCAGCTCCAGTTAATACAGAACCTTTGTTGATTACACTTTTACTTTAATTTTCTGCCACAAGGCAACTTTTCAAAAGCTTGCATTAAAATCTGAGAAGGAAGGGATACCAGGAAGACACACATGATGACAACTAACCTTTGGGGAGCTATAGGTAAAAGGAGCAGATACGTGATATTTAGGATTCCTTGATCCAACTTGACGCTATTTCACTCAACCTTCACTCCCAGCAAGGTTGTTACGCTTCCTAGATGCTTCCCCAGAAACACCAAAGGTTAGGCTATTGCTTTCAGGTTTGTGAGGTAAATGGACAGGCAACAATTGACCCCATGCAATGCCAGGAAAATGCCAAAACAAAATTTAAAACTTTTCTTGAGCCGTCTTTTGAATGCTGCCTCTGATTCATTCTGTGCCAGGCTGCAGGCAATCTCCACAGCCACCTCAAAATACAGAGCCCAAACCAAGACAGCCTTCTACGTTCCCAGCCGTATGTCTCAGTTTTGGTGTGTCTGTGCACTTATGGCTGTTAGTTACGCAGATATAACCTTTCCTCTGATTTCTACAGTTTCTTTGGGCTAAATACAGGGAGAAGGATTGAGCGGTCTAATTTGTTGGAGGCTTATATTAGAGTAGCGCTCTTCTAGTTACTCTTTGCCAAGTATATTTTTCATTACTTAATTGTGAATCTTCCTATGTCCTTATAGTTAATATGGATTTCTTATATACACATATAGCTGGATTTTTCTGTTTAATTCAGTTGGTATAATTCCAATCTGAGACTCTCTGTATTTTTAAAAATATGGGTAATATATTTACAGTTATTTTTATTGCATCTGTATTTAAACTTATTTCTACTATTTGTGTGTGTTTAATTTTCCAACTTTTCTCTTTGCTCCACTATTACGCATGACCCTAAACTTCCCCCTTCAACCACAATCACAAGCCCAATTCAGCGCTGCAAGTTACACTCACAATAAGGTACTGTCATAACCTCCATCTAGTTCCAAACAGTTAAAATTGATGTTATTAAAAATTCTACACAAAGTAAGCATCAGCTCTTCATTTTGCACTCTTATTCTGTTCCTGGTAATCTATACTCTGTATAGGAACTCCATGAGCTTGCTCATTATAATTAGCTCATACTAGTGAGATCATAGAATATTTGACTGCGTGTAAAATATACACTTGTCTATAACTATAGTTAATAGATGTGTTGGAAACTGAATTACTTATATTTATTCTAGCCCAAAGGCTATTGTTTCCTGTAACAAGTGTGACATAGTACGTGGAGAAAAAGCAATTGGGATTAGGGAAACGGTGGGGCACAGCCCTAAAACTGAGAAAATCTCTCAGCTTTTCACCGTCCAGACAGAAATAATATGCCACAGAGACTAAGGAGGATAAAACAACTGCCATCCCTGAGGATCTTAAAGCTACCCTCTATCTACAGCCTAAAAACATACTGAAAGTGAATATTTTGACTCTGTAAGTTAAAAAGTTTCATGCACTTTGCTAGGTAGAACTTGTAGCTTCAAAATTTATGACTGGAAAGTGATTTGAAGTCTTGTAATGATGAGGGAACAGTGCTGTGCTATTTGAAGCTGTTATGTACCCCAGAAAAGGCATGTCCATTTTCTTGATCCAATCTTGTGGGGCCAGCTATGTTTCTTTTAATCCTGACTCAATATTGTAGGGTGGAAAACTTTGATTAGATTGTTTCCATGGATATTGACCCACTCAACTGTGGGAGTGGAGATGTGACATGCCCAATTGTGGGTGTGACCTTTTGATTAGATGGAGCAGTGACTCTGCACATTTAAGGTGGACCTTAATTCATTTACTTTAAAAGGGGAGACATTTTGGACAAAACACAGTTGCTTCAGAGCTGACAGAGATGCAGATATTTGAAGATACTTGAAAAGCTCATGCCTAGACAGGGACGTTTGGAGATGAAAAGCCCTGCAGACGTTGCCATATGCCTTAACATGAGATGCTAAACAAGCTAGAACCCAAAGTTTTGTCCCAGAGGACCTAAATGAAGGCCTATGAAAGCTTAGAGAAGAAACCACTGGCATCAAAAGCTGGAAGCAATGGAACCAGGTATAAGGAAGAGCAGATGCCAGCCATATGCCTACCATGTGACAGCTTTCTTGAGTCAATTTCATTCTATGGATATCTTAGTTTGGACATTTTTATGGCCTTAAAACTTAAACTTGCAGCCTAATAAACTCCTTTTTTTTAAGCTCTTCCATTTCGGGGACATTACGTTCCAGCAGCATTAGCAAACCAAAACCGGTTCCTAGGGCTATTGAATGTTCCTAAGACTACTTAGTAGAGGACCCTTTTATTTGCCTTCCACAAAGTCTGAGATTTTTCTTAGGTGGTTTGTTAATAGATCATAAGATAAAATCCCATTCTGTAAAGTTAAAAAAAATATAGAAAAGATTGTCCATTTATTGAAAAAAATAAATCATATGTGGTTTGTTATGTCATATAATATTCTATTTAGGAAGAAAAGGCAGATGTTTTATATTGAAATTTGGGAGTGACTTAAAGAAATGTTTTAATCCTCCCTTTCTTTGAAACTTCCTTTCAAACCTGACTTTATTCTACAATGATTTTTTTTTGTCCTGACACTTAAAAGTAGTATAGTGATTCTGAAACTTCATGAGGGACTTTTAGAAAAATGAAATATATTAAAAATAAAGTAATCCTTGATTTTATTTATGTGATCCTAATAAAATGACCTGTGAAGAATATCCTTTTTTTTATTATTATGACTTCTGTGTTGAGATTCTCTATATAAAAAAACAACAAATCAATAAGCTCATGCATTCCATAATGGAAAACACACACACATTTGATTCTGAAATTAGGATAGATATCACAATACTTTAAGGGCCCCTCTTTACAGTTCACATTGTATATAATTATTCTTTATATGTGTACTATGTTTTATATTCAAAATATGTTTTCTAATTCAATATATTTTTAACAATAACACTTTCATGTGATGATTATTGTAATCTCCAATTTTCAGATGAGGGAACTGAGCTCCACTGGGATTTATTTCATTTTTATGTATGCATGCATTTATTTATTCTTTTATTTATTTATTTATTTTTGGTTTTGCTGTATTTTTATTTCCATCGGGATCTAACACAGGCCACACTGCTAGTACATTGTAATAGGCATTCTAAAATTCAGCTCCACTGACTCTCCTGAGACAGCCTGCATTTTAAAGAAGTTGCTTTAGTACTCTATCATTTTACAATTGCCATGGCCTTAGTGCATTCATCTAGCACCCTATGAAAACAGCACTATTCGAGAAACTAATGAAAGAAGTTAACTCTACACTTCAAAGGTAATAATGATTTGTTTAAGTATTGTGAAAACTGCATCTATATATTTAAAAGTTCCTTACTTCATACTTCCTAAAAGAAACTATTTGATACAAAATAAATATGTAGCTGTAGAACATATGACCACAAGAAAGAAACTTCTTAATATTTTTATGATTAAAATAAACTGCTTTACTATTCTGAAGTACAAATATAATAATATACCTTCTGTTTAAAAAAATGATTGCTAGAGGTCTAGATGCTTCTATTAACAGGAAGAACATTATGAACCTGATGAGTCTGTCCCTCTCACCCCATCTATAAATAATCTGAGAAACATGAATTTAGATGTCAAATCAAAGAGATTGGTCCATCTTTCCTAAAACAAATATTAGGCGGATAAATGATTACAAAGAATAACCTGTCTTCTGGGGCCTGTGATTTGTTCGCAGCCTAACTGAATTGCTATGGAACTCCCTTCCCAAAGATTCCTGATGCAGTCTCTATATCACCATTGCATTTTATAATTTGTAATTTTGCACCATGCTCAAAGGTTAGAGCAATTGTAATTCACCTTCACACACTCAACCCTATCTCTCAAATGAGGGCATTGTGCCAAGTAATTAAACTGGGGGATTCTTCCAGGATTGCCCCTGTATTTTGCCTGAGGTTGGAAATACCCACACAGCTAAAGTGCTTAATGTGATTGCAGATCACAAATCCAGATTATAGTTTCCCTTTGGGGAAATTTTCCTTTAGTTCCCTTGACATAGTTTCATTCTTTCTAAGGGCTCTGACAAAAATTATTGTTAAAAGCAAGGAGATCAGAATTTTTATTCAATATTTTTCCAATAAAAGCCCCTAACATATGTTCACACACTCCATCCTCTTCCCATATTTCAGCATATATATCAACCGGTAAAAGTTGTGGGACAACTTTCATCAAACCATGAATGATTCTGTTACAGAAGATAATAAATATCTAGTGACTTTACATTTGTGGGAATGAGAATTCATTCAGAGATTCCAATCACAAAAACAAAAATAAGCTACATGGTAACTTGCTTAAGCAATTTCACAGCAGGGTATACTACTTTATTGCTATTAATTCGTATCTCTGTCCCCCAACTCATTCAATCTAACAATTTTTGACAAATGTAATCCCAGGCTGTGAGAACAAACTGAAATCACAAGAAATGCTTAGACAATTTAATATGTCATTGTATTTTTGTTATTTTGTTATAACATTTTTCAAAATGCAAAGCATTTTACAGAGAATACCAATATACCTACCATCTAAAGTCCATCATTTTCATTTTATGACCCCTTATTTATTACATATCTATCCATCTATTCATCCCTCTATCCATCCATCAGTCAAATTTATTCTTTTTTATTAGAATGTTTCAAAATAAATTGTAGACAAATCTCCTTAGGATTTCATGATGTATATCCCTATATTTCATTGTTTATTTCTTTTTAATTTGATGCAAAATTTACGTAAAATGGAGTGCACAATGCTTAATGCATATTCTCAGAGTTTTGACAGATGTACACAAGTGTATAACAAAACCCCATAACAAAACCCCATAGGATATTATCATCATTTTAGAAAGTTGTCATTTGTTCCTCTTGGTTTATCTCTGCCACCCCTCCAGCAAATATCTTTGAGTTATTTTCCATCATAATGCAATTAGCTTGTTCTAGAAGTTCATATTCAAAGAATGATCAAGAAATGTGTATATATTTTAATGTCTTCCAGTGTAATGCCTTTGAAAATCATCTGTGGTACTGTGTGTGTAAGCAGTTTTTATTGCAAATAATATAATAATGCCTGAATATAACAGTTTTTTAATCACTTCTTCTACTCATGTACATTGCTGCTCTTTCCAGAGCTTGTCTATTCTGAAAGAGTTATATTTTAGTTCCTTTGGCTGCTCAGCATATACCATGCAATGGGTTAGCTTAAAAAAACAGGAATTTATTAGCTCATGGTTTTGAGACTAAAGAAATTGAAATCAAGCCATCCTCAAGACAATGCTTTCTTTCTGAAAACTGACATTCTGGAACTGGCTGGCAAAGATCCTTTGTCTTGGGCTCCCCCTTCACACAGCATTATGTATGGCAGCCTCTACTGAACTCTCCCTTCTCTTCCAGGTTCTGTTGACCTTTGGTTTCCTGCTACCCCTGATTCTTCTCTGCCTGAAATTCAGTCTGTTTATAAAGACCACAGCAATCAGAGTAAGATCCATCCTGATTGAATTAGGCCATATCTTAACTGATATAACTCCATCAAAAAGTCCTGTTTACAATGGGCTCACACGCAGATGAATGAAGTTTAAGAACATGTTTTTCTGGGATACATAATTACAAACCACAACAAGCTACTATGAACATTCTTTTATAACTTTTTGCAATATTTGCTTTCCTACTCCTTGAGTAAATATAAGTAGTAGAATTGCTGAATCATAAGGTATTTTATAGGAGTAGTTTTATAAAAAATTGTCAGATTTTTTGAAAGTGTATTTGATATTTTACAATCCCAAAACAATGTTAGAAATTTTTGTTTGCTTAACAGATTTGCCAACATTTGATAATGTAAGTCTTTTTTTTTATTTTAGTCATTTTATTGGATGTTTAAAGGTGTTATTCAAATCATCCATACCTTACTGAATTTTTTGTTTAATTACTCTATATATTTATCATCCTTCTTTGTAGGATGTCATATTTTATTGATTATTTTATATAGATTAATTTGTGATTATATTCTGAACATTGTGAATGGAATTTTTGTTATTCTTAAGGTTATTTTACTCATTCATCTTTTTTTATTAGATAATAAATGGGTTTACAGAAAAATAAGGCATAAAATACAGGGTCCCCACATATAACACTATTATTAATATCTTACATTGGTGTGGTATATAGCTGTTACCTTTAGCAAAAGCATACTTTTATAATTATACTACTAAGTCCATGTTTTTAATCAGGGTTCACTGTGTAGTGCATGTCCACGGGTTAATTTTTTTCTATTACTGTATATACAACCTAACACTTCCCTTTTTAACCACATTGATATATATATATATATTTCAATGCTGGACATTGCATTCACAGTGCTGTGCCACCATCATGACCATCTTTATTGGACATTTTCATTTGTTCCATATAGGAACACAGCAATTAACATTTTAAGCCTTAAATTTCTGTTCCCTACTCTGACCCAGATCCCTGGTAATCAATATAATAGAGTCTGACTCTATGAGATTGCTTATTTTAAGTATTTCATATTAGTGCTATCATACAATATTTGTCCTTTTATATCCAACTTATTCCACAGTTAAACTGACTTCTACAATGACTGCACCATTTTTCATTCCCACAATCGATGAATGAGTGTTCTTATTTCTCCATATCCTCTCCAACACTTGTAGTTATCATTTAAAAAAGTAATCATTCTAGGGAATATGAAAGAGTATCTTATTATGGTTTGGATTGCATCTCCCTAACAGCCAGTGATATTGAGCATCTTTTCATGTGCTTTTTGACCATTTGTATATCTTCTTTGGAGAGATATCTATTCCAGTATTTTGCCCATTCTCAATTGAGTTGTTTGTCATTATGTTGCTGAATTGAAGGATTTCTTTTTGTATTCTGTACATTAAACCTTTATTGAATATGAGGTTTCCAAATATTTTCTCCCATTTGGTAGATTATCTTTTTACTTTCATGTTAAAGTCCTTCAAGGTGGTTTGTATTTTGGATGTGAAGTTCAAGAAACCATTCCCTAGTACAAGATCGTGACAATGCTTCTGTATATTTTCTTCTGGAAATTTTTTATTTCTGGTTCTTATATTTTGATGTTTGAACTATTTTGAGTTGATTTTTATACATGGTGTAAAGTTGGTGTCCACCTTCATCTTTTTGTCAATGGAAATCAAGCTTTCCCAGCACCAATTGTTGAAGAGATAATTCTTTCCCAACTGAGTAGTCTTTATTCCCTTGTCAAGTATCAGTTAGCTATAAAAGCGTGGGTTGACTTCTGAGTACTCACTTCAATGCCATTAGTGTATATGTCTGGCCTTGTGCAAGTATCTTGCCATTTTGATTATTGTGGCTTAGTAATAAGTTTTAAGATCAGGAAATGTGAGTATTCCAATATTATTATTCTTTTACAAGATGGCTTTAGCTATTCAAAACCCCTTTCTCTTCCATATAAATTTGATGCTTGGCTTTTCCATTTCTACAAAGAAAAATGTTGGGATTGCTTTGAATCCAGTAGAATTGACATCTTAACAATATTTAGTCTCCCAATCCATGAACTAGTAATGTTCTTCCAATTGCTTAGGGCTTCTTTGATTTATTTTAACAATATTTTGTAGTTTTCCATGTATAAAATCCTTTTCATCCTATTTAGACTTATGCTTAGTTATTTAGTTCTTTTAGTTGCTGTTTTATATGGAATATTTTTCTTGATTCTTCTGATTGTTTATTGCTTGCGTATAGAAAGATTGCTGATTTTTTTGTGTTG
Source organism: Tamandua tetradactyla (assembly GCF_023851605.1). Classification (NCBI taxonomy): domain Eukaryota; kingdom Metazoa; phylum Chordata; class Mammalia; order Pilosa; family Myrmecophagidae; genus Tamandua; species Tamandua tetradactyla. Next base: position 34,723,150 of record NC_135348.1, on the reverse strand, counting down.
ATTTTGCACTTAATCACTTGCTGAATTCATTTATTCTTTCCAGGATGGATCTGCTTTGTTGTAGATTTTTCAGGATGTTCTGTATTTAGGATTGTGTTATCTACAAATGAGGAAAGTTTAACTTCTTCCTTTATAATTTACATGCCTCTTATTTCTTTCTCTTCCCTAATTGCCTGGCTAGAACTCAGTACAATGTTAAGGAACAGTGGTAGTGGGCATCCTTGTGCTATTCCTGACCTTACAGGGAACATTTTAAATCATTCATCATTAAGCATGATGCTAATTGTGGTAGTTCATATTTGTGCTTTATCACATCAGTAACGTTTCCTTCTACTCCTAGTGTCTTTTTTTCTTTTGTTTTTTTGGTTTTTTTTTTTTTTTTTACATGGGCAGGCACTGGGAATCGAACCCGGGTCCTCGGGCATCGCAGGCAAGCACTCTCACCTGCTGAGCCATTGTGGCCTGCCCTACTCCTAGTGTCTTAAGAGCTTTTATCAAGAAGGCATGCTGGATTCTGTCAAACACTTTTTCTGCATCAATTGAGGTTACCAAGTGATTTTTTTTCTTTATTTTGTTAATATGATGTATTACCTTAATTTATTTTTCTTTTAGCAGGCATTTAACTGTGTCATCTCAAAATGCAAACTGCAAAAGCTAGTTAAGAAAACTTAAGTAACAACTGAAATCCCAGTTTAGTTCTGGAATCTGTCCCTTATGTACAAGTTTCATTGGTCAGTCAGATTCAGCAGAATTTACAGAGAATTTGGGGCAGTTTCTCTTTGGCTCACTGCTCTTGCAGGCTCTCTCTTGGCTTGAACAGTTATTGTTGCCCAAACTCTGTATTCTGAATTGTTAGGCTGGAAAAAGAAGAGTTTCTGCCACCTTTTCTTGAGCCAAGTGGTCTTCCTTAAAGCTTGAAGTCAATAAACAGGACACCTACACTACACCCTTTCCTTTTAATTTTCTACTTCTCTCCATAATTTGCCTCCATTTGGTCAAACTTAAATGGTTTTGTATTTTGTCCTGAGTTAATCTGATTTGTCTCTGTGAGGTTAGGGCTGGTAGGACTTACTCAGCTATTCCAGAAATTAATTCAAATAGATATAGATGTAGCCCATTGTATTGGAATTCTAATTGCTTGCAGAACTTCAGTTGTATTTAGAACAAGATAGAGTATATTGCAAACTTATTCTAAATTAAAATTTTTCCAGTTAGCCCCTTCGCACATCAAAACAAAATAGATTTGGCTGTTTTTTCCCTTGGGTAGGCGGGGTGTCTCCGGCATGGCTGACGAGAATTCTGCCACTGAGCCACAGCTGAACTGCCCCTAGATTTGGTTTTTAACTGAGTCTTTTATAGGCTAATTTGTTTGGTAGATTCCATTCATGTAGCTTTTGTTAAATATTTCAGCAATATTATGTACATTTGTCTAGAACAGCAATTGACGAACTATGGTCTTCAAGTTAAATCTAGTCTACTGCCTGCTTTTGGAAATAAAGTTTAATTTGAACACAGCCATAGATATTCACTTTTGTATCTTCTATGACTGTCTTGAGCTTTATCAGTTGAGTTGAGTAGCTGCAATAGAGATCATAGATCATGCAAAACCTTTTAGTTAGTTTTTCTTTAAGTTTTATGGAAAAAGTTGGGTAAATACAGCCAAGAATATAGTATAAATTTCAGGTAGTAAATTATTTTTTTGCTAATTTAAATTGTCCAGAACATGTACAAACTTTTTAAGAGGTGGTAGATAATTTTTCTCTCTAGCTGAAAAGCAACACTGTAAGACTTTATTTAGTCCTACTAGTTCCTCCACCACCTGCTGAACTGTCTGTGAATCAGAGGACTTTGATTTTACTTTTATTGTTATTTTATTTCACTGAAACCAATTTCAATTTTCATAAACTATGATGAATTATGTCTTCTTTAATTCAAAACATTACGTGTATTTCAGGTTGGTCAAAATGTAATTTTTAAGAAATTGCCCCTAATTTTCTTTATGGTTTGGAAATTGTCTACAGGTGGACTTTTTTCATTAGTCTTGTGTGTTTTTAGTTTCAGTATATCTCTAATTCCTGGTATTTCAATACAGCATATTTTAAAGCATAGTATTTACAGATATGAGGAATATAGAAGTTACACATATCTGATATTGGATGATTAATAAAGTTATAGTAATATATTTCTCAGAGCAGCTTCCACTTACAATTTTCAGTAGTCTGTGTTCTCTAATATGCTCCCTATTATTGCACTATTTTCAGAGTCCTGCTACAGCAAAATCTGTTGGGGGTTTAAGGGGCATAAAGCAAAATAAAGGAACACTTACCCTAATCTTTCATCAACATTATAGTGAGTTTTTGAAGTCAACCAGGGAAAATAAAAATAAGGATAAATCCCATAAAAAGACTTAAGATGTAGTATTTTTCTTAAGGTTAAGTTGTGAATGCAGGCTTTGTGAAAAATATGCTGTTTGAGATAGGTATTACAGTTTGTCACATATGAAACTCAGCCTAAATAATTGTTCTTTTTACTTTTTATTATTTTTCTATCCTTTTGGACAGGACATGTGAGAGTGATGTGAAAAATGATGTCTCTTGGCCTAATATTTCTACTCTTCATGCTTTATTCTAGCTTTAACTCTAATATTAAATACATGTGAATATTAGCATTGGTACAGTTACACTGTTCTCTATTTCTTCCAACCAATTTCCTTTCTGAAAACTATTCAATTACCTTTTACATGCTTAGCCTAAAAAAATCACAGGATACAATAAATGCTTTTAATCTGCCTGTGTCCACATTTGGCCTTTATCTCCTTGTTCATTTGTGGACAGAAATACCCAGAACAAAATTTTATTTTCCTGAAAGCCGAGAAACACATTCTACAGCTTTCATGTTTAACAACTCAACAATCTTTTTCTCAAGATTAAATACTTTATTGAGCTAAGGCAGTTGCATATTTATTACTCCCGAGGCAATGGTATTTGAAATAAATGGAATTGAATGACTCTGTGAAATAGTTTCTGAAATCCATATATCTTAAGTTACTCTACGTCAAAGGAAAAGAAAATATCTCAGATCCTTGCTGTGAGAAGTGCAGTCCCTATGGGACACACTGACACTGTAGAAGTGAAGGACAATCCAATATTGGTCATTGTGAGTCAGGAACTTTTTTGGCATAGTTGTGAATTCTTGGAATCACAGAAATAATTCCCCATATTTTAAAAATTTCTTAACAAGAAAAAAAGCTTTTCTTTGGATTTTCCCAAATTCGTGCATCACATTCGCAACATCCTGCAAATTTACTAGTTGTAAAGTCTTATTCTATGACTATCAATTTTTTTTTAGTGATTCTGTCTTTGGAGTCATCTACAGTGTTAGTTCCCACAAAACTCTGTCCCACACACACTTACATGACAACATAGTGTGCCAATATTAAATTTTTTCTCAAAAATACATAAATAAAATTACATTAGTAGACTTAATTTAAGGAAAAATGTGAAGGGAAAGTGTAATATGTATTCAAGTGATTGGCATTAAAATGAATAAGGTAAAAGTCAGTATTTCACTGCTCAAAAACCTAAATTTCATTGACTTAAATATTATAACTTTTTAATGATGAAGGTAATTCTAATTCTACCTTGTGATGCTAATCAATCAAACCTTTAAAATAAAGATTGACCTAAGATAGTGTTTGCCTATGCCCAATATTCTAATTTATTAAGCATTTTGACTTGTGTAGAGATATTTTATCTTTTTCCCAAACTTATTATGCCTCCAAATGATTAGTAGTATTAGAATTAAATCTTAAAAAAATATGAAAGGGCTGTTTAGAACCACTTCTTTGTAAGAGATGACCATGTTTGTGAGAACAGCAGTGTATTGTCACACACAAGAAAACATGCTTAGTGACAGTAATAGAAGTAGGACTGAGAATTACATCCTTTATCCTGGGTACAAGTGTATCCCTACAATTCTTCTAACTCTGCTCCTCTCTTCTTTTTCATTTTTATCCAAATAATTGCACCATAATATCAGTTGATGATTGTCATTATCACACACAACCAGATGGGACACCGAACTTCTACTGCCCTTTGTTGTTCTTTGTGTGTGTGTGTGTTTAATTGTTGTTTTTTGTTTGTTTTTTATTGTATTTATTTTTTAACAGATTACATGATTCCTTTGCCAAGTTCACCTCATAAAATTCATCTCACCAAATCTCAGTGATTTCTCTTAGAACATATTTCCTCTTTGTGTTTTAAGATTGGTTTCAAATTCATATTTTACTCATATTTTATAAATATTATAGATATAACATACAGATATCTTTATATTATTCTTGAATACATTTCAAGTTATTGTTATGTAAAAGTTACTTGGTCCCTACTCCCTTATGGATTTTTTTTTGGTGTTATGACTATTGCTTTCATCATGTGTGATTTTGTAGATTTCTTTATTCCATTGTTTTCCCTCTCTTTCTCAATCAAATGTAATTTTAAATTTTTCTAGATCATGTATGGAGGAATAGAATATTGGCAAAATTACTTTATTGTTTTCCGAATATTTTGAGGTCATTTCAAATATCATAACTTTTGAAGAGCTATTTAGGTCATTAATGGTGTTAACACAATCATCCCTATAGTTTAACAATATCTCATTGTGTATAGATACAACCACAGTTATGATATTATTCATGGTTGCTATAGGAGTTTATGTACCCTTACTATATGAATTTAAGTGTTTATTCCTCTGACCTCACTGTATTAAATACCCCTCCAAAAGTTCTGGCTTTCATGAATAGATGATTTTTCTTTTCCACTAGCCTGGAATTACATTGAATATATTAATACTTAGTGCATGTTGCCATCATTCTATTGAGCAAATCTGCTCAGCTCAAATTCTATTACAGATATAATACGATAACACTTATTTTTTTGTTCAAAAATTAACTTTCCATATGAATGAGAACTTAACTGCCCACAGGTGAAAAGTTGCACCTCACCAGTGAGTCATAACATACAAGTGGAGAACCATTGACATGCTAGCTGAGAAGCTCTGGTTTTTAAGTCATTTAACGCCTTTGTTAGAATCTCGGATTTGCTGTTTTATACTCGGTGCCCTTGGTCAATTCAAAATCCCCTCTAAGATTCTTTGCTCATCAATAAAATATGGATTTTTACAGTACCTCCATACTGTGGTGAAATAAATGTTAAATAAATAATATATTTAAAGTTTTATCATACTGAATATTAATAAATGCTAATTTAATGTTAGCTATTATTCTTATAATTGTAGCTATAGCTCTGAGAATCCTGTTAAACAACTTCTCTTCCATCTCCTGAAATACACTTAGACTATTAGCATAAATGTATCATTTTTGCATTATAATAGGTGTTGTAAAATAGGAAATTCAAATGTTTGCCACTAACCGCATAGATAGCTGCCCACTTTGTATAATCATCTTGCTCTTTCTAAGTCATGACCTTTACAATAAGACTGCCTGGCTCTAAGTCCTTGTCTCAGGACTTCATTCCCCAGCTTCTAGGCTGTAGTAGATATTGTATTGTTCTTCCCAGATCCTCCTTGACGAAGAAAGATTTTTATTCCCCAAAGTGCTGTGACTGTTGCTAAAGAAAAACCTGACAACTTGTCATGCCTCTTGGGGATTATCTTTTATTAAGAAAGTCACATTATCCAAAGTTCCCTCCTTCTCCGGGCATCCCGCATCTAATAACTAGTCAACATGGGTTTAAAGGGCTGGCTCTTTGCACCAGTTTAGATCAACTCTGCAGGGTCATCCCCAATGCAGAATTCCTCAGAGGGTTGGCTGAGGCTTTCATTGAGGCTCTATGACAACTCAACCTCTCTCTCTTCTATTCCCTTCCACAGCATTGATCTCAAGAGTGCTCCATAATAAACTTCCTATACAAGCATATCAGTGCTAGAGTCTGCTATCCAGGGACCTCTACCTGCCAAATTTGGCTCAGGAGTCTGAGAATATAAACAAAAGGAAGGAATTTCAGAGCTGCATCACTCCCATCCAGTAGCAATGAAGAGAGCATCACTGATGTTAGTGGGTCACAGAGAAGCCCTTTCACAAAGTAGGAGAGCAATTATTAATGTTCTCACTGGTACTGAACTGCAGTGATATTTCAGTGGGGGGGAGTGATTAGCTGATACCAGATATCTGGCACTTAAGAAATATGGTGGAAATAATACTATGAGGAAGTGGAATTGTGTTTTTGTTGCTAAATTTCATTTAAATCTAAAAAAGATAGATTTTGGCAATGAAAAATTAAGAATTAAAATCTAAGTATGATGTCCAGACTACTTCCTTGTTAGGATACAATAAGGATCCTTTCTCTAATGCTAAGATGGCAGAGAAGATTGGGGATCAAGTCTGAGATTTACTTGACAGAATAACTGAGTTCCACAGAAGTTAAATTCTCAAATTAGCAGATCAACTATACCAAGGTCAGAACTCTCTTTGGAATGGAGGCATCTATGTGTGTACTAAAACCATGAATCCTAAGGTTCCTCTGAATCTTCTGAGCCTGGTCTTCATTGTCAAAGATTAGCATTCTGCCATTACTTGAAGACAAGGTGAAGCCTTTCTCCCACCAGACAATATACATTTCCTTTGGGATATGTCCCTACCTCCCCTTCTTGCTTCTAGGTTTTGGTCATGGCATAACCGTCTAAGGCCAGACTGGACCTGAAAAATGAGGAAATGAACTTACAAAGGAGCTGTAGAAACTACCCAGCTTGTACAAACAGTCATGGAGGTTATGGAGGTTATGGGGTGTGTGCGTGAGATCAGGCCCTGGGGATTTGACCAGAAGGCATATACTTAAATAAACTCAGATGCTTAAATAAAGGAGATTTTTTCTAATTTGAGAGCAGCCTTTGGAGTACAGGATTTAACACCTTGACCTGATCCCAAGGAATGATAAGATCAATCTTCCAGGATAGTTAATAGAAACATAGAAAAAGGATGGTCTACACTAAATAAGATAGAACTTCTAGAACTTACACGTCAGACAGATTTATAAAGATTGAAAGACTGAAAGAAGTATTCTTGCTAGAATAGATATAATTAATACATCTGGGAAAGCCAATCAGGGGACTATGTTCTATAGGAGGCCAAAGGGCATACACCATCTGCCACCCAATAAGGAATATGCTAATGAGAGGGATGTTAACTACCTTCAATATCTCATGGTTCTTTTCCCTTTCTAGCCAGGATGGCAGTTGGAGATGCCTTAAAAAACTGCATTCACTAATGGTAATGGGGATGATAAGATTTCAGAACTGCAGAGGCCGGATACCAACATATAATTGGTAGAAGACAGGGACACAATGATAAGAGAGGGGTTAGGGAAGACTGACAGAGAGTTATGAAGAAGTTTATTAGAGGTAATAGGTTGAAAGAAAAAATATTAGAAATTAACAAGTCTGGAGTAGAGACATGAAGATAAACCCATGGGAGAGGGGAGAATATGTGCAGACTTTTGGTCCACTTTATTACATCCACCAGAGAGCCTGCACCAAAGAAGTTACTAAAGGACGGGGTAGATATAATGACTTGGCCAGTCAACATCAACCATTCTTGGTGCCTGAATGGTGGCAGGGGTGCATGAATCCAAGAACATGGATTTCCAATTAGCAAAGCTTATCTGAATTCCTGTTTACAATGGGTTAACATTCACATGGATATGGATGAAGATTAAGAACATGTCTAAATTCTCATATAAATTCATAATTCAGTATACCCCACTGGATTTTATTTGTATTCTTGGGACTTTTCACAACACTATGGCCTTCCCCATTCTCCTAAACAGCCAATGCTGCCTGAACTTCACTGGTATAGTGAAACACTCTGTTTGTTCTATGAGTACTCAAAGAAGACTTTTGTGATGTTGCCTTAAATTTTTTTCCTGTTCTTGCAGATTACTAATGTCTATTCTGGTCTTGAATTTGAAAAGTAGTCCATGGTCTCTGGCTCACTGAAACTTGGAGTAAGGAAAGACAACTATATGTTTACCTCACTGATACCTACCCTGGTTTTGATCCTGTTCTCCTTTCTTAGGCCCTTCCCAGCTTAGGCAGGTTTTTCTATAAAATATTTACCTTGGCCACATTCATTTCCCTCTTCAACTTTTAGTGCCTCTCTAGTGGTAAAGCACCATTTTCCTCAGAACCTTTTTCTTGTCTGTTTACCATAGAAAGCTCTAATGATCTGTTCAAAACACAAATTTGATCATTTCATAGCTTCTGTTTTAAGCACCAATAGTTCCATGCTTTGGGAAAATTCATATACATTATATATCTATATTAACCTATCAGCTTGTCTAGAAGATGTTGCATGGTCTGGCTCCTGAGGCAGCCTCAACTTATTTTCAGTACTCCAGGAACATTTTCTTGGAAATATGCTCCCCCCAGCCAAGATTATTTCATATGCTCTTCCTTCTATAAACCTCTTTTTACCTTTAGCTCTTTTTTTTTAACTTCAGTCTCAGCTCAAGCATCCTTCTCAGTGCCGCTTTAGTTGACCTCCCAATTTATGGCAGTTTGTCTTTATTACGTCCTTGCATGCAACTACCATAGGTAGAATCTTAGTCCTTTAGTTAAAGTTAACCATAACCTTCAGCCTCCCACTTATCTCATTTTTTAATGTTAAAAAAATGCAAGTGGATTATTCCATAATCAATCATTCGGTTGAGAATCGTCTTCCTTACTCAATTATAACCTTGGTTAGAACAGCAACTTTGCTAAGTAACGTATGAGTGTGTTTCACTATTGTATTTCCAAAACCTAGCATAGTGCCTGAAACACACCAGGCTCTCCACTGACCAGGTGCTTCATGTGTGGACATATGTCAAGCTCATCTCACACAGTGTTACATTACACTAAAGCCTCAGTCCACATTCACCTTACAATTCCTCTAAAATGTACATAATCTTTTCACTTTTGTATTTTATTTTTCTTTTCATCTTTTTGTCTAACTCCACCTATGTCTTCAAACCAGAGCTTAAATCTTGCTTTCTCATAGAGTTATTCTTGGGCTCCCAAAATCTGAAATGAGCTTCCTGCTATTTCACTTCACATATTATGCATTTCATTCTTATTATTAAAGGTAAATGGAAGCATTTAAAAATGTTAAAATTTATTTGAGCAACAAACGATTCAGGAATCAGGCAGCACCAAACCAAAAGGTGAGCTCCACAAGGAAGTGAAAACCGGAAGCTTATATAAAGCAAACATGGAAACAGTCAAGGGAACGATCTGATTGACAGTTAATCATCCATTTTATATGGGGCAGGTCTCACAACATGGGGCAGATTTATATATACTGATTAGTATGGTATTTTCATTCTGACAAGCTTTCTTTCCTGAACTGAAAGTGGTTTATCACCAGGTATTGCTTATCCACTCTATCTTTAGGGAGCATTCTGTGCTTCCATTTTCTCAGGAAGGCCCTGCAGGTCAATTGTTTTTGTCTTCTGGAAAACCCTTTCTCTGAGTGGGGTCCCTCCCAGCAATGCCCAATGGAGGCAGCCTGGTTTATTTTACTTAAAAATAGTAATTATGCTTGCTTAAAGTATCTGTCTCTCATTAAATTCCGAGAATTTGTAAGACACGAAGTGTTTCCAATTTTATTTACCATTGAATGATCAACACCAAATATAAAACCTGGTGGCTCATAGATGGTTTCTCCTTATCAAACCACTACTGAAGTTATGCAGATTCCTGGATTAACATATTACAGAGGGATTCTTGCAATGAGCTTTCTGAGTTGCACCATCCAAGGAATGAATTTATTGAAAACAGTTGATCTGATGATATTTCTTATTTTAAAACTAATTAAGGATATAGTTATACTGATAATTACTTTAATAATTATGAAGAATATTGCTCTGAAAAATCTGAGGAGCCATGTCCGGCAACTTTTGTCCTTTTAACCTCTAGCCATACGCTGCGTGTGTAGTATGGCCCAATCCTCTCCGTCATATATTTATTGTTCAGCTTCTGCGTAACTCTCGTTATTCAGGGCACTTTGTAAGACAAAAAGAAACATAAGGCATATTCACTGACTTGGAAAAGCTTACGGTTATGCTGATGAATCAATGCAAACCTTCTCTATAGACTTAAGGCTCCAAATTTCACAATATAAAATCAAAGAGCAAATGATGTGGTACTAAAATGCAGACATTTAAAGAACAGAGTGATCACTAGAGGTCAGAAGAGGCAAAACAAATCAAATGTCTTGAAGGGACTAGGCTTGAGCTTGTTCCTGAAAACTGAATAACATATGATAAAAAGGATAAAGAGGTTATGATTTGTGGCTGTTACCCACATAGTTATTGAAACCTTGGTAAAGCCCCTGATTAAAAAAAATAATAATAAGAGCATCGTCTCTGCTTTCTGCAGTCCCAGGTATGCAGTCATTCCCAGTGATACTAGCTTTCCTCTTGAGATCCCCAGCACCGTGTTTACCATCATGTTTCAGGTATTTCTTTTTAAAAATAAATTTGAATATATTATAAAAACAAACTTCACTGAGATTGATTTAATCCTCATGGTGTCTCCTATAGCCAGAAAAGAGCACATTATTTATTGATTTCTTGCCCACATTCTACTTTACTATTGCTAAATGAATTTTGATTTATAGAGAATGACCCATACAGTCAAATGTCATCACATACTCAATAAAGTGCTAATTCCTCTTACTAAAATGGTCTTCTTCTTATCCTAGATATGTGGTGTGTATGTTGTTTGTTATAGGATTTCAATAAAATATTGACGTACTAATACTTTTACCCACTTACAGGATAGAAGGTCAAAGGCTTTAGAAAAGTAGTCAGTTTGGAGCTTCATCCTTAAAGCTCTTTGCAAATGCAGGGTCTCGGGTTGGAAGAAAGAAGAATGTCCCGGTGTCACACACTCCATGGATTTTGCTGTAGCAAGGTTTGTGCCAGGTGACAGCGCTACATGGGGCTCTGTGAAGAGGGCGCTGGAAGTAAAATTTGTTACATTTCATTAAACAGGACACAGTGAAATATTTTAATAGGATTATCAGTTTTTCCATATTCTATCATTTTTCTTTACTTTGTTTAGGACTTTATATTTTCATGACTATATCACTAAGAGTATAAAACCAATTTTTAGATAGCAGTTACTATTTAGCTGGTTTAACCTATGAGAAAAACCTGTATTAGTAGAATCAGACAGAATCCCTTCACCTAAATATGCATGTGTAGCATTGGCAGAAAGTTGTAAAATTTTATGAAAACTCCAAAATAATTTATTAAAAATATTTGTACTCACTATTTGAATTGAGAAAGATGTGCATATTTCTAAAAATATCTTTAAAAATTACAGTGACATGTAGTAGTTTATGGTACCGTGCTCCAATTTTCCTCCCTAAGGTTCTGGAGTAATTATTCAAATATATTATTTTCTGATTTGTTTGTGATGCTTTATTTCACGATTGTGGGGATACTTTTGTGACGATTCAAGTTCTTGTTCTTTACCATCTGGGCTGGGTGTTTGTTTCAGGGGTCTTAGCTCTTACTTAGGCACTGGGTCAAAGCACAGTGTGGAAAACTAGTCATTATCAGTTGTTTTCTACAGATAGGTTTGCTTCCTTCTACTATAATCTGAAAAATGATAGCTTGCTTTTTTACAAAGGAAGTAAAAAAAAAGGTGAGTTGATGGTGAATGTTAGCCTCTCTCTCTCTCACCTGAATATTCTGAATCTCTGTAATTGAATTCTATCTGATGGTTGCATTCTTACTTCCACAACTAGCTTTCTGCCTTTTATGGAAATGAGAGCAATATCTTTAGTTCGTTTAGCTGGAGGCAAGTTTTTATTTAGCTGTAAGACTTGAAAATAATAACTCCATTCTTACCTAGCTCTATGGCACATCTTTTCCATTAAGTTAAATAAAGTTTCATATAATGATGGTTCTGGACTCTATAAAATCATTTCATAACCAATATTATGGAAACCACTTTTTCACAAATATTATTGTTCTTGATCATCATCTGATGTGCTAGAAAAAGGAAAAAAAAATGCATACATACACACATACCCCAATGTATTTCTTTTTAGCTTGTTGCTTCTGGTCCCTACAAAACTGCATTTTCAAGCTAAGATGTTCTGCAACTATCGCCTTAGAATGAGAATGATATAGCCAGATACAGAGAACAGAGACAAATCATACACTTCTAAGTATGGAAATACCCTTTAAAAGCAGGGTTTTGGTTTGCAAGAACAAATCTCTGGAGAAAGTAAAGGCTTGGAATTCAGAAAGCTTGTTTTTTGCATATCAAAAGCAAAGCCACAAAGGGTTTCTGTCATGTGGGAAAAAAAATACATATGTATACAAATATGAGGAGGAGCTGGTACCCTTCCCCTTCCCTTACCAAGCAAAACTAGAAGATCATTTTATGTTCAGAGGAGGGAAGACTGATGATATGATATGCTAGAATGAGCTTCAGAAAATGGGCTAGGTATGCAATCACCCTCTCCTTAGGCAGGCAGGGTTCAGCTTGATTATAGTTGAAAGAACTTCCTGAAAGGGAGTGAGCCTTATAGAAAAATTTCCTGGGGCAGCACTATGTGGGAGCAGTAGAGAATGTAGGGTGTCAGGAAAGGTTTAGAAAGAGAGGACCTCAGAAAGCTCCCGTTCATTATGTTTCTAAGGAGTTGAAGGAAATTCTTCACGCATGAAGTTGGCCTTATCACTAGCAACAAAGTTGGGAAACTTTTGAGTATGAAAGTGTGCGTGGCTAATTAATAGTCTGTACAAACCAGCCAGTCCAAGGCAAACGGTGACATAAAGTCACCTTACAGAGAAGCTCAAATGTTCTAATAGAGAGCCAAACGACCTAGTATTAAGTCACAGAGTGCAAAAAATAAGCATCATATTTGATTCTGGAACTATGGGTTTGTCATTTCAAGTCAGAGGGAACAGATAATAGTAAGAAAAAAGCATGGAGAAAACATAGGCATCTTAGCAGAGACTACCATTGGCCATAAGATTGTGCACGTCCAGGAATGCCTAAATCTTAGCTAAGTTCAGAACATGTAACACATAAGACAAGAGTAGGTAGAATTAAATAATTATAAAAATATTTTTAAAAATACTATTCACTATTACTAAGTTTTGACACAACAGTTGCATAAGGACTTGTAATAGAATTTGTTATAGAAAAATAACACTTTTTCACTTTTATTATATTTTTATTAAAGTGTATTTGACTTGAGAAAAAAATTATGAGCTTATAACCATGAGCTAAACAAAAATGGAGCACTGCATATGTTCTTCAGATGAAGAAATTGAAACTCTTTAATATTGGCTGACCAGCCTACACCAGTGTGGGTCCCCAGAAAAACAGAACGCATACATGCATTATATATATAAATGGTTCTTGTATTTGTGAGGCTGGCAAATTCAAAACCTGCAAAATTTAGTAAAGTAGACATTCAGATTGGAAATTCAGGAGGTATTTTTATGCTGTAGCTTTGAGGCAGAATTTCTTCCTCTCCAGGAAACCCCAGTTTTGGCTCTTAAGGCCTTCAACCCTGGGATGAGTCCTACTCACATGATTGAGGATAATGCTCCTTACTTAAAATCAACTGATTGCAGGTGTTAATCATTTCCACAAAATACCTCCACAGCGACACCTAGACTAAAGTTTGATCGTGTAACAGGGCACTATCACATACCCAAATTGACATGTAAAATTAGCAACCCCAAATCTCAAAGCTCATAAGGTGCTGCCCTAGGTCAAGAACCCATATACTTGCACAAATGTTTTATTTTCTTTTTCTGCTTTAGCTAATGTAGAGGTATCCTCTAGTTCATAGTTCCCTGAATGAAATACCATTTTATCTTGAGATTAGGAACAAGGTTTGAGGATTGGGTTAAGGTGCTGGGCTGTTTTCAGAGTAGTACACATGTATTTTGGCTTCTATTTTTTCTAGCTAACAGATGTGTCTATTGAGAGGTCCTGCTTCATGTTTGTCAAGGTTTCTTCATAGCCCTATCACTGTCTATCAAAATCAATTTCTATGTGCATTTATTATCCAGGTTTTCCTCATTGTTTTAGTTTGTAAAGCTGCTGGAATGCAATATACCAGAAATGGAACAGCTTTTAAAAAGGAAATTTATTACAAGTTTACAGTTCTAAGACCAGAAAAATGTCCAAAGTAAGGCACCCAGAAAAGATACTTTGACTCAAGAAGGGCTGATACCTGTCACACAGGAAGACACGTATCTAGTGTCTGCTAATCCTTGTTCCAGGTCTGTTGCTTCCAGCTTCTGATGCCAGTGGTTCTTTGCTAAGTGCCTGTGGGCCTACACTTAGCTCCTCTGGGACACAACTCTGGGGTCTGGCTGCTTCCATGAGAGCGAAGGACCTAATGAAGTCCGCTGGTTCCAAATGTCCCTGTCTAAGCATCTGCTCTCTCTGTCAGCACTCCAAGCATCTCCAAGCATCTCTGTCATCTCTGAATCAGCCATTTTCCAAGAATCTGCGGGCTCTGAAGCAACTGTTTTCCAAGTGTCTCTGTCAGCTCTGAACTTTCTCCAAAATGTTTCCCCTTTTAAAGGACGCCAGTAAACTAATCAAGGCCCACCTTGAATGGGCAGAGTCACGTCTCCATCTAATCAAAAAAAGGGCACACCTGCATTTTGTGGATTATATCTCCATGGAAACAACATAAACAGAATTCCACTGTTAAAATATTGAATAAAGTTTTACAGAACATGGCTTTTCTGGGGGTACATAATATTTTCAAATCAGGACATTACACCCTCTGAACCCTTAAAATACGGGTTCTTTCTATATACAAAATACATTCATCCCATCACAATATTACAAAAGCCTCAAAAAACAATTCTTTAACAATACGAATGCAGTATAAAGTAAAAAACAGTACAAAATCTCATCAAAGTCAGTTACAGGCATGGTCTGTCCTAAGGCAAAAAAGTGTTTGGCTGTTGACCTGTGAAACTCAGAACAAATTTTCTGCTGCCAATATAGAAAGAGGGACAGTCATACTATATGTGTTCCTATTACCGTGGGGTGAAATTGAAAGGAAAACAGGGTTCCCTGAACTCAAACATTCCCAAAAACATGCAGGGCAAATTCCATTGTATTTCAAAGTCTGAGAGTCATTTATCACTGGGGCTTTAGAAAGCAGCAGTCCCACCCTTTCCAAGGGCCTAAGCAATGTTCATACTCTCTGCAAAGGCTCATCGAGAGGACCACCTTTTTTCTAGGCTCCACCTTCCCCAAACATTAGGGCCACATTGGGGACCTCTGTTAAATCTGGGGCATATGTCCAACACCTCCAGAACAATTGGGTGACATTCAGGCTACCCACCCCCATTTCCAGTTTATGTGTTCCACCCTATCCAAGGCCTAAGGTGGCAAAACTCTTCCTGAGCAATGAAACAGAAGGCCCACTTTCTGCTTCCAGGGCAAATTCACCCTCTGCCCACATATGGGTGAGTTTGCCCTCCAGGGCAGAGATTTCCTGGCTCCAGACCTTAGTTCAGCCTCTAAGTCATTTTTCCTTCAATTTGTCCCTTTTTTTTTTCTCTCTTTTAATCCAGAGTTGCAGTGGTTCCGTTCACACACATTTTGTAAAAAATATATTGATTTTCCCTGTAGCTCACAGGAACTCCATTTCCATTGGAATTTTTTCCTGAAATGGCTTACTGCTTCCATGTTCATTAAATCCTCACTCGCCAAACAAAAAATATAGACTGATAAAATGGATAGAAAAACAGGACCCATTTATATGCTATATGCTGGAGACTCACTTTAAACCCAAGGACAAAAATTGGATGCAAGTGAAAGGATGAAAAAAAATATTTCATGCAAATAACAACCAGTAAAAAAGCAGAGGTATCTATACCAACATCAGACAAACTAGACTTGAAATCTAAAACAATTAAAAGAGATAAAAAGGATACTGTGTGTTAATAAAAGGGGCAATTATCAACAAAAATAATAATCATAAATATTTATGCACCAAGCCAGAGTACCTTAAAATGTAAATACTAATAGCACTGAAGAAGAAGTAGACAGCTCTACAATAATACTTGGAAACTTCACTTTCCCACTTTCATCAGTGGATAGAACATCTAGACAGAGGACCAATAAGGAAACAAAAATCTTGAATAATATCATAAATGAAATATATTTACAAATATTTACAGAACCTTGAATCCAACAACAGCAGGATGTATATTTTTCTCAAATGTTTATGGTTCATTCTCCAGAACAGACCACATGTTGGGTCATAAAGCAGGTATCAATAATTACAATAATTAAAATGATACAAAACAAGGTCTGAAGACCATTATGGAATGAGGTTGGAAATCAACAGATGGAAGGCTGGAAATTTACAAATATATGGAAGCTAAATAACACAATCTTCAACAACTAGTGGGTCAAGGAAGAAATTATAAGAGAAATAAGTAAATATCTCAAGGTGAATAAAAATGATAACACAACATATCAAAACTGATGGGATGCAGTAAAGGCAGTTACAAGAAGGAAATTTATTGTCTTAAGCACATATATTAAGAAAGAAGAAAGAGGAAAAGTTGAGGATTTAACTGATCACCTGGGGAAACTAGAGAAAGAACGGTAAATAAACCAAACAAGACAGAAGGAATGGAGTAACAGAGATTAGAGCAAAACTAAGTGAAGCTGAGAACATCAAAACTATAGAGAATTGACAAAAATGAGAAGTTGGTTCTTTGAGAAAGTCAATAAATATGATGGACCTTTAGCTAAGCTGACAAAGGAAAAAAAGAGGGAGGATGCAAATAAAATCAGATACGGGAGGAAAGACATAACTATTGACCCTAGAGAAATAAGGAGATAATGAGAGGATACTATGAGCAACTATACACTAGCAAACTGGACAACTTAGACGAAATGAACAACTTCCTAGAAAAGCATGAAAAGCCAACATTGATTCAAGAAGAAATAGAAGACCTCAACAAATTAATCACAAGTAAAAGATTGAATCAGAAACCTTCAGAAAGAAAAGTCCAGGACCTGATGGCTTAACATGTGAATTCTTTCAAGCATTCTAGAAAGAATTAGTACAAATCTGCTCAAACTTCTCAAAAAAACTGAAGAAGAGGGAAAGCTACCTAATTCATTCTATGAAGCCAACATAATCCTAATGCCAAAGCCAGACAAGATACAACATAGAAAGAAAAGTATAGACCAATATCCTTAATGAATATAGATGCAAAAATCCTAAACAAAATACTTGCAAATCAAATCCAGTAGCATATTGAATTACATAGCAGGACCAAGTGTGCTTTATTCTAGATACACAAGGGTGCTTCAACACAAGAAAATCAATTATTGTAATGCACCACATCAATAAATCAAAAGGGAAGATCACGTGATTATTTTGATTGATGCAGAAAAGGCATTTGACAAAATTCAGCATCCTTTCTTGGTGAAAATATTTCAAAAAATAGGATCAGTAGGAAACTTCCTCAATATGATAAAGGGCACATATGAAAAGACCACAGCTACCATCATATTCAGTGGGGAATGTTTGTAAGGTTTCTCTCTAAGATTGGGAACAACACAAGAATGCCCACTTGCCGCTGATAGCTTCAGCCGGGCCGCGCGACCGGTACACTGGGTGGGTTTGGGGCGAGCTCGCGGGAATTAACCTAGGTAAGCTGAAGCCGGCGCTTTCCCCAGCCGGCGGTCGCGAGAAGTCTTCACTGAGGCCAGATTCGGGTTTTAAGCTTTTATTGTTACACTCCGGGATGGGCCACCCGGGAACCCGAGGAGTGAGACGTCTGGGGTCCGAAGACCCCGGGGCTCGGACGACCCAGAGCGGGGGGGCTTAAGTACTCTCGGGGAGGGGTGGAGTCTTGGGCGCACACGTCAGGGGGAGACAGCCAATCACACAAGGCAGGAGACAGTTGCTAGGCTGAGGGCTTAGGTTAGGTATAGAGGAGTGAAGAGAATAACAGGAAGGCTTGCGGTTTAGTGGTGAGCTACGGAAATGGGCGGTCTACAACAAGAGGGGGAAGGGGGGAACAGAGAGGGGGGTTACAAGTACGGAGGGCAGAGAGTGAATGTAGAGAAGGAGAGAAGGATTAAAACATTTTAAGCATGGCTAGGCTCCAGTCCCTGAGAAATATGCCACAATTCCTCTCCTTTTTCTTTTAAAAGCTCACCTGTGTGACAGGTGGTGGGCATTAACCTTTGCTGGGAGGGGTAGGGATGAGATTCCCCTTGCACTTGAGGCTCAGAATTTCAGGGGAAGGGTATGTGCTGAGCCGACCCTTATGCAAATCTCATGTGCCCCAGAAGAGCCAGAGGAGGTCTGTTAGAGAGACCCTCTTCTGCGACTACTTTGTGTCGCACCCAGCGGTACCCATCTGGTAGCCTTTCGGCGGCCCCAGATGCACGCTCTCTGGTAACGTGCAGCCCCCGTAGGGGAATGGAGAGAGGCAGGGAGTGGCACAGGCATAGGCAGGCAAGGCCAGAGCCGCAGCAGCGCAGTGCCGACTGCACAAGATGGCCAGTCTTGAGAGCGACACCAACCTCAGGGTGATCAGTCCTGGGGGTGAGCAACACTAGCGAGCCATACCTGAGCCTGGCGACGGTTGTCCACGTTGGAGAAGGGATTTTGGAGCTCTAGCGCGGCAAGAGCTAAGAGTTTCGTATTTCGTTTGTGACGAGAGATTTTTGAAAAGAGACACTTAAGTAAGAAAAGGATAACAATTAAAATTAGTAGGAGGACACCATAGAAGATAAGGCTGGAAGGTTGGAAAAGGGAAGAGAATTTATGGAGGAGGTCCGAAAGGAGAGAGCTAGAGAGTTTAGGTACAGATAAATTTTCTATAGCTAGGATTTGAGTTTGAAGGCTATGAGTATAGTTCCAGAATGAGATATTATAAGCAGAAAACATCCAATCGCGCAGGGTGAGGCGAGGACGAGAGGTGTTGACAAGTACAGGGGTGACACAGAGACGAGAGAAAGGGTAGTGTCCATAAGGCTAGCAAGTTAATTTGCTGTTGCAGGTTAAACAGGGCTTGGTGGGTTAGGGAATTGAGTCTTGCCTGTAAGGACAGGGTCGAGGCGGTGGAACTGGTAAGGTTATTTATGACAGAAGCGGAGGTGGAGGTCTGGGTGAGCGCGACGGCTGCCGTGACCGAAGCTGCAACAGAGGCGATGATGGCTACAGAGATGGCGGTGGTGATCCCGAAGTCTCGCTTTGCGCGTGAGCTGAGCTGAGTGACGGAGCTGTCCATGGGCAGTGCAGGAGCGACCCACCTGGTCGCGTTGAGCGGGATCCACAGGAGTCTAGGTTGAAGTACTATGAAAACTACTGAGAAAGAGGTAGTTAAGTAGGTGACATGTGTCAGGGTGACTATAGTTTGAGCAGGAAAGGAAGTAGAACGGAGGGCTTAAGAAGACCGTGGAGGTGAGGTTTTCGGTGCCTAGAATATTAAACGCGTAAGAGCTCATACCGATAACTTTATTACCCTGAGTAATGGGCTGCTGGGTGCTGTGGTAGGTGACCAGGCGCCATTGGGATTGGGTTGTTCCGAGGAGGTTTAGGCAGCTGAGGTTTCCACAGAGAGAGAGATGCGTGAAGCCGCTGGTACCATAAAGAAAGGGGGGATTATAGGGAACGAAGAAGTTATATTTGGAAGAGTTGAAAGTTCGAGGGGGAGAATGACACGGGAGCCACGGGATTTCTGCAAAGGAAGTTGAGGGTGCCGTATGGCTGTCAGGTGAGCAGAGGGGAACTGGGGGCTGCACCGGCGGGTGTGGGCGAGTTTGGTTATATCCGGGTGCAGTTCCTCTAGCTGGCCAGGTTCCTGTGAAAAGGAGGGCTTTTGGCTTTTTCGTGCTGAGTACTCCGGCGCTTATGGTTCGGGAGTAGATAAGGTGAATGCAATTAGGCCATCGAGGAGTTACAGGGAGGAGTCGCTAGGTGGGAATTCCGGAGGGGCGTGCTAGGGAGAACATTTTTACTGAAAATAATAAGCAGGTTAGCACCTAGAGGAAGAAAATGAGCAGGTTAAAATACGCGATGATGCACAGGAAAATTATGACAAGTAGGGTTCTTTCGAAGAGGCTCCAATCCTTTGGAGCAACTGTTGCTGGGTAGCGTGGGGACCGGTAAGCCCATCCTCTTTGACTGCTTTGCGTAGCTGCTTTATATCTTCCTCACTGTGGGGAACCCACGGGAATGGGCGCTGCGGGGATGGGGTGAGATTAATGGGGAAGAGCGCTGCCTGTGTCGGCGGCAGCGGTTGGACCGGGGGCCAGAGCTGTTTAGGTCCCGGGGAGGGGTTATTGTTAGTGGGATTGTAGTAGGGCGGCCGGGGTGGGCAAGATGGCGGTTGCCCCGGGCACGGCCCTGCGTAAGATGGCGGTGGGGGAACATAAGGTGGTGGCTGCGCCTCCGGGACAAAAGGGTTAGTGCAGCTAAAGGAAGAAGGGGGGGTAGCGGAGGGAGGGGCTGAAGGGGCGGGGGAGGGCTTAGGATGTTTTGCCTCCGCGCTCTTAGGGAGGGCGGGGTAAAGGTTGTGGCTGTCTTCCGGTTTGGGTAGTGGAGAAGGCGGAAGGGTGGAATTTGTCTGTCTGCCATTAGTATGTTTGCCATGGTCCCGCAAGGGCGGGTGCCTCTCGAGTCGCTCCTCTAACTGTTATGCAAGAGTGTGGCTAGGGCGCGCACCTGGGGGACCTGGCTTTTAGAGAGAGATTGACCCATACTAGAATTTAGAGGGGACTACTCACTGCTTGTAGAACCTAGGACTGCGTTTATTTAGCAGGAGAGTCTAGTAGGCTTACCTTGGTTCAGAAGAGAGGTCCTAGGATCTCCAGTGTCCAGTCAGCGATAGAAGTGTAGAGGGTCCCTGTTCGGGCGCCACTTGCCGCTGATAGCTTCAGCCGGGCCGTTCGACCGGTACACTGGGTGGGTTTGGGGCGAGCTCGCGGGAATTAACCTGGGTAAGCTGAAGCCGGCGCTTTCCCCAGCCGGCGGTCGCGAGAAGTCTTCACTGAGGCCAGATTCGGGTTTTAAGCTTTTATTGTTACACTCCGGGATGGGCCACCCGGGAACCCGAGGAGTGAGACGTCTGGGGTCCGAAGACCCCGGGGCTCGGACGACCCAGAGCGGGGTAAGCGTGGGGCTTAAGTACTCTCGGGGAGGGGTGGAGTCTTGGGCGCACACGTCAGGAAGGGACAGCCAATCACACAAGGCAGGAGGCAGTTGCTAGGCTGAGGGCTTAGGTTAGGTATAGAGGAGTGAAGAGAATAACAGGAAGGCTTGCGGTTTAGTGGTGAGCTACGGAAATGGGCGGTCTACAACAAGAGGGGGAAGGGGGGAACAGAGAGGGGGGTTACAAGTACGGAGGGCAGAGAGTGAATGTAGAGAAGGAGAGAAGGATTAAAACATTTTAAGCATGGCTAGGCTCCAGTCCCTGAGAAATATGCCACACCCACTGTCACCACTATCATTCAACATTGTGCTGGAACTTCTAGCTAGAGAAATTAGGTAAGAAAAAGAAATAAAAAGCATCCAAAATGGGAAAGGAAGAAGTAAAACTTTCACTGTTTGTAGACAGCATGATCCTATATTTAGAAAATCCAAAATCTACAGCAAAGAGATTAGAGCTAATAAATGGGTACAGCAAAGAAGTAGGTTAGAATATCAAAATGCAAAAAAATCAGTCGTGTTTCTATACACTATTACTGATCAATCTGAGGAGGAAGTCAAGAAAAGAATTCTATTTAAAGTAAGCAATTAAAGAATCAAATATTTAGTACTAAATTTAACCAAGGGCATAAAAGATCTATACACAAAAAACTACAAAATATTGCTAAAAGAAATTTTAAAAGACCTACATGAATGGAAGTACATACCATGTTCATGGATTGGAAGACTAAATATCATTAAGATAAGATGTCAATTCTACCCAAATTGATTTATAGATTCAATGTAAAGCCACTTAAAATCCCAACAACTTACTTTGAAAGGGCAAGGTTCCCCAAATAGCTAAAAGTATCTTGAGAAAAAAAACAAAGTTAGAGTTTTCATACTATTTATCTTTAAAGTACATTATAAACCTACAGTGGTCAAAAAAGCGTAGTAATGGCATAGAGAGAGATATGCTGACAAACGGAGTAGAATAGAGTGTTCAGTAATAGACCCTCTCATCTACAGACAACTGATTTTTGATGAGGCAGCCAAGTCCACTCAACTGAGAGAGAGAAAGCAGTCACTTTAACAAATGGTACTTGGAGAACAAAAGAATGAAAGAGAGCATTTATCTCACATCTTAAGCAAAAGTTAACTCAAAATGGATCAAAGACCTAAACATTAGAGCTAATACTATGAAACTTTGAGAAGAAAGTGTAGGGAAATATCTTAAAGATCTTGTTTAGGAGGTGTTTTCCTAGAACTTATACTCAAAGCACAAGTAGTGAAAGAAGAAAATAAATAAATGGGATGTCTTCAAAATTGAATATTTTTTGTGTAAAAGGACATTCTTCAGTAAAGTCAAAAGGCAATCTACTCAATGGTAGATGATAGGAAGCCACCTATCAGATAAGGCTTTAATATCCAGAATATAAAAAAGAGATCTTACAACTCAACATCAAAAAGATAAAAAACCCAAACAAAAATGGGCAAAAGGCATGGATAGACACTTTTCTGAAGAAGAAATACAAATGGTTCAATAGCTTATGAAAAGATGCTCAACTTCACTAACTATTAGGGAAATGCAAATCAAAACAACAATGAAATATCATCTCAGACCTACTAGAACGGACATTATCAGAGAAGCAGAAAACTGTAAATATTGGAGATGATGTGGAGAAATATGTACACTTATCACTGTGGTGGAATGTAGAATGGTGCAGCCACACTGGAAGTCAGTTTGGTGGTTCTTCAGGAAGCTAAGTATAGAATTGCCATATGATCCAGCAATCCTATCATTAGGTATTTACTCAGAACAACAGAAACCAAGTACACGAACAGACATTAGTACACTGATGTTTACAGCAGCATTATTCACGACTGCCAAGAGATGGAAATAGCTGAAATGTCCAAGTGATCAGTAGTTAAACAAACTGTATCCATTTACATATAATGGAATAGCATATAGCTCTAAGACAGAATAAATTCATGAAGCATGCAACAACATGGATGAACCTTGAGGACATTATGTTGAATGAAATTAGCCAGAAACAAAAGTACAAATAATGCAAGTTTTCACTAATATGAACTAACTATAATGAGAAAACTCTGAGAGCTACAGTTGAGAATACAGATTATCAGGAGATTGAGGGTAGAGATTGGGCATTTGATGTTTAAGGATATAGAATGTTTAACAAGATTGATTGTGAAGCATAATATTATAATTTTAGTGAAAAAATCTGAGTGTGAGTATGATTGAAAGAAGAAGGCTGGAGGCATGTATGATACCAGGAGGAAAGGTAGAGGATAAAAACTTGGCTTATATAACTTCACAAAACCTTGAGTGGACAATGATGGTGATTAAATACACAAATATAAGAAAATTTTTACATGAGTGAGGACAAATGAATGCTACCACTGCAAGGTGTTAAAAATGGGATGTTATATGGAAAAAAAAACCCTAGTCAATCCAAACTAGGATCTAGAGTTAATAGCAACAATGTAATATTCTCTCTTTAAGTGTGACAAAAGCAATATAACAAAGCTAAATGTCTGTAAGAGGGGGATATAAGGAAGGGGTATGGGGTCTTTGTTGTTGTTTCTCCTTTTTTTTTCTTTTTGTCTTCTTTCTTTGTGGAAGAAATGGGGCATTTCTCATGCAGATAGTGATGGTGAACGCATAGCCATGTGATTATACCAGAAGCCATTGTTTGTTTACTTAGGCCTCTGTGGCATGTGAATAAAAAATAAACAGAAAGATAAACGTGTGGAGAAAATGCAGAGAGAGATATGTACCTATTCACTCTTGGCTGGAAAGTAAAATGGTGCAGTTCTCTCTGGAGCAGCATGGTGTTTCCACAGGAGTCTAAGTATAGGGCTGCCATAAGATCCTGCAAACCTGTTAGGTATTTAATTGGAGGAACTAAATGCAGGTACACAAATAGACATTTGCACACTTGTCTTTATGGTGGTATTATTGACAATTGCAAATGATGGAGGCAGTCTAAGAATACACTGATGCACAGAAAGACAAACTGTGGTGTATACATACAATGGAATATTAAGTGGCTAAAGAAAGAATGATGTTATGAGGCATGCAACTCAATGAATGAATGAAAGTCATTGAGGATATTACATTGAAATAAGTCAGAAGCGAAAGGACAAATATTGTATGGTCTCACTAGTATAAGCTAATTATAATGAAGAAACTTTGAGAAGTAAATTTGAGAGCATAGGTGATCTGGAGATAGGAAGTGGGTAGGAATCAGGCAATCGATGATTAAGGAGTACAGAATGTTCAATAAGGTGCATTGTAAAGGTTCTAATGTTGTAAGCTCCTACAGAAGTCAGATCTATTCCTGGGCTTTCATGATCATTTCTAAATTCTGAGATGCTGTGCTCTTTGTGTATAACCTGTTATTTCCCTGAAACTTTTGTATTTATGTGACATCTGAGACTGAGAGTTAGAATTCTGCAGCTCTGAAAGTCAGCATTACTCCATACAGTAACTGTTAAAGAAGCTGAAAAAGAGATCAGACTTCAATAAGAGAGATGAATGAAGCAGATCTGGTTAGGATTAAGGTAAATTAGAATAAGAGTAAAGGATGATTTTATCTGTATTTTAAAACTCCAACTTTTGTGTGAGACCAAAGGAAGACATGTCTGTTTTGTCTAAAATTAAAGTTTTCTGCAGCAAACTACCTAATGCAACTTCTCTGGTCAGTGTATTTAAACAACCTAGCAATGTGGAACCAAGAATAAGGAATGAGCTCTTATTACTCTGTACAGATTAATGTCATAATTCATAATGTAATATAATACTCATTCTTGAGCATTTAGGACAGAATAAAAAAAGTATTTGCAAGGTCCAATTGAGAGGCTGGGGAAAAAATGTGAAGCTATTAAACTTCCCCATAAGGAAAATTCCTGATATTCTCTTAAACACCAAGGACTCCCAATTTAATAAGCCAGGCCCATGAGGCTTGCCCATGGGGAATTTATTCCTCAATGGTGAAGCTTAACCTACTTATATTTATGCCTGAGCCACCCCCAGAGAACCTCTTTTGTTTTACTCATGGTCTCTCTCTTTTATCCAAACTCTGCACATAAACTCACTACCCTGCCA
This sequence comes from Tamandua tetradactyla, assembly GCF_023851605.1. NCBI lineage: Eukaryota > Metazoa > Chordata > Mammalia > Pilosa > Myrmecophagidae > Tamandua > Tamandua tetradactyla. The sequence goes on along the minus strand of NC_135348.1, from coordinate 34,697,801 downwards.
TCTACATAGGACATGACTCCAGGGATGATCCTGGTCCCGGCATCGTGGGGTTGATGACACCTTCTTGACCAAAAGAGGGAAAAGAAATGAAAAACAAAATCGTTTCAGTACCTGAAAGATTTCAGATCGAGCAGAAAGGTCATTCTGGAGGTTCCTCCTATGCAAGCTTCAGCCAGATAGTGCAAATTGCCACAGCATTCCGAGCCCCAACTGACGGTGTTCCTGAAAACCCTAACGAATGCCCTGGCCTCTATAAAATTTCATATGACTCTATAAAATATTTACCTATTAAGTTTATTTTAAAAGAAACTTGAGATGGCTCGTACACCAGATAAGTCCTTAGACTGTAAGAACATCAACCAGTTTCATCCCGATACCTCATAAAGTTGGGACACCTTTCCAGTAAGAAGAAGCTAAAATGGCCATTGCCCAGATACCTGATGATTGAGAGAATGGTCAAATAAAGAGGAGGATTAATTGAGAAATTAGGATTTAACAAATGATTTTGACTACTGAATCATTATATGGATATTTCTTCTTAGTTTCATATCAGAGTGAACAGAAGGTAATACCTGAAATTATAGAACTGTAATCCAATAGCCTTGATCTTTGATAATAACTGGATAACAATGTAGCTATGATCATGTGACCACGTGATTGTAAAAACCATGTGACTGACACTCTTTTATCCAGTGTATGGGTGAATAAGTAATAAATAAAAACATGCATAAAAATGAAATATTTAATTGCTAACCACCCAGAATGCCCTCACACTACATAGACATTATTACTAACCTGATTTTTCACACTATTTAATTCAATTTTGCAGTTCTTGAACTTTATAGTATAGTGGTGTGTGTATGTGCATATGTGTGGCTTCTTTCACTGAACGTTATGTTTGTGGAATTCATCCATATTGTTTCATGCAACTGCAATGTTTTCATTTTCATTGATATATAATTTCCATTATATGATACATGACAATTTATTTGTTCATTCTATCAGTGAAGGACATTTGAGTTATTTGTGATCTTCATTTTTTTATAGTCTGTCTTATCCCTAAATTGTAATCTCAATGAGAATAAGGATCTTTAACTGCATCACTAACACCAAAAACTTAGAACGATGACTACTAAATGGTAAATAAATCAATAAATATTTGTTGCATTGAAATGAGTTGTCTTAAAAATAGAACTGAGATTCCACTGAACTATTTTGAAGTGAAATATTGAAAAAAACAACAAAAATCACTGTTTTGTTACTTCTAAAATTTTTCCTAATCTATCACTATTACGTTCGTGGTATTTATAGGCACCTGAGAGATAAAATCAGGATGTGGCATTTATGTGAAATACTCTATCACTATGGAGTAGCAATTAGAGAACTAAAGCTCAAACTAATTTTGATTACGTACATGTATCACACATAATTGATAGATTTGGCAATAATTATCAAAAAAGTCTGAAGTTAAACCCATATAAATAAGATTAAAGTATTAAATGTTAATAATTCTCATATAATGTTTTGAGTTTCAAAATATCTAGGCAGCATCATACTCCAACATTCAAATGACAAAAACATTCTCTTTGTCTAGCTATGGAAAACAAATGTCATATTCATGAAACATTTAAATTTGTGAATTTAACTTCTCTTGGATCTTTTCCTATTGAAAGGATTTGATAGCATCCAATTGAGGTGAATTTTCAAATTATTAACAGTTTGCATGACACACATTTAATTAACTGAACTAATAATGAATAGCAGCATTTACAAGGGCTACCCAATTCATTTACTATGTAATAATATTCTGGTTAACACTTAAAAGTGGTCAGTCATTATCAATGTACCATTGGGTATTGTGTTAACATTAATTGGATCAAATTAATGCAATGTTACTTTTATCTTAATCATGCATTAATGAATGCTTAATTATTTCAAAATATTGCCATGACATGTTATCAAAATATCAACTGCTGACTTTATGTTTAGCATAAAAAGCTTCATTTGATACCATGTTAATAAGAACTTAATTTTTTTATTACAAATATAGTCAGAGTCTGATATTAAAAAACCTTTTTAAGATTATTTAAATGTGTAACAGGACCACCTTTAAAGTTGTACTTGTGAGGAATAATAATATACTTAAAGCTATGGAAATTCTTTTTTCACACTCCACTATTAGCCAGTAGATCAATTCATTTCTATTAAGAGACAGAAATACGACTTCATATTAATGATGGAATCAAAACAGATGGAGCTATCTAATGGTTCAGGCAGGAAATTGGAGTAGGAATTATGGCATCTTACCCTTATATCTACCACTGATTCACTGAATGACCTTGGGCAAATTACTTAAGCTGCCAGGTCAAATTTTCTAAGTGTATGTCTTCTATTTTTATGTCCAGAGTTCATATTAACAGAAAAGGAAGCTCTAGAGAGATAGAAAAAGGAAATGATATAATATAGAGTAGAGGAAAAAGCCTTTGGCATGAAAGAGATTAAGTGGCTTACCTAAAGTCTCACTGTTAGCATGCAGACTCCCTGGGATTCAAATTCAAGTACATGTATCACTGGGCCTCAGTTTCCAAGCCTATAATATCAATATAACAGTATGACACTCAATATTCATGATGACAGTATGAGCTTAGAATTTCCATGGCAAATTTCAGGTACCTACACAACATACCTTTTCAATCTCTTTTTTAATATCAAGTACTTTAAATAGTTCTTAGATTTATGTGCTCATTTGATCTAGGCTCTACTGTTAGAATTCTAGTGCTTAATAATTCCTCATTTAGGAGCTCTTATTAATATAAAATGGTTTTCACTGACTCCATTGTTTTCCCTCATCTATTTCATCCTTCATGCTTTCTAGTACATACAGATATCTAAGACAATAGAAATGGCAGCAAAGTGGGTAGAAAACAAGGGGGCTATGACAGAGCTTTTATCAACCTTAATTTTTACCAGTCACATAAGAGAAGAGTTCGAAAAGGAGAGCAAACCATCCCATCCTTCTCATCTATTCTCTTTGAGACCCAATTCAATAAATTAACACAGTACACTGACTTGACCAATTAAATATTATTTGAATATATCCACAAGTTTCCATCATCCAAAATGACATTTCTCTAATTCAGGCTTGTATTATTCCCAGGGGACTTTTGACTAGTCCCCCTGTGTTGAATGTTTCCTCCTCAACTTTATTCTCCATAGCATCTATATGTAATGCCTCTTAATGTCTTAAGCCAGGGCCTTTTAACATCACTTTTCATCTAGTTTATTAATTTCAAACACGTCTGAATTCCTAATCTCCTGACCACATGTAGTATTCAGAGATCTGTGCTTACATTGTCTCTGTGGTGCAATGACCACCCCTTTCCATGGCTAATATTCCCCCTGTAAAACTGGACTTGGGCTTCCCCTCCAGAAAGGCTTTCTTTGTGCTCTGTTCATTCTCCCCTCCTCCCCCATCATTAGTGAGCCACTTCAGTGTCCGCATGGCACACTGTATAATCACTGTCATTATATGAATCACATTTTATATTCATGAGTTTATCCTCTATTGCCTCTGTCAAATTTTGTTCCTTTGGGGACGATGCTTTATATAACTTGTTGAGATTTATCTTCACACATACTATGATACATTGAGCACTAAATTCTCTTTACTCTTGTGTCTTACAAAGCCTGAAAAGGCATTCTGGCAGAGACATTTTCTTTAAAATTTCACTATTTTTGTGATTAATTAAACATGCACTTGGGCATCAGATGCTAAGCGGAATATGTATATTTTTCCTTGCTTTAGGTGCTGGCGAGTTTCTTCTTTATTTTCCCTTACATCTTTCTTTCTGCCCTGTCTATAAGCTCTGGCTCTTAACTGCCCTTATTTCTGAATAAATCCAGAGAGGACCAATAACTTTTCATGTGACAAGCCTGTACTTGATTCCATCCTTGATGGTCAGCAGCAACCCTTACTTTATCCTAAGTAGATCCTCTTAATAGGGTCTTAAAAGGGTCTTAAAAGACACTTTTGTGCTAATGTTAATCACCATTCAATATTATATTAAGCACATACACACATGCACAAAAACACGTATACACAGGAATATATTCATGAATACACTGTGTATAGCAGAGGTTAAGCTAGGAAGAGGTGGAGGGGGGAAGGAGGAAAGTGATTACACTGTTCTGTCACATAAATTAATGCTGACTACATGAATAACTACATATTGATATTCAACTATTTCATACATGCCTACTAGCTCAGTTTGTAAGCATTATATACAACATATAACTTTTCATACAAATATATGGCTTTTCAAATATTATGGCATTTCAATGCCAAAATTTCTAATCTTTCTAAAAAATTTCATTTAGAGAACAGAACAACTGCATGTCTCTTCTAAATTGCTTCCATGTAACTAATAAAAGTGCTGCCAGTGTTAGTTCCAAACTCAAAGAATTATTCCTTTGTGGAATAGTAGTACAGCATAAAATATATAAATATGCATACACATTTCAATTCCAACATACTTATTTTATGTAAAAACTCCAGTTCTAAAAAGTATATAGGAAACTTTCAGTTTCAACATCTGTATATTAGAACTTAGAAGTTCTCATCTCCCATGCTCAAAACAACAAAAAGCTGAACAAACTGAAGATCAACAACTTTTCTTGGATCCATAGGAGAACTTGAGACAAACTTGAGTTTGTCTTGAGACTAAACTGCTATCCTGAAGTTTGGAGAGACAGGAGAATACAGGGAGTCACAATTAAAGTCTGCTTACCTGGAACAAAAGCTGCTAAAGTCATAAACTTATAGGAACAAACAATGATAATTTTGATGAATTCCTGGGAGCCAAGTATGGAATGGTATAAGAGTGAAAAACTCTTGGGGGCCACAGATTTGGGAGGGTGCGCACTTTTGTAAATTTACCTGGGGAACTCCAACAGTTTCTTACATGAAGATTAAAAAAGATCCTTCCTGGTTGTAGCAGTGGGAGGGGAAGAGTAAATTCCAATGCCTTCACCATAACAAAGGTCTACTCTCCAGAGGAAAAGGAGCCTCATCCCTCTTTAGAAAGAGCATTTCTCCCATTGCAGCCCCTTTTGACTTTCCTGCCTCACTTAACAGTCCACTAAATGACTGTAACTTAATCATAATAGTAGAGCACACTTCTACTCCCTCAACCCTTAGCACGACACCAACGGTGAATTATGACCAAAAGACCTGCCACGTCCTCTGAGGAAGAGTCCTTACTGAAACCCAAAGTCAACAGGAGAAGGAAGGAGAAAGACACTAGAGGAATTCAAAGCTTCACTTACCTACAGCTTTACTAAACACAGTCCAAATTCTTGCCAAACTCAGCATAAAATTTCACACTAAAGGCCCATTTATCACGTTTTCCATAATCTGAGATGGAAAATTCCAAGGCTGCCTAAAAGACGAGAATAAAGAGCATCTGACAAGGCAAAGCACCTATCAGAAGCAGACTCAGACACTGGGTAAAGCATTTAAAGGAACTGAGAATGTCTATGATCAATTTAAGAATTTAAGAGATAAAGCAAGAGTGCTGAATAAATGACAAATAGCAGACTAGGAAGAGCTATAGTTATCCCATTTTTAAAATAGTTTGAGAATCTACTCTGTTTCTCCCTTCCTACTCAAATTATTCCCACATAATTTTTGTGAAACAGTATTTTCCAAAGTATTTATTAACTGCCTTTTAGTTATGAGAAGAGCAGATGAGATAAATAGCTAATATTGAGTTGTTGTCTTCCATGTTAAATTGTAGAGGTATAGTATTTTCCAGGTTTTTGTCTGTTTCAAAATTATTTCTATTTAAATGTAAAAAGAGATGAGGACACAGCTGTTGAATGTTTTGCTCAAAGTCTTACAGCTTGGAATAGAAAACTTAGGACTTAAACCATAGCCTGAATGAAGGCAGCACCCATTCTTTTTCTACCACAATACAAAATCAGATCACGAAAAATGAATTGAGACCATTTTTTTTTTCACAGTAAGTGGCCTTTGATGAGTTATTTCATCTCACTTAGTTCTTTGCTGTAAAACATGTTTCTAGTGTGGATGAGTTTTAAGAGGAGTCTTCAAAGAGATCAAAGACCTGTATTTGGCTCATAGCTATACATGTTCCCAACATTTAAAGAACATTTTGAAACCTAGTGTGATTCCTCTATTCTGCCAGATGTTATCCAATCTGAAGGCAACAGCAAATTAACTGACTAAACATTCTCTAAAATAATACTCATTAAAATATCAAATAGTATTATTCTCAGCATGAAATTAAGATTGTTTATTTCTTCGGTAAGTACTACAATGTTGCATACTTGTGCATTATTTTATATATTAAAATTGTTGATAAGTCAAAAACATACTAAAATAGACACCCATTATATTTTCCAATATGTTATACTTATTTTAACAAAGAAATTTCTATCGTTTGAATGGTGCCTTGGATTTATTGTGGTGAGTGAACTGTACAAGGAGATGAGGTACAATGTTGTGGTGTACTAGAGAGGTGAGCAATCAAGCTCAAACTTGTCTTCTTTTTAGGATTATTGTGCCGTCTGCTAAATGGCCAGCAGAAGAGAAGCCCAGGTCTTCATTCACCTATTGTCTTCAAGAGGAGGGGTGCTAGGTCCAGATACGCTGTGCGAGTTTGCATTCCACATGTGTGACACTTCTCCCTTTTCTTATATTTTATAGGGCAAAATTGAAAGAAACCTTGGTAGTGGGGAATAAACCATCATACTTTAGATGTTAAGCAGCGTGTATTACAATGTCAACTGTTTATAGGATTAGTCTGAGAATACCAACCAACCAACTCCTGAGTTCTTAGCAGCCTGTGGAGAATTAGCTGGGTAGACTTACTCCTTCCTCAAGAAGAGGGGAGCCTCTGGCCCCCAAGCGGTCTCCTTGTACAATCAACCCAGAGTGACTTCTGAAGGGCATCATTGGGCTGCTTTGTATGTTGCACGCCAGGGGAGCATTACTAAAATACATAGAAATTTCTCTGCCAAAGTTGAACCACAAAAGAGCAATCTTGCCAGAAGCATATGGAATTCCATGTTCCCAACCCACTTGCACATGCAATGTACTTAAGTTGCACCCATGCACACACATTCATAAACACATACTTATTAAGGAAGAACACATGCAAAAGTAAAATTCTCATCCTAATTTAGAAAAAGAAAAACAATATAATCCAAATAAAGTAAAGAAGATATAATTAATAAAATAACTGAAATTAATAAAGTAGGAAATAAAAAAATAGCAGAGATAAAAAAATTAAATGCAGAAGCATGTTCTTTAAAAAAGAATGAAGGGACTTCCTGGAAGATGGCGGCTTAGTAAGACGTGCGGATCTTAGTTTCTTCTCCAGGACACCTACTAGGGGAGTAGAAACGATACAGAAAGCGCCCAAAGTGACAACAGAGATAAAAAAGACAGCGTACCCCATCCTGGAACGGCTGGCTGGCTGAGAGAAGCAGCTCGGGTGAGATCGCCGAGGCGCGTGGGCCTTACCGGGCGGGGTGGCAAGCGGCCGGAGTTACTCCCTTCCCCCTTCCCGGGCCGGCTGGGAGAATTGGAGAGGCGGTCCCCTGAAACAAAGACGGCTGGTGCCCACACCACGCGCAGCCCCCGGACCAACTGAGAGAATTGGATCGGAAACCCCCAGGCCGCGGAGAACGGTGACGGGTGGGGGAGGCCCCTTCCAAACCCGTGACTCCGGGGAACGTGCACTCTCTCGGGCGGGCCACTGCCGCTGGCGCCCTCCCGCCACGCTTGTTGCCCAGGGCCGACTAGGAAATTCGGACAGGCTCTTTCCCTGGCTGCGGCGACCAGCAACCCTCCCTGCGTTCGGACCGCGGGCCGGCTCAAGCCGCTTCGGCTAGCGAACCCCCAGGACGGCGAAAATTTTCCAAAGTTTAAGGTCCCACAGCACCTTTTACTGGTGGGACCCGCAGACAAACGTGTGCCATGAGCGCCACCTACTGGGCAGGATAAGAAAAACAGAACCCAGAGATTTCACAGAAAAATCTTCCAAACTTTTGGATCCAATACCCAGGGAAATCTGTCTAAATGCGCAGACGCCAACAGAAGATAACGGATCATGCTCAAATAATTGAAAATATGGCCCAGTCAAAAGAACAAACCAATAGTTCAAATGAGATACAGGAGCTGAGACAACAAATACTAAATATACGAACAGAAATGGAAAACCTCTTCAAAAACGAAATCGATAAATTGAGGGAGGACATGAAGAAGACATGGGCTGAACATAAAGAAGAAATAGAAAAACTGAAAAAGCAAATCACAGAACTTATGGAAGTGAAGGACAAAGTAGAAAAGATAGAAAAAACAATGGATACCTACAATGATAGATTCAAAGAGACAGAAGATAGAATTAGTGATTTGGAGGATGGAACATCTGAATTCCAAAAAGAAACAGAAACTATTGGGAAAAGAATGGAAAAATTTGAACAGGGTATCAGGGAACTCAAGGACAATATGAACCGCACAAATATACGTGTTGTGGGTGTCCCAGAAGGAGAAGAGAAGGGAAAAGGAGGAGAAAAACTAATGGAAGAAATTTTCACTGAAAATTTCCCAACTCTTATGAAAGACCTAAAATTACAGATCCAAGAAGTGCAGCGCACCCCAAAGAGATTAGACCCAAATAGGCGTTCTCCAAGACACTTACTAGTTAGAATGTCAGAGGTCAAAGAGAAAGAGAGGATCTTGAAAGCAGCAAGAGAAAAACAATCCATCACATACAAGGGAAACCCAATAAGACTATGTGTAGATTTCTCAGCAGAAACCATGGAAGCTAGAAGACAGTGGGATGATATATTTAAATTACTAAAAGAGAAAAACTGCCAACCAAGACTCCTATATCCAGCAAAATTGTCCTTCAAAAATGAGGGAGAAATTAAAACATTCTCAGACAAAAAGTCACTGAGAGAATTTGTGACCAAGAGACCAGCTCTGCAAGAAATACTAAAGGGAGCACTAGAGTCAGGACCAAAAAGACAGAAGAGAGAGATATGGAGAAGAGAGTAGAAAGAAGGAAAGTCAGATATGATATATATATATAATACAAAAGGCAAAATGGCAGAGGAAAATATTATCCAAACAGTAATAACACTAAATGTTAATGGACTGAATTCCCCAATCAAAAGACATAGATTGGCAGAATGGATTAAAAAACAGGATCCTTCTATATGCTGTCTACAGGAAACACATCTTAGACCCAAAGATAAACATAGGTTGAAAGTGAAAGCTTGGGAAAAGATATTTCATGCAAATAACAACCAGAAAAAAGCAGGAGTGGCTATACTAATATCCAACAAGTTAGACTTCAAATGTAAAACAGTTAAAAGAGACAAAGAAGGACACTATATACTAATAAAAGGAACAATTAAACAAGAAGACATAACAATCATAAATATTTATGCACCGAACCAGAATGCCCCAAAATACGTGAGGAATACACTGCAAACACTGAAAAGGGAAATAGACACAAATACCATAATAGTTGGAGACTTCAATTCCCCACTCTCATCAATGGACAGAACATCTAGACAGAGGATCAATAAAGAAATAGAGAATCTGAATATTACTATAAATGAGCTAGACTTAACAGACATTTATAGGACATTACATCCCACAACAGCAGGATACACCTTTTTCTCAAGTGCTCATGGATCATTCTCAAAGATAGACCATATGCTGGGTCACAAAGCAAGTCTTAACAAATTTAAAAAGATTGAAATCATACACAACACTTTCTCGGATCATAAAGGAATGAAGTTGGAAATCAATAATAGGCAGAATGCCAGAAAATTCACAAATACCTGGAGGCTCAACAACACACTCTTAAACAACGAGTGGGTCAAGGAAGAAATTGCAAGAGAAATTAGTAAATACCTCGAGGCAAATGAAAATGAAAACACAACATATCAAAACTTATGGGATGCAGCAAAGGCAGTGCTAAGAGGGAAATTTATTGCCCTAAATGCCTATATCAGAAAAGAAGAAAAGGCAAAAATGCAGGAATTAACTGTTCAATTGGAAGAACTGGAGAAAGAACAGGAAACTAATTCCAAAGCAAGCAAAAGGAAAGAAATAACAAAGATCAGAGCAGAAATAAATGAAATTGAAAATATGAAAACAGTAGAGAAAATCAATAAGACCAGAAGTTGGTTCTATGAGAAAATCAATAAGATTGATGGGCCCTTAGCAAGATTGACAAAAAGAAAAAGAGAGAGGATGCAAATAAATAAGATCAGAAATGGAGGAGGAGACATAACTACTGACCTCACAGAAATAAAGGAGGTAATAACAGGATACTATGAACAACTTTACGCTAATAAATACAACAATTTAGAGGAAATGGACGGGTTCCTGGAAAGACATGAACAACCAACTTTGACTCAAGAAGACATAGATGACCTCAACAAACCAATCACAAGTAAAGAAATTGAATTAGTCATTCAAAAGCTTCCTAAAAAGAAAAGTCCAGGACCAGATGGCTTCACATGTGAATTCTACCAAACGTTCCAGAAAGAATTAGTACCAATTCTCTTCAAACTCTTCAAAAAAATCGAAGTGGAGGGAAAACTACCTAATTCATTCTATGAAGCCAACATCACCCTCATACCAAAACCAGGCAAAGATATTACAAAAAAAGAAAACTACAGACCAATCTCTCTAATGAATACAGATGCAAAAATCCTCAATAAAATTCTAGCAAATCGTATCCAACAACACATTAAAGGAATTATACATCATGACCAAGTAGGATTCATCCCAGGTATGCAAGGATGGTTCAACATAAGAAAATCAATTAATGTAATACACCATATCAACAAATCAAAGCAGAAAAATCACATGATCATCTCAATTGATGCAGAGAAGGCATTTGACAAGATTCAACATCCTTTCCTGTTGAAAACACTTCAAAAGATAGGAATACAAGGGAACTTCCTTAAAATGATAGAGGGAATATATGAAAAACCCACAGCTAATATCATCCTCAATGGGGAAAAATTGAAAACTTTCCCCCTAAGATCAGGAACAAGACAAGGATGTCCACTATCACCACTATTATTCAACATTGTGTTGGAGGTTCTAGCCAGAGCAATTAGACAAGAAAAAGAAATACAAGGCATCAAAATTGGAAAGGAAGAAGTAAAACTATCACTGTTTGCAGACGATATGATACTATACGTCGAAAACCCGGAAAAATCCACAACAAAACTACTAGAGCTAATAAATGAGTACAGCAAAGTAGCAGGTTACAAGATCAACATTCAAAAATCTGTAGCATTTCTATACACTAGTAATGAACAAGCTGAGGGGGAAATCAAGAAACGAATCCCATTTACAATTGCAACTAAAAGAATAAAATACCTAGGAATAAATTTAACTAAAGAGACAAAAAACCTATATAAAGAAAACTACAAAAAACTGCTAAAAGAAATCACAGAAGACCTAAATAGATGGAAGGGCATACTGTGTTCATGGATTGGAAGACTAAATATAGTTAAGATGTCAATCCTACCTAAATTGATTTACAGATTCAATGCAATACCAATCAAAATCCCAACAACTTATTTTTCAGAAATAGAAAAACCAATAAGCAAATTTATCTGGAAGGGCAGGGTGCCCCAAATTGCTAAAAACATCTTGAGGAAAAAAAACGAAGCTGGAGGTCTCGCGCTGCCTGACTTTAAGGCATATTATGAAGCCACAGTGGTCAAAACAGCATGGTATTGGCATAAAGATAGATATATCGACCAATGGAATCGAATAGAGTGCTCAGATATAGACCCTCTCATCTATGGACATTTGATCTTTGATAAGGCAGTCAAGCCAACTCACCTGGGACAGAGCAGTCTCTTCAATAAATGGTGCCTAGAGAACTGGATATCCATATGCAAAAGAATGAAAGAAGACCCATCTCTCACACCCTATACAAAAGTTAACTCAAAATGGATCAAAGATCTAAACATTAGGTCTAAGACCATAAAACAGTTAGAGGAAAATGTTGGGAGATACCTTATGGATCTTACAACTGGAGGCGGTTTTATGGACCTCAAACCTAAAGCAAGAGCACTGAAGAAGGAAATAAATAAATGGGAACTCCTCAAAATTAAACACTTTTGTGCATCAAAGAACTTCATCAAGAAAGTAGAAAGACAGCCTTCACAATGGGAGACAATATTTGGAAATGATATATCAGATAAAGGTCTAGTATCCAGAATTTATAAAGAGATTGTTCATCTCAACAACAAAAAGACAGCCAACCCAATTACAAAATGGGAAAAAGACTTGAACAGACACCTCTCAGAAGAGGAAATACGGATGGCCAAGAGGCACATGAAGAGATGCTCAATGTCCCTGGCCATTAGAGAAATGCAAATCAAAACCACAATGAGATATCATCTCACACCCACCAGAATGGCCATTATCAACAAAACAGATAATGACAAGTGCTGGAGAGGATGCGGAGAAAGAGGCACACTTATCCACTGTTGGTGGGAATGTCAAAGGGTGCAACCACTGTGGAAGGCAGTTTGGCGGTTCCTCAAAAAGCTGAATATAGAATTGCCATACAACCCAGCAATACCATTGCTAGGTATCTACTCAAAGGACTTAAGGGCAAAGACACAAACGGACATTTGCACACCAATGTTTATAGCAGCATTATTTACAATTGCAAAGAGATGGAAACAGCCAAAATCTCCATCAACAGAAGAGTGGCTAAACAAACTGTGGTATATACATACGATGGAATATTATGCAGCTTTAAGACAAGATAAACTTATGAACCATGTAATAACATGGATGGACCTAGAGAATATTATGCTGAGTGAATCCAGCCAAAAACTAAAGGACAAATACTGTATGGTCCCACTGATGTGAACGGACATTCGAGAATAAACTTGAAATATGTCATTGGTAACAGAGTTCAGCAGGAGTTAGAAACAGGGTAAGACAATGGGTAATTGAAGCTGAAGGGATACAGACTGTGCAACAGGACTAGATACAAAAACTCAAAAATGGACAGCACAATAATACCTAATTGTAAAGTAATCATGTTAAAACACTGAATGAAGCTGCATCTGAGCTATAGGTTTTTGTTTTGTTTTGTTTTGTTTTGATTTTACTATTATTACTTTTATTTTTTTCTCTATATTAACATTCTATATCTTTTTCGGTTATGTTGCTAGTTCTTCTAAACCAATGCAAATGTACTAAGAAATGATGATCATGCATCTATGTGATGATGTTAAGAATTAATGATTGCATATGTAGAATGGTATGATCTCTAAATGTTGGGTTAATTTCTTTTTTTCCGTTAATTAAAAAAAAAAAAAAAGAGAGAAGGGATAATTGGAGATGAAGGGATACAGACTGTACAACGGGACTGGATATAAAAACTCAGAAATGGACAGCACAATACTACCCAATTGTAATGCAATTATGTTAAAACACTGAATGAAGCTGCATGTGAGGTATAGGTTTTTTGTTTTTTTTTGTTGTTGTTTTTTTTTCTTTCTATTATTGTTTTAATTCTTATTCTGTTGTCTTTTTATTTCTTTTTCTAAATCGATGCAAATGTACTAAGAAATGATGAATATGCAACTATGTGATGTTATTAAGAATTACTGATTGTACATGTAGATTGGAATGATTTCTAATTGTTTTGTTAATTCTTTTTTTAATTAATAAAAAAAAAAGAATGAAAATAGATAAATCTTTCATTAAATGGAAAAAAGAGGCTGAAATTGAGAATATTAGAAAAGAAAACAATAGGGTAAACTAAAATTAGGAGAAATTAAAGAAATGTAAAATAAAAATAAACAAAAAAAAAAAGAAAAGAAAGAAAGAAAACCTATAGAAATGAATAGTTTTCTATCCAAATACAAATTGTGAATTTGTCCTTAAGAAATGGAAAATCATATTAGAATTGTCACAGAAAATATTGGTAAGGTGGCCGAAGTTAAAAAACATAACAAACTTGTTCACAGCTAAATTCTATCTACCTTTTTAAGAACATCATACTTTAATACTATCTAAATTTTATTTAAAATATATAGTCATATATATATATATATATATGCTTGGAAAATTTCCCAATTTATTATATGAAGCCAACATAACATGCAATTATTTCAGGAGACTAAACAGTCATTTAAAAAATTCAAATGTCATTTTTAATAAAATTTTAATAAAAGATCTGAACTAGCACATATGTTAAGCTTTCTAAATGTAAGAAATACTTTTTAACAAAACTGAACAGTGAATACCATCTTAAATAGAGAAGCACTAAGATAATTTTAATTAAAAAAAATTTTTAAAAAACCTGTATGTCTCATCACCATTGTTATTACTTATAGCCAATGCTATAAGTAAAGCAAAGAAATAACTGGAACAAACACTGGAAAAGATAAAGAACCGTCTTTATTTGCTAAATATATAAATTTTATGCCTTGAAAGGCCAAAGATACCACTTTTAAAATAGTAAAGGTAATAATAGAATTTTTTAACATTCAGTACCCAGAAATACAAATGGTAGACAATATCCCACCAAGATAGAAAAAAAAAATTACATACATTACTAGGCACAATCTTTTTTAAAAAGCACATCTATATGAAGAAAACTGTATTTTGAATACTTAAAAACATGATATTAGCCAAATAAATGTCAGATAAAGAAAATATTAAAATATAAACTCAAATATTATCTATCTTTCAAAAATCTGAAAGATACAAATGATCAATATAGAGATATAAAATAAAGGGTTGACATATTTGATTATATAACAAATTATAAATGGTAATAATACCAATTACAGGCTGGAATGAAAGGCAAAGGGCATTCTTATATATTACTGGTGAGAATGACCATTGTTATGGGCTTCTGGAAAAATATCTTTCAATGTATGTTTAAAAGTAATTGTTCATATGCCCTTCAACTTAGAGATTCATTTCTGGAGTTAAAAATCACCCACTGGTGAAAGTCATAAGTTTAAGAGTGCTTATTTATGAAAACAAAGCAAACAATTGGAACCAAGTATATTTAGAGGGAAATGGTTGAATAAATTATGGTTTATCTAGCCCATGGACTATTATACTAGTCATTAAAATATACCACTAGAGTGGTATTACTTTTCTTGGTGAGATATCTATTCGATGTTATGGATTAAGGAAAGAAAGATGCAGATAAATCAGAATAATGCAATCTCTTTTTTGTAAAACAGTGACAAAACTTCTCTCCCCATCGCCAACAAATATGGATGTGAATGTGTGTGTGTGTGTGTGTGTAACTATAATGTTGGAGAAAGGGGAACCCAAAAAAAGGAAACAAAACTGCCTTCTCCCCCTGAAAAGCTAGTTTTCTGAAATATGCTCTCCATACACGCATGTAAAATAGGCATACAGCGTGTTTCTGGAGCATATGTATGTGTGCGTGTGCTTGGTTTGTATTACCAATATCCTCTTATAACTTTTGAGATTATATATTGTCTTTATTTTATATTCCCAATCTGTGTCCTTCTTGCCTTCTTGTGGAAAATGCTTTCTATGTATTGTTCCTGTCACAGTGGTTGTACTCTATGCAGGTATCTAATTTTCTTGACCTCGGGACTCCATTTTCCCTGAAAGCGGTAGTGGTCATATCTGCTAATGTGCATTTTGAGAGAGGCCAAAATCTGGGTCCTGCCTGTGGCCCTCTTGGTGACTTAAAGGAGAAATGAGCCTTGACACCGAGGAGAAGCAGGCATCCTGGAGCTCCTGATACATATCCAGGATGCTGCCCCCCCACCGGGCAACTTCTCTCTTCAGAGTTATTTAAAACTCTCTGAAAGGAACAACGTTGGTGGGAGAAAATGACTTTTAGTAGTAATCCACCATCTCTGAGGGGTTGAGGAGAACGTTCAGAGGGGAGCATGTGCCGAGCAGCTCAACCTGCATTTTCTTTCATCATCTCATTCCAGCAGGATTTAAGATGCCGTAGTATCACCTCATGGATACCTGGTGGGTTCCTGGGAATAGTGACCCTTCGAGGGCCACAACATGACACAAGGACAGAACATAAAATCTCTCCCTCAGCCTTATTTTCCACGGCTGTATCCTTCTCCCCCCCCCACCCCCGCCCCGTCCCCCTTATGTACAAACCAGTTTCTGACAACCTGGAGTTTTCACAGGAGTTGGTCAGGTTTTTGTTTTGTTTTGTTTGATACTTCCCTTGAACCTTGCTTCCTCCCCTGTGGTGGTATTTTATTTCCTGAAGTTGCCTTTGTTTCTTTTTTAAATGGAAAATGCTGTGAAACACTTCTGATTATGAACCTCCATTATTTTAATAACCAGCCTTAAGTGTTTAGAATAATGATATAATTTGGGAATATAGAATATGTCATGGTATTTATTTTAAAAAAATCAAACATAAATATCCACAATCAATTTTACTTGTGGATGTGGATGTTCGAGTGTGGGAGGTTATTTTGGCATTTTCCACAAGGGTATAGCAATATTGATAGGTTGTTATTTGAAGTGGCTTTTGTTTTACTTTTCTTGGGGTTTTGCATTTCTAGCATTTTCCGTTGGCTTGTCCCATGCTGATGCTTTTCATTGTAGCTAGCTCCAGCTTTTTACTCTGAACTGCCCAACTGATGTGCTTCCTGCTGATATTACTCTATTGTTAGAAATCTGGCATTAGCTCTCCTACCCACTGGAGAACTGGCCTTTGGCTACACTGTCTGTAGGAAGGCGGAGCGCCTGCCTTCTGCATTTGGGTGTGATGGAGTCCATTAGACTCAAGCCTTTATGAAACCCTCTGAGGTTGGTGGAATGTTGCAGTCAGACTTTAAATAAAACAAATTTATTGACTTAGTGGAGAGCTTTATTGCCTGAATCATTGTTGGACTGCCCTTGAACACTTTCATTTGTTAATGCGTTTATTCACTTTTACCCTTTACATGCTGTTGATTCCAGAACATTTTATTGTCTGTGAATATTATATTTGATTACCTAATCTTCTCACTTGTGAGACTTCCTATATATTGTATTCAATTGAAATGGTGCTTGCTGAGTGTTGTGTATATGTGTGTGTAAGGCGTGCATGTGTGTGTAAAGGTATGGATGCTTTTCTGCTTTATATGCAGTTTAGAAACTCACCTGAGATTTTTTTAAATGACAAAAGAACTTCCATTTGAAATTTTCTGGAAAACATTTAAAATATTTTGCTTCAATGTAGAATCATATATATTTAAAAATATTTAGAAATTTTTACAATAAAGGCAGAGAAGCAATAAGAACACGGTAATTATCTATATTATTTAGCTAGAGGCTTCTAAATTTCAGACATGAATACTTGAAGGGGAGAAATGTAAAAATTGTAAATTGGTACGCCACATGACTGCATTGATTTAATAATGTTTATACAATAATTTGGGGATGGTGGTGGAATTGGTCTTTGGAAACATGATTTTACAGACTTTTATTAAAATTATTCATTGTGAGTCTCTAAAAGTTTTCACGTCTGCAATTTCATTATCTCTTGATGCAACCATATGTTCAAATCTGTATTTATTTACATGTGTCATGTATTTTCTATGTGCATAGAGACAAATTTTATTTCTATGTAGATGGTGACTTTTAGGAACATTAAATACAGATTTCAAGGATCTTCTAAGATAACGGTTGTTTTCTATATCACAATCAAAACATACACTCCAGGAGAGAAAATAAAATAAAATAAACCTAGTTGTACAGAAAAATTCAATGTGCTGCATGTAAACTGTTTCTGTATAGGTAGGAAAAGGTTATGTGCCAGCAGACCCAACTCTGATCCCATAAAGAGTCAGGTAGAGACTGCACGGAAAAGAGAAAGTTATCAGAACTCTTTGGGTGTTTAGAAAGAAAGAGTTTCACCTTACATGGGAAATACTGAGAATAGATCTAAGACCTGATGGATTTGAACCTTGGATACTGACTGGAGAATTCAACAAAGGAGATAGAGATGGTTTTGAGCATGCAGACGCTTGTATACATAGTAATTCAATTAATTATAACATTGTCACAAAAAAGTTCTTTCTATGTTGAGTCGTATCATTCACTAATTTTGTCCTTAAATTTTCACATAATTGTGTATAATTCAATTTCATAAAATAAGAAGTGGAGGTTAAAGACAGTCAGACAATAACAGAACATTATTTTCCTAGTTTATGAAGAGGTTTCCATTTCATTCTTTATCATTTTTTTCACTTCTATTTGTATTCTCTCCTCTATTATACTTGCTTATCATCATTTTTATTGTCTATAGTAACAGCAGAGTTTTCATTAATAAATAGAAACTCAAGCAAAGTATTTAAAGTGCAGAGCAAAAGGAGAAAGTTATTTTTTTCTTATTCTGAATTCTCTGAATAAAAAGTAATGAATTATTTTCAAGGGAATGAAAAGTGGTCATGAGAATTTAGGGATATAAATTCCTGAGGACTGACTATTAGTTAAATAAAATGTATGTTTTCAATTTCAAAATGTCTTCCTCTTACTTTTCAGGAAATTGATTACTTTCCTGTTAGAAATCAGTTGCCATGTAACATAGTAGCTTATAAGAATTATCTTTTCAGCCACCTTTTTTCTTTTAAGCTAAAATATTACCACTTTTCTATGAATATTTTCATATTTCTTTTTCCTCATTTGTTTAAACGTGTTTTGAGAGGAAGAACACCTGATTGGGAATTCTGGGGTCAAGCTCTTAGTTCTGGATCTAAAACATATTACTAATTACTGGAGAGTAAGGCATTTCATTTCTTTGGTCTTGTTTATATCAGACAGAATCTGACAGGAGAAAATTGCTGAAATGGTATGTAGTGTGATAAGTGGGGTTCTAGTAAAAATAATTCAATGATTTCAAAGGAATTTTATTTTAATTTAATGAAAATGATTTAACTAATCTTTTGAACTGCTAAATATCAAGTGTTTGAATAAAATTTGTTAAGGGAAAACTTTCTTTTGTTTATTTCTCTGTGTATTTTGCAGTTCATTCATACCTGAAAATTTAAACTAGTCTTGAAAACTGACCATAACGGGTTTTGGGAATGAAAGGCATTATTTATTATTAATATTTTGAAAAAAGACAAAATATATAATGAATAATCAGTTGTATCAATAACAGAAAAATTTTACCTTTAATATACTACAATTATTGAGCTATGAAATTTATTCAGTTCATTTTCTTATACATTTAATTTATTGGGATAATATAAAATAAAAATAAATCCATATCTTTTTTAGTTTAGGAATTACTGAAATGAAACTTTCTGCCATTTAATTATATCTTTCAAAGGACTATAATCTCTTAATCGTGCTGAGCTTCCCTTTTATCCTAGTAATTGGCATTCATGCACATTGCATTTATATTACACTTTTCATGTCAGAAATTAAGGCTGACTACGAAATTCGAGCCTTTTCAAAAGGAAAGCTTCTGCTCTTTTGGTTTATGATATATGAATCACATTGAATATCCCATCAAATATCACCCTTTGATGAGAATCTACATACTAATGGTTTCTCTATTTTTTTGTATGGTATCTTGGCCTTTTCATTTATTTTGAATACGTTGTGCTTGTCCATTTTATGCTGCTTAAAAAGAAGCTTTGCAAGTCAGTGAAGAGGGCATCATACTCTTCAATGACAGAGAAACTACCTCTATACAGCTTATGTTGACGTGTTATTAATATATTCAAATTAGATTACAAACCTTCTCTGAAAAGGAGTTTGTCTGTAATAGAAAGATTTATGGATATTATAGACAGAACATGCTGGAAAATGGGGCATGGGTAGGTACTTTGTATAAAACTACCTCATGAAAACCCATAAATTCTGTTATATTTTAAAATTCTGAGGAGGAAATAAGCTCAGGGATTTTAGGTAGTTTGTCTAACTGCTATTCTACATGACAAATATAATTTTATACCCATTCTATTGAAGCTTCAAGGATTGTACAAAAATCCCTTCACAGCTGCACAGATACAGAGAAGATAATTAAGATACAAAGTAACAGATAGAAGGGCTGAGTCATCAGGAAGGGGCCTTCCACCTGAAAGCATACAGTGTAATAGAGACGCTGTTGAAAGGAAATGGGGCACAAGAAAATAAATAAATGCAGTCACAGAGCACTTCAAGAATTCAGAAGCTCAAAGCATCTTTTTATCTTAGAAATAAAGGATCCAGACTATAAAATAGAAATACCCAATGTATTTGCTATTTCTATCTAACTTTACTCTCTCAGAGGAACTAATTTCAAACTTCTTACATATCTCACTTTCCTCATCTGTAAAATGAGGATAATAAATGCCTACATATTAACTTTTGTTGCCTGTGAAGATTAAATGAGATGATGCATATTAGGTACCTAACTCAGTTACTGGGAAAAGGAATATAGTCAAAATTATCATGGTCAAGATACCTTTGAGGATAGCTACAAGCTTATTGTCAAGCCAAGTATTCAGATATTGACATTGCTGCTTAAATTTCCCTCCTTTCTATGTTCAGGATTTACCAAGCTAAAATTGAATAAAGTTATAAAGCACTGGGGCTTATTTGTCAAAATAAAATTCACATAAAAAGCAATATTTCATTGTTTGGTCTTAACAAAATTTCAAGTGAGTGTGTATCTAATTCATTCTACACAAAATTAGAATCACCAATCAATTCCAAATCTTTGGAATAACGCAATCCTTTTTTTAATAATTAAAATTTTATTTCATTTTTAAAAGTATTTTCATTTGAAAAAGTACTGTAATTAACAATATTTTCCTTGTGATAAATTAAATTATATGAACCAAGGCTGAATCCCATTTCATTTTTCTCCTTTTCCTTTCCTCAGGGGGTATCCACCATTAACCAAGTGGAATGCTTCCTTCTAGTATGTTTGCTGTGCATTTAAGTGTTATATGTATGTGGTTGGGTTTCTCTACATAAAGGATATAATGCTGTTTGAAGTATTCTGCTATTTGTTCACTTAATAACATGCTTCAGGAATATGTTTTTGTATATACAGATCTGCCTTCCTTGAAATTGCTCCAAAATGCCTAACACACAATATATCTTTGATGTGTAGACTAAGTGTGATAGGACTTTCCAGCTGATCCCAAAATGTGAGATCCAATTTAAAGTTATAGCCAAAATGTAGGCATGCATTTTTAATGTGTGTGTTTGGGCTTTGATAAATCAGTCTCAGATATCCTCTCCTGTCCTTGAGTATTTCTCCATAAACTGAGATTTGGAAGCTTGGGGTCCCGGAAAGGGTGTGGCGCTTGTGAAAGCAAAAGATAGGGAAGAATTAGATTCTCTGGGCAGAACTTGATGTGCTTCCTCTGGTCTCTGGAGCACTACCCGGATGTTCTTATCCCTGGAGATATTCATCACTGAAATCTGAGGAATGGATAAATAGTAATTGCTTTCTCTCTCCTTTATCAAAATCTATGTCCACTCGTCAGTGAAACCCTAGGTGTCTGCCCTTTTGTTTTAGTTTGTTAATGCTGCTGAAGTATAGTATACCAGAAATTGGTTGGCTTTTATAAAGGGGATTTAATAAGTGACAAATGTACACTTCTAAGGCCATAAAAATGTCCACACTAAGACATCCAGAGAAAGATACCTTGACTCAAAAAAGGCCAATATCTGTCACATAGGAAGGTACATGGCTGGCGTCTGCATTCTCCCTCAAGTTCTGGTTTCAAATGGCTCATTCAGTCCCCGTGGACCTTTCTGGCTTCTGGCTTGCTGAGCATCTCATGGGAAGGCACATGGCAATGTCTGCTGGGCTCTGCATCTCCCAATGTGTGTGTCTCAGTGTCCGTGCTCTCTATTGACACTCCAACCATCTCCACATGTCTGTGTCTGTGTTGGCTCTGGTTCCTGTGTAACTTCTCTTAGCTTTCTCAGCTTCTGCATTTCCAAAGGTCTATGCCTCTGTCAGCTCTGAAGCAACTGTCTTTTCCAAAATGTTTCCCTTTTTTAAAGAACTCTGGTAAACTAATCAAGTCCAACCTTGAACGTGTGGAGCCACATTCGCATCAAATCAAAAGGTCACACCCACAATTGGGCATACTGCATCTTCATGGAAAGTAATCTGAACAAAAGTTCCCACCCGTAGTTGAATGTGTCATATCTCCATGGAAACAACTTAATCTAAGTTTCTGCCCTAAAATATTGAATGAGGATCAGAAGAACATCGCTTTTCTGGGGTACATAACAATTTCAAACTAGCAAATCCTTCATCCAGCCAGCTATTGGCACACTATTTCTCTCTTTTGCAAGTTCCTCTTTCTAGCCATAACAGGCCCATGACATGTCCATTTACTCTAGTTTAATGTCCAAGATACAAACAGACTGAGGGTAACTTAAGAGAACAAAATCTAAGGACTGCTCTCTGTCAGACTATACTGTCTAGGCAAGTGAATGTAGTTCATTAAGTACATGACTCAAAAAGTGCAATACCTTAAATAAATGAGATATGGGATGTATAATGGTGGAGAATTTTAGCAAGATTTTATTAATAACTTACTCAAATTTTCCGTTCCATTTTCAGCCAAAACCCTGAGAAAGAAGGTCTGTTTATAGACCTCTCACCATTTTACTTTTCTTCTTCATTCTCCTCATCTTTTACCCTCAAATTCTGTTGTCCAGAAAAGCAACATATATCCTTGTGCTTCTAAGTTAAAAGACTAATAATAACTTAGAATGGCTTAAGTGACATGTGTGGAAGGAGTTGAGTCTCCATACTACAGGAGAATGTACTGTGCAGGGTTCTCAAAACCTTTAACTCACTATGTGGAGGCAACAAAGAACTTGGGAAGAGCTATTAACTGACAGATAATCGCATTTTATATATCAAAGCTATTAATATTTTCACATAGCTCTCTTCAAACAGATGGAAGCGTTGGGGAAATTCATGTAAAGAGGTTGGGGAAAAGAAGGAAAAACAGAATTTTCAAAACAGCATTTACTTTTACCCATTCTCTTAATAATAAAAAATGTCGACCATTTCTATTTTTCTTATGAAAACATTAGAATGAATATTGTTATATATAGACCTGCAATTTAAGTTTGATAACTTCCTTAAAGTAGATAAGGACTAATAGGATTGCTTGACCTGAAGTTCAGTTTTAATTTTTGTACATACACATAAATTGCCTTCCAAAGTGGCTGCACCAGTCTACAGTCCAATGAACAAACTTGGGAACATCATTTTCCTCACAACTTTACCAAGACCCAACCTATCAAGAAAAAAAAAATCAATTTTTATTAACACATCTGCAATGGTTTGAAAGGATTTATGTACGCTAGAAAAGCCAAATTTTAATCCTAATCAATCTTGTGGGAGCAACTGTTTCTTCTACTCCCTGTTTAGTACTATAGGTTGGAAACTTGATTAGGTTATCTCCATGAAGATGTTATGCACCCAGTTGTGGGTATTAACTTTTAAATAGAGGGAGTTGTGACTCCACCTATTCCAGGTGGGTCTTGATTACTTCACTGTAAGCCTTTAAAAGAGGAAGCATTTTGGAGAAAGCTTGAGAATGACAAGAGCAGCAGAGACGTGAGAACTATGGAGCCCACCAACCAGCAGCCCTTGAAGATGAAGGAGAATGTGCCTCGGGGAGCTTCATGAAGCAAGAGGCCTGGAGAGGAAGCTACTTGATGTCATCATGTTCACCACATGCCTTTCCAGTTGAGAGAGAAACCCTGAACTTCATTGGCCTTTCTTGAGTGAAGGTAAACTCTTGTTGGTGCCTTAATTTGGACATTTTCTTTCTTTTAAAACTGTCAACTAGAAACTTATTAAATTCCCCCTTTCAAAAGCCATTCCATTTCTGGTATATTGCATCCTGGCAGCTAGCAACCTGGAACATGTGATCTGATATGTTTTTCTGTTTTATATCAGTTATAGTGTTGTTGTTTTTTTAATTCAAGTAACATTATTAACTCAATCACTGAAATAGAAAGGAAATGTTTCACATAGTGAAAAGCTGCAAAACTATGGTGGCCTCAAGCATGGTAGAACCAATGCTTGGGCTCCACTTTCTGCATTTCTTTCAGTTCTTCCTGACTCCCTGTATTTGCCTTGTTCTCATGTTAGTCATTTAATGGCACAGCAAATTCATATCTCACATCCAAACAAACATTGTACAGAGGGATAAAAGAGATCATTTCTCCCTCATGTACTTGTCAAGGCATTGTATTAGTTTGTTAAGCTGCTGGAATGCAATATACCAGGAATGGAATGGCTTTTTTTTTTTTTTTTGGTATGGGCAGGCACCAAGAATCAAACCTGGGTCTCTGGCAGAACAAGTGAAAACTCTGCCTGCTGAGTGGAATGGCTTTTTAAAAGGGAATTTAATAAGTTACAAGTTTATAGTTCTAGTGCTGAGAAAATATCCAACTTAATGCAATAAGAGGTTGCCTTCACTCAAGAAAGACTGATGCCATCCAGAACACCTCTGTCATCTGGGAAGGCATGTGGCTGGCATCTGCTGGTCCCTTGCTCCTGAGCTTCATTGCTTTCAGCCAGTTTCCTGCGGGGGTTCCTCACTTGACATCTGTGAATCTGTCTTTAGCTCCTCTGGGTTCTGGCTTGCTTAACATCTCCAAAAATCTGGGTCTCATGTTGGCTCTGTCAGCTCTAAAGCAACTGTGCTCCAAGCCTCTGCATCTGCATTTTCTCCAAAATGCTTTTAATAAACTAATCAAGACAGTCCCCTCAATGGGTGGAGTCACACCTCCTTCTAATCAAAAAGTCACACCCACAATTGGGTAGGTCACATCTCCATGGAGATAACTTAATCAAAAGTTTCCACCCTATGGCATCAAATCAGGATTAAAAGAAACAGCTGTCTACACAAGACTGGATCAGGATTAAAATACAGAATTTCTGGGGTACATAATCATTTCAACCTGGCACAGGTATAAAAGGAAAAAAAATTCCAGAAACCACCACACACTGCCCCTCAAACAATCTCACTATAAATACTGACAACAGTATTGACAAGCAATTAGTTTATACCATGTAGATAATAGATTGGTTTCTATCCAAGGGGAGCCAACTCCTTAGGTTGGGGAACTGGTGAGTCTTACTTGTAGGACTAACAAGGAACTTTGCTAAGGAAAAGAAGGAAAAGTTTCAGGATTCTGGGTTGAATGCCATTTAGACAAACACCAGTTCCTATGAAATTTTTCCAAGAAGAAAAAGGAAAATAACCTCTCTTTCCAAAATGAAGATTAAAATTATTCCACCATTAGGAAATTGGTGTAATAAATGTATAAAGAGAAGGACATACACCTGAAGATTGAGTTCAGGGAGTTTCCTGATGCGAGTTCAGTTTATAAAATATTAGTATGTTTTTTAAATGCAAAGTTACTTGATCACTAATACATTTTATGAGAATGTCCAAGTAATAAAGGTTGCTAATTTTAATGCTTCAAAATATAATAACAGAGATTGAAATTAAAACATCACGTTTACAAGCCAATTACTAAACAAAATATTTGTTTCACTAAGATAGGAAAATTAGAACACTAATATTGTCAGGATCAATGTCTGGCTGCTGATAACAAAATGGCTCATTCAGTGAACTTAATCCTATTCTTCTGTGCTTGTTTTTTTTTTTTTTTTCCTGCCATTTTTTTATTGAAGAAGCTATGGGCTTACAGAGCAATCATGCATAAATTACAGGATTCCCATACACCACCGCACCAACAGCACTTACGTTGGGATGGAAAAATGTGTTACAACTGATGATTACACTTTTTTTTTTGTAATTCTATTTTTAATGCCAGTTACATTTGCTAGAATTGATGAAAGACTATTAAAATATTACTATAACTACTGTCCATAGTTTATGTAGGGATATTTTTCTCCATAATCCTACCGTATTTTTTTCATGCATGTCGTTGTTCTATTACTCATCTACTCATACACTGGATAAAGGGAGTATCCATAACAAGGTTTTTACAATCACATGGTCACATAATAAAAGCTATATAGTTATGTAATCATTATCAAAGATCAAGGCTACTGATTTACAGTTCAACAATTTCAGATATCTACTTCTGGCTATTACGATACACTATAAACCAAAAAGAAACATCCATATAATGATTCAGTAATCATAATCATTTGCTAAATCCTAATTTCTCCATTACACTTCCTTCCTCTCATTTGATCTTCTTTCAATTTTCAGAGATATCTGGATAATGGCCACTTTCAATTCTTCATGCTGGGAAGGGGGTTTGACCTTAAGGGGAAAGCAATGAATGTGGTTGATATTCTTGGAGAGCTGATACCTCTGGGTTTCAGGAATTATAGAGCATAGGAGCAATCTGGAGTCTTTAAGTTTCAGACAAAATAAACTTACTGAGTAAAAAATCTAAAGAGTCTCAGATAATATCCAGGGTATTCCTTACAGTTTTCAGGAATACTGCTGGTTGGGGCTTGGCATACTGTGGCAATTTGCAATATCTAGGTGAAATTTGCATAAGAATAACCTCCAGAATGATCTATAGACTGTATTTGAAATCTCTTATCTATTGAAACTTTATTTTGCTTCATTTCTCCTCCTCCTATTGGTCAAGAAGACTTTGCCAATCCCATGATGACAGGGCTAGGTTTATCACTGAGAGTCATGTCCCACATTGCCAAGGAGACACACCCCTAGAAGTCAAGTCCTGTGTACTGGGGAGAGTAGTCAGTTTATTCACAGAGTTTTGGCTAAAGAGAAAGGCCACATATGCGCAACAGAAGAGGTTCTCTGGGCATGACACTTCGGCATAATTATAAGTAGGTTTAACTTCACCATTACCTTTTATTTATTTTTTTGTATGCTTTATGGTGGGGTCACATTTCATTATTTTCCCATGTGAGTATCCCATTATTGGAGCACCATGTGTTGAATTTTTGTTTGTTTGTTTTCTGTTTTTTTGCTTGTTTGATTTTTGAGAGGTTGCATGGACTCACCATTACATTTTAAATATTTGATTTTTTAATCTGCAGGTTTTTTTTGAGATATATTCATATACCATATATTCTACTCAAGTATACAATCAATAGCACGTAATATCCTCACTTAGTTCTACAATGATCATCACAATCAATTTTAGACAATTTTCATTGCCCCAATGAGAACAATAACAGATAGACACACACACGAAAACCCAGAACATCCCATATCCCTGATACCCCCAATTATTTACTCCCGGTATTGGTATGGTATGCATATTACTGTTGATGAAAAAATATTAAGGTATTACTGTTAGATATCATTCATAGCATGCCATAGATAATTTTATGCATATACCACTCTATTATTAACTGTTTGTATAAGTGTCAAACATTTTTAGTAGGTCATGCAAGAACTTACGTATATTTGTAGTGTTAATCAGTGACATGCATAACTTTAAACAACCCCTTTAATATAAATTTACTTAAAATGTGTCACTGCTACTTATAATCCCAATAAAAAAATACCTTCATCCCAATGCATTTCCAAATAATTAAATTCAACATTGTTAACAACTCTGTGCATTTTAGGTAACCACTTCCCCTTCTCTATCCTCTGTCTCTAGGTCTCCTATATTATACATTTTAAGACTCTGGGTTTGCAGTTTCTAGGTAGTTCAAACTAGTGAGATCACACAATAGCTTATTGTGTGTGTGTGTGTCTGGTTTATTTTACTCAGTATTATGTCCTCAGGTTCTATCCATTTTGCCACATGCTTCAGGACCTCATTTCTTCTTACTGCAGCCCAGTACTTGTATATATCCTGTTTTGCTTATTCACTGATCCATTAATGGACACTTAGATTGTGCCCATCTTTTGGCAATTGTGAATAATCTGCTATGAATATTGGTGTACAAATGTCTGTTTGTGTCATTGCTTTCAGATCTTCTGGATGTATACCGAGTACCAGAAATGCCAGGTGGTAGGGCAACTCAGTATTTAGTTTTTTGAGAAAATGCCAGAGTCTTCCACAGTGGCCATACCATTTTACATTGCCACCAGCACTGAATAAGTTTTACTTTTCTCCACATCTTCTCCAACATTTGTAGTTTCCTGTTTGTTTAATAACGGCCATTCTTTAGGTGTAAGATGATATCTAATTGTAGTTTTGATTTACATTTCTCTAACACCTAATGAAGATAATCATCTTTTCATGTGTTTTTTAGCCATTCTTATTTTCTCTTTGTAAAAAATGTCTATTCATATATTTTACCCATTTTATAATTGGACTGTTTGTTCTTCTGTCCTCGAGTTGTATGATTTTTTTATATTTACTGAATATCAAGCCCTTATCAGATATATGGTTTCAAAATATTATTTCCCATTGAGTATGTTCTGGATGAGTTCCCATTTTTCTGTTTTTTCTTTTGTGGCTTGTGTTTTGGATGTAAGGTCTAAGATACTATCTCCTATCACTAGGTCTTGAAGATGTTTCCCTATATTTTCTTCTAGGAATTTTATGGTACTGGCTCTTATATTTAGGTCTCTGATCCACTTTGAGCTAATTTCTAAATAGGGTGTGTGGTAGGGGTCCTCTTTTAGTTCTTTGGATGTGGATATCCAGTTTTTCCAGCCCCATTTATGGAAGAGACCTTTCTGTCCATGTTCAATGGATTTGGGGCTGTTCTAGTTTGCTAGCTGCTGGAATGTAATATATCAGAAATAGAATGGCTTTTAAAAAGAGGAATTTAGTAAGTTGCTATTTTATAGTTCTAAGGCCATGAAAATTTCCAAATTAAAGCAAGACTATGAAAATGTCCAATCTGAGGCATCCAGGGAAAGATACCTTGGTTCAAGAAGGCCGATGACATTCAGAATTTCTCTCTCAGCAGGAAGGGCACATGGTAAGATCTGCTAGCTTTCTCTTCAGCAGTTTCCCCGGGGCTCTGTCTGTTCTGTTGGCTCTGTTGATTCTGGTGGCTCTGGTGGCTCTAAAGCTTTTTCCAAAATGGTTCCTTCTTAAAGATCTCCAGTAAGCTACCCTACCTTGAATCGGTGGTGACTCATCTCTGTGGAAACCACCTAATCAAAAGTTACCACCCCAAATTGGGTGGGCCACACCTCTATGGAAGCAATAAAAAAGATCTTTCCCAGCAATGTTGAATGAGGATTAAAGGACATGATTTTTCTGGGGTGCACAATAGCTTCAAACTAGCACAGGAGATTTGTCAAAAATCAATTGAGCATAGATCTGAGGGTCTATTTCCAAGCTCCTAATTCAATTCCATTGATAAATATGTCTATGTTTGTGCTGATTCCATGGTGTTTTGACCACTGTGGCTTTATATTAAGCTCCAAAGTCAGGAAGTGAAAGCCCTCCCATTTCATTCTTCTTTATTTTTTTTTTTTCAACTTGGGGAAGTTGAATTTGATTCAACATCCCTTTTGATTTTTTAATGTGTTGTGATACATTGATTGATGTTTTTGTGTTGAACCACCCTTGCATGTATGGAAGAAACCACCCTTAGTCATGGTGTGTGATTCTTCTACTTTACCATTGGATTTGATTTGCAACTATCTTGTTAAAATTTTTTGCATCTATATTCATTAAGTATTTTGGCCTGTAGTTTTCCTTTATGGTAGTATCTTTATCAGGTTTTAGTATTGGAATGGTGTTAGCTTCAGAGAATGAGTTAGGTAATGTTCCTTTTTATTCAGTTTTCTTTGAAGAGTTTGAGCAAGAATGGTTTTAGTCCTTTTTGGAATTTTTGTAAAATTACCCCATGAAGCCACCTGGCCCTAGGCTTTTCTTTGTAGGAAAGTTTTCGATTACTGATTGAATCTCTTTATGTGTGATTGATTGATTGAAGTTCTTATTTCTTATTGAGTCAGAATAAGTTGCTCATATGACCTGGGAAATTGCCCATTTCATCTAAGTTGCCTAGTTTTTTTGGCAAACAGTTGTTCATAGTATCTTATAATACTTTTTTTTATTTCTTTGGGGTCCGTTGTAATGATTCCGCTCTCATTTCTGATTTTGTTTTTTGTTTTTTGTTTTTTTTGTGTCTTCTCTCTTTGACTTTGTCATTCTGCTTAAGTGTTTGTCAATCTTGCTAATCTTCTCAAAGAACCAATTTTGGGTTTTATTGATTCTCTCTATTGTTTTTTGTTCTCCAATTCATTTATTTCCACTTTAATCTTTGTTACTTCTTTTCTTCTGCTTGTTTGAAGATAAGTTTGCTGCTCTTCTTCTAGTTTCTTCAGCTGTTCAGTTCAGTCTTTGGTTTTAGCTCTTTCTTCCTTCCAATGTAAACATTTAGAGCTATACATTTCTCTCTCAGCACCACCTTCAGCTGCATCCCACAGGTTTTGTTATGTTGCATTCTTGTTTTCACTCATCTCCAGATATTTATTAATTTCTCTTGCAATTTCTTCTTTAACCCAATTAAACACAATCTTAAACCAATTGTTTAAGAGTGTGTTGTTTAACCTCCCTGTAATTGTGACAGTTCCAGTTCTTTGGTAGTTATTGATTTCCAGCTTCATTCCATTATGGTCAGAGAAAGTACTTTGAATAATTTCAAATTTTACAAATTGCTGAGGCCTGTTTTGTGCCCCAGCGTATGATCTATCCTGGAGACTGTTCCATGAGAACTTGAGAAAAATATATATCTTGGGTTTTTTGGGGATGTAATGACCTATATATGTCTGCTAAGTTTAATTCATTTATCATATTGGTTAGATTCTCTATTTCCTTCTTGATTCTCTGTCTGGTTGCTGAATATATAGAAGAGACTGTTGTATTGAAGTCTCCTACTATTTATGGTAGAAATGTCTATTGCTCCCTTCAGTTTCTTTCTCTTTTTTTTTTTGCATGGGTAGGCAGCGGGAATTGAACCTGGGTCTCCAGCATGGCAAATGAGGACTGCCTGCTGAGCCACCATGGCCTGCCCCTTCCTTCAGTTTTGCCAATGCTTGCCTCATGTATTTTGGGATTACTTGATTGGGTGCATAAACATTTATGATTGTTATTTATTTTTAGTGAATTGTTCCTCTTATTAATATAGAGTGTCTTTTCTTGTCTCTTATGACATCTTTGCATTATAAGTCCATTTTATGTGGTATTAATATACCTATCCCTGATTTCTTTTCATTACAACTTGCAATGAATATATTTTCCATCCTCTCACTTTTGATCCATTTTTATCCTTGAATCTAAGATGAGTCTCTTGTAAACAGCATATAAATGGATCATATTTGTTAATCCACTCTACCCATATGTATCATTTAATTGGGGAGTTTTATCTGTTAACATCCAAAGTTTGTACTGGAAAGGTAGTTCTTGATTCAATCATCTTTGTTTTTCTATTTGTCAGATCTATTTTTTGCTGTCTCTTCTGGCCTTTTGAATTACTCTTACTAATACTCTTCAGTTCTGTGTCTTTGTCTAGACTTCTCTCTATTGTCTTTTTTTTTCAGCCAACAGAACTCCTTTTAATATTTCTTACAGAGCAGGTGTTTGGTTAACACGTTTCTCAGCTTTGTTTATCTGTGAAAATTTTAAACTCTGCCTCGCATTTGAAGGACACCTTTTCTGGACAAACAATTGTTATCTGGCATTTTTTTTTCTCTTTCAGATCTTAAATATGGCATACCACTGTCTTCTCAGCTCCATGGTGCCCAGTGAGTAGTCAGTGCTTAGTCTTATGTGGCTCCCTCGAATGTAGTGATTTGCTTTTCTCTATCTTTTCTCAGGACTCTTTCCTTCTCTTCAGCATTTGACAGTCTGATTTCTATGTGTCTTGGAATGGGTCTATTTGGATTCGTTCTATTTGGACTTCATTGGACTTCTTCAATATGCATATTTATGTATTTTATAAGGGTTTGGGAAGTTTTCCTCAATTATCTCCTCAAATAACTTTCCTGAACCTTTACTCTTTTCCATCTCAGACACCAGTGATTCTTATATTTGCGTGCTTCTTATTGTCAATCAATCCCTTGAGATCCAAAGCAAATGGCTCCATGTTTTTTCACCATTTGTTCTTTTGTGCATTCAAAATCAGTTTCTCTGTCCTCTAGTTTGTTCATTCTTTCTTCTGCCTGTTCAAATCTTCTGTTGTGTGTTTCTAGCATATTTTAAATTTTATCTTCAGTATCTTTCATTTCTGTAGGACCTGCTTTTTAAAATTTAGTCTTTCACATTCTTCTTTATGCTCTTCTAAAGTCTTCTTGATATCCTTTATGCCTTTAGCCATTCCTTTGAATTTAATTAGGAGATTTGTTTGAACATCTTTGATTAGTATTTCCAAATTCTGTGTCTCCTTCAGCTTTTTAATTTGGTCATTTGGTTTGGCTATATCTTCTTGTATCTTCATGTGCTTTGTGATTTTTTTTATTGGTTTTTTACGGTTTGATTATCTTGATAAGGTTATTTTGAAAGGTGATTTCCCTCACTTGTCTATGATTTTGTTGTTGCTTGGTTTGCTTTGAAGGTTTCCTTCAACACTTGATATGTCAGTAGTTCCAGCCAAAGAAGGGCTGTGACCTTACACAGGTGGTGCAGCTCTCCTAGGAAGCTCATTAGGGACTCGGCAGAAAAGCAGTTTGTCAGACTACACTTCTCCTGTCTTCCCAGCAGATGACTTTCTTGGGCCACCTCTTCCCCACAAATCCACCTCTCCCAACTGCAGCAGCTCCCTGGGCCATGACCCAACCAGGCAACAATCTGTTCAAGGTCACAATCCATTCCGGTGTGCAGGAAACCAACAACTCTGGGGTAGAGGGTAGGCATTGTGCACTTTGACTGAAACCCCACCAAGGGGCACAATGTATCTGGTGAGTCCCAGGCTCCTGTGTGGAAAGGCCTTGGGCTGCAGGACTGAGAAGTCCAACTTCCACAGCTGGCAGTTATACCAGGACTACTCTGTTTTTTGCTATCCAGCAAGACCTGGGGTTATTTTAGGGCATTGCTGTGACTATTGGTTCATTCATATTTTTCAGCCAAAACAGGCTGAGTACCCATGCAGAGGTATAGACCAGATCTAGTGGGCTTGGGAAAGGGTCTAGAGAGGCTCTGAAAAGTCCTGTAGTTCCCCTGTACTTTCTGGCCTGCTCATCGACAGTGCTGTTCAGTGACTTAATTGCCCTTAGAAGCTGTTCCACTGGATCGCAAGCAACATCTGAGCATATGGGGTGAAACTGCAAGGTTCCTGTGCCCTCACCTCACCTTGTCAGCCAAAATCTGGTTCAGTGTGGGACTGTGTTCCCCACTTTACTTGCAGTATAGTATCTTCTAGATGCTCCTGTCTGTAGCTGTCCCTGTACAAGGCTCAGGTCAACCACACTGTTTCCCTCACAGCTGAGGGATGGGCACTGGGACCCAGGGCTGGAAACCCAGTCTCTGTTCAGGTTTTCTTAGGCTCTTCTTGGTCCTTCACTGACCTGGGCATTGAAGTGTTCTCTTCTATCCCCCAGGTCCCTAAAAAGCTTAAGAACTGTAGTATCTGCCTTCTTGCTGCTTTTAGGGAAGATTTTGTGGTCCCCTCCCTAGTTCTCCATTTTGGAAAATCCTCCCTGCTACTCCTTTTTATTCCACCCTCCGCAGTGGCGAGGTCCTGTAGCAGGTCTCTGTAGGTTTGGGTCTCTGTGTCCAGATATAGGTGAGGGTCTGTCTCACTGCTGTCAGAGATTGTATAGTCTGTGAATCTGGTGGGAGGGGTCTCAGTTGCTGCCTCTGGGACCCAGCTGAGTGTGACTGAGTGAGGGGTAGGGGAGAGGACTGGCTGGTTGGGATAGAAGTTTTCTACTAGACATTTTCCTCTTCCTTCCATTCAGCAAAATGTGGGTTCCTTCTCCAGTCTCTTTACCTTCCTCTAGAGTTCTGAACAAGTGAGATTGTCTTCTTTTTGGCTAAATCTCTGAGTAGTTTTCAATAGCTATTTAGATCATCATGTTGATAATCTTATTCTTTTCTACTACCAAAAATGCATTTGAATGCACACAAAATGCAATTTGGAAAAAAATTTAAAAATGAAAATTCAAAAATACACTTTGAATGTCTGGTATGTATCAGGCTGTTTTCTAGGTATAGTGAGCAAAGCTGAAAAAATCATTTTCTTCCATGGACCTCATATTTTAGAAGAAGAGACAATGAGCAGACATTCAAGTAAATACATAATGTGCTGAATGGGGATAAGTAGTTAAGGGAAGGGTTTATAGCATGCTGGGTTAGGGTGGGATATTGTTATTTTATCTATGGTGATTGAGTAAGGCCTTCCTGGGAGGTGATATTTCAGCACAGATCTGGAAAAATGAGCTAAAGAGTCATACAGACATCTGGGCATGTTACAATTCCAGCAGAGAGAAGTGCAAAAAATGAGAAAAAAATTGAGTGACATTTTCTAGATAAAACATTAAAAAGAGAATGCCACAATGGTAGAATTGTTCTCTTTGCAAATGCTATTTTTACTTTTTCTTAAATTTTTTATGTTAAGACCCAGTTGTAGAAGCATGAAATAACATAAAAATTTCACTAGTTATTGAAAATTCCAGCTACATTTTATTCGTTTTTTTTCTAAGGGTATTATAGCCAAAGGAAAAGTAATGGATACATCTGCATATATATATTTTATTAAACAAAGTTTCTTTCTATATTCTAATCACCTTAACTAGAACTTCTTACAATTGTCTTCAGATTTGCAGCAAATGGTAGCACTTTTCAGTCATAGTTTATGAACATTGAAATAAACAGTCGTGGAAAAAAGTGGCATGGCTTAAGAAACATTTCCATGGGCTAGACATAGTGTGTCTGTCATAATTGAGTCACTAGGAACAAAGATTCCAGAATGGAGCAGAGGTAATTATCCAAATCCCAGAATAATTTCTTTGGCATTACTCCTCATATGATTCAGTTTTCTTTAATTTATTCATAGGCTTGATTAATTGAGATAACGTACATAAATTATTAGAATATGGTATATGCTCAATCAGTTATGGCTTTTATTTGTGAAATCTATTATCTTATTCCACATTCAAAAGCTAATTTTGAGATTGCCAATTTGTTCCCTGTATACATTGTGATATCTGGGATAAGGTGCCTTGTATAGTGAATATGCATGGTCTCAGCACATGAAACTCACTATTTCCTCGTGAAAATGTAAAAAACAAAACAAACAAACAAAAGACACTAAAACTTCTTTTAGTTTCCTAGGTTGCTAAAGTAAATACCATGAAACAGATAGACTAAAAACAATGGGAATTTATTAGCTTACAGTTTGGAGGCGAGGAAAATACTCAAATCAAGGTATTATCATGGTGATGTTTTCTGCCCAAAGTTGTGGGGTCCTGAGCTGTCTACTGATGACTCTTGGTTCTTAGCTTGTCACATGGCAGCCTGGACTCTTACTTCTTTTCCAGGTTCCATTTCAGTTTCTTGCGTCCTGTGGATTTCTCTCATGTCTACACTCATTCCATTTATAAAGGACTTGACTCATAGGGTTAAGGCCCATCCTGATTGAGTGGGATGCAGTAGTTTGCAGTTGTATGTACCCCAGAAAAAGTCATACTCTTTTTTTTTACATGGGCAGGCACTGGGAATCAAACCTGGGTCTCCAGCATGGCAGGTGAGAATTCTGCCACTGTGCCACCATCACACGGCCCAAAGGTCATTTCCTTTTAATCCATTCCTGTGGGTATAGAACTACAATCGGTGGGCTCTTTTGATTAGATTATTTCAATTGAGATGTGACCCACTATGTCCAAAAAGGATCTTAATCTTCTTACTGGAGTCCTTTATAAGAGGATAAAATACATACAGAAGCTAAGAGATGAAATTAAGAGACTTTCACACAAAAAGCCCCAGAGAAGCTGAGAGGAAGCCACCGAAGCCAGAAGCTGAAGCAACAAAATCCAGGACAGAAGGACCAGCAAATAACAGCCAAGTGCTGTCCCACGTGACAGAGATGTCCTGGGTGCTGGCAGCCTCTCTTCAGATTCCAGTTATTGCCTTGTTGATGCCTTCAGTTAGATGTTTTTATGGCCTAAGAACTGTAAATTATAAGTCAATAGATCTCCATTGTAAAAGCTAATCCATTTCTGGTTTATTGTATTTTGGCAGGTTTAACAAAAAAACAAACAGTGGGTCATACTTTAGCCTCATCAAAAGGTCCTCCTTACAAAAGGTTTATACCCTCATGGATCAATTAAAATTTAAGAACATGTTTTTCTGGAACACATACAGCTGCAAATCATCACCAAACTAGGTGGGGAGGGTTGGCTTATTCATCCTCTTCCATTCTTGGCACAATATCTTCAGAGATTCAAATGAATCTTCTCTATTCTCCCCTATTTCCCAGTCCTTTCTTGCAGACATCTCCATCTCCAAAGGCTTCCACTCTAGTGTCCTTGATTGTGTTGCCTGTGTGCTTATTTTTTGGAAAAAGTACAGTGTTTTCTGTGTGTGTTTACAGATAGATAAATGTTATTTTCTTAATAGTCTGACTCGAATTTTTGTTGTTTGCTGACAGATTTTAAGCTTCAGCCTTGTGTCTTCTCCTCTAATACACATCTGTGCAAGCTGATAAGAAAACCCATTTGCTCTCTCCTTTAGGCACAGGTAGGAGGTTCAAACCATTCATGTCCTTTCCTGCATGCAAGAACCTTCACATTAACTTTACCCCCTAACCACAAGCCAATAAAAACACAAGCCAGTCTCCTTTCAACTGGATATCAGCTCAACAATCTCCCTGCTCTTCCTTCAAAGCTTTATTATGTAAATAATGAACTTTTCATACTTTTTTGGTGCATGTATGGCATCATCAATCTTGACATCTGAACCAAGTTTTGGGCAGGTATATATCCTATCTCTGCAGGGTGACAATTTCAGTTGGTGCTTTGAGCAGGATAGCTTAAAGTATGATGACCCCCATCAGGGGTGTCTCTTCTCTTCCTCTGGCTTGCTAGCTGGCTTTGTTGCCTGATGGCAAGCAGGCACTTTGAGCGTGCTTCTGGTTGGCATGCACTGTGAGCTGTGCTGTTTTGTGCTGCATTTGCTGAGTTCTACTAAGCCTGTGTCATAGATTTAACTGACCGAAATTAGAAATTTCAATAATTAATTGATCTTGTAAAATGGGTTTCAAACCTTGAAGTTTTTGTTCTATTTATGTTGGACCATATATACTGGGAAAGATGGCCCATAGGGTTCCATTTTTTTCAAGCCTATTTGTAAGTTCCAAAGAATTAATTTAATTTAAATTTATTATTCATTAGTTCAAGTGTCCATGCTCACTATCAGATATTTTAGAAGAACGCATGCTCTGATTATGGGGAATTTAGGCAAGACAATAGTTGTGATAGTTAAGGTGAGGTATAACTATTTGTTCTCTGTTTCATATTTGGTGACTCCCCTATAAATATGGGGAGTTCTTTGCTTAAGTATAGTTGGATATCCAGATATGTGTAACCTGAGCCCCAGGATTGATTAATGTCACCTGAAAGTTCTAGATATTATTGACAGTGGCCATGGTACTCATTTTACTTCTTGGAATACATAGTACTGGGCTCTTCAACAAGGCCATCAACAGAAATTTCATATCCCTTACCGGCCTCAGCTTTCAGGCTCATAGAACATGATAATGGCTTAAACAAGTTCAAATTCAATTAAATCAAACACAAAATTCCAATAATCTGTCAAACATCAAGGGTGCATTGTCAAAAAACAAAACAAAACATGACTCCATTTTTCTATGTTTGACTGCTAGACAGTTTTAACCCTCACATTCCCTCTTCCTTCCTATCCCATATCTCAGCAAGCAGATAAGATGCTGGTGCTACTCCTTCAATACCAGTGGAAGGGTCAAACCGGTCGAGCCCCTCATCAGGAACCCTCATTCCAACCCCTCCACCTAAGAAACCCAAGTCAGGCCCTCTAGCCATTTATAGACCAGCTTGAGAGTTGCCCCGCTCTTCCAGAAAGTAATTATTATCTAAGTAATAAAACTTTTCATTCCCTCTGTGTGTGTGTGTGAGTGTGTGTGTGTGTGTGTGTGATCAGCAGATTAGACATCTGAACCAAATTTTAGGTGATGGTGGTCTATCCTGTCATCACAAGGTGACTACAACACGTCTTTCTGTTTGTTACTCATTTCACCCAAAATATTAATTTTTAAAATATAGGTGCACACATAGGTTTATCTATTTTGAAACTTTTGCTTCTAATGCTGCATAATATTCTAAAGTGTTTGTCCATCATCTTTTACTTATATGTATCTCTATTGCTGAACAGTAGGTAGCCACCAATTCTCCTTCACTGTAATGGGTACTGGGATGGATATTTTTCACAATTTCTCGTATGAACCTACATGACATTACTCTGGGATGTATTTTCAGGACCATATCCTTACTCATTTTTCGTTATTGTTCTTTGATTTGCAGGAATTAATTATATCTGTTTAATGTTGTCTTATTTTAACATATCACAAATATTTTCTCTTAAGCAATTACCTCTCTGTTAACATAGCTCTGCTTATCCTTTGTGCAAAAGCAATCTTAGTTTTAAAGCAAATGAAACCAGGATTTCTCTACTATTTATGCTTCATGGCTTCTGTTTAAGAAGTGCCTTCTTATGCCTAGTTATCTAAGACACTATCCAACATTTTGGCCTCCATCTGGAGTCCATATTTTTATTTAGTGCAAGTTGAAGATATAGCTTTATTTTTTTTTCAAATAGTGATCCAATTTTCCAAGTTCACATCCTTTCTTTATTGACTTTGATGTTATATATTCTTTATCATATAGGAGGAAACCATATAAACATGGGTCATCACTAATTTTTACTTTCTGGACCATTATTTTATACTCCTTGGCTTTGTACTGTGTGGTAATGTTTAATAGGATGAGCCCCCATCATGCTTACTTTTTGTCAAACTTGATTTATTTTTTTGGATCTTTCATCTTTTTCATAACAATTTGAATGCAATTGCATTTAATTACTAGGAAAACATGAGCAACATTGATATTTCCTACCAGTATTAGCTATTTAATTCATTAATAATCTAAATCTTTATTCACATGATTTTTTTAGTAGAGTGTTAGGGAATTTGTTCACAGAGTTAAAAAATTTTCCCCAAAGACTGTGAAGTCTTTATTCAGCTATTTCTTAAAGATTTAGAGCATTACTTGTTATTTTAGTTGTATACTCTATATTATATTCTCCAATACAGTAAAACCCTATGGTAATGCACCAAATTCAGATTAAAGACCTTAGATTATTGGCCTTTATTATGTTCCAATTAACTCCATTTACAAATGGGTTAAGATACGGTGCAATAATTATTATTTCTCATTGGGGTAAGAGAGGAAGGAGATGGCAGTGCCCCTGACGTAATGTTAGACGACTCCAGGAAGGTGGACAGTGAAGGTGACACATCACCGTCCTTCCTGCCCAGTGTTCCTGGATTTGGATGAAAATATAAGAAATGTTCAGGTGGCTATTCCTTGATTTGTTACTGATATTCTTTCTGGAAGTCCCTGGATGCACAAGAATGAGAGTCATCTAAATTTGAAGCCAAAGCAGACAACTTCCCGCTGGTGATGACAAGCCACAGCTGGAACCATTTAGATCAAGCAGCTGGATGTTGATTCTTGGTAGAATGCCTGCTCAGATTGGTAAGGCCGTTTCATTAATTGGTAATATTGCAATAATACTTTCATTCATTTTATGATCTGTACTTTACCATACTAAGGCAGGTCTTATTGTGTCTTCTATTTGTTTATTGCTGTGCAGAAAAATATCATCTTGTCCTAGAACAAATATGTCCATAATCTCTTAATGACTTGAGAAGCTTATTTCTTTGGTTTGTTTTTTTCACAGAGATAATCATCTTTTCACCAAATAATGGGAACAGCATTTATTCCTATCCATTCTTCTTTTTCTTATCATCTTATAACCTATTCAATATTATTTATAAAAATATCAGTGAGATCTAATATTCATGTGCTTTATCTGATCCTAAAGTACATCTGATTTTTTTTCCATTAAATGTAATGCTCACTAAATGATTTTGGCATGCAGTCATTATCAAGGTGTAGATTTTTTATTTCTTCCAAATGTTCTAAGTTCTTTTTTCCCTCCCATATAGGTTAACATCATGAAATTTCTCTGTAAATCAATACCTTAGCAAATTCATGATAAATTCTTCTGAGATAATTTCTTGTGTATCATTTTCCTAACGTTTAAATGCCCATAAATCAAGTAACTGAAATAGCAAAGTTTATGAATATTTGCAATCGTAGTAATCATGCTAAGAGGCAAAGAGTGCATGAGATTAATATGAAAATGAGTAGATATATATTTTTAACCACTCTAAGTAAAACTGGTAAATCCAAACTCAAGATCTCTAGTTGCATATGTCATTTAGGCTGAACCTATGAATTATTCTAAAGGTAAATATAATACTATTTTCATGTGAAGTTGAAATCAACTTGAATGTGAAGAAAAACTACTTGTAGAGTCTTTGCTACTACACATGAATTTAGCCAGATCTCTTGAAAAAAAAGCCTTTGTCCTTATAATTTATTTTTGACTGTAAATGCTCTTATAAATGTACTTTTAAATGGCCTAACAAGCCTTCTCATGAATGTTAACTGCAAATGTTCTTGTAAATGTCAATTTCTGAGGCTCATAAAAATAGATTCTGAAATGTTCTTGCAAACATCCCTATGATTAGAACTTAGTGATCAGGAGAATGGAATGCTGAAATTGAACTTCATGAGATTTTTATTAATTTCTAAATAGATATGAACCTTGCTGTGAAACAACCCCACCGATTTATGATGTTGCAAATTTATATATATTATATATATGTTTATATATACCGTTTCAAGGTGTTCATAATCTTCCCGGGAAGGAGAAATAATTGCATAATAAATAAAGTTCAAAATATTATAATAGTGTACTGTAAATATAATATGAATCTGTAAAAAAGAACTATGCAAATAAAAAAGGTAGGCATTGAGCTATATATTCAAGGATGTAAAAAAATAGGGAATAGATGGAATGCTGTAGTTATTGTAGATAATTTTTATGTCTTCACATTGCATTAGTACAAGACTATCTTAAAAGCTTACTAAATATCTTTACTTAGTTTTATTATAAAAACTTACTTTAACTGCTGATACTAGAAAACAGAGACAATCTCTTTCTCTCTCGTTTATGATATGCATAAACATACATGCACATATAAACCATCCATTAATATCATTCTTAAATTAACTTAATCAATGGTTAAAATAGTGTTCCTCATGTGATTTTTTTGCACTCAAATTGTGATGGTTTGAAGCTGTATGTACCCCAGAAGGTCATGTTCTTAAATTTAACGCATTCCTGTGGGTATGGACCCATTGCAAATAGAATCTTTTTGTGCATAGGATCATAATTTAAATTGAGATTTATTCGAGGTGGGTCTTAATCCTCTTATTGAAGTCCTTTATAAGGAGATAAAAGAGAGAGAGAACACACAGAAAAAGACCCTAGACAAGCTAAAAGAGGCAGAAGCTAAAAGAGAGGACACAGAAAACAAAGCAGAAGCCCCTGAAGCCAGAAGCTGGAAACAGTGAAACCTGGGAGAAAAGAGAGAGACCAGCAGACCTCACCTTGTGCTTGGCTGTGAGACAAAGGAGCTGAGGATCACCAACAGCCAGTCATAGGGAGAAAGTATCATTCCGTTGATGACTTGACTTGGACATTTTCATGGCTTTGAAACTGTAAACTTGTAAGCTAATAAATCCCCAGTGTTAAAGCCAGTGCATTTCTGGTATATTGCATTTTGTCAGCTTTAGCAAACCAAAACACAGACTATAGAAACATAGTAAAAATATGCTATTTAATAACACTTCGTATTGACCTATGTTAATAAAAGGGTTTTATACTTAATATAATAGATGGCTCTCCTGGTGTACTTGTGTCTATGAGCCGACTTCTGATTTACTTTTCAGCTTTATGATGCGTTAAGCTTTGGCCAAAATAATGACAGCAGCAGTAACACCACATCTGCATCAAATGTGTATCTCTACTGATAAGAATGCAATGCGATGATAGGAAGTATCCAAAACTTTCATAAAACTGAGTGGATTAAAAACATTTTTACCACTAATCTTTTTTTTTTTTTTTTCTTTTTTAATTACATGGGCAGGCACTGGGAAACGAACCCGGGTGTCTGGCATGGCAGTTGAGAACTCTGTCACTGAGCCAACGTGGCCTGCCTATTTATCACTAACTTTTAAGTTATAATTTTATCTAGCCATGGAAATGTGGTCACAAAGAGAGAGAGGGAAAGGCATAATGAATTTCCTCTCCATTTATGGCTAGTGCTTTTAGCTACTAATACATATATATATATTTAGCTTCTTATATTTTAATGCAATCATGTAATACATAACTTATTAAGTGTGATGTGAATATTTTCAAGCTGCATCTCTTAGACATTGTGACAACGTTGACAAGGTCACATCACCACCAGAAAAGTTTCTAGACTATAAAAGCATTAATTCCTTTGTTAGACTTAAAAATAGAGGGATTTATTTTTTACTCAAATTTCCTACCTATATGCAGCTTAGTTATTAGCAGGTATGGGCATATTGTCCTTTAATCAAATTTTTAGTATCTCTATTAAGAAGTCAGTAAAATAAAGTATTGAAATGCAGATTGCATTGATTTGCTCTAAGTTATTGCAAGGTAAGAGGAAACTGTTATCCTAGGTAAATCAATATAATTTACATTAAAGTACATTGTCTCATAGAGTACCAGGAAATATTCAGTGACCTCCATTAGAAACGTGATCATTGTGACCACCTTATGTGTCAGTCCTTCAATTTATGCCCCTTGCACCTCAAGGTAAGCAAGACTTGCAAGCTTTCCCAGAACCTAAATATAGTTTCCACTGAGTTTCCTTACATTGCTTCTAGCTTCTGCTCAGATAAGGAATATATTTCTTAATAAAGGAAGATGAATATCCAGATTCTAAGTGCTAATAAGATCAAAAGTATCAATTTCTTTATCTCAATACCAACCAACTTATACTTTTATGATTTGGGTTATTATGAAATTGTGGTTTCATTAAATTTCATCATCACAGAAGTAAACTTATGGTTTTTCAAGGATTGTTCTCACTAAAAAAGCATTATGGGAAAGGTGATCAATAATATACCTACATTAGGATGTGGACTGGGCTATTTAGCCACTTCCCATCCAATAACTTCTTTGTGTGAAAAAAATGTACTTTGTAATCTAGGAAAACATGAAACTGCAAAGCTGAGGTCGTTTCAATCATATAAAAC
Organism: Tamandua tetradactyla; assembly: GCF_023851605.1. Classification (NCBI taxonomy): domain Eukaryota; kingdom Metazoa; phylum Chordata; class Mammalia; order Pilosa; family Myrmecophagidae; genus Tamandua; species Tamandua tetradactyla. The sequence continues at coordinate 34,654,430 of NC_135348.1, read as the reverse complement.
TGATTTATTTACATTGTAAATATATGGGAAAGGAAAAAAAGCATTAGATTTCCTTTAGTCTCTTTATCATGGTATATCACTAAAATTTCTGCATTTTTCTACTTATAAAGTCACTTAAAGTTTGTAATAAAAAAAGAATAAATGTGTTTCCATGTCACAGTAGACGTTTCATATAACAGAGGGACGTATGGTAGAAAAAACAATGACTGGGAGATCAACCCATTACTGCTTGATTGAAAAGACTGTTTGAGTTTGCTGTCCTGAGAATGAGCATGAGAAGAGGTCAGGTCTACTAAATACTTGAAACAGTTTTAAAAGTGTGATGTTACCAAATGAGAGGAAAAATGAGTGGGTAACAACTGACTGCAACTTAATAGTCAGTAGAAAATTACTTTGCAGGAAAAAAAATTCTCATTTATCTTGACCAAGTTCCCCTAATCTTTGCTCAAATTTCTCGTAAATAGTTATGTTTATATCAGTTTTTTGCTTTGATTTTTCATAAATATTTTTCTTCAATATATTATGTTGAATATATTAAGAAATTTTAAAATCATCATTCATAAGTACTTGAATCTTCAATGTCGTTGTGCTGAACTTCCCTTTTAAAATCTATTGAAAATGTTACATCTCCTTCTCAAAGGTAATAAAAAATATTTCTGCTCATAAAAATATCAACAATGAAAGAATGATTATAATGCAATGCTTCATTTAACTGGTGAATTGATATTGCAAATAGAGTTCATTTCACTTAATATACTAATAGCATTTAAAATTGTTTTAGAAATATGTATACCAAACATATTTTGCATTTTTATACATTTAATATACATTAATTGGTAGAGAAATTTGTATACTGAGATTAGGCTAAAAAATTGCCATAACAGTTTTCATTGATATACTTTTTGCAGATGCATATGACAGAGAAGAAGTAATTTGTTGATAATGTACAGGCTTTCCAGGGTGGATAAGATTGAAATCGTGATAAACTATATTATTGCCAAATTTGCTGTGGAGCATTATATTTTGCCGTTTCTATCTGTGAATCAATTTTTGTAACATTAAATACTATCGATGCAGATAAATGCAGTATATCACAGGTCCATAAGCACAAATATTTTGTAAAGCCCTTATAATTACAAATTTGGATAATTTTGAAAGCAACCTTACTGGGTTTACTTCAAATAAACTTCAAATGTATTTTCCTATAACACAAATATGCACTCAGAAATGCTTGGTAATCAAATTAAACATTCTTAATAAAATAAGCTTCTACACACTTCACATTTTCTCCTTTTTTCCTTACTGTAAAATGATCAGTTATCCGTCTAAGAGCTAGTTCCCTCTTTCATTTACTGACAGTACCTTCATTTTTAGAATGAGATCTCACACTGCTCTGGAAAAGTGGGCCCATCCCCAGATTTTCAGAGTAAATAATCCAATCATATATCCACGTTGTTCTTTGTCCATGATTTGTTTAAGCTTGAGGGTAGAGTGTCCTTTAATTCTGAGCAATGAAATGTACAGTGATAGCTGATGAAATGGCTTAGGGGATGTATTTCCTTCTGTCCAGCCAGAAATAACAAGTAAAGCTGCAAGACAACAGAGGCATGTATTGTGGTCTCACAATTACAATTCCGGGAGATTCTGGTACAACCTAAATTGTGTCCCATGGGGGCTTTCCAGGTAAGAGGTTTAAAGAAAAAGATTACATAAGTTGTTCGTGATGGGTGGATACTGGGGGTAGAGGTGCTCCAATGGCATTCAACAGTTTACTAAGTTCTTTATCTTTTGGTTTGTTATAGTAACCAGCTGTCTTTAGTGTTTTGAGGTACATTGTTGCTTAAGGATTTGCATACTTTGACAGTTGCTGATACTGCCTGAGATTTGCCTAAGAGCAATATCCACAGGATGACCTCCCCACTCCATTTCAAATCTCTTAGCCACAGTAACTCTATTTTATTTTATTTATTTTCCCATTTCCCATTGAAAAAGAAACATCAGGAGAAATTGCTTATTCTGCCTTTAATAAAGAGATTGTGAGAAAGTTGCCTGTGGTGGCTTTGTCCATTTTGTGACCTTGAGGGCAGGGATCAGTGTCCTAGCAATGGCAGTTGCGAAACCGGGAACAATGTTGCAATCCTCCCAGAATGCTAGGTAGAAACAACAGACTGGGGTGGAGGCTCCCAAGCTTCAGGAAGTAAGTTTCATTAGTCTATGGCCATAGAACTCAGCCGAGCAGCCTCTGAAAGTCCGACTTCCCAACCGGGGTTGTCACAGGGTTTGAGGGGAAGCGATTGCCTATGTGCCCATAGGAATAGAGAAGGGGACAGGTCTGTGCAGGAATTTTTCTTACCCTGCCTAGGTGTAGTTTCAACTATTCCCGGGCGAGTATCCTGTCTACATGCAGTTTCAGTTGTCTTTGGGGCCTGGGAGACTTCTCAGCGGGGGAATGGCCTGCGTAAACAGGGGCTGCTGCTGTGAGAGGAGACAGCCTGGGGAAACAGGAGCTGCCTGCTACAAAAATATAAAAAGGAAAAGGAACCTTTGGAGTCACTATATCAACCAATCCTGCATCCGTCCACCTCCAAACTTCTTAGAATATAAAAAGTATAACCTTCTAAAGTAAGATAACAAACTGTTTAACATGAGTTTAGTTTGTTGTCATGTTTCTCTTAAAGTCTTCAGTTTCTTAATTAATGAAGTTCACATATGTCCTATATATTCATAAATATCCTAATAACAAATTCACAATATTCACACACGCAAAATATATACACAAAATAAATATATATCAGTCATCGGGGAAATGTAGTCTTTCTCAAAACAAACACAAAAACACAGAAAAAACCACCAACTCAATACTTGTTTGCTGCTATCTTCTTAAAATCATTCCTTTTATAAGTCTCCACTTTGAATCAAAGGCTAATTAAATACACCTAGTGAGCCCCTTTACTCATTTTTAGAACATCTTTCTTTAGGTTATTCTTCCTGCATCACCAATCTTTCCCTTTTCATGAATCAAATATATAATGTTCTAGTATCTCCCATATTAAAACAGAAAGAAAGTGAAAAACAAAACCATACTTGGATTCTATATACCTTCCAGTGTTGTTCTCTGTTCTTTATTATTACAAAAGTTAAAGATTTTATGTTTCTTTCTTTTTTTTTTTTTTTACTCTGTTCTTTACATCTTCTCACTCTTCAAAATAATCCAGCCTGTCTTCAGCTCCAATATTTCACTTGATTGCAAGGTCATCAGTTTGCTCCATGTTACAAAACTCATTTGTTCTTTTCTGTTATTTAGTCAAGAGCATTCCAGATGCACAACGCCTTCCTGAAACTCTTCCTTTCTTGGTTTGTGTGAGCCATACATTTTTGTTTTCTTCTCTAGACTTTGGCTGTTCTTTGTAAATCCTCACTTCTTCTTAACTTCCCTTCTAAATTTTACAGTGTTCTTAACAGAAAGATCCCCTTTCATTCTCAGTCAGACTCTTTCTGTAAATGAAGTCAATCTAGTTCCATGAGTTAAGTGTGAATTTTTGATGACACCCTAGTTTTTGCTTGTGGTCAGAGTTCTCCAATGAGCTCAAAATAAATGTACCTGCCTTCTTGATATATCCATTTGCTTGTTTCATAGTCTTGTAAAATTTAAATCATAGAAAATAACACATAAGGCATTAGAAACCATACTTGTTCCTACAATTATTCATTTTTATGGGTTATTTTCTATCTGCTATATAGTATCCTAATGTAATAGTTAGACAGCTCTGATGAATAGAAGGGGATTTGGTTGATGTGACACTCAACTTGCAATGAGTCATTTTCTGATGAAAGATAGGATGGACAATAAACTTGCGGTAGCAACAGGTCTGAGATTTCAGAAAAGAAAGCTAAGCATGTCTAAGTGAGAGAAAATACAGACACAGAGAACTACAGTTGATATTTTGCAGTCTTCATTAAAGCTGTGTTGATATTGTGTTTAGAAATGTTGAAACTTATGTGGTGTCAAATAGGTCTAGGAAGGCTTGAACCTCTAGAAATACAGCCCGTGATTATTACTGACTGGAGCATAACTTTGACCTGTTACAGACAGAGAGACTGAAAGCACTAAGCACTTAGGGTATTAGCCCCAAACGAAGAAAAATTTTGCTGTGCTTGTTTGTTTTGTGTTTTCCCCAGTGTATCTGAAAGTGAGCATAGAAATAACCATATAATAATAATTAAACAGGATGATGAATAAAGCAAAATGTGATCCAAACACAGGTAGATAAAATTCCTAAGGAAATGTCCAAATCCTTCCTTATTGAGAAATTAACTATGTATCATAAATATTTGTGCCTCACTTAAGAGGCTATGAGAATAGCATATCTGTCCTATTCCAAGTTTCAGATTTAGTCATTCTCAATTATTTTGTTGTCTACGCAGTCTGGAATTGAAGAGCTCCTTCATGTGTTACTATAGAGATATCATTAGCAAATGACAAATGCAATAAAGAGTCAAATGCCCATAGGCAAGAGACCTGCAAAATCATACTCCGAACAAAGCATAAGAACCAGTGATTGAATTCCATAAATGGTTCAATCTACTCTAAATATTCCTGGTGAAGAGAGAATTTTGATACAGGGAAACACAATACTGATGCTGGTAAAAAGCAACTGTTTATTCAACTATTACAAAGTTATGTTATATAAGCAAAACTGTGAGCCCAGGGGAGAATATATGGCATTATTTGAAAGACTTTCATTATATAAATGTATTTATCATATTTATTTATTTGTATTTTATTAAATAGCTATTTAACTGAGAAGCTTTCTTTTTTTCATTTCCTTATTTTTAAGTTTTGCTTTTGTTGTTTTTTGGAAATGACACCATCTACATATTTTATCTTATATTGTCCCTAGAAAAACTAATACTATCCCCCCACACACTTTTAACAATTTATTTGCATAAAATTGAAATGCAACGAACTATACATATATAAGACATATGATTGATCTTCTTCAATCAATCAATATATATATATATATACTATGAAAACATGATCAATTTTAAGATAATGAACATATCCATCAATCCCCAATTTCCGTTTGAAGTGTGTGACCTCACTCCCAGGCTACGGTCATAGCCTGGACCAATCTTGGACCTGCTTTCTTGTCACTATACATTAATTTGTTTTTGTAGAATTTTATATAAACAGAATAACAGAAGTTCTTTTGCCTGGCTCCTTTCACATGTCAAAATAATTTGGAAATTCAGCAACACTTGAATTTGAATCTATTGTTTGTTCCTCTTTATTGCTGAGTCTTTTATTGTATGACTATTCCACAAGTTCTTGGTACATTAACCTATTGAAGAACATTTACGTTGTTCCTAGATTTTGACTTTTCCAAACAAAACTGCTATGAGCATTAGTATACAAGTTTTAGCACGGGCATAACTTTTTGTTTCTTTTGAGTAAATATGTAGGAGTACAAGGTCTGTTGTCAAGGATTGACTTCATGGGCTTGCAACCCTCAGAGCCTCTCACTTAGAAGGGCTCTGATCTTGGTTTCATGCTCTACTGCTACCTTCTTGAAATTCTTAATGAGCTTTGCAAAAAAGGGCCTGACATTTCCATTTTGCACTATGCCCCATGAGCTCTACAGCCGGTCCTGTCAGGTCATTTAGTAGGTGAAAATTTCACTTTTTACTCAAAACAGTCAAACACTTTTCCAAATTTTACATTCCCACAACCAGCACCAAGTATTCCATTTCTTCCACATCCTTGACCAATGTGGTCAGTCTTTTAAAATTTCAGCCAATTTAATGGGTATGTATGGTTTTAACTTGCATTTCTCTAATGAATAATGATATTGAGCATCTTTTGATGCACTTATGGGTCATTTGAACATGTTCTTTTGTGAACTGTCTATTAATCCTTGCCTATTTTTTACATTAAATTGCTTGTGTTTTTATGATTGACCTGTAGGCGTATTTGATGCACATTATTTGTCCAATATATTTTCAGTGGATGTTTTCTTTGGGTCTGTGATTTGCTTTTTCATTTTCTTAATGCCATCTTGTGAAGAGCGAAAGTATTTCATTTTGATGAAGTTCAATTTATCAAAATATCTTTTATATTTTGTGCTTTTGGTTTTCTGTTTTAAAAACTTTTGCCCACCGATGGAAGATCACAATGAGTTTTTCCTGTTTTCTTCTACAAGTTTTATAGTTTGGGGTTTTATATTTTTTAAATATTCTGATATAAATGACTGTTTTCTTTGAAATGTTAAAAGTGAAGGTATATCTCTACCATATTTTTTTAAGTTTGCCTCTTTTATGTTATTATTTTTCAGTCATAATAATGATGAAAATAGCTTAATAGGTATGGAGAACTTAACATGATCCAGAACTTTTCTACCTGAATTATCACATTTAGTGCTAAGAACAAACATAGGTTCATACTAATATTCCCCTTTCATGGAAAAGCAAACTGAAATAGCATTTATCCCTAGAGTCACTCTTCAAGTAAAGGATAGATTTGGGATCTTTCCAAGAGCACTGTTTCATCACAAACTCCATTTCATTAAACTTGTTATTATGTCTGAAATGTGTAATTATTCCTGAACAGTATTCCACCAAATTACAGGAAAAGTACACCCTCAACTTTTGATTGTTGGCTTCAGACACCCAAATTAATATATATTTTAAAGTTTGTCAGCTTCTATGGAAAGTGATTTCTAACTTAACCTTTTAATTTATACTGTATATGTATGTTTTGTTTACATTTTTATTTGTGGAGTCACAGTATGCATTTTTGGTTTTCAAAAGAGAAGCCTTACTATGTGTAATCAGCCATTGTCATTTCCATATTGGACAGGTCCTTTTGGAACAGATGCTATGAAAAACTATATATACATATCAATCCAGGTAACCTATTTTAAGAAAAGTTTTTCATGAATACCCTAAGAAATACTTAATGTGTTTTAAACAGTTCACTCATCTCTGTCTTTATTTGTGGGACAAATGACACATATGTATCTGTAAAACCACACTATCAGCAGAATTATATATTCTCAGTCATTATTCATTCAGTTCTTCTAATTCACTTGACAGTTGACACTTGTTAGAGGTTTTTCCACTCATTTAAGTGAATTTTCATTTATTTTTCCATTATTTTTGGACATTCTTCTATACATTGAAGACAAAGATGGATGGAAGTAAGGTAAATGGCTAAGATATATGTCAAATTGATCTAAAATGATTTCTATCGTGACATTTTATGCTCAAAAGTAGTCTTTTAAATTTTTCTAGGGATTTAGAGGATGTCACAAATAAATGGAAAGTATTTAATAAATGAAAAATTAAATTAATGGAAACAATTTTGCTGTAGATTAATTTGAATACTTGTAATAAAAATAAGTTGCAATCACCAAATTGGTACAATATATTGAGTACAAATTATTACATTTTTGTAAGTGCAGTATCTGGATCTGGGTATACTACTTTCTGAATGTTTTGGGACAAGACATTTAGCTCCTTAGCCTCAGTTGATGATTCTGTAAAGCAGAAATAGTAATGAGATGTAACTCAGTGGATTGTTGTGAACTTAAATGATTTAACTATAAAGCACTCCTAACAGTGCTTGTTGTAGATTCAGAGTTAAGTAAAGGTTAGCTGCTATTATTATTATTAAAGATATCACATGTTCCAGGAAAACAATAGAAAGCTCAAGGTTTTATGGTAGCCAGTGTTCATTAACATAATATAGAGTATAATGTGGTCACCTCAATTAGCATGTAATACATTACATTGTAAATCCCGCCAAACACACACACACACATCAATGCATGCATGCAGCTTTCAAGAGTTCTCTATTTCCTAAAATTTGTGTCCAAATTCATGACTTCCTATATCTGTCACTCTATCTGTATATGATCACTACCTCCCAGGTAAATATTTCTCAAAATAGTGTATGTACTCAAACCACCTGCATCAGGAGAGTCTGTAGTGCTTAGGAAAAGGATTTCAGAGTCTTACTCACTTCCAGCGATGTTAATGAGTGAAGCCGTGGGAATTCAGAGGAATCTGAATTTTTAACCCTTGCTTCATGTATGTTATGTGCACAAAAGTTTAAGATCAAACATTTTGGAAATATGATCTAATATTGTTTTCCAAATTTGCATTCTTAGAAGATAGCTGCCTGTTGTATGGATAAATAGTTGTTTCAGTAGTAACGCTCAACCTCAAGGGTAACTAAATTATATTCCAAATACATACCTACAATTCATATTTAAAATCATATTCATCCTAGAAAGTTTGGTTCTCATAACTTCTCTTCCATTCCTACTCCAACATCTTCAAATCTAATGTGAAAAACAGCATCAAAATCAGGTAGAAACTTTAACTGTATCACGTTTTCTTTCTTCCTTTCTTTCCTTTCTTTCTCTCTCTCAAAACTCTGTGTAAGTTAGTACTGCACAGAGTGGTGGAGGAGGGGCACAACTGTGACAGGCAACCAGTCAGACTGTGTTTGAACCATGACTGTAGGTTACTACAGAAGTTACCCAGCCTCTTTGATTCTTACTTTCCTTCTCTTGAAGTATTTACTGATATTTCCTGTATTTACTAAATTGCTTATGATTAAATGTGGTTTATATAAACTATACCTTGCACAGATTAGCATATCAACATTTTTCTTACACTTGAGATAAGACAATTTTCTTATCTTGGAGACCCATCTTTTATTGTTATTTACTGTTTTACTGTTTAAGTACTACAGGCGATTGTGTGTGCCTGTCTGTACATATCCTGCTACACAATTAAATCTTGGGGGACTGTGTTTGGCCCTCTGGCACTACGTATCTTTAACATGTAACATGAAGATTCCATGAATATTTGTAATTATCATATTCAAAATATAAATGAAGACGAGTCCTAGATCACAAACTATTAATTTTGAAGACTTTATACAATTATATGTAACAGAAAACAAATTAAAAATAATATAATAAATTTGAGTTGCTCATGTATTTCAAAAAAGCATACAAATAAAGACTTTAAATGGCTTATAATGTCTCTGTATAATCATATATAATCTCCATGATGAGAAAAATGAGGATCTACAGAAGGAAAAGTAATACTCAAACAGTGAGATTCCAAAATATATATGATTTAACAGGAAGCAGGTTCATTGAATTTTGTCTTTATATTTATCATTTTGGCTACCAATGTAGCGTTGACAAAATATTGCTTACTCTCATTCTTAGTTGGTAGGTCAAATATTATGTAAATATGTAGAAGAAATTTCAATGTTATAGGTACGGATAAATGAATAGTTTGCTTGAATTTTCTTCAAATTGTTTATGAATCTAATATGAAAATAGTGGCAATTGATTATAAATGAAAAAGTAAGGAAAGTAAATTGTGATTCTTTCAATAAATATAAAATGTTCTATAGAAGTCAGTGTATGCTCCACTTATATTATTAAATTTATTGTATAGTATTCATGTAAGAATAAATACAATCATTTATATATGTGTAAAAATGAGACTATATTTGGTTAACTGACATTGGACAAAGTAACATTTTTAGAATTTCAACATAATTCTCAGGTCTCAATCTTCTCTGTGATCTTTAGACATCAATCCATCAAATTTTATTACATGTCTCTTATTTTCCATGAATGGTGATTTTTCTGTCTTGAATGAACTTTAAGAGCAAATTTAAGAATTGGCCCAAATCCTCACTGGATTGTAATCACCTGTGCTTCTTCTCCAAACACATATTCCTGAGGCTAAAAACAGGGATTCCCAATATGTAGGTATAGATGAGGTAGATGAGGTGTAGATGATGCACTAGAAATGCGTCACACACACCCACTGCAGTTCATGTATATAGTGAAATTTGAGAATCATTGGACTGGAAAATAAAATAGATTTTACTTTTTCTTATTCTTTCTTGCTTAATTAAAATGTTGCCTAATTGGTGATAAGTGTCTCTGCTCTGCTTTCTTATTTTCTAAAGACTGAATAATTTTTAAAATGATTGAAGCATAAACAAATATTAAATATTACAACTTATCCCAGGCAACCAGCTCTACCATAATCTTAGTGAAGCATATATTTCCTAAATTACTTGCAAGCTATTGACAGAGATAATTTTCCTGCAGATACAGGGACAATTTTGTTCCTCACTTTTTGCATCTGGAGGTTCAGGAACTTTATGGAAGCCAATTCTTATTATAGATATTGCCTCATTTTGTTTCCATTGATTGTGAAACAAGCCACCAAACACAATAGCTGTAACGAAAACTCAACAAACTCAAATTAACCTTTGAATTTGTTGAAAAGCAGCATTGCTATAATTCTATACATAATTTCTATAAGAAAGATCTGAGGAAACCAATAATAAAGACATTACAGGCTTAATTATAGATCTTTTTTCCAGCAATGTTGAAAGAAATAAAAATTGTGCATACAAGTATTTGTAATGTCTTTAAAGCAAATAATTTTTTGATTAAAATATTTGTATTGTTTTTGAGGAGTTGCAAAAGGAAGCTACTTATTAGCAGTAACATAATTACCAAGCAAGTAATTAAATCAATTAATACACACATATTTATTGCATATATTAATTGACTGCTCTCTGTATTGTGCCAAAAACAAAAGAGAGTGCTAATCCTAAGAATAACAGGGAATCGCAAGTCAGCATCAGGCATTGTTTCTAGCCCTTAGGAGCATACCTGTGGATATGGAAAAAGAAATGTATAAATCAAAGTATAACTTTGTGCCTATCATATAGATTGAGGGACTTAATGCACAAAAGGGTCCACCAATTTTAAAAGGTATGGATGAAGAAGGAAATCCAAGCGATGGGGGTTTGGAGGTTATTAAATTCACTGTGCAAAAGATGTTCAGATTCAAGAAGACTCACAGAAATCTTTTGGGCACATAGCTTGAGAAATATAGCATTAAAAGTAATCTTAGAGGCGGTGCAATGGTGGCTCAGTGGCAGAATTCTTGCCTGCCACACCAGAGACCTGGGTTCAATTCCTGGAGCCTGCCCATATGCATACAGACTTTAAAATCTCTCAGAATACACACCCAATTTCAACTAACAATGAAATATGTAAACTTCTATAAAGGTACATATATACATCTTTTTTTCTTATCATACACTGAATTTATAAATGACAAACAAAGGATTGTATTCTCTTGTAATTCTATTTTAGGGAAAATAATTTTTAAAAATTCTGTGGATGATTAAAATAGTATTGCTCTAAAATCACTCTAAGGATTCAGAAACTATGGTAATGATGTCTAGCTGTATCTATAAAAATCTATGGGATTAGAAAAAGCATTTAGTCACTGAATTATATTAAAAGACATTACTGCATAAGAAAAGATATGTGTTTATTATTAAAGTTGCCAAACCTGACCATAAAAAATGGACAATTGTCTACGTTAAACTAATTTGATTGTTCCTGGGCATAGCTGTGGAAGTGGAATTCAGAATGTGTAATACTTACATTAATAACTTTATCCATGATTTGATGTGACCAGATTGATCCAGTTTATGTGTGTGTGCATGTGTGTGTGTGAATAATTAAAATATGCTTAATCTAGAAATTATCTCTTTTTTTTTTTTGCTTTGTTTGCAATCCTCAGTTTAATGGTAAACATTTTTTTTTTCTTTGTATGCTGTATGGCAGGGTCACATTTCATTCTTTTTCCATGTCTGTATGCCATTATTGCAGCACCATTTGTCGAATTTTGTTTATTTGTTTTATTGATTTCTTGGCTGGTTTGTTTGGGAAGTGCATGCGTTGGGAACTGAACCCGTGTCTCTTGTATGGCAGATGAGAATTCTACCACTGAACTATCCTCACACTCACCAACATTTTTTTTTTTAATCTTAACTGGTATGAGTTTATATTTTTTGAGTAAGGAGTTTAAATGACCTATGTATCTACTATAAACATTATCTGTAATAGAAATTAGGACAAATATTTTTTAAACTAAAAAAGGTTTTAGCATTACAGAGTTTTAAGAATTTGGAAATGCTTCATTTCCTGAAGAAATAAAAATATCTACTCTGTTACTTGTCTACTTATCTTTTCTTATGTGTGCATGTCCAAACTGAACATTTCAATTTGTACTATACTTCTCCAGAGTAAACTTTAAGCTCCTACGAATTTATGAAATGTCTCCTGCTATGTAACTTTTCATGATCACAAATGTGTACAGAATCTTCCCCTGTCATGTTTGTTAAATATTAGATCATTTGATTTGTCGCCACAATAGGGGAGAAAAGGGATATTCATAGAAGTAAGGCATGAAATGATTGTGATACTCAAAGTGAGATGAAAAACATCATTGTTTCTAGATCCCAACAAAGCTTCAGTCTCAATGACATCTGACCTTGTGGATGTGAAAACCTGCTAAAAAAATTAAGTGATACATTTCTCATCTGCCATTTTACATTCTTGGAGTGGAAACAGAATGATACACAATGTCCTTTGGGTTTGCTTCATTGCCTTTTGTATTACAAAGAATTGCTTACATAGTTTTCAAGGTAAAACTAGGATGCCATCAAATGTATTAGTATGCTGATACTAGCGAAATGCTTGCATTATTTAAAGTGACAAATGTTAATTCAGTAGATAAACAATCTGTCACCTGCTTGGGACATTCTCTCACAGCTGTGGGAACCAAACCAAAGCATGACTTACTGAAAGTCATTCCAAAAGCACCTGTTCCAGACAAAAGGATAAATTACTTTTATCCTTAGCTTATGTGAGTATTATTTGAAATGTGTGGGTCATTTGCCACAGGTTTGACATCATTAGGAAGACATCAAGTTCGCAGATGCTCACGAAGGAGCAGAAGCCACTGAGCTAAAGAAAGAAACATACAGAATTAGATAGTGAAGAGGAAAAGCTCCTTTTTAGATCTTAGTATTTTGGTCTATTAACCCAGTAATATTGGCTTTTCCAACTTATTTTGAGAAATATAGATTTTGACATTTAAGTCTTTACATCTGGTCATTATTAAAATTTAACATTAAGGGCAGGCTATGGTGGCTCAGCAGGCAGAGTTCTGGCCTGCCATGCCGGAGACCTGGGTTTGATTCCCTGTGCCTGCCCATGCAAAAAAAAAAAAAAATATATATATATATATATATATATATATTAAATTTAATTTTAAAATTTATTTTTTAAGTAAGGATAAACCAATATCTATTAGCAAAGCTGTTAAATAAATAACAACGATCTTGTTATTTATAAATATTCATATTTATAATATAAATATAAATAAATGAAGAAAGATCTTTGTGCTTTTTTTTTTAATATGATGTTTAACAGTCCTATATTTGCTTAACAGGTCAGTTTTAATATTTTTTCTCTATAGCTTGTTTTCAGTTTTCATCCATATATCAGAAGTTTAATATGCCAAGATTTATTTTCCTTTTTATATAATATAAAGGGGCTGGGATTTTTCAAATGGTATTCTAGTTTGTTAGCTGCTGGAATATACCAGAAATAAAATGGCTTTTAAAAGGGGGAATTTATTAAGTTGCCAGTTTAGAGTTCTAATGTCCAAATTAAAGCACCAACAAGAGGTTACCTTCACTCAAGAAATGCCGAGGAAGTTCAGGGTTTCTCTTTCAACTGTAAAGGCACATGGTGAAAATGGCAATACCTGTTAGATTTCTCCCCAGTTTTTTTTGTTTCACGAAGCATCTCCAGGGGTGTATTTCTTCTTCATCTCCAAAGGTCTCTGGCTATGAAACCTCTAGGGTTCTTTCTTGTGGCTCTCTCTCTCTCTCTCTCTCTCTCTCTCTCTCTCTCTCTCTCTCTCTCTCTCTCTCTCTCTCTCTCTCTCCTCTCTCTCTCTCTCTCTCTCTCTCTCTCTCTCTCTCTCTCTCTCTCTCTCTCTCTCTCTCTTTCTCTCTCTCTCTCTCTCCGAAATGCTTTCTCTTTTAAAGGATTCCAGTAAACTAATCAAGACCCACCTGGAATGGGTGGAGTCATAGCTTCCTCTAATCTAAGGTTAATTTCCACAGTTGGGTGAGTCACATCTCCGTGGAGATTACCTAATCAAGTTTCCAACCTACATTATTGAAGAGGGATTAAAAGAAATAATTGCGCCCACAAAATCGGATCAGGATTAAAACATGGCTTTTCCAGGATACACAGTCCTTTCAAACCAGCACAAATGGTGTTAGAGAGGCTTAGATTTTGAATTGATACATATCTAATATCATGATTATGATAATAAGCACAATTTAACAATTCCTTGGTGAGAAAGTTACACAACTTCCAAGCATATTCTTTAATGGAATTCAGAGTTGCAGGGATCTCATTCTCAAAGTGTATTCCAATTGTGATTTAAAAATAAGACTCGACATTTCATAGTTGTTAATGATGATGAACACCTTTTCTGAAAATCTGGTCAAGCTGTAAGTCATTATCTGATTTGTATACTAACCTAAATAAACAAATTCAAAACAAACAACACACACACACAGACAAGATATAATCTCCCAGCCTCTCTGTTTTATCTAAAACAATATAAATAAATTCTTTTTTAATCATACACATATTTTATTTATTTTGTAGGCAATATTTTCACTTGGAATGAAGTTCAAAAGTTGAAGTATTTATTTTAGAATTCTAGGTTGGAACATGAAGATCGAGCTCCCTCAGCCTTTCCATTCCCGCCCCCACCCCACCATTTCCTTTCCAGTGCTCAAGATAGTTACTTCTAATATTTACTAGATCAGCACTCAACATTTATATTACTATGACTGCAGAATACTATCGTAGCTAAGCCACCTGGTATTCCTGAAGATTCTTTCTTTTCTTGTAGAATTTTTTGTTTCCCCTGAAGATAATATCCTACTTTTTGTTTGTTATATATTTTATATGCGTATCATAAATTCAACCTGAAGAATCCTTAATTGTGAGTCTCCTCTCAAAGCACTAAAATTCATTAAATAGTCTTTTAATTTCACTTCAAGGGAAGCTGTGCAAATACTCTGACCATTGCAGCCTGGCCTTGTTTTGCCGTGGGCTTCAGGCTACTCTCCTGGGATCTCTCTATTTGTTCACTTTAGGAGCTCCTTTAGTTTCCCTCCACTGCAGGATCCAGTGTTTCTGGAATCCCACATCTTTTGGTGGATCCCATCCTTTGGGAGCTTTCCTAAGCCTTGCATGTCTGAAATGCCTAATAACATCTCCATCTTTAAGTGGTAATTTGAGTGAGGAATTCTAGACGGGAAGTTGTTTCTCTTCAAAGTTTTGGAGACACAGTTCCATCTTCTTCTAACTTTTAGAGTTAGAAGTTGAGTGATATGATGCTGTTATGATTCTTTGTATGAAACCTAGTTTGCCTCTCTTGAAACATGTTCTCTCCTTTTCCCCAGTTTTCTGAAATTTTACAATGATGTGGCTACATGTGAGTCCATTTTCATACATTGTTCAGGATACCCTATGAAAACTTATTTGAAAATATCTTTCTCTTCTGGCTTACTTCTTATGATGGATTTGTGCTATGTCTACTTAGCTAAGCTGGTACTATATCTCCCAGAATTCCATCTTCTGTATTGTGCTGAACTAGTATTGGCCATCAAAGACATTGTTCTAGATGCCAGGATGCAATATACCAGATACGGAATGGCTTTTAAAGAGGGGAATTTAATAAGTTGCTAATTTACAGTTGTAAGGCCGAGAAAAAGCCCCATTAAAACAAGTCTATAGAAATGTCCAATTGAACACATCAGGGAAAGATAACTTGGTTCAAGAAGGTTGATATGGCAGGCCATGGTGGCTCAGTAGGCAGAGTTCTCTCCTGCCATGCTGGAGACAAGGGTTTGATTCCCGATGCCTGGCCATGCAAAAAATAAAAAAATAAAAAAGAAGGCTGATGAAGTTCAGGGACTCTCTCTTAAGTGGAAGGGCACATGGTGAACACAGTGGGCAGTGGTGGCCCAGTGGTAGAGTATTAGTCTGCCATGCCTGAGACTGGGATTCGAGTCCCAGAGCCTGCCCATGCAAAAAAAAAAAACCCAAAACTTTAATTGCTGTTATTTGACCTACAAAATTAATGAATAACACTTAGCAAGTTACTCCATAAAATATATCATTATCCATATATGTGAGGTACCCAATGGTCAAGTAACTATCTTTTCTCCTAGGAAAATCTTTTGTTTTGCATGCAAGCATATCAACTTTAAAGATTGCAAGGTGGGGGTGTGGGGAGAATAGGAAAAATATGATGGAAGAAATCTAAACTAATTTAACACTAAAATAAAGGTACACAGATAATGTAAACAATAAATACCATTGTTTATATAGCCTTTTTGTTTGTTTGTTTTTTGAGGGGTGCATGGCCCAGGAATTGAACCCAGGTCTTCCTCATGAAAGACGGGCATTCTACCACTGAACTACCTTTACCCATGTGTGTATAGTCTTTTATCTATATATTTCAAAATATTCTAAAATTGTTTATTCAATAATATTGAATAATCATTACAATGGAATAGCATAGTCCCCGTCTCTACATTACAAGAGGTTTAAAAGCTGCACTAAGACAACAAAACTGTATTATCATTTCAACATTAAATCCATTCCAGCAATTTCTAAAATATTGGCTTCACTCAAGTTTTCGCTCCTGAATCCCACACTTTCATAGCTAGAGAATGGCTCTAGTTGAGAGCCTGGTGATTTCCTTCTCCTCACATCAGTAATGTAAGTCTAATCAATTTCACCCCTAATTATTTTTTCAGTCCCATCTTTCTGGTTCTCCATCCTTTCTTAGGTGGGTGTCTGCGACTGCCTCTCAGGTGGACTCCCACTTCTAAGTTTAGTCAGTTCTCCATGCTGCGGGTCAAAGTGGTATTTCGGAACTGAAAATCGGGTCGTATCCTCTTATGTGGCTGGCATGCGAATCACCTAATAGTGCCTCACATCTATAATCCTCTTTCTTATATCCCTCCATTCGATATCCCAAAAATTCTAAGCAACTATGCTCTCTCTAGGCTCCACTCACAGCCTAGATGATTGCTCTCTCTATCTTCACCTGCTTATTTTTGTTCTCATCTTTAACATCTTACTGTCTTGTCTGAACCATAAATGTGTATTATGCATACATGTCATCTATTTCCCTCTTGAGTTCTGCAATACAAAAAAAAAGTGTGGCAAAACAAATGTATTTTAGGTATTCAGTGATATCTTCCTTTTAATTTTTGCAATTGCAAGAGTCCCCAACATGAAATTACGTTACTTTTATAGGGAATCTTGATTAACTATTAATCTATATTAAAACTACTTTGCATGTACTACTACAATCTATAAAGTCTCCATCCTTTACCATAATGGATGCATTGCTTTCAACCTGCAGTACTTCAAGGAATGTGGAACACGATAACTGCTAAAAGGAATTGGGAGAATTTCAATGAAGAAATTATCTAATTCATTTTGTGTTTTTACATAGGCTACAATTCCAGTAATCTAATCTAATATATGAATATTAGATTAGTCCAGTTATGCTAGTTGATTATAGCCTATATGGCATTAACATCCCTCCAAATCTCATAAAAACCTTCAAGCAGAAATTATTCAGTCTTACAGTTGAGGACATTGATACTCATCAAAGCTGATTACCTTCCTGATACCATAGATTAAGTTTTGAAGACAGATTGGAAATCTAGTTCTTCTGTATTCCAAACCACTGCTTCATTCTGCCTTCTGCAATCAATCTGAGCTCTTCTCAAAAAATAAGCATTGCACTATTAAATCCTGCTGATTATTTGTATCTTAAAAATAAAAGCGGAGGTCTCCACCTCCAAGAAAACTTTGTTTTATCATCCTTCCCATCAGTATAAATTCATCAAAATGAAAAAGTGGCCAGGGAGAGATTGCTTTTATTTCCAGTTTATGATTCCAAAGAGCTGTTTGTTACAGGGATGTAATCTTATAATTTTTGAACTAATAAAATAGCCACATCAATAGAGAGCTTCGGGAGTAATATTCATAAGGGGTTAATAAAAGGAAATGTTTTCTTCTATACAGTTTCTGAGCTTTGCAACTATAAAGAATAAATGTGACATGATTAAGCCTGTATTACGTAGTAATATCAACATCACTAAAGATCAGTCCACAACACACCCTTGGTTGACTAAGATTTGCAGCTGAATAAGATGAGGATGACAATTGGAAAAAATGTTTCAGTAAATCCCAACTAAAGCAAGAGTACTAATTAACCAACAATTATCTTATAGGTTCAAAGAAATTTCCTTTTTAGGATAAGAAACATGACTCTTTTACAACAAATAGAGAAATACTAATGTATGAATACATTGTTATCAAGAAGTCAATTTTAAGTTCTCAAAGGGAAAAAAACCCTATATGTTTCCTAAGCATTGGGTAATGCAGAAGAAGTAGAAGAAACTTTTATGCTTGAAAATATTCCCAAATGCCATTTTAAGACATTTAAAACTTTATATTTCATTTTGTCCTGATTCTAAAATCTACTGCTTTTCTAGTAAGAAACCAAATTACCATGCTGTTTTTCATTCCTTTTTTCTTCTTCTTTCTTTCTTTTGATTTATAATAAAACATAAAACAATTTTATATATTTAGCATATACTCATTCTTGAATTATTTACTCATGGTGGTTGTAACATATCTACTTCCTTTAGTATTCATCCTAATAGGGTTTTAAATAATTGCCTTCTAGTTTTTAGCTCCTTTGTTCAGAGATCAAGTCTTCCTTTTAACATGAGTGATAGTATGCATAGTTTCATAAGACAGATTTTGATTTTTCATTCATTATTTTTATTGTGTGTCAGTTTTCCCAGTTAAAATAATTGTTTTCTTAAAATAAATTATTAAAATGGACTAAAGCACTGTGTGCATAAACAAATAATGCCACTGTACAAGGATTTGATGATTATATTTGTAAAAATAAGGTCATTTGTATAGTTTAGCTTTGTAATTTTCTATATTCTGGAGAATCACGTGTCAAAACACCTACATTTGGAGAGGGAAGAAAGAACAGACATATATCTAAGGAACAGGCACAGAAATGCAGCAAGTATATTCCTTTGATCTAAATGACAGAAATAAATTTGCCAAGGGCATGATAATAGTAGGCATGTTTAAACTGACCTATATTACTTGAAATGTAGGTTCAATATTTATAAATCTTATGAGGGCATTCAATGTGAAGCATAAATGAAATTAAGTTATGCACGTAATATCTATAATAGAATTTGGCACATTAACTCTTACAGATGTGGGTTAACATTTTATTTGCATACATCTTAAGCCTGTTCTGTTCTTTGCTTGGATTTATCATAAGTCTGCAGACATGGCTTGCTGTTAGAAATGGGGATGAACAATTAAAATTTCAGTCTGAAATGCAGTGAAAGATTTCACTCCAGCTACATTTGCTAAGTCCCTTGGTAGCTGTACTGATAAGGAAAGAAGAGGCACAAGAGTGAAAAATTTAAAGTGGAGATGCAAATCTCATGCTCTGCTCAGTTGCTATTTTCTTATCTTAAGAATATGCTGATCCTGACTGGCCTCAAACTAGTTTTACCAGAAGAAAAAAAAAAAAAAGAAAAAGAAAAAGAAAGAAAAAAGGACTGTGGTTCTTCCTTTACAAACTATAGTTCATCCAGTTTTACTGCACCTTTCATTACAGGGAAAAATAAGATTATTAATGTATAGTTAAAGCAGTTTTTGTTTCATTGGTTATTAAACACACAGACTGTAAAACTACATAATTTATATTTCTGGTTGGTGCTCTTTGCACACATACACACATGCACACATATGCCATGCAATAACACTCAAATGGTGTCAGATTACATTTAATAACTTGTCAAATAAATTGGTTGGATAAAAATTGGTTTTGATTTTCAGACAGAGAACACATTTAAAACATATCTCTGTGATATTTTAAAACAGTTGATTGTTTTAATTTATATATGTATATGGACACTTATCCCTTAACTAGTATTTATCAAAGTTTAAAACTATACAAACCCTTAAAATAGTGCAGATATTTTCTGCCAGCTTAATCATCTACATTCCAATACAATTTTTTTCTACATTGCTGTGCATAGTTATTTTGATAAGACTAGACAGATTGCTTCTCTGTGAATTTTAATCTAGCAATAATTTTATGAGTAAAATGCTGACATATCCACTACTATGATAGACAATTGGAAAAATTAAAATAGATTTATTTTTTAGCATGAAAGTTCTGATTTACAAAGGTATATAGCAAGAAACCTGAGCAATTTTATTTGTGAAAATTTTATTATTGAATTATTAAATTTAGCTCTACCTTCTGGCGATGCAAATATTAATACCTGTAGACAACTAAAAATACAAAAGGGGAAAATTTAGTTACCTTTTATGAAAATTTACCCTGAAAAACTCACACAACATGTACTACCTGTGAACCCTATTTGACAAACAGAGCAATCATAATTTTATTATCTTTATATTTAAATTAATGTAAAACTGATTTTTAAATTTATGGCCAAAATTTCTTGTCAACAGGTGCTTTAGTTTATAATTTCTAAATGTTCTTTTAAATTTGTACAGTAAATTCTGTTTTAAAAAAATTCAATTTATTATTGATGTTTGGCAATTGTTCTTTGAAAAATTTAAATGCAAAATGATTACTAAAAAACACAATTAGGTTTAATGCAACACATTATGTAACATTGCACATATTACTCAACTTAAATATAAAAATTAAATACCAAATGAAGTAAATCAAATATTTACCTTCTTCCCTACAATCCATGTTAAATTACTGAGATGGACTGCTTAAACCAGTGTTTCTGAGGTTATAAAATATTTGTTTTCCCTTATGTTTTTAATATTTGCCATTGCTTTTAAACACTCTTAATCTTTGAAAGGATGAAAATAAAGCATTCTTTCATGGGAAATTTTCTATTTTAACATTCTTAACTTCAATTAAGTCTCCTGTTTAATAGAGGATTACAACTAGTTTCTGCTTTAAATTCAGAAATACTTGTTACTATGGATAATCACATAATATCAAAGAAAGCTTCTGTTTTGGATTCTTAAAACTGCAAGAATACCAATATACCAGAAATGGGTTAGTTTTTAGAATGGGGAGTTATTAGTTTATAAAATTACCATTCTAAGGTCATGAAAATGTCCAAATTAAGGCATCAAAACAAAGAAACCTTCTCTGAGGAAAAACTGCTGGCATCAGGGGTCCCTCTATCACATGGAAGGCATATGGCTGCCATTGCTGGGCTTTTTTTGTCTGTGAGCTCTCTCCAAACGTCTCTAAGTGTTTATCTCTCTAAGCTCTCTCATTTTCTGCCTTTTATCCTGTCATAAAGTGCTCCAGTAAAGGATGGTGGGTCACATCTCAATTGAAACAACCTAATCAAAAGGTCCCACATACAATGGGTCTGCACTCACAGGATGGATAAAAAGAACATGGTCTTTTCTGGGGTACATAACAGATTCAAGCTAGTACAGCTTCCACCCCCTAATCTATCATTTTAAATGTGGGAGAAAAGAAGAGCAAATTAGGGAAAGCACTTGAGGCAGTGAAAATAATCAAAGTGAAAAATAGAAGGTACCAAAACCCACAAATAAACCTACTAAAAAAGTATATATTGTATATGAGCATTTAATAAAATACACTGGTTTATTTAAAAATGAGATCTAGAGCTTCTATCCAAAGAAATATTGGACAAACAGCCAAATGTTAATGTAATCTTATTTATGACTCTCATAACCCCTAAGCACAGGATCATTTTTTATGTAATCTGTGTCCAGATATGTTTACTGGCTACTAAATGCATATATTCAAATACAGCATGGCAAGAAATAAAATTTTGGTCCAAAAGAAATCATACAAAAAGAAGCCATAAGGGCGGGCCGCGGTGGCTCAGCGGGCAAAAGTGCTTGCCTGCTATGCCGGAGGACCTCGGTTCGATTCCCGGCCCCAGCCCATGTAACAAAAACGGAGAAACAGAATACAATAAAACAAGAAAATGTTTAAAAATGTTTCCCTTTCTTCCTTCCTTCCTTCCTTCTATCCTTCCTTCCTTCTCTCTGTCTTTCCTTTAAAAAAAAAAAATAAAAAAAAAAAAAAAAAAAAAAAAGAAGCCATAAAACTAATAGATGATAGTTACAAGTATGAACATAGGAAACATTTATAGTCATATTCATGTTTATGTTTGTACAATTTTTTTATCTTAAATGTCTTCTTACTTCTATTCAAAGTTCAATTCAAAAGTTCATTTCGTATAGTGTTTCTTCTAAAATGTATTTCAATATTCTCTTCCTGTTTTCTTCTATTTGTTTTCTTAACAGATATAACGAAACTATTTCCAATATAATCATATATTTTGTACAAAGTTATTCTTATGCTAATTATTTTGATATTACAAGATTTTTAAGCAGCATGGTGGCCCTGGAAGAGATGTGCAAATAACAGGTACTAAGTAAATGCACTTTAAATGAATAAGAACAGATTTATATTACAGAACATAATATAAACTAAAAGATTATATCATCTCTATAAAAGAGAAGAAAATCAAATGGAGAATCTGTTTTGTGGCATTGGCTCCAGATGAAGCAAAGGAGAAAGGCATGGAAATTGCATGGGTCAATCCAACAAGTCAATAGCAAAAATAAAGCATTTATGTGATACCTTTAATGTGCCAAAATTTTGCAGATACTAGCATCCTAGCACAGGTATTACCACTAGTTTACAGAAGAGGAAAGTGAAGCCCAAAGATTTTAAGTAATCATATTATTCACCAGCTATAACGGACTCAGATGGAATTACAAAATTAGGTTAGTTCAGCATCAAAACTTGCACACTTGTTTTATCACTGGTGCTCCCTTCTTGGTGGAAGTGTTCAATTTATACTTCTGTAAAAGAATCCTGTGAAGGGTGAAATCTTCATATTTTACATCTGTGCATTGCCATAATTTTAACAGGTATTCATGATACGGTGTTTATTCAATGAACATTTGTTGAAATAAGGACTGATTTGAGCACTATTGCCAACTAAAAATTAAATATATATCACATATATGTAACGATATCAAGGAACCTATGATTTGTATCTCTGAAATTATTGAGATTTAATTTCATATTAAAATATTAAGTTTCCTCAGGAAAATATCCATCAAGTCCAAGGAATGCAAAACCCTCACAGTTTAGTAATGGTAACTTTATGACTTGATGCTCAAGACAAACGATTTTTGAAATTCATAGAAAATAAATGTGAACAAATTGCTTCTGAACTTTCAAATATGGTAGCTATCTTGTTTGACTAATTACACATAGTTTGGAGGCACATTTTACGTAACACATGTGAAGAAATCTGTGCACTCAAAAGTCAACCAGGGCTTATAATGGCAGCATATTCTTAGAAATAGTTCTCAGTAATTCCTTGTCAATATTGGATATGTTGTTGCATTTTCATCCTACACATTTAACACTATCTTTTAAAGTTTTACTTTCAGGGGAAGTTAAAAAGGGACAATGCTTCCATTTCATTTGATATTGAAATAGTGATTACTACCGGTACGCTATGTGAACAGGGTCTATTATCTATTTGACTTTTAATTACCTTCTTTTAAATATATATATGTCCTGGGACTTTACTTCCCTTCATTATACTTGCTAGACCCTGAGCTTTTAATTTCAGAGTATTAATTACTGTGACATCCCCAGTTCCTTTTCTATCCCTTGTTCTCTGAAATTAAAATCATCTCAAACATTTACTTTAGCTTTCTGTTTGAATCTCCCTAGATAACTAACTTAACTTTACTCACACTAAATTTCATCTCTTTTTTCTTGCTGCCATAGCATATTTTAATTTCTTTTGTTCTCAACAATTATGCTTCTTAGTGCCGGCAATGTTTCCTACTATATGACTAAATTTTATTGTCAGGAAGATTCTGTTATAGAAATTCAATTGTCTGTCCATCTGGACACCGATAAAGCTGCTAAAATTATTATGAGCCTTTTTTAACTGTCTGGCACATAAATCAGGTGGGTTTTATTTGATTTCAGTGAGGTTGTTCTCTAGACCTCAGTGCTCTCACACATACTGATTTTAACTAACTGCACATTCAAGTGCATATTATTGCTTCAATCAGGGACAATTCAGCCACTAACTATATACTATCTTTCCAAACAGCAATCATCATGAAACATGTCCCGAGTGATGTCATCCTGGATCTGTGACATACAAATGACTGGAAATTCAATGCTTTTCAGTGCTTTTATTTCCTCATTCTATGACAGTTCACTAGTCCTTATACTCTGGGACATGTTTGACTCCTGTGGCATAGCATCCCAAACTATCACTCTTTAGTCAGAAAGTAATATCGTCATATATTATGATGAATCACTACTATCATGCATTTCTACACCAACAACACTAAATTGTAAATATTCTTACCATCATCTTCAATTTTTTAAAGTCTGAGATGCAGAATGGAAAAATTTTCTGTATTACAAGAGTGTGTACAGGTCAGAATATATAGACACAGATAATAACAAGGATTAAGTAAAATTTCTAAATGTAAAAACGATAACCATTGGGATTAAAAATTCAATAACAAGAACAAATAGGTGGAGGATAAACTTATCATCTGGATGGCATGCTAACAATTCATCCATGATGCAGCATAGAGAGAAAAATACGTGAACAAAGAACATATGAGAGAGCTTAAGAAACAGGAATGAATATTTTCATTACTTTTCTTAAATTTTTATTGTGGTATCCAGAAAATACTTCAAAAAGGAAATGAATATTTCAGAAATTAAGAAGTGAAACTAAAGAAAAATACTCTTTTTCTTGATGATATGATGCCTGATTATGGAACCCAAGCTAATTTGACCACTATGAGATCAATTGAAGAAGTCAATTGCATTTATTATAACAAAGAGTGAGAGCATATTTGCTATATATGAAATGATAATATATTATATATAAACACATTTATACACACTATATATATAAAAAAATGTATTTATGCATATTTCAAATTTCGTCTGCTGAAATATCAACAAAAATATAAAATATGTAGAAGTAAATAAAACATGTATGTGAATAAGCTTTTATTATTAAGAAAGTTGCAAAACTTTGTTCAATTATATCAAAGAATAAGTGAAAATGTCCTTGAATAGTAAGCCTCAGTATTTTAAAGTTGTGAATTTTCTTTAAATTTATTTTTAAATTCCATTAGTTTAAACAACCAGGGTTTTCTTGGTTGAAAAGTAAAAGTGCAATAAGCATACCATGATAATTTAAAGGAGAATAACAAGGTAGGGTTATTTGCTCAACCAAATATTGACACTTATATCCATTCCAGATAGAGACTCATTTACTTAGTCAAAAAGATTTAGTACAGAATCATATGTAAAGCAAAACCAAAGAAGACAAACACACACATGCACAAACACACAGACAACACAGGTATTTCAACTTTACACCATATTGAAATCTATTTCAGATAACAAAATGTTTAAACGCGAAAATTAAAACAAAGATTTAAAAGAAGCAAGTTTGAAAGGCTTGGCAACTTTTGGAGGGAAAGTAGTTATTTAAACAGGTATAGTTCACAAAATAATGGATTTTCATTTATGTCCACACAGCATAAAAATTAGAGTGCTTTTCACCAAAAGACTAAATATTAACAATTAAAACCTCAAATTATTGGAAGAAGTTATTGGCAATCTTCATGTCAAACACATTTTACATTCACAAATAAATTAAGGAATATAAACAGAGGAAATCCAGATGTTGACTATAGACTTGGCTTTTAAAATATGAAAAGATAGGCAAAACTCATTAATAATCAGGGCAATGCATATTAAAACTCAGTAAGATATCAACATACATCCATTAGACTGGATAAAAAATGGAAAACACAACCTTACTATTGTCAAAAATGAGAAGCAAAAGAAATGAAATTTACACTGGGCACAAATTTTTGCAACAATTTTGGACAATAACTTGGCTACATAAGGAAAATTGATCATTTCAGTATTATTTGTCTCAGCACTTAGTTATTTCCTAGAAAAACTGTTGTACATGGATATGTGGGAACAAGTATAACAGAAACAAGTTGTTTCTTACCAATTTATTTTCATACGATTGAATGTTGGAAAGGAGAATAGATAAATTGTGGTATGTGCATACAGATGGAATATTATAAAGCACTGAAAATGATTTGTCTCTTCATTATCTAACATGAAACTCACCAATATAAGTTTTAGAAGGAAAAATCATAAAAGATGCAGAAAACATATATGAATGATAGTATTTATGTAACAAAGTATGAAATATCTATTGCATATTTTCTAATGTTATATTTACTTGGAATGAATTATAATATAGAAATGCAAGTATGTGGATGATATCAATTTTTCTGATAATGATGCCCTCTGATCTTACGGTCAAACAGATTAACTAAGAGTATATATACTTTGTATTATTACTGTTTTGCATGTTAATCTGGAGGTGTCTATGTAGGTGGTGCTTTATTATCCTTTACTTGGAGTACTTTCCATATTTCATTTCTATATGCAATATGTTAATATGTATCTCCTTTATGTATATACATGATAAACATATTGTATACTGCTTTATGATTTTCCTCTTGGCTTGCTTTACAGGAATTTCCTTCCCTATTCAATTCTTAAATGTTGAATTTCTCAATATTTTGCACTCATTTCTTTCTATTTTAAACTCTCTCTTTTTTTTTTCTGCATGGGCAGACACCTTTGCATGGACAGGCATTAGGAAATAAACCCGGGTCTCCAGCATGGCAGGTGAGAACTCTGCCTGCTGAGCTACTGTGGCCCCTATTTTAAACTCTTAATCTAGTTGACCTTATTGATTCCCATGGATTGTTTAAAACTAGATATAGCCCTTTGAATCACTGATATATATCTCCAGTCTTAATATAATTTTTTCTGAGCTCCTGACCTGCATACCCAATTGACCAAACAAGGTATAAATCTAACAAGCCTGATGCTGAGTTCAGCACTATCTACTCACTTATTATATTACATGCCTCCTAAAGGGAAATACTATGCACACTGGAATCCATGTGATTGGCAATACATTGCTTGTTCAAACTGACATGACAGATCTGCTCACCCATGTCTTCTGTGACCAATTGAATAATCTACCATCTTAAACTTGATATCACAGCTATAAAGTGTTGTAGAGACAAGATCTAGGATGGATCTTCCAAAAGCTGCAGCTGATTGAAATGAAATACATCTTTCTACACCTAGCCAGATTTGGATGGAAACAGAGTTTAGGGCCAATTATTATGAAAGGAAATGTTTGGGAAACACATGGTTAGGAAGATTTTTTAAAATTCAGAAGTTTGGAAGAATAACACAAATGAAAAAAGTCAGAAAGTCTAAAGAAATAACACATACAAGAACTGCAGTAAAAAAAAAAAAAAAACTGAATAACTCATTCTATCGTGGCTGGCTGCCAGTGTCCATAACCCACTCTCAAGGTGAGTTGCTTCAGGTCCAATCCCTGACTGGTGGTTATGGATGGAGAGGTACATGGAAGCCATATAGCCCAGAAGTACTGACCATGGTTTGAATCAGTGAATTTAGATGCTAGGTCCTGGCTCACAACTGCTGTTTAGCCCACCCCAGACAAGGATCATCGTGGCCAATATTTCAACCCCACTCCTGACAGGGTCAAAGTCTGTGAAGAATTATAAAGACTCATGTCCTCTTATGGGTTATGGGGACATTTTGCTGAAGAACAACATCTACTGGGCAGGACAGGAATATATAGCTTTGGGGAGCCAATAAAAAGACTTTATGGTGTTTTTCCTGATTCTCCCCCCAGGAGTTTTTGGAACTGGTCTTCACTCCCTTCATGCATTCCTGGCACTGTTTTGGCTGGGAAGCACTGACCTGACACTGTCCTCTCTGGGGTGATCTTCCTCCCAGAATTGGCCCTCCAGACAAAAGCAGCTACAGGCAATGAAAGGAAAGTAAAAAAAAAAAAAAGAAAAAACAAACAAAAAAACAGATCAAGATTCCTGCGGAAGGAACAGATGAAAGGATGCTTTCTCCTGGGGGTGACACAATTGTGCATATAGTGTAATCTTAAAAATTGTACCAAAACCCAGGACAAGAATTATAAGAAAGAGAGGTAAATAAATCTGGTCCTTTAAACACGGGCAATTCTAAAGGTCTAGAAAATGATGAACAAAATTTCAAAGAGAATCTTAACACAAAACCAATCAATAATAAAACCCTAGGCAAGGGAAAGAACCTGACCTTCAGAGTAAATTCAAGATAATCAGATGTCTAGATATCAGCAAACAATTATAAGCCATGATGTCAAACAGGGAAATATGATGGAGTCGAAGGAGCTAATTTAAACTTTGGAGGAGAAACAGACATTAGAAAAATCAATCAGTGATGTTCAAACAAATCTAAATCAACTCAGAGAGATGAAAGAAAATCATGGCTAAATAGGTAAAGGATGTTAAGAAGACATTGGGTGAGCATAAAGAAAATTTGAAAGTATTAAAAGACCCATTACAGAATTTCTGGTAGTGAAAGGCAAAAGAGAACAGTTAAAAAAAATGCACTAAAAGAATGCAACAGTAGATTTGAACAAGCAGAAATTAGAATCGTTGAACTAGAGGACAGGGCAATTTAAATATTGCAGACAGAAGAACAGATAAATAAAAGAATGGGAAAAAACTAAGTGGGTCACTGGGAATTGAATGACAACATGAAGAACACAAACATGTGTGTCATGAGTATTCCAGAAGGAGAAGAAAAAGGAAAAGGTGCAGAAATAATATTTGAAGAAATAATGGCCAAAACTTTCCTGATTCTTATGAAAGACATAAATATATGTGTTTAATAAGTGCAATGTACTCAAAACAACAGAAATGCTAGTAGATTTACTCCAAGACATATACTAATCAGAATGTCAAATGCCGAAGAAAGAGAATTCTGAAAGCAGCAAGAGAAAAGCTATTTGTCACACGCACAATAACTACAATAAGATTAAGCTCCGATTTCTTATCAGAAACAGAGTTGAGAGGGTAGTGTTATGACATATTTAAGATATTGAAAGGGAAAAACTGCCAGCCAAGAGTGTCTTATTTGGAAAAACTGTCCTTCAAAAATGAGGGACAGTTTAAACCATTCACAGATAAACAGAAACTGATAGAGTTCATCAACAAAAGATCTGTCATACAAGAAATGTGACAGGGATTTCTTCAGACTGAAAGGGAAACACAGAGGAGAGAGGTTTGGAATAGAATGTAAAAATGAAGATTATCAATAAGGTAAGGATAACAGAAAGAGTAAAAGAAAAGGCAAAAATAAGGTATGAAATATAAAGAACAAAGGATAAAATGGTTGAAGTAAATTTACTTTACAGTAATAACATTGAATGTCAATGGATTAAAATCACCAATCAAAAGACATAAATGAAAAATGGATAAAAATGTATGATCCATCAATATGCTATCTACAAAAGACTCACCATAGTTTCAAGAGCACAAGTAGCCAGAAGCGAAATGTTGACAAAACATATTCCATGCAAACAGTACTCTAAAATGATTTGTAAGCTAAAAAGATCTGGGGTAGCTATACTTATATCAGAAAGTATACTTTATATTCAAAATGGTTAAAAGAGGAAGACACTATATATTAATAAAAGGGACAATCTATCAAGAAGAAATACAGTCATACATGTTTACAAACCTAATCATGGTGCCACAAAATACATGAGGCAAACATTGGGAAATCGGAAGGGAGAAATAGAAATGTCTACATAATTGTTGAAGACTTCAATAAAACATTCTCACCAATAGGTAGCATATCCAAACAGAGGACCAATAAAGAAACAAGGGACTTGAATAATATGACATATTAAACTAGCACTAAGAGACATATACAGAACTTTGTAGCCCAAAACAGCCAGATATGCACTGTTGTCAAGTGTTCATGGATCATTCTCTAGGATAGACAAAATACTGAGTCATAAAGCAATTTTCAAAAAATGTTAAACGTTTGAAATTATACGAAACATTTTTTTACTATAATAGAATGAAGCTGGAAATCAATAGCAGGAGGAGAACTAAAAAATTCATGATATATGGAAGTTCAGTAATAAATAGGTCAAAGAAGAAATTGCAAAAGAAATCAGCAAATTTCTCCCAATGAATGAAAGCAAGAACACTACATATTAAAACTTATGAGATGTAGCAAAAGCAGTGTTAAGAGTTAAATTTATAGCCCTAAATGTCTACATTACAAAATAAGATTTTAAATCAAAGACCTAATTACACACCTGAAGGAACTAGAAAAAGAAGAGAAAACAAATCCTATAGGAAGGAGAAAAAAAGAAAGAACAAAGAGTAGAGCAGAAATAAATGCATTTAAGAAGAAAAAAAAGAGAGTATTAAAAAACAAAAGTTGGTTCTTTGAGAAGATCAATAAAATTGACAAACTTAGCTAGACTGACAAAGAAAAAGAGAGAGAAAATGCAAATAAAATAATCAGAAATGACAAGTGGAGGATAAGTACTGATTCCACAGAATTAATAAGGATCATAAAGGATACGAAGAAAAACCGTTTGCTGATCAGTTAGACAACTTAGATGAAATGGACAAATTCCTAGAAATCCACAAATGACCTACACTTACTCTCAAAGAGGCAGAAGACCTCAACAGACCATTACAAGTAACACAATTTTAATCAGTCATCAAAAATCTCCCAACAAAGAAGCCTAAGACCAGATGGTTATACATGTGAATTCTTCCAATCATTCTAAGAAATATTAATGCCAATCCTGCTCAAACTCTTCCAAAAGATTGAAAAAGGAACATGTCTTAATACATTCTAGTAAGCCAACATCACGCTAATGCCAAAGCCAGATAAGGATATTACAGAAAGGAAAATTACAAACCAATTTCTCTAGTGAATACAGGTGCAAAAATCCTCAAAGATACATGCAAATAAAATCTAATAGTATATTAATAGAATTATTTACCATCATGAAGTTGGTTTTATCCCAGGTATGCAAAAGTTGTTCAACACAAGAAAATCAATTAACGTAATGCATTACATTAACAAATCAAAAGGGAAAATCACATGATCATCTCAAACGATGCAGAAAAGTTATTTAAAAAAAATTCAGCATCTTTTCATAAGAATACTTTGAAATACAGAAATGGAAGAAAGTTTCTTTAGCATAATAAATGGAATATGTGAAAAACCCACCATTAATATTGCACTTAGTGGTGAAAGACTGGTAACTTTCCTTCTATGATCTATAGCATGACAAGGATGCCTACTGTCACCACTTTTATTCAACATTGTGCTAGAAGTTCTAACTAGAGAAGTTAGACAAGAAAACAAATAAAAGGCATCTAACTTGGAAAGGAAGAAGTAAAGCTTTCATTATTTGCAGATCACATAATCCTATATGTAGAAAGTTCTGGAAAATCTGCAACCAAGATACTAGAGTTTATAAATGAGTTCAGCAAAGCGGTAGGATACAAGATCACCACACCAAAACCATTGGTGTTTCTTATACACTAATAATAAGCAATTTAAGGAGAAAAATCAATTTAAAAATCCTATTCACAACAGCAACTAGAAGATCAAATACCTAAGAATAAATTTAACCAAGTTTGTAAAGGATTTATACACAGAAACAACAAAACATTGCTAAATAAATTTAAAAAGCCCTAAGTAAATGGAAGGATATTCCATGTTTGTGGACCTGAAGACTAAATATCATTAAGATGTCAATTCTAACCAAATTTATCTACAGATTCAATGCAATCCCAATTAAAATTCTAACAGGAATGCTTTGCAGAAATGGAAAATCTAATTATCAAATTTATTTGGAAAGGAAAGGGGTCACAAATAGCCTATAACAGTTTGAAAAAGAGGAACAATGTTGGAGGACTCACACTTCCTTACTTTGAAAGATATTAAAAAGCTATGGTGATAAAAAATAGCATCATATTGGCCCAAGAATTGATATATAGACTGATGGAGAGTTCAGAGATAAATCCACTCATCTATGGCCAATTGTCTTTTTTTCTTTTTTCTTTTTGTATGCTCTATGGCAGCGGTCACATTTCATTCTATTTCCATGTGAGCATCCCATTAGTGTAGCACTTACTTGTGGAATTTTTGTTTGTTTGCTTGTTTTGGGGAAGTACATGGGCTAGGAATCGAAACCAGGTCTTCCATATGGCAGGCAAGAATTCCACCACTGAACTGCCCTTGCATCCCCTGGGCAATTGCTTTTGGACAAGGCCGCCAAGCCCACTCAACTAGGAAAGCACAGTCTCTTCAATGAGTGGGGGTGGGAGAACTGGATATCAACATCCAAAAGAATGAAAGATATCCCTACCTCAAACCTTATACAAAAAAATTAATTCAGAAAAGATCCAAGACGTAATATAACAGCCAGGAATATAAAACTCCCAGAAGAAAATTTAGGGAAACATCTTTAAGATGTTTTGGTAGGCAGTTGTTTCTTAGATTTTATAATCCAAGCTCAAGCAATTAGAGAAAAAAGAGATAACTAGGGCCTCCTTAAAATTAAAATCTTTCCAACTTCAAAGGACTTTGTTCAGAAATTAAAAACAGTCTACATGACTTGTGTGGAAATCACATATCTGATAAGTTTTTAATATCTAGAATGTACAAAGAAATCTACAAATCAACAATAAAATTGCAAAAATCCCAATTTGAAAATGGGCAAAAGACTGGAATAGACATTTTCCCATAGAGCTAGTACAAATGGCCAAAAAGCACATGAGAAGATGCTCCACACCACTAGCTATTAGGGAAATGAAAATCAAAATGATAATGAGATAATTTCATATCTACTAGAATGGCCAGAAACTACAAATGTTGGAGATGATGTGGAGAAATAGGAGCACTCATTCACATGTTCACTGTGAACATATACACCCATGTTCACAGCGGCATTATTCACGATTGCCAAAAGATAGAAGCAAGGATCAGTTTCCATGAATCAATGAATGGGTAAATAAAATGTGGCATATAACATATGATGGAATGTTATTCAGCCATAAAAAAGGAATGAAGTCGCGATGAAAGCAACAATGTGGACAATCCATGAGAGCCGTATGAAGAGTTACATAAGACAGAAATAAAAAGATGAATATTGTATGATCTCATTGATATGAACAAATTATAATATGCAAGCACATAAAGTTATAATCTAGAATGTAGATTACAAGGGAATAGAATGAAGGTAGAGAATAGGGAGGTGATGTTTAATTGTGCAGAATTTCGAATTAGTTTGATTGTAAAGGTTTGGAAATGGATGGTGGTGGTGGTAGCACATTATTGATTTCCTTTCAGCGCTGAATTATGTGTGATTGTGGTTGAATATGTTACTAGAAGGAAAGGTAGGACATAAAATGTGGGGCTTTCTAACGCAGAGAACCCTGTTATGGATGATGATTGTGGTTAAAAGTATAACATAAGAATGCTCTTTCCTGAGCCATAACTAATCTGTGTCACCACTGCAAAGTGTTAATAGCAAGGTGGTGTATGAGGGAAAATAGACCTAATGCAAACTATGGACTGTTCTTAAGAGGAATATTTGAATAATCTTTAATCAGCTGTAACATCAACTTCATGACAGAAGACATGGGAGTGATATCTTCAAAGTGCTGAAAGGAGATTAATTTTGTCCCCAAATCCCTGTAATCGAGTATGAAAAAAAATGAGAAGACGTAAAGTTAATTTGGAGACACAAATATTCTGCTTTCAACTGCTTCACCCTTTACTCTTGATGGCTCAGACTCAGCTGGTGCAAGTAGCATAGTGCCAGCGTAGGCATAAAACTGCAGAGTCTAGTGCCAGATTCGAGTGGGTACTCCCTACGCATTGCACCAGCCACGTGCAAATGCTGCTGTCCACCTAAGGAACAAAGACGGGCTCGAGAATTTGAAAGGTGAAAAAAAATGGCTATGAAAATGGACAATATAACCTATTGATAAATTAATTTGCACCCTATTTTTACTAAGAATGAGAAATAATACCTTACCCTTCCCCAACCATATTTACCCTAGTTCTGAGCACTAGGAATTTCTCTGATAGACGATGAACAGTGAAATATCATTTTTTTTTTTTGTATTTTCTAAGAAGACTTCCTGAAGATTGGCACTCAGATCATTCTGGAGCATGGAGCTGTGTGAAAAGACTTGAAGGTTTGGAGGCTGGGATGCAGAAGGAGCACATTACGGGACGGGGGATTAGAATTGTTGACACTGGAGTTAGAAAAGGGAATACATTTTTTTTTCTTAATTAGTAGAGATCTATGCCCCAGAAATGTGGGAAAACATGGCTTAGAGGCTTATTTTTAGAAATTAACATAATTCATGTAAGGTTTTACTCTTTTATTTTTTTTTAACATGCATGGTCCGGGAACCGAACTCGGGTCTCCGGTCGAAAGGCAGGCATGCGAACCACTGAACTACCCATGAACCCC
Organism: Tamandua tetradactyla; assembly: GCF_023851605.1. Taxonomy (NCBI): domain Eukaryota; kingdom Metazoa; phylum Chordata; class Mammalia; order Pilosa; family Myrmecophagidae; genus Tamandua; species Tamandua tetradactyla. The sequence goes on along the minus strand of NC_135348.1, from coordinate 34,619,857 downwards.
TATTCTTTTCTTTCTTAATGAGCATATTGAGAGAATTAGAAGCATACCTCTGGTTTTTACAATAATGGTAATAACGAAATCAGTGTTGCATTTCGGACTTGAACAAAACTTTGCAGGTTTCACAAGAAACTTCCCCAGGATTCATATTTTCTGCACCTAAAAGACCACCTCTAGTTAAAATGTTTAATTTCTCTAAACACTACTTTAAAGTCTACAGGGAAAATCCTAATGTCTACATGTCATAAGTTGGGAAAAAGTACGATTAGCTGTTTGATATAATAATTTATACTAATGAAATGCTTATCCTAATTAACTAGTCAATCAGCCGGCATTGAATGAGGGCTATCTTTTGTTTGCTTTGATAGAGCAGCCAAGGATCATTTTCTCACTGTTTAGAGCATTTTGGAAATAAGGTCACTATTTGTAAGATTTACCACAAAAGGGGGATCTGGAACTAGAAAGGAAGTGTATCATCAGGATATTTATTAGAATGAAAAAAATCATACCATACAGTAATTTCTCAATTTCCCTATGATTAGGGAAAACACGTTCACATTAGCTACATGAGGAAGGAGATGGCAGTTTGAGGGAAATATCACAAACCTCAACAATATTAATTTGTTTTATATGTATTTATTGTGTTCCCAGCATGAAGCACACTGTTTGGATTCCCTTGTTAAATTTTACTTCAGTGTTTAGTTCACTGGGCCAATAATTGTACCTCTTTTATGGAGGCACTTTTGCATATATCTTATGCAATCCTCACAACAATCCAATGTGGCATAGTATATTTAGTCATCTTTAAAAATTGGGAGTTTGCTTGTAAAGGAAGTAAACTGGTCGACTTAAATCAATATAGATGGTAAGTAGATGGTGGAGCTGAAATTCCAAAAATTGTCGTAATGGTATATAATAAAGAACAGTTTTCACTTTATCAGGACAGAATAACTCTGAACAAAAAAAGCACATGGTTGTTTTGTATTCATTCATCATTGCTCTTTTTTTTTTCTAAAAAAGTGGTTGAATATCAAAAGATAATGGTATCAATGGCAATATTTTTTCCAAACTTGAATACACTATCATGCCACACATCCATAATAATATCTTTCATTAGTTGGTACCTAGTACATATATATTAGAAATTTGCTATTGCTAGCTTATTTATTATAACCAAAGCCTTTCTTTTTTGTTTTTAGTTTGTTGAGTTAATCTGCGTAACATGATTTACTTAACCATTCATTTATTTGTTTGGTCAGCAAACATTTATTGAAACCCATGCCATGTGTCAGACAGTGTCCTAATTTCCAGCTTCAGTTTTATTGGACTGGCGAATGAAAATTAAACACAGTCAGATGCTGACTGAATTTGAATACAATGGATAGGTAAAAGACTAAATATTTACAAACAGGTAAAAGAGGAAGGTAACAAATGCAACAAGTGGCAGTTACATGGGGTTGTGAGAGCCAGTTCTGGATTAGAATTAGGTAGATAGGTCAAGGAAGGTGTCTCTGAAATCTTAACATTTGGGCTAACATGTAATTCATGGCTGTATGTAATCCAAGAGAAAAAAAAGTAAGAACAGACCATTCCAGGCAGAAAGGATTTGCACAATGATTAAAAAGTTATCGGGCAAGGATGAGGGAATAAACAGTCAATGTGCAGCTATAGAGAAGGAGCAGAGATGTTGAAATAGGCAAAGATAAAACTATAAAAAAACTTAGAGGTCTTAATAATTTGGGTATTAATTCTTTGAGCTATAGGAAGTTACTGGAGAGTTTTAATCCATGGCCTGGCATGACCAAGTCTGATTTTGAAAAAATAAAAAGGTCTCTGGAAGCAGGGTGGAGAAATAATTAGAGGAAAGCCAGAGGTGAATGAGATTAGAATATTTACTCTTCTGGGAGTGTAGACGAAAGAAGATATTTGCTTACATATTTGCTGTTGGTGAAAATGGCATGAGGGAAATGAATAGTTTCAAGAGTCTTTCAGAGCTATGATTGCTAGAACTTGATCTGAGAGGAAGTTATCTAGGATGATTCCTTGGTTTTGGCATAAGATACTGGATGGCATTATATAAAATGGAAGGGATTGTGTGTGGCAAGCTGGGAAAATCATTTTTGTGTTTTTGGGGGGTGAAAATAGAATCGATGGCATGTTTGGGAATGTGGAGTTAGAGATGTTTGTGTGGCAGGTGAACACGTAAATATTGAGGAGTATGTGAATAATTTGCATACCATTGAAGAAAATGGAATGAATCAGTCTGTCTAGAGACCAGGAAAAAGAATTTAAAACTGGGCCTTTGAGAACTCCAAAATCATAACGATAAGAAAGAGTAGAATGTGATTGAAAACGAGTATTTCTAATTTTAAATATGGCTATACATTTCAATTTGGTGTGCTCTAATATAAAAAGGAAATGTCTAAAAATGTAGTTTGATTTATTTTTCAAGAGGGCATAGAGTAGAATCATACAAGAAAACAGCAATTATGCTTTTTTGTATATATATTTCTCAGTAAAAAAATAAAAATATATAAATAAATAAAGACATGCCTGAAAAACAAATAGGTGAGGAATATGGGAGAAAATTTCCCCATGCAAACTATGGACAATAGTTATAGGATTACTTTAGTCATCTTTCATCCATTGTAACAAATGTTACTACTGTTTCATAAATAGTATAATTACAAGAAAAGCGTTATCAACTGTAGCAAATTTTCCACACCAAGGCAAATGTTGCTGGTAGGGTGGAATATGGGAACCCTGGATTTAATGCATGATTGTTTAGTAAACCCACTACTTCTCTAATAAAAATAGAAAAATAATGAGAAGGTGTATATGAAAACTGTATTTTTTGTATGATTTTATGTTAATGTAAAATTTCTCCAATAAAAAGTTATATGTATAAATGAAAATAGCAATATATTTTTCCTAAATGTCATTGAAAGAGGTTTGGTTTAAGGAGGTGCAAGAATAGTTCAGTGTTAGAATTCTCACCTGCCATGCAGGAGACTAGAGTTCGATTCCCAGTCTATGCACTTCCCAAAAAACAAACAAGCAATACAAACAAAAATTCAACAATTGGTGCTGCAATAACGGAATACTCACATGGAAAAATAATGAAATGTGACCCCGCCATACAGCATATAAAAAAAAAAGTTTGATTTAGGTGAAATGAATTTGACACTTAACACATAGCAAGCTAGTTGAAAATTGTAATAACAACTAGTTTTTAATTCAGGCAGAATTTTCTACCTGAAACTATTGTAAATATATTTTCAAAAATCTATGATGGCATCATCTTGACATATTTTCAATTAAATTTAAAACAAATGTAATATCATGTACCTTTTCATTGTTCATCAGTGTGGAAAGGTTTTTGCACTCTGTCTATGAAAACAGACTATATTTAAAGAAAGTTTATAAAGACACCAGAATTTTATTCAAATTATGTGTTATTTTTAATTAAAAATGTAATACAGGACAATTATTTTTCTATTGACTCTATTACCAGTAGGGTGTGTGTGTGTGTGTTTAACATAAACTTGCTGTTTTAGTTTCCTTGGCTACTCAAGCAAATACCATGAAATGGGTTGGATTAAAAAATGGAATTTATTTGCTCATGGATTAAGTCTGGGAAAAAGTCTAAATCAAGGCATCATTAAGGTGATCTTTTCTTTCAAGACTGTGGCCTCTGGGACTGTCTGTTGTCAGTCATTGGTCCTTAGACCCTCTGTCACACGACAATGCACAAGGCAGCCTCTCCTGGCCTCTCTGTTCTCTTCTGAGTTTCACTGAATATCAGCTTCTGACTGCTCCTACGGCTTCTTCTCTCTTTGCCTGAATTTCATTCCACTTATAAAGGATGCCAGGAATAGGATTAAGACACATCCTTATTGGGTTGAGTCACACATTAACAGAAATAATCTCATCAAAAGCTCTTACTTTTGACCACCCTTTTGAGCACGGAAAGGATATGTTTTTTCTACATGCATAATACATTCATTCCATCATAACATCTAAAAAGACTTAAATCCATTTCAGAAACAATGCTAAATACAAAGTATCATTAAAATGTGCTAAGCCTGTGATCTATCCTGCAGCATAACTCTCCTCTGTCTGGGAACCTGTGAAACCTAGAGAATAAGTTATCTGTTTCTGAGCTACAATGAAGAGAGAAAAGATAAACATTGTTCATTCCACTAGGATGAAACTGGAAGAAAAGAGGGGTCAGTGCTTGCAAAGAATTTTAAAGCCCAGAGGAGCACACTCCATTAGATTCCAAATTCTGAGAGTCATCTATACATAAATGTTTTGTCTTCTGAGACTGATGAAGTGGCAATCCCACTTCTTCCAAGGCCTGTGTTGTAGCCATGCTTTCTGCAAAGATTGAGGAGAAGATTCCACGCTGTCCAGCACTGGGGTGATGGGCAAACACTTCATAATCCCAAGGATGAGGCCCCCACCCCTTCTGAACACTGAGGTAGTGGTCAATCTCTCTGTGAATGCTGGGACATTGGCCCCAGTATCTCCAGCACTGGGGTGACAGCACTCTTTCTGAACAATAGGGCAGAAATTCTCCCCTCTCCAAGCACTAGGGAAGATTTGTTTTTTCCATATGCATCTGTGGGCTTACTTATCCAGACCTCAGCTGAATGGTTCTGTCCTTGAAGTGATTCTTCCTTCAATTTTTCCCTTCTCTGTCCCTTTCAGTTTAGGATGGCAGTGGTTCTATATACAAATTATGCAAAACACTTTTAGGGCTTGCGTGTATTTCACAGGGGTCCAAACCGTCAGACGAAAGATGTGTCCATAGATCTTTCCTGCGTAACTGCATTTCCAACACTGACTTTCCATGAAATGTCTAATTGGTTCCATGATCAGTTAAACTCTCATATGGAGGATTATTCTCTGGGGACTCACTTTCTGGAAGCTCAGAATTTTCCAAACCATTGATTTTTGTTGTATTCGTGCCCAGGAGTTCAGTTCTCAGCTATTGCTTTCCTCTTACATTTTACTGTAAGCTGCAAGGAGAAACCAGACTGCTTTTATATTTAGCTCTGAAATCTCCTCAGTTCAATAACAAAGCTCTTCATTTTCTACTTCTGCCTTCCATCTGATACTAGAGCTCAGTATCACCAAGTTCTCTGCCACTTTCAAGCAAAGATAATTTTCCTACAGTTTCCAATGTCACATTTATCTTTTCTGTCTAAACCTTATCAGAAGTACCTTAGTATCCATGTTTCTACCAACGGTATCTTCAGAGCAATAGGGTTTTCCTATCAAGTACATTACAATTCTTCCAAACTCTACTGGCTATCAATTCCAAAGCTGCTCCACATTTTTGGTATTTACAATAGCAGCACCCCAATGTCCTGGTGTCAAAATCTGTTTTAGTTTCCTTGGTTGCTCGAGAAAACACCATGAAATGGGTTGGGTTGAACAATGTAATTTATTCACTCATGATTTGAGGCTGAGAAAATGTCCAAATGAAGACATCATCAAAGCTACGCTTCCTTCTGGAAATGACTGCTGGTAATCCTTGGTCTTCAGCTTCTCCGTTACATGGCAGTACACATGATGGCTTCTCATGCCCTCTCTGCTCTCTTCTGGGTTCTATTGAATTTCGGCTTCTGGCTGCTCCTGTGACTTTCTCTATCACATTTAAATTTCACTCTGCTTATAAAGGACCCCAGTAATAAGATTTAGACCCTTGCTTCTTGGGCTGGGCCACACCGTAACTGAAGAAATCTCATCAAAAATTCCTACTCACAATGAGTTTACACTCAGGAGAATGATTACACATTAAGAATTAAGAATATGTTTTTCTAGTGTACATACATCTTCAAATCACTATATTGCTAATATGAAATTCTTCCTTCTGAATTGATAGATGATACATTAAGATATTTATTTTCAAGAAAAGGAACGAGAAAAATCCAAACAAATGACATAACCAATTAGCATACTGGAAGTTAATTTACTTAAAATTGTATACATATATATTAAGGATATTATTTCAAATTTATTTCCTTCAAAAAAATCTTTTGACTATTGCTTTCCGATGTGCTTTGTTTTCAAAGGGGTATTTTGAATCTCATTTCTCTCCATCTGAAGGATTATGAGAATCTGTTTCATGCTCACTGACTTATGTAGGTGATAACTACTGGAAGGCAGAGGAATATACTTTAGAATTTAATATAATGAGAAAGATATTTAAGACTGGAATGTTTTCTCAATTCCATCCATAGTAATTAAATAGTCCATTTCATGATTAATTTTGTTTTGCTCTAAGGCAGTCTTCCCATTAAATAGTCACCTCTAACCTATATATTTCTTTCTCTCAAAAGAATACGATATTGAGAATTATTTTAATAATGTTTTATAAGCAGAAGCTCATCAAAATATATTTTAGGTTATAAATATTGATGTGAATATACTTAAATGAAAGGACCAATGAAAAGCTTTTAATTGTATCTTTTTGGTCAGTGGAAATATCATAGCATGTTAAAAATGAAGCCAAGTCCACTTATTAACTTATAGTTCTTTATTCCCTGTGGGAATATATGCAATTCCAAATTTTAGAGAATTCTTTCTTCCTTTATACAACAAGTAATGTTGAAAAGGGACATGCTTTAGTGAAGGGAAAATAATTTAAAAAAAGGAAAACAATAATCTGGCATCAGAATAGTTGGAAACAAAAAGTGAATTTTGTTTGCTTGTTTTAAAAAGATATTTTAAACAAACCTATTAAAAGTACATGTTCTAGTTTGCTAGCTGCCGGAATGCAACACACCAGAGACAGATTGGCTTTTAATAAAAGGGGATTTTTTTGTTGGTTCTTCAGAGGAAAGGCAGCTAACTTTCCACTGAGGTTCTTTCTTACGTGGAAGGCACAGGATGGTCTCCGCTGGTCTTCTCTCCAGGCCCCTGGGTTCCAACAACTTTCCCCGGGGTGACTTCTTTCTGCATCTCCAAAGGCCTGAGCTGAGCTGCGAGTGCTGAGATGAGGCATGCTGAGCTGCTTAGGCTGTGCTACATTGGGCTCTCTCATTTAAGCACCAGCCAATTAAGTCAAACGTCACTCATTGCAGCAGACACGCCTCCTAGCCGACTGCAGATGTAATTGGCAACAGATGAGGTTCACGTACCATTGGCTTATGTCCGCAGCAACAAGATTAGGTATGTTCACCTGGCCAAGTTGACAACTGAATCTAACTAACACATGTCCACCCCTTGTCAACTTGGCAACTTCCAGCATCACCTTAAACAGGTGCAAAAACTTCTCTTCTTGCTGTGGACCTGTGAATCTCAAAACAAGTTGTCTGATGCCAATATGCAAAGGAGGATAAACACCGGATCCATAGGGAGAAACTGGAAGGAAAACCTGCAGGCAAACACCATCGGATTTCAAAGTCTAAAAGTCATTTATCCTTCGGCTGTAGAAAGTGGCAGTCCCACCCCTCCCAAGGGCCTATGCAGTGGCCGGCCTCTTTCCAAATCAACCTCAGGGAACATTGAGGAGACCACCTCTGGGCTCCACTCTCTCCAGGCATCAGGGCCACCCCTGAACTCTCTGCCAATTCTGGGGCACATGCTCAACCCCTCCACATGGTGGCAGCCAGGCTCTCCCAGTCCCCCAAGGAGCATGCTCTACCTTCTCCAAGGCCTGAGGTTACACAACTCTTCCACTGCAACAGATGAGAGGCTTATCCTCACCCTTCAGGGTAAACTAACCCTCTCCATGTATATGGGTGGGTCCACTCTCCTGGCCGAGGTTTCTTGGCTTCAGACCCGAGCGTCCACGGTTCTCACTCTGCAAACTCCAGTCTCTCCCTTTTGTGTCCTCCTTTGTCAAGATTGGCAGTGGTTCCATTTAAACCAACAGTCCCTTCATGCACTCCAGGTCTTCTCCATCATTCTCCTCGCAGTTCCTCCAAAATCTTCCCTTTAGCCATCCAAAAACTGTTCCAACGTATCTGGTATTTGCAAACCGCAGCAGCACCCCACTCTCCGGTACCAAATCTCCGGTACCAAAACTGGCCAGAGGTGCGTTTGTATACTGACTCATGGGCTGTTGCTAATGGTTTGGCTGGATGGTCAGGGACTTGGAAAGACCATAATTGGAAAATTGGTGACAAAGAGGTCTGGGGAAGAAGTATGTGGATAGACCTTTCTGAGTGGGCTAAAAACATGAAGATATTTGTGTCCCATGTGAATGCACACCAGAGGGTGACTTCAGCAGAGGAAGATTTTAATAATCAAGTGGATAAGATGACCTGTTCTGTGGATACCAGTCAGCCTCTTTCCCCAGCAACTCCTGTTATTGCCCAATGGGCTCATGAACAAAGTGGTCATGGTGGTAGGGATGGAGGTTATGCATGGGCTCAGCAACATGGACTTCCACTCACCAAGGCTGACCTGGCTACAGCCACTGCTGAGTGCCCAATCTGCCAGCAGCAGAGACCCACACTCAGCCCCCAATATGGCACCATTCCCCGAGGTGACCAGCCAGCTACATGGTGGCAGGTTGATTACATTGGACCACTTCCTTCCTGGAAGGGGCAGCGATTTGTTCTAACTGGAATAGACACATACTCTGGATATGGGTTTGCTTTTCCTGCATGCAATGCTTCTGCCAAAACTACCATCCGTGGGCTTACAGAATGCCTTATCCATCGTCATGGTATTCCACATAGCATTGCTTCGAATCAAGGAACACACTTCATAGCAAATGAAGTGTGGGAATGGGCACATGCTCATAGAATTCTCTGGTCTTACCATGTTCCCCATCATCCAGAAGCAGCTGGATTGATAGAACGGTGGAATGGCCTTTTGAAAACTCAATTACGGTGCCTACTAGGTAGCAAAAACTTGAAAGGCTGGGGTAATGTTCTCCAGGAAGCTGTGTATGCTCTGAATCAGCGACCGCTGTATGGTGCTATTTCTCCCATAGCCAGGATCCATGGGTCCAGGAACCAAGGGGTGGAAATGGGTGTGGTGCCACTCACTATTACCCCTAGTGATCCACTAGGAAAATTTTTGCTTCCTGTCCCTGCTACCTGAGTTCTGCTGGTCTACAGGTTTTAGTTCCAAAATGGGGTGTGCTGCCTCCAGGAGAAACAACAGTGATACCACTGAACTGGAAGTTAAGATTGCCACCTGGTCACTTTGGGCTACTTATGCCTCTGGATCAACAAGCCAAGAAGCGGATTACATTATTGTCTGGGGTAATTGACCCTGACTATCAGAGGGAAGTAGGACTGCAACTACATAATGGAGGTAAAGAAAAGTTTTCTTGGAATATAGGAGATCCCCTGGAGCGTCTATTAGTACTACCATGCCCTGTGATTAAAATCAATGGAAAACTGCAACAACACAATCCAGGCAGGACTACTAATGGCTCTGAAACTTCAGGAATGAAGGTTTGGGTTAGCCTGACAGGCAAAGAACCACGGCCAGCTGAAGTGCTTGCTGAGGGTAAAGGGAACATGGAATGGGTAGTGGAAGAAGGTAGTGATAAATATGAACTTTGACCACGTGATCAGTTATAGAAACGAAGATTGTAATGCTGTTTTGTCCGTGTTATACTATTTAAGTTGTAAGACATCAAGTTTAAGAATGAATGTTGCCCAAGGATTTGCACCCTATTCTGGAGAGATTTAATGTGTTTCCAGTTATATGCAGGACAGTTGAGTATTGTCAGGTAAAAGAAAAAATGTGTGCTTATTTGTTTTCATTTGGAAATTAAGTATGGTCTAAGGTGATATATATATATAGGTGCCAAGCTGACAAGGGGTGGACTGTCATGGTTAGGGACAGGTGTCAACTTGGCCAAGCTGTGGTACCTATTTATCTGATTGGGCAAGCGCTGGCCTGTCTGTTGCAATGAGGACACTTCATAGGATTAGATCATGATCACATCAGCTACATCTACAGCTGATTCCATTTGTAATCAGCCAAAGGGGAGTGTCTTCTGCAATTAGTGATGCTAAATCCAATCATGGGAAGCCTTTTAAGGAGGACTCAGAGGAGACAGATTGCATTCCTGCTTTGGCTGGTGAGTCTCTCCTGTGGAGTTCGTTCAGGCCATCCATTGGAGTCATCGGCTTCACAGCCTGCCCTGTGAATTTTGGACGCTGCGTTCCTGTGGTCACGTGAGACACTTTTATAAATTTTACATTTGCAAGTGTTCCCTATTGATTCTGTTTCTCTAGAGAACCCTAACTAATACAGTACAGAAAGCTAAAACATACAGCTCACAATTTTTAAATATGTGTGTATTTAACCGAATACAAAGGGTAAGTATTTTCTGTGTGTAACCAGGAGGGCCAGATTGCATTAATGGGCCTATAGTTGAATATTATATATGTCTCTTTTGATCTAAAAGTTATTTCTACCTGGGCATTATCATCAACTGAGATGAATTATTATATTTCTAGTGTCAATTTATTTCCCCAAGGTTTTAACTTTTCATTCAGTATCTTTTGTTTAGGCTATACAATATTATTTAATGGTTTTAATTAAAAGAAACCTGAACTGTTATAGATTTCATTTTGTCTAATTTTCTCAAGTGATTCTTACTTTGGATTCAGGCTATACAAGCGAGTCCTTAGAGTCGCATCAAATTCCTAATGGAGATTTAAAATATACTTCAGCTACTTAGTTAATATTCTTCCTTTACTACGTTTTGTATATGCTGAGATAAATTGGATAAGTAACCAACCATCTTCGAACAACTGGATTAAAGTGCAAATAGAAACCAATATGACTTATACCAAAATATAAAAATACACTTATGAAATTACATATACTAAAAACAATACATTTTTTTTCTTCTATCTTGACTAATACACCTATCAAAGAATAATAAATTTCCAGATGTAAGTTAAGATTTCTTAGACTCTTCTTCAGTCTTAGTACATTGTCCCTGTGTTGTACATTATCTTCCCCAGACTCCTCTCACCCTGGGTCCATCCAATTCCAAAAAGGGCCTCTTATACATTCTCATTTATATTGCAGCCCACACCACATATTCAATTTCCATTTGCCACAAGCACCCACCTGTGGCAGTCCTTATGCCACCACTTAAACGTGCTCTTGGATTGAAGAATAGCCACTTTGTGGTGTGTTTACCCTTTGTTGGAAAGCTTAGGAAAAGAGCCCCCTTGATACTCTGAAAGTGCCTACAGGCCAGACAATTCCACATTCTCAGGTATACAGAGTCTAGAAGGTGGAAGATGCAGGCTACTAGTAGACAGGCTCCTTGGGGCAAGGTGTGGCCCAGGGCAGGAACTGCAATTATTTAGAGCTAATGCAGCATGCTTTAATACAAAATATAAACCAATGATGAACACTTTCCTTCCTAGGAAAATTGAGTATTTTCAGACAAATGTGTGTCCCCAATGAAAACAACTATTTATCATTGTCTACTGAGGCTAAACAGATAGGTAAACACCAACAGAAATGTGTGAATATATGCATCAGAAGATACGTGGGAGACGGATTATAACATTGGTGCTTGCAATTGCTCCAAACTGGAAATAACCAAAATATCCAAAAATGTAGAATGTATAATGGAATAATGAAATACAATTGAGCAATTAAAATGAATGTACTTTGCTACATACTATATAGATTAATTAAAAACATAATATGGATTCAAAGAAACAGGATGCTTATTCAGAACACATTCCATGTAAGTCTATTTATATAAAGTCAAAATTTGCAAAATTAATCGATGGTGATAAAAATCAAAGCGTAGTTAGCTTTGGAAGGGTAGTAATTGGAAGTATTTATTAATATCCCAAGGGAAGAGCATGATAAACTGACAATGTTGGTGTATGGTGGTAATATGCAGATGTTCATTTTGTAAAATTTCATCAAGTTGTACATTGATGATTTATGCACTATTCTGTACATATGTTTAAGTTTTGCCTAGATGAAGTAAATGTTGTTGCTTAAATAAATGCTTTAAGGGCTTGTAAAGTTTGTCAATTTTTTTCAAATAATAGAAACCAAAGCTGTTATTTCTCTTATTAGAACCTCTTGTACTGAAACTCCAATTCCTGGCATGTAGATTTTCCTGCATATATATATATATATTAGAGAAATTGTAGCTTTACAGAAAAATCATGTAGAAATTACAGAGTTCCCATTCTCTCCCATATACATAGTTTTTCCTATTAATAAAAATTTGCATTAGTGCTTTATCTTTGTAAAATTGATCCAACTATATTATTATCATTATATTATTAATTATAGTCCATAGTTTACATTAGGATTCATTCTTTGTGTTTTGCAATTACATGTTTTTCTTAATGTATTATGGTAACACGTATACAAATTTAAAATTTCCATTTTAATAACTTTCAAATACATATATTTCATTGCTTTACCAATGTTGTACTACTGACACTAAATACCAAAATGCCATTTCAAAATATATTTTTCACACTAAGTTGAAGTGTTGTACCAAATTAAGCATTAACTCCCCACTTCATATGTCTACACCAACCCCGGTAACCTATATACTAATTTCTAACTCTATAAATTTGATATTCTAATGATTCATACAGTTAGTTAACACAATATTTGTCATTTTGTTTCAGGCTTATTTCACTCAATATGATGTCTTCAGGTTTCATCCATGTTGTCACATGTATCAGAACTTCATTCCTTTTATGGCTGTATAGTATTCCATGGTAAGTATACGTGCAATTTGGATTGCTTCCGTCTTTTGGCAGCTGTTAATAATGCTGCTATGAAAATTTGGTATGTAAATATTAGTTCAAGTCCCTGCTTTCAATTCTTTTGTGTATATCACCTACCATAAGAAATGAATGTGTTCCTATTTCTTAATATCCTCTCCAACATCTATTATTTTCCTTTTTTTTTTCCGTGTATGACATTACAATCAATGGCTCACAATATCATCACATAGTAATATATTTATCACCATGATCATTTTTTAGAACATTTGCATCACTACAAAAAAAGAAATAAAAAGAAAAAAGGTGGCCACAGTGGTTCAGCTGGCAGAGTTCTCACCTGCCATGCCGGAGATCAGGATTTTTTCCTGGTGCCTGCTGCCCAAGTGAAAAAAAAAAAGGAGGAAAAAGAAAAACTCACACATACCATACCTTTTACCCCTCCCTCTCGTTGACCACAAGTATTTCCATCTTCTCAACAGATTTTAACCTTTGTTCCCTTTTTTTTCTATACCCCCTTATCACTCCCTTTCATTGTTCGCTAGTATTTCAATCTATTGAATTTATTTTAACATTTGTTCCCCTTATTATTTATTTATTTTTAATCCATATTTTTTTACTCATCTATCAATATCGTAGATAAAAGGGGCATCAGGCACAAGGTTTTCACAATCACACAGTCACATTGCGAAAGCTATATCATTATACATTCATCTTCAAGAAACATGGCTACTGAAACAGGGCTCTATAGTTTCCAGCACTTCCCTCTAGCCTTTCTAGTACACCTTAAACTAAAAAGGGACTACCTATAAAATGCATAAGCATAACCAGGATAACCTCCTAACTCTGTTTGAAATCTCTCAGCCACTGACACTTTGTTTTGTCTCATTTCTCTCTTCCCTCTTTCGGTCAAGGTTTTCTCAATCCCTTGATGCCGAGTCCCAGCTCATTCTAGGATTTCTGTCCCACAGTGCCAGGGAGTTTTATGCCCTTGGAAGTCATGTCCCATGTAGAGAGGGGTAGGACAGTGAGTTTGCTTGCTGTGTTGGCTAAGAGAGAGGCCACATCTGAGCAGCAAAAGAGGTTCTCTGGGGATGACTCAGGCCTAATTTTAAGTAGGCTTAGTCTATCCTTTGTGCGGATAAGTTTCATATGAACAAATCCCAAGATTGAGGTGTTGGCCCATTGACTTGGTTGTCCCCACTGCTTGCGAGAATATCAGGAATTCTCCAAGTGGAGAAGTTTAATTTTCCCCTTTTTTCACCATTCCCCCAAGGAGACTTTGCAAATACTTTTTTATTCACTATTCAAATCACTGGGATTTATAGAGGGCATCACTCTGGATAAACCTACAAAATCTCATGCCCTATTCTAGGTTATGAACACTTATGGTGTTCAGTTAACTTGGCCGTATAAATTATATTAGGAAATGCACTAGTCAAAATATAAATTTTGTACCAAATAAACATTTTTTTTTGCTTTAGTCTCATGCATAAGTTAAAGTTTTAAAATATGAATTATTTTAAAAATAATTCATCTATTTTCAACACCCTGCAATATTGACATTCTTTTGTTCTTCCTCATGCAAAAACATTATTTAATTTGTACATTTAGTCACTATCATTATATACTCTAGGCATTCCTAGATTATGCCAACTCAGTCTTGATCATCTATTTTTCTTTCTGGTTTCATTTGTGCCCCCAGCCCTCCTCCCTCTATCATTCTCACATTCAGCTTCATTCAGTGTTCTAACATTATTGTGCTATGATTACGTAGAATTGTGCTATCCATTTCTGAATTTTTACAATCAGTCCTTTTGCATAATCTGTATCCTTTCAGCTACAATTACCCAAAATTACCCAAAATACCCGTATTTCTATCTCATGATACCCTCTGCTCTTAACTGAAATTATTCTTTTTTTAATAACAGCCATTCTAATCAGTATGAAGTGGTATCTCATTTGGTTTAGAGTTGCATTTTCCTAATGGCTAATGAGGCTGAGCATCTTTTAATATGCCTTATGGCCATTTTATATTTCTTTGGAGAAATATCTATTCAAGTTTTTGAACCATTTTTAAATTGTGTTGTTTGTCTTTTAGCCTTAAGTTGAAGGGTTCTTATATTCTAGATTCTAAACTCTTATGAGGTACGTGGTTTCCAAATACTTTCTACCACTATGTAGGCTGTCATTTTACTTCCACAATAAAATTTCGTGAGCCCCAAAGTTTTAATTTGATGCAGTACCATTTTTCTATTTTTTGTTGTTGTTTGTGTGTTGAGAGTAAATTCTAAGAAACCATTACCTAACATCAGATTCTGAAGATGCTTCCCCAAATTTTCTTCTAGAGGTTTGATCATTTTGGCTCCTTTATTAAGGTCTCGGATCAATTTTTCTTTCTTTTTTTTTTTTTTTTTTTTGCCTGGTAAGCACTGGGAATCGAACTCAGGTCTCTGGCATGGTAGGCGAGAATTCTCCCTGCTGAGCCACCATGGCCCACCCTCTCTAGTTAATTTTGAGTTGACTTTTTCACGTGACATGAGACCAAGGCTCTCTTCTTTTTTTCTTTCAATGTTTTATAGTGTTCTGGGTACAAGTTCTTTACATCCTTGGTTAGATTTATTGACAGATTTTTATCCTTTTAGTTGCTGTTGTGAATCATTTTTTTCCTTGATTTCATCCTCAGATTGCTAATTATATTCTACGACTTTTCTGAATTGATTTATTAGCTCTTTGTTGTGAGTTTTTTAGGAATTTCTGTATATAGGATCATACCAACTGCAAATGAGTTTTACTTCTTTTTTTTCCAATTTGGATGTCTTTTATTTTTTTCTCTAGCATAATTGCTCAGGCATGAATGTCCAGTACATGTTGGATAACAGGTGTATCCTTGCCTTATTTCTGATCTTAGAGGAAAAGCTTTCAGTCATTCACCATTAAGTAAAATGTCATTAAGTAAAATGTTAGCTGTGGGCTTTTTATACATGCTAATTATCTTGTTGAGGACATTTCATTCTATTTCAAATGTCCAGAGTGTTCTTGTCAAGAAGGGGGTTGGGATTTTATGAAATGCTGTTTCTGCATCAATTGAAATGACATATATTTTTCCCTTCATTCTGTCAATGTGAGGTACTACATTAATTGATCTTATGTTGAACCAACTTTGCAGACCAGGAATAAATCCCACTAGATCATGGTGTATAATTATTTTAATATGCTATTGAATTTGATTTGCCAGTACTTTGTTGAGAATTTTGCCATCTATAGTCATAAGAGATATTGAGCTATAGTTTTCTTTACTTGGGTTATCTTTTTCTGGCTTTGATAGGAAGGTGATATTGGGCCCACAGAATGCGTTAGGGCTTACTCCCTCCTTCTTTATTTTTTGGAGGATTTTGAACAGACTTGTAGGTAAGTCTTCTTGGAATGTTTGGTAGAATTCCCTTGTGAAGTCATATGGCCCGAAGCTTTTCTTTATTGGGAGGTTTTTGATTACTTATTCAATATCGTTACCAGTAATTGTGTGTTTGGTGGTTAGATGCTGTATTTATTCCAGAAAAAAACAAAAAAACAAAAAAAACATGTTCTTAAATCTAATCCATTCCTGTAAGTGTAAACCCATTTTCTGTAGGATCCTTTGATGAGGTTACTTCAGTGTAGGCGTGGCCCATCTCATTCAAGATGGGTCTTAAGCCTATTGCTGGAGTCCTTTATAAACAGAATAAATACAGGGAGAGAAAAGAAAGCCATAGAAGCATGATACTGTAATCCACAAAATTTGGAAGAGAAGAAAGGGATCTGCATTGCCATCGGGTGTCTTGCCACAAGGCACAAGATTCAAGGATAGCTGGTGGCTGGTTTAGGGGAAGAAAGTATCATCTTGATAATATCTTGATTTGGTCATTTTCCTGGACTCTAACCATAAATGAATAAATTCTCATGGCTTAAGTCAAACCATTTCATGATATTGTGTTTCTCTTGCAGCTTTCGGGCCACTCTCTTTGTCCTTTACATTTGGTAGGGTGATCAATATTTGATGGCTTGTATTTTTCTTCGTGTTTATCCTGTTTGGAGTTCTCTGTGCTTCTTGGATGTGCGTATACATGACTTTTGCTAAATTCTGGAAGTTCACTGTTATTCTTTCTATTAATATTCCTTACACATATTATTCTTTTTCTTTTTCTTTGGGACTGCCATAACATATATTTTGGTGCACTTGATGGTGTTCCATAGCTGTCTTAGGATGCTTCACTTTAATAATTTTTTCTGCTTGTCCGCCTGACTAATTTCAAGCATCTTGTCTTTGAGTTCCCTAATTCTTTCTTCTGCTAGCTCCAATCTGCTCTTCAAACCCTGCTGGACATTTTCCATTTCAGTTCTTGTGGACTTCATATCCAGTAGTTCCATTTGGTTCCTTTTTAATATTTTAATATCTTTACTAAGATTATCATATTGCTCATTCATTGTTTTCCTGATAATCCTTTAGTTCCTCTTCTGTATTTTCCTCATCTCCTTGAGCATTTAAAAAATATTTTTAAAAATGTTTTGCTTGGTATGTACACACTCTTTTTCCTTGGTGCTTTCTGCTTGGTATGTACACATTCTTTTTCGTGGTGCTTTCTTTTGGATGGGCTATCATTTCCTGTTTGTCTTGTCCTATTTTGTTGCACACTGAACATTTTAATGTTTTAAAATGTTATCTCTGGGGTTTTTTTTCTGAGATGCCTATTCCTTGAATTTGTAACTGGTTGGTGATAAGACCTCTGACTTGAGATTCCACTCTTCTATCAGGAAGATCTGCTGAAGGCAGATTCAGTACATATGGTTTTCCCTGTCTTTCTGAGCTTGTATCTTGCCCTGGGCTTTCACTTGTTAGTTATTTTGTCATTTCCCTGTTTACAGGAATTTGGTTGTACTCTCTGTTCCCTAGAAGTCAGACCTTTGCCCTAGACTGTGTACCTCTACATTTCATTTGTGGTCTGTAGCTCCTTTTGCTTGGAAGGCAAATGCCGGGAGAAGGGGCCTGCCAGAGAGTCCTTTCACAAGTCTCTCTTTGCCAGCCAAAACAGGCCAAGGACCCATGGAGGCAGCACAGATTGGCTCCAGACTGCCCTGGGAAGGGATTAGGAAGAGCACCAAAGACTTCTCTAACAGCTCTCTGAAGTTAAGTTTTTCTGGCGAGATAGCAAATGTAGCCATTCAATTAAGTGTTCCCTGCAGTGCTGAGAATGTGCAGCATCTTGAAGTCTCCATTGCCGTGGGAACACTAGCTGCTCTCAGAACTGGGCCCATAACAATCCAGATTCACTAATGAAAAGCTGAGATCAGTGGTCAGCTGTACCCACCCTTGTTCTTGGGGAAGAGCATTTTCACATCTCTTTCTGTCACCAGTGGGCTAGCTAGGATCTGGACTCCACAACTGTCCACACAAAAGTGGGGGGTGGACTAGCAAACATGCAGAGAGCAACTTACTATTCTTTCCCATTATTCATTAGCTCTTCCTTCTACTGTTTCCTGGATGCTGTACAGTGTTCTTCTGACCTCTGAAGTTTCAAAATATTTGTTTCACACAATTCCTGCCTGTTTAATATTTGTTTGGGTGGAAGGCCTGAATAATGGAACACACTCTTCTGCACTGTTCTTCCCACAATCCTCTGGCCCACGTGTTTTTAATACATTGAATTACTTTTACAAAGAAAATTTTTGTACAGTAAGAAATGGAAGAAATAAAAAATATGAATAGCATATTCAAGCATGTGCAATAGTAGTGATTTCATAATTTTTCCACCATTATTTTTATGATTATTTTGATTTATGACAGCACATTTTCTAAATAGAGATTCATCTAAAATAAAAATTAACTCTGTAGGTACTCACCTATTCATGAGTGAAAAAACTGATTAGTTCTACCTACCCAGAAAGTTAGAATCAGCAAAAGTATTTCCCTTTGTTTTATCAGCAGACCTTAAGTCACTTCACCTAAAAATTAATTTACCAGGATAAGTTTGCCAAATATCTAATCCCATTTAAATAGTTTTAGTTAATTTTATTTTGTCCAGAATGATTTAATTGTTTATGATAATTTTACTAGTTTCCAAAAATTTAAGCATATTTTAGATATTTTATCTAAAACAGAAATTTTAAAACATTGAGAATGTGTTCATCTTTTATATTTTCTCTTCAGGACAGTACAGAGTGTATCCCAATCTTTTGCTTTAGAGTTTGATAGTTAAAGAAAATGCCTACATATTTTCTGATTCTGTGATGTGTCACGAAGATTTCCTTGAGTCTGAAGGACTTGTAACTCCAGTTGGATGTGCTACCGGCAAACTTTACCCAGCTGTTAAACTCTACTGGAATTACATTGGTTGAAGAGAACTGTCTCTTACAAGGCTACGAAGCCCTTTTCTGGGATGGTTCACATCAGAACACAAATGGATGTCAATATAATAAAGATGCAGTTCATGTACCTCAACTGAAGTTCCATCTGAACCACTACCTAATTTCAGAGTTCCATAATGGGTTTGCTAAGAAGAAAATTAGGATTGACTCATAGCTCCACTTTTCCCTCTCCCCAATCCTGTTTCCTTCTCTTGCCTTTCAAATGTTGTGAACCAAGAGTATTCCTCAATAAACTTCCTCCACATCAATATTGGTCTGAAAATCTGTCTCTACAGGAAACCTCCCTCTGCCAATATATGAAAAAATATCTCCCTCTCAATCTAGTGCTTCCATACAAATATGAGGAATCAATTTCTGGACTTATAAAAATGCTGTATAAAATTAGAAATTGCACACTAGTTCTAATATAAAGTGACTTTCTAAGGAAGTTATTTTTGTAACAGTAAAATAAAAAAGGTCAAGATGTGGAATATGATTTGCAATGGAAATTGGTATGCAATTTTATGGTGTCTATTCAATGTTTACCGTTCAGTTTGGTTGTAACAATGCAAAAACACTGATTTACAAAGTATATTTTATCAAATGGAAACAGTATTTCCATAGCTAGAAATACTAACTTACATAGATTTAAGTAAACATACCTAAAAAGGATACATTATTTTTTTAAATATTGTCTTATTTTTTCTTATTTATATTTTCATTTATATGTTCCTTCTCTTTTTCATTTTCACTATCCTTAATGTGTGGTTTATGGTGCTAATATGACTGCTAGAGGGCCAGTCCTAAGGTATATGTTCTAAATAAAAAATGAAGAGGAAAAAGTGAGAGTTAAATGACTTCTGCTTACATCCCTTTGCTCTGGAAAAGAGTGTGGAAAGCTTTTAGCTCCAATATTATAGGCAATCAAATTAATAAGAATTGATATTAAATACTAACAGTCTCTCCAATGGAAGGAACCCTTGAATCAAGGGGCGTAGAGAAATGCAAAGCTCTTTACAATCAAGTCATAGTTCATTGCTTTTTCCCACAAGTAAATGAACTCAAAATTTGCAATTTCTGCTGGTAATTCCTACTCTGTAAAATAGGTAAATTTGATCTACACTTCCATTTTGATTGGTATTAGGACAGATATCTCTCTCAAAAAATATACATTGTTTTTAGATGTCCATACATTTCTACTACAGTAAAAGAGGCAAAGTTTTGTACAGTTAATTTCAAGCTTCAGAAGCACCTATCCAGCTGGGATTGGTCATTTTCAATTGCCATTTCCAGATGGGGACACTGGCAAATATACGTGTAGTAATATGTGAGCTTGCAATCACAGAACCTTAAGTGAAAATATGGTCCTAATGCACATGTCCCCAGATATCTACCCAGGAAGCAAAACAATAAATGAATGTCTTCCTGTCATATTGTT
The DNA here is from genome assembly GCF_023851605.1 of Tamandua tetradactyla. NCBI lineage: Eukaryota > Metazoa > Chordata > Mammalia > Pilosa > Myrmecophagidae > Tamandua > Tamandua tetradactyla. Next base: position 34,599,331 of record NC_135348.1, on the reverse strand, counting down.
CTTTGGATATTTCATTTTTTTCTCAATCTGTCTAATGCTTCAAGACTAATTCTCTGGAGATCCACCGTTGTCTCACCTTCATGTTTTATTCTCATTATAATTAATTTTTAAAAAACTTTCAGAAAGGACTCCAACTCAGATGAAGATAAAGATTTTCAGCATATTAGATACTACTACCAGAATAATACTAAAATACATACACTAGCACTTGCCAATATTGTCACAATTTTGCGTGCAGCTTTTTGACCAAAACAGCAAATCTAGATGTGTTGTCAGGAATTGTATATGATTCTCTCATATGGCAACACTAAGATTTCTTTTTTAGACAGAGCTGTATTGGATAAAATGACTTTCCAAACTTTCAAAACCACTAAATCTATCTCAAGTTTAAAAAAGCTACTATATAATTGGTATATGCATAATAGAAGAAAACCGACTTTTGGCCCAGAGAGATAACAGTATTTCAATCTAATGGTATACTGATTGGAAATTATATAACTGCCATTTTCTTCAAATATTCATTTCAAAATATTAAAAGATATCTCAGTAATTCTAGAGCAGGTAACATAATTTGTAGAAGAAATGGCTTCAATTCTTTTTTCCTTCTGCTGTAATGCTCAAACCATCTCGACCATTTCCAAAACACATGTCCAATTTCCTTTCCTGCTTCCTGAACAGATGCTTATGTGGTGTTATCTGCTGCAATTTATTAATAAATTATTCATCAAATATTTGCCATCCAATTTTCTAATACATTTGCAATTGCTTTAATTCAATGAAATACTAGAGATTTGGGGGGAAATATCTCAGACCATACTAGCATTTTGCCCTTTATGATTTTTATTTATCCAAGAGTCTATGACAACTGGGCTCATTGAAAATTAATCAAAATGTTTCTAGTTAAAGGACACATTGAAAGCCCATATCAAAAGGTAAACTACTAAGAAATGAAATTTAAAGAAGCTCATAGAAGTAGCCCTAGAGAGGCTGAGAGGCAAAGACACAGATGGAGAAAGCAGAAGCTGAAGCAAGAAAACCCAGGAGAAAATAACTGGCAGACACCAGACGTGAGCCTTCTCATGTGACAGAGGTGTTCTGGATGCTGAAGTCTGTCTTCAGAGTCCAGGAATCCTCCTGTTGTTGCCTTGTGTTGGACATATTTACATCTAAGACCTTTTAAATCCTTATTGTCAAACACAACCCAATTCTGGCATATTGTAATCTAGCAGCTTTATCAAACCAAAACAGATTTTGTTATCAATAAGTGGGGTGCTGATATGCAAATACCAAAAATGCTGGAACAGCTTTATGAACAAGCAAGGGGATGATTCTGGAGCAGTTGAGAGGTGCTTGATAGAAAATTTCTAGAGCTTTGGCAGAAATACGTATACTAAAGGTACTTCTGGGGAGACTTATACAAAACTGAAATGTGTCACTGCAAACTGGAAGAAAGGTGATTCTTGTTTTAGACTGGCAGAAAATTTGACAAAATTGAGTCTTGGTGTCAGATGTAAGGAAGAATTTGAAAATGACAAGCTTGAATATTCAGATACAGAAATTTCTGAACTAAATATGGAAAATTCAGCTTGACTTTTCCTTGCAGCTTATAGTAAAATGTGAAAGGAACGGGATAAGTGTAGAATTGAACTCTTGAACCCAAAGAAACCAGAAATTGATGGTTTGAAAAATGTTTACCCTCCAGAAAATGAGTCACAAGAGAATAGTACATTATGTGAGGATGTAACTGAATATAGAACCAGTCAGCCATTTCAATGTGAGTCAGGATTGGAAATGCAATTATCCAGAAAGGATTTTTGGAAAAGTCTTGTTGTCTGATGGCTGAGACCCTCATGTGCTGAATGCGAAAGCAAAAACTTTGTTGTGAGATCTGTATAAATGGAACCACTGCCAGCCTGGACTAAAAGAACAGGAAAGGGACAGATTGAAGGAAAAATGACTTTAAAGGCAAAAGCATAAAAGCCAGATCTGGGAGCCAAGTCATCTTGGGCCAGGAGAGCAGACTCACCTATGCATGTGGAAAGAGTGTGGTTGCCCTAGATTTTTCCAGAGGGTGAGCCTTCTGCCTCATTATTCAGGAAAAACGTTACTACCCCAGGGTTTTCAGATGCACGGGGGGTTGAGGAGGGCTTGGTTGCACCATTGTTAAGGAAGAGTGCTACCACCCCAAGCTTCTGAGATGGAGGACCACATTTCCCGGGGTTGAGGAGAGTCTGAACATTACCCCACAATTCTGAGGGCTTGAACCTGTGCCACAAAAATGGCAGAGAGTCCGGCCACCACCACAATGCTTGAGGAGGGTGGGACCTAGAGTTTAGCAGTCACCCTGATGCTTGAAGAGGTTCGAATCTAGAGCATGGCCCCCTCACTAATACTTGGAGATGTTGGAGCCCTCAGCCCAGTGTTTGGAGAGGACAGGGCCACTGTGTAAGCCCTTGGAAAGGATGGGGCTGATGCTTGTCAAGGCCTAAGGAAAAAGAATCATTCTATAGATGACTCCCAGACTTTTAAATCTAATGAAGTATGTCCTACAGTTTTGTGGAATTGTTTGAGTTCTGAGACCCCTGTTTTCCTTCCGATTTCTCCATGTGAAATGGAACATTTACTCTATGAGTATCCCTCCCTTGTATTGGAAGCAAATAACTTGTTCTAAGTTTCACAGGCCCACAGAAAGAGGAAATTTTACTGTAGGACAGATCACCCCTGTAACTGATTTTGATGAGACTTTATACTTAATATTGTTACTGAAATGATTTAAAGCTTTTGTGATATTGTGATGGAAGGAATGTGCTTTGCAAATGGAAAGAACATACATTTTGGAGGTCCAGAGGATGGAATGTGGTGGTTTGAAGCTGTTATGTACCACAGAAAAGGTTGTGTCTGTTAATCCAAACTATGGGTACAGACGTATTGTATGTGTGAACTGTTAGTTATGTTATTTCAATTGAGATATGATCTACCTAATTCAGGATAGGTCTTGATCTCTTTGCTGGAGTTCTTTATAAGAGGATGAAATACACACAGAAGCTAAAAGGTGAAATTAAGAGAAGAAGCCCCAGAGAAGCTCAGAGGAAAAACCACAGATGGTGAAGCAAGAAGCTGAAACAGCAAAACCAGGAGAAAAAGATCAGCAGATGCCAGCTATGTGCTTTCCCATGTGACACAGGTATCCCAGATGCCAGAAACTTGTCTTCAGAGTGCAGGTATCATCCAGTTTATTCATTGAATTGGATATTTTAGTGGCCTAAGAGCTATAAATTGTAAGTTAATAAATTTCCATTCTTAAAGTAAAAAAAAAAAAGTAAAGCTACTAATTTGGGATTTTTGAGGGAAAGTCATCTTAGATAATTTTAAATTTGCTTGTTTTGCTTTTCTTTACCCATATAGTGTTATATTCCTTCAAATTAGAGAGACAATGACATCACCAGATTATTATATTCTGGTTTATTTTTGTCCTATCTTGAAGATGTTCCTTTGCAACATGATGGTAATGTAAAAATGATAACATAATTGTTTAATATGAATAACCATATTTTGATCTCATAAGTCTAATGCATATTCACAAGAAATAATTTGTGATATAGATTAGGAATGAGAAGGAGAGGATGTTGTGCCAAAATATTTAATGGAAGGTAAAAGGTGAAATTAAGAGAATTTAATTCTCTGATTCATTTCAGAGTTGAGGTCCTGATTTGGAACTGTATGTGTCCCAGAAAAATATATTCTTTAAAGTTAATCAGTACTTGTGGGTGTGCATCTACTCCAAGTAGGAGGACCCTTCACTTGGGTGTGCCCCACCTCATAAAGATGTGTCTTGAGACCATACTGAAATTTATTATCAACTTCTTCTAACACCTATAACACATTTACCACTACTCAAGCAGTTTTCTAAGGTTGCTTGCATGGTGTGGTCACCAGAATCCAGTTTCCAAAGTATCAGAGTCAAAATGAGCCCAAAACTCCTATGAAAATTTAAAGAACATAAAATTGCCAAAAACAGCTTGAAAATAAAATAAAGTCAAAGTTGGAAAATTTGTACGAACTGATTTCATGACTTACGACAACATGAATGACACTCAAATAATTGTTGCATGAAAAAATCCAGACCAAAAATGTGCATACTGTATTATTGCATTTCTACAGAACTTGAAAGATTAATATAAACTGTTCCCCAGAGCTGCCTGAGGAGAGGGAATTCCAGGAGAGATAAGAAGATGAAATTTCCAAGAAAAACAGAGGCTTTTGGTAACGAATAGGTTCACACTATTGACTTTGGTGATTGTTTCAACGATGTAGTCATATTTCAAATTTATCAAATTGTGTATTTTAGATAAGTGCTTTTGCTTGTGCATCAGTTATAGCCCAATAAAGTTATAAATTTTTTAAAAAGTTAACAAAATTGTGCTGTAAGTTATTTTCCAAGTGAAAATAGAAATATAGAACGATGTTTTTAGGTCATTTTCATATTCAAATTTGTATACTCTGGATTCCTTCAAAAAATTTCATAAAAATCTCCATTTCCAAAATATTTTAGGACAGTAATTCCTTTAAAATCAGCACTCAAGCAATTCGCTGCAATAATCTTTCTCTTGGCCTTGACTGATTATTTTATGATGTGGTCTCAAACAAGAATATACAGACTTGCTGCTTCTCCTCTCACTGCATTTACTGCACTGCATTTAGTTACTTGAGAAATGATCCTAATTTATCCTTCTTCTAATACCCTCACATCGTGTTTTCCTATTTGGTGTTTGTTCTTTCCTGTAATTCTATTCCTTATACCTGTTCTGAATTTATATCCAGTCTGCTCAGTTATGGGAATTGAAATATGAAATATTAGCCTCTTCTATTAGAGAGGTTTTGCCATTAGTACTTAACTTACACTAAATAAAAATATTTGCTGATTGACTTACTTGTACCTTTATCTTACTTGTACCTAGCTTTTTATTAGACAAAATAAATAATATGATTCATTCAATTATTTAACAACCCTTTTATGAGTTTCTACTATGAGACATATCATTCACTGATCTTTAGAGATTGAAGGATAATTTGAAAAATCTTTTGGAGTACTTGTTCAATATCTTATAGTGGTTTTCAATATAAACATCACAGTCTTTAAGAAATACATATATAAAATAATATTGATGTATATATGCATCATGTTTTATTGAGCAGATGTGTTTATCCACCATGTGTAATTTCACAGATATCACTAGCAATCATTTTCATGCAAGGTAAAGACAGTTTTGTCTATAATTAAGGACTTCCTTCAGTAAGACCAATAAAAAACAACTAAATTAATTTCTAAGATATAGACTATTTCAAAACTTGCTGTGTTGACCTAAAAAGAAACATGTCTCCTAAAGAAAAAAACATGAGAACAAAATCAATCTGAACACTTAAATATAAGCTTTGTTATTTTAACATGCTAGCACATATTTTGATATATGACATTTGAAACACTAAGTTCAAAGTATTCCACTGCCCATGTTCAAGTAACCTTCCTTCCCAAAATCTCTGTAACTGCCAGTGTCACATTCTCAGGAGACCTGTATTTCACTCCATCTCAGTCTGTAATTACCACAAAATGGAGGTTAAAAAATGATTTTGGATCAACAGTGCACTATTTTTTGGAACTTTTTGGCCTAGTTAGCTGAGAGGCACCTAAGTTTTGCCTAGAAACAGGAGATTTTTGACAGCAGAACTTCTCAATTGCCTAAAGCAGCTTCAGTGGTTTCATTTTATTGTAACCCTAAAGAACTATAACATTGTAGCAGTAAATTTAAGTAAGAAAACTTTTCAGTCTTTTCCAACGGGAAATTATTTAATACATATATGATCTGTGATGAGATATAAAGCTATCTAAATTGTATTAAGATTTAGTTTCTCTATGATCACAACTGCCGATATTTAAGCAACACAGAGTTGAAATCATATATACATATATATGTTTATGCATATGTGAATCTATAGGTACATAAATGTATGTGTACATATGTGTACGTATGTGCTTATTTCATTAAAATTACTTTGGATTGCTTCTTCTTGTACTTTTAAGAAACATGTTTACATTCAGACTTAGTGGAATAAGAAAACACAAAGCCAGCATTTCTATAGCTTACTCCCTAAAAATCTGATTATATTTTTATGTGACTCATCTATAAATACACCTTGAGAATCCCTGCTTATATACAAGCAGAGATTCTTTCTTAGAGTTCACATGTACCCTTCATATAACATATGTCACCAATATCTCACTGAGTTATTTATATTGCTAATTCTGTAATTCAACATCAGGAGGAATTTTTTTTTTTTTAAATAATCTTAGCTAGTGATTAGCTTTTGCCCTAAACTACAGGAATTGATCTGCCCTTGTTATATCTTTGCTAGCAATTTCAATATCAATGAATACCTTAAAAAAAGACAAATGCTACTTCTATTTTTCCATATTATTTTTCTGTTGAACATAAAATCAGAAATGATAAATATTAAAGTTGATCACTTCTGATGTCATACTCTGGATACCTATAACAAGGTTTATTCTTGGAACTAAGATAATCATTTGGTTCCTTGCAATTTAATTATTGATTTAAAAAACCCACTGAAGGGAGGTGCGAGGGTAGCTCAGTGGCAGAATTCTCACCTGCCATGCTGGAGATCCGGATTCAAATTCCCATTGCCTATGCAAACAAACAACAAACAAATAAAAAAAAACCACTGAAACTAAATGCCTAATTTGTTTTAATTAAAATGTGATAAAGAAACCAATTTTAAGGTACAAAGGGAAATTTATATTAAATCTACCCATATATATATTTTTTACCCATACATTTTGAAATCACAATTGTGTTCGTATTTTGACCTCCTCATGGTAGAGAGAAAAGAAAGAAAGAAGAAAAAAAAACAGACAGAAAGCAGGTATGTGGCCATTATACAAAATCTAGGCTTCTATAAATTCTAGAGATTTAAATGCAAAAGCAAGTATGATTTCATAGTATAATTCTTTTCTATTGAACTATTTCTGATGATAGGAACATTTTATATCTGCTTAGTTCAATATGGTAGCTTGCCAGATATGACTACTGATGTCTTGAAATGTGGCTAATGTGGCTGAGCAATTTAATTTTTTATTTCTTTTGAATTTAAATGTAAATGGTCACGTATGACTAATGACTACTGGTTTAGACCAAGCAGTCCTAAAGTAATGAGCTACACAGTTTGCTTTTTTGATACATTGAAACTAGTGGGAATTTTTGACATGGTATATTTTAAACATTGGCAATTTAAAACATAAGTGCTAAATCATTTTTAAAAGATTCCTGTGCTGGTTTGAAATGGTTACATACCCCAGTAAAACCATGCTCTTTTAATCCTAATCCAATCTTGTTGGAGCAGACCTACTGTAAGGTGGATCTTTTGATTAGATTCTTTACATGGAGATGTGACCCATCCAGTTGTGGGTGTGGCCTCATTTTATTTCCATTCAAGATGGACTTAATCGTTCTTACTTAACTTACTGGAGTTCTTTAAGAGAGAATATTTTGGGGAAAGCTCATGTGCAGATGTTTGGAGATCCTTGGAAAACTGATACAGAGAGCAGAGAGATGCTGATGTTAGGACATGTTCAGAGCCGACATGGAGAGGAGAAAAATGAAATTGAGGCAGGATGTTTGGAGATGCAGAAGATGCCAGAAGCCGTAGGGGATGCTGGAAGCTGCAAGAGCCGTCTGAAACCAGAAGCCAGAAGGGAAAGACAGCAGACATGGCCATATGCTTTAACATGTGACAGTGAAACTCTGGAAAGATAAAATCCACGTTCACGCCAAGAAAGTTTCCTCTTCTTGAGTGCCTTAATTTGTACATTTTCATGGCCTTAGAACTGTAGCTTGTATCTTGGTAAATCCCTTTTATAGCAGCCAATCCATTTCTGGTATTATTGCAATCAGCAGTTTTAGCAAACTGAAACATTGCCCAATGCTAAATATTGAGATTTTTTAAAGGTGTTTTCAAACTTTTCTTTCTTTTTTCAATGAAATTTTATTGAGATATATTCACATACCATATAATTATCCAAAGCACATAATCAGTGGCTCACAGTGTCATCATATAGTTGTGCATTCATCACCAAAATCAATTTTACAATATTTTCATTGCTCCAAAAATAAATAAAAATAAAAATAGAAAAGGACACCCAAAACATCCCATCCTCCTTATCACCCCTGTTTTAGTGTCAAAGCTGCTGGAATGCAATATACCAGAAATGGAATGGCTTTTAAAAAGGGAATTTATTAAGTTGCCAGTTTACAGCTCCATGGCCATGGAAATGTCCAAATTGAGGTACCAACAAAAGGTTATCTTCACTCAGGAAAGGTTGATACTGTTTGGGACACCTCTGTCAGCTGGGAAGGTACTTGGCTGACACCTACTGGAAACTCTGGCTTTTGGACACCTCTTTCTGCTAGGAAGGCACACGACAACATCTGTTAGCTTTCTCTCCTCATTTCATAAGGCTTCCCTGGGAGCACCTTCCTTCCACATCTCCAGTGGTTTCTGGCTGTGTGGACTCTTGTTTCTTAAGCTTTTTCCAAAACAGTTCCCTCTTAAAGGGCCCCAGTAAGCAACCTCACCTTGAATGGGTAGGGACATATTTCCATGGAAAGCATCCAATCAAGTTATCACTCACAATTGGGTGGGTCACATGACCACAGATACAGTAAAAAAGGTCCCACAGGGTAATATTGAATGAGGATTAAAGGACATGGCTTTTCTAGGGTACATAATAGCTTCAAACTGGTACCCCCTCATTATTTACTTATTTATTTATTTGTCCTTATTTTCTTACTTACCTGCTTATACATTAGATTAAGGAAGGGTCAGTCCTTCCTTAATCTAATGTACAGTAAACAATGAGATTTAATATCCAATATTACACATTTAAACAATACCTGTAGAATCTTTTAAATGTATTGATATTTCATTACTCTGCACCTGTAGAATTTTTAATATTAATAAATCACAGTTACATTTATGCATCTTTGCTACATTTAAACATTTATAACTGATAAAATGTATATATGTGTAAACATACATTTTCTTATGAATTTGAAGCTTTAATTGTTTATCTTTTGATTTATTGATAGTTTACAATGATCAAAAACATATTTTGATAGTTATAAACATATAAAGTAAATTTTATTAAGAAAACAACTATTAAGAGGGTTTATTATTTATTGTTAAAATAAAAATAGTTCAACAGCAATTCAATTCCTTTATTTTTTCATTTCTGTTATCCCATATAAGTATATAGGAATAATTTTTATAATAAATATAATAGTATATAAAACATAAATTTTTCTACAGCAATAGTATTAAAATATTTCCCTATGGATTATAGACTAATATGTACTTAGTAAAATATGGCATAAAATATTAATAATAATGATCTGTCACTGGAAAATTCAATAGTCTTTTTCATCTTTTAAAAGAAACTGTTGAAAACTACTTCACTTGCAAAAAGTATTGATTTCTGGGAAGAAAGAATTATGAAGAGATGATAATTTTTTCTTTACTCTTTTATAAAGGGACATCTTTTACTCTGAAAAGACTGTGAATTATTTAAATATTATTCATTTCAAAATCCATTTTTCACTAAGATATTTTTGATAAACTGTTTCAATATTATCACTAGTTATAATTATATCTTCATCAAAACACTGTATTGTCATATCTTCTCATTCAATATATTGAAATATCCTTTACACAATCTAATGCGGATAAACTTATTATCAACTCAGTGAGTCAAATAGGATTTATTCTCTAAAAGAAAAATCTCTGACCTTATTTGTAAATAAAATTAAAATATGAAGACAGCAGCTTCCCAGATCTAGCATTTCACTTCTGAAATCTCATCTGTGTTAATAGCCAGACAAGGCATAAAGTCTTTCGATGAGTGAGTCACATGAATCAAACAAGATGCCACTGTCTCTATGATTTTATACAGGTCTTTTGTGTATTGATTGCTATCAGACTCACCTTAGGGACAGCAGTGGAGAGATGGAAGTGTCAGGATCATTAAAAAGTAGTTATCATCATTCCTACCCCATCCTACATGATATATGTATTCATAATATCACAGCATGGGTCAGGAACCCGTGTGTCCTCTGTGTCACTGCCTCTTAAACTGAAATAAAGACGGCAAAAATCTTTCCAAAGGATAATTCATACCTCCAGGTCTTCCCAAATATCTTTACTTGGAATGATCTTGTTTGGCACCTAAATGGGACAAGGCGACAAGATGAAATGAATCTTTTATTTTGTCAAGGGGGAAAAAGAGGAAAGGTCATCTGTGAGAGGAAAGAAAACATTCACAATATGCCTATTAAAGGTGCTCTCAGTAAAATTGTTTTTAGGAGAGTGCACATAGAAATGAAGGCTCTGGAATATGATTTCTTTTAGACGTATATGTTCTTGTAGCCTTAAAAACACCATATATATCTCTAGTGGTGTATACATCCTGCCTGAGGTCTGTTGATATATGGTGCCATTAGAAGGAAACTGGCTGATCGTGATGCTGACACGTGGTAAAGAAGTATGCCCAAGTTTATTCTAGTCTATTTTTCTGCATTAAAAAAAAAAACTTAGACTTATTTTCCAAAATAAGTTTCAGGTGGTTGGAAAATCTGCAACAATTTATGAAACATATGCATTTCCTTGATGAAATTAAATTGGAGTTAAAAGCCTATCACCAAAGGAATGACAAACGAAAAGCTCTTATTTGTAAATTTTGAATGTTTACTAAAATTAAGCATATGCCAACTGCAGATTCAACAAAGTATAAAATTTCAGAGAAATAATGTTTTTAGATATTTTTTGTCCGGAGCTTCTTCTCTTGGTCTCTGGTCCCCGGCCGGCGGGGGAAGACGCTGAAGAAAAAGACTCGGACACACTCCTCCAGGTTTGTCGTAAGTGCCAAGTTTTACTGGAGCTAAGCTTACACACCTTGTTACATTTCTCACGCAGGGGGGAGACTCCCTGCGGGGGACAACCTCTATGCGGCCGTCAAGCACGGCTCTCTGCGGGCTGTCTCCCCGACTTCCCGCCCGGGGTCCTAGATATAGTGTGGTGATTACCAATGGCTGAGCTACACGTACAAGGCTGGGATAGGTGGATAGGAGAGGTGGACGTGTACATCATGGGCGGAAGTGACGATCGGGTGCCATCTTGGCCCGAATGTCGGGTATACGTATAAGGCGGAAACAGGATGCGGGCGCCATCTTGGCTCACTCGATGGGCGGGGGGAACTCTAGGGCAGGCTGCGGCGTGTCCACTAGGCCCGACCCGGGAGGCGGCTCTCCACAATTTTTTTCCCAGTTACAACCTTTTTCATAGTTGGAGCATTAACTGGTGTTCATAAAATGTTAAATACACGTCTGAAGAAAGTATACCATGGAAACTTTATTTCCTTCATAATGGTTTGTTTTAACATCCCTAATTTATAGTTGAAGAAAAGTAAAAATGTTAGCAAATTTCTCTCCATTCATTGAGCATTAACAGTATTTTTATTTGCAACTAAAAGATACTTATTCTTTTGCTATCATTTTTGGACTGAGTTTCTACTTATGTATTTCCCTACTGTTTCAGCATAGGAACTTTCTCCTGATTCTTTTTTCTTCAGAGGATGATAGATTCTTTTCTTTTTAATTCTTATTCATAAAAAAGGAAAATATTGCAAGCTACCATCCACTTCTCTTCAAAATCTTGGACATATTTCATCATTGTTCAATGGAAAGCTTAGTCAAAAGTTGTTCCTGTCCCTTTCCATTTATTTTACAAAAAATATTTTTATTGACAAATCTTCACACAAATATATTCCATATGTGGTGTACAATCAATGGCTCACAGTATCTCCACATGGTTTTGTATTCATCACCATAATCATTTTTTAGAATATTTGCAAAACTCCACAAAAAGAAATTTAAAAAAAGGAAGAAACTCATGTATAGCATACCCTTTACCCTTCCTTCACATTGGCCACTGGTATTTCCATCTACCCAATTTATTTTACCCTTTATCCCCCTATTCTTTATTTATGTTTATCCATATGTATATTTTTAACCTGTCTTTCCATACTCTGGATAAAAGGAGCATCAGAAACAAGGTTTCATAATCACACAGTCACATTGTAAAAGTTATATCTTTATACAATCATCTTCAGAATTAAGCCTTCTGGAACACAGCCCAACAGTTGCAGGTACTTTCCTCCAGCCACTTCAATACATCATAAACTAAAAAGGGATATCTACATAATGCATAAGAATATCTCCAGGATAAACTCTCAACTCTATCGAAATCTCTCAGCCACTGAAACTTTCTTTTGTTTCATTTCTCTCTTTTTCCCTTTTAGTCAAGAAGGCATTCTCAGTTTCTAGATGCCAGGATTTGGCTCATCCTGGAAGTTCGGTCCCACCTTGCCAGGGAGATTTGCACCTCTGGGAGTCATTTCCGACATAGAGGGGAGCTCAGTGAGTTCACCTGCCAAGTTGCCTTAGTGAGAGAAGCCACATCTGAGCAACAAAAGAGGTTCACTGAGAGTGACTCTTAAGTCTAATTTTAAGTAAGCTTAGCCTATCCTTTGCCAGAATAAGTTTCATAGTGTGGAACCCCAAGATCAAGGGCTGGCCTATTGATTTTGTTGTCCCCACTGTTTGTAAGACTATCAGAAATTCTCCAAATGGAGAAGTTGAATACTTCCTCCTTTCTCCCCAGACCCCCAATGGGACTTGCAAATACTCCTTTTTCACTGCCTAAATTACTCTGGGATATATCAGGGCATCACACTAACCTGGACAAACCAGCAAAATCTCATACCTTACTCAAGATCCCATGTAGGTATGGTGTTCAACTAAGTTGACCATACAAGTTAAATTAGGTAATTCACTACCCAGAATATACATTTTGCATCCAATAAACATCTCTCCTTTTAATCTCTCTCAGAAGTTTAAGTTTTAAAATAAGGACAATATCCTTTATCCTGTATTCTGATATGCCTTAGTCTTATCTAGATCACCTTCATTCACATCTCTACTCAAAGACTGAGCACTTTTTTCAATTTTTAAACAGTTCCTGTATGGGGGAGTGCTGACTTTCATAGTTAAAGAGCTGTAAATATGAATTTCAGGTGTCACATAAATTGTAATATCTGGGAATGAACAGGTCCTATATGAACCGCTGATATTTCAGAATTTAGAAAAAACACATTCCAACTCCTGAATATATGTGACTGCTGTAAGAGCTTATAGTCTAGGACCCTTCACATTAGACTGCAGCCTGGTAGCCCATGCTCTTGACTTCAGTTCACCGAGATTTTATGTTACAGTTATTCATATGAGTGAGGGCAAGTTAATATTTAAATTTTTGAATATTCAAATATTTGAATATTTGAACATATAGTCCTTAAGATTCAAACAACTGGTTGCATCCTCACAAGTTTATTCCTTCCTGAGGCTGTTCAGTAGTCCATTGTGTGTATGCACCACAGTTCCCCTTTCCATTCCTTGGTTGTTGTACCCTTAGGACACCTCCATCTGATTTGATTTGTGAACACTGCTACCATAAAGACCAGTGTGCAAATGTCCATTCCAGTCCCCACACCCAGCTCCTCCAGGTATACACTGAGAAATGGGATTTTAGAATCATATGTCAACCCCAGCCTCCTGTGGAACCACCATACTGCCTTCCAAGGGGCTGCACCTCTCAGTTTCCCTACCAACAGTTAATAGGTGCATCATTTTTTCTTTTTTTTTTTCACATAGGCAGGCACTTGGAATCAAACCCAGATCTCCGGCCTGGCAGGCAAGAACTCAGCCTGCTAAGTCACTATGGCCAGTCCTGGGTATATCTTTTTCTCCACATTTTCTCTAGCACTTGCTTCTCTCTGTCCATTTTTAAACAGTTTTATTCACATGCAATGCAATCCAATCTAGGTGTATAGACATGCCTTTGGCACTCTAATGTCTTATAAAGACATTTCCTTTTCTTCAACAAAGAATCCATACCTCTCCCCCATGCCCTCTGCCTTTTGACATTTAGTTTTGGCATATTGACTTTGTTATATTCAGTGGAAGTGTATTGCAATGTTATTGTTGACTAGGATTCTAGCTTGCATTGATTGTACTTTTTCCCATATACCATCCATTTTCAACACCCTGAAATACTGATATTCATTTTTTCTCCCTCATGCAAAAACATTTATTTATTTGTATATTTAATCACCATCATTTTCCACTCTAGGCACTCCTAAATTATACTGTCTCAGTCTTCGTCCTCTATTTTTCATTCCAGCTTCATACTTATACCCAGCCTTTCTCCATTTATCATACTCACATTCAACTTCATCCAGTGTACTTACATTATTGTGCTACAATCAGGTAGTATTGTGCTATGCATTTCTGAATTTTTACAATCAGTCCTGTTGCACAATTTGTATTGCTTCAGCCCCAATTGCCCAATCTCTCCCCTATTTATGTCTCCTGATAACCTGTGTCCTTAGCTTCAATTCTCAAAGTTCACTCATTAATGTTAGTTCATATTAGTGAGACCATGCCGTATTTGTTCTTTCGTTTCTGGATAATTTCGCTCAGCATAATGTTGTCAGTGTTCATCCATGTTGTTACATGCTTCATGACTTTATTCTGTCTTACACCTGTATAATGTTCCATATGCATATACCACAGCTTGTTTAGCCACTCATCCATTGATGGACATTTGGGCTGCTTCCATCTCATGGCAGTTGTAAATAATGCTGCTATAAACGTTGGTGTGCATATGTCCATTTGTTTCCTTTCCACCAGGTCCTCTGAATATATACCTAGTAATGGGTTTGCTGGATCATATGACAGTTTCTATACTTAGCTTCCTGAGGAAATGTCAAACTTCCTTTCAGAGTGGTTGTTCCACTTTACATTCCCACCAGCAGTGGATAAGTTTGCCTCTTTTCCACATCCTCTCCACCACCTGTTAATTTTCTGTTTGTTTTTCTTTTCAATAATGGATATTCTAGTGTGTGTCAAATGATATCTCATTGTGGCCTTGATTTACATTTCCCTAATTACCAGTGAAGTTGTGCGTCTTTTCATGTACCTTTTAGCCACTTTCATTTCCTGTTCTGAGAATTCTCTGTTTATGTCTTTTGCCCATTTTTTAATTGGATTGTTTACATTTTTGTTGTTGAGTTGAAGAATCTCTTTATATATTCTGGATACTTAACTCTTATCTTATACGTGACTTCCAAATATTGTCACCTATTGTGAAAGCTGCCTTTTTACTTTCTTCACAAAATTCTTTGATGCTCAGAACTATTTAATCTTGCGGAGTTCCCATGTATCTATTTCTTTTTCCAATGCTCGTGCTCTGGATGTAAGGTCTAGGAAACAACCTCCTACTGAGAAATATGTAAGATATTTCCCTAGAGGTTTTTCTAAGAGTTTTGTCATCTTAGGTCTAATATTTAGGTCTCTGATCCAATTTGTGTTAATTTTTGTATAGGGTGTGAGATATGAATCCTCTCTCATTGTATTGCAAATGGATATCCAGTTTGTCAGGCACCATTTATTGAAGAGGCTGCTCTGTTCCATATGGGTTGACTTGACTGTCTTCCTTTGATTTTTAAAGTAGATGAGTTTGAAAAGTGCTAATGTAGATAATCAAGTTCCACTATACAGATTTGGTATTTTTAATCATTTGCTTCAAACCTCATCTTCATTCAAACAATTGCTTCCTATGTAACCAAACAATAGGTTAGATTTTATTTGAAAACCCTTAAGGCAAAATATAAGGAGGAATTTGGGATGAGGTGTCTATTTGTAAAATCCATAATGGATCATCATGAAGAATTATTTCAATATCATTATGCAAATTATTAGTAAATGACTACAATTTACCACAAAACCAATGAAGAAATTGTGACTGGGTTGTACTAGGCTCTTCCTTTATGCCTCTGGTTATAGGTTGTCTAGAAATTAATCTTCTGGTTCTAATCAGACAAACCTTACTAAAGCTTAACAGGAATTGCCTTCTCAGACTAATGTTCACTGTTAAAATAAATCCATCCTGGGCGGGCCATGGTGTCTCAGCAGGCAGAGTTCTCACCTGCCATGCCAGAGTCCTAGGTTCATTTCCCGGTGCCTGCCCATGCAAAAAATAATAATAATAACAATAAATAAATAAATAAATAAATAAATAAATAAACAAATAAATAAATACATACTGGAAGCAAATAATCTATCCTTGCTTTCCCTCTTTCTCTTAATTTAAGAACTGTGAATGAGTGAGCTAAGTGTACAGAAAACAGAAAAGGTACAGTGTTGGAGACACATTCAAGAAAATATATATGGATATACATATAAACCCACAAAGTATTTCCTAAAGATGCTGGTGCTGTACAGTTTATATTCATTTTCACTCAATAATGAGGACAGAAATTAATTTGATTTCATATCATATCTTACTGGTTACTCAATATTAACAATGCATGGGGTCAATAGTGAAGCCTGATATATATGAATATAATTCTGCAACTTGGAAGAAATAAAGAGAGAAATGGAGGGAGAAATAGCATTTTGGAGCATATAATGAAAAGATACATATAACTTTAATCCAAGGATTGCTTCCAGGCTCTGATGCAAGGAAGGGAAAAATCACCAGGAATTTTGGATTAGTGGAATTAGTGAAATCAATTTTATGCTGAAAAACTGATTTTCTTGCCTTATGTTATTTGCTGGTCAGCATGCCAATACATTTGGTAGATTACTACATCCTTACAATTACCTCTCTATAAGAGTTATTTCGCTAAGATCAGATCATTATTTTACTGTACTCTTTTTAATCAGGGAATTTTATTTACTGCTTGTACAAGAAGAGATGATGATATTACCTCCCATTTTTGTTCTGCTTATAAATATGAACTATGTTGCTCAACATTTCATCCCAGGCCATCTTTGAGTGAGAGAACCAGTAAGGAACAGAAATATTTATAGGACAAGAGGAGTGATAGGAGGATATACTACAATAATGGGTTTCCTTTTCACAATCCTTCCTATTCAAATTTATCACAGTCCTTATCTCAACTTGCATTTTAGGTATATGTAATTACTTTATAGGGACATGAAATGAAGATTCCACTGCATCCCAACTTTCCACAACTTTTTCATAATTTCCTCTACGCTCAATGGAGAAGGAAAGAAAATTATAGGCTTATTTTTGATGATGTAAAAGACAGGTAATTTTAATAAATTTCATGTTAGTATAATTCTAAAATTTACCATAGAATTAAGGCCATACAAACTTTACTTGAGTTATTTGATTGCACTGCACAATTGACTACATTGTTACAATGTGCTAAAATCTTTTGCACTACAATCTGACTGTATTACTCAGGGTTCTGTAGAGAAACAGAATCAACTGGAGATATCTGTAAATATAAAATTTATAAAAGTGTCTCACACAACCATGGAGATATAAAAATCCAAGATCTTTAGGGCAGGCCATGAATTAGCAGCTCCAATGAGGGTCCTTAATAAACTCTCAGGAGAGGTTGGCTGGCTAAAGCAGAAAGAGCAATCGTCTCTTCTGAATCCTCCTTAAAAGCCTTCCAGTGATTACATTAAGCATCACCCATTGCGGACTACACTACTCTTAGCTGATTGCATTTGCTAAGAGATGCAGCCAACGTGGTCATGATTTAAGTCCATGAAATGTCCTCATAGCAACAGACAGTCTAGTGCTTACCTGACCAGACAGCTGGGCACCAGCACCTGCCCAAATTGACGCATGAACCTGGCCATCAGGTGACCCTAATTCATTCACCACTTTGTAAGCATAAGTGTATCTGTTCTCAATTATGGGGCAATTATTTCAAACTTTCTTTCAGTTTGATGAAGAGCTAAATGTTAGTGTATATCCAAAGTAAGTTTTCTTTGGAAGAATTTACATTTGCAAATATTTGTTATATTTCTAGAGTAAGTGGGGAAGAACTTTAAAATCACTTTAGCCCTTCTCTAAAATATTCTCCTAAACTCTTCCTCTAATCCTCTCTGGGACTAACTGAATTGCCATCAGTCTCAAGGTCATCATTACAAAATATCATTGCCTCTTTTGTTATGTTTCCAAGGGCTTACAGTTTCTGATGGAAGCAACTTAATTCCAAGTAACTTAATATTTTATACTTAATATGTTTGGCTGCTTCATGTTGGTGCTTGTTGCTTCTTATTTATTCACTCTGCTTTTTTGCTTGTTTTATTTTTCCCATTAAGTTACTTTCCCTCTTTTCTTCCCTCTCTCTTAGTTTTCAATCCTTTCACTTATTTCCAATAGTTCCCCACATTTTATTGAGACATATTCCAGCTTTGAAATTTGTCATTTCACTCTCCCCAATTTCCTTGCTCTTAAGACACACTATGATGGCCTATTAATTTTCCCTTGGGATATCCTTTCACTGTGGTTGGTTGGAAAAGAGGACAAAAAAGATAATCCTGAAGTAAGCAACGCAACATGAAACATTCCATTGAATCCAGGAGGAAAGAAAGCAGTAGGTTTCTTCACTTCAAAAGAACCCTCTTTGCACTGGGCTACCAAGGACACTAGCAGAATTGTCAAATGAGATTTGTCCTATTTTTATCCTCACGAATGACAACAAAATAGTAAACTCTGTTAAATGAAATGTCTGAAGTATAGCATGGAAAACTGAACAATGTTTTAAATATTCTCTTTTTTCAAAGTTTTATAAGAAATCACTGATATATTCATAACCAACATTCATTTCTTTTCATGGAGTAGAAAATAAGTAACAATATCACAACAGATTGCTAATATTTTAATGATTGTCTATTGTTATAAATAATCCTATTTATGTCACTTCTATTCCACACTTCACTGTATTGGCTCAGGAATTAAAAACAAAACATCCCTGAAGGAATTTTATAGTATATGTTATAAGGAAATTTTGGACTGGTTGTTCGGGGATTAATGGTGTTATCTCCAAGAACAGGAAAATGGAAAATGATGGAAACTTGATCAAGTTGAAAGAAAATATAACCAAGAGGTAATCTGAAAAGTCACAAATTGAACAAACTAACTTTGTAATGAACATGTCAATTTATTAGGAAAATAGAACTGAAGAGAAATTCATGTCACACCTAATGGATTATAATCCAAATGTGAGAGAGGAAATGAAATAGAATTCACAAAATATTGAAATGTATTTTATAAAGTAAAACTAAGATTTTGGGAACCATCTATTCGAATGCAATTATATTAAAAAGACAGGACTACGAACTATAATTAGTCAACCCTTCTGAGTTTTTCTATTTCTACTTTTCCAAGTTTCTCCACCATTCTATGACTATGGTCTCCTAGACCAAACTACTGACCTAATATTTTTCATCTCTTCTGTGACTTTTAAATAGGTTTCACAAACACATTTAATCTGTTGTGTGCATCCTATTAATGGTAGTAGCTTCTTTGCAAGTTCTGCTGAGGACTTAGAGGAAATGTGTGTGATCAGGAAAAAATAATAACATGGGTCATGAATTAGTGAAGCCAAAATGAGGGTACACCACATACATACTTTAGATTGTAACTAATGTCAGAATATGATTTCTTTTTTATCAGTATTTTTTATTGAGAAATCTTCACACGCATACATTCCATACATGGTATACAACTAATGGCTCACAATATCATCACATGGTTGTGTATTCATCACCATGATCACTTCTTAGAAATGATCTGTGTATTAGCTAGGGTCCTCTAGAAAACAGAATCAGCAAGAGATATCCATAGATATAAAATTTATAAGAGTGTCTCATGTAACTGTTGGACTATAGAGTCCAAGGACTGTAGGGCAGGCTCCAAACCAGTAACTCCAATGTAAGTCCACAACAAACTCTCAGGAGAGATTGCCTGAGCAACCATGGGAATGTAAGGGTCCAAGGTCTGTAGGGCAGACCAAAAGCTGGTAACTCTGATGAAGGTTCATGAACTCTCAGGAGAAGCTGTCTGGACAACTGTGGGAATGGAAGAGTTTAAATCATTAGGGCAGACTTTGAAGCTGATGACTCTAATGAAAGGTCCGGATGAACTCCACAGGAGAGGCTTATTGGCTGAAGGAGGAAGAGTGACTGTCTCTTCTGAATCTTTCTTAAAAGCCTCCCAATGATTAGAATAAGCATCACTCATTGCAGAAGACACTGCCTTTAGCTGATTACAAACTCAATTAGCTGTGGATAGAGATGATGTAATCATGATTTAAGTCCATAAAGTGTCCTCAGAACAACAGACAAGCCAGCACTTGCCCAACCAGATGACCAGGCACCACCACCTAGCCAAGTTGACAAATGAACTGGATCCATGATGATCTGCATCACTCCAAAAAGTGAAAATAAAATGAAAAACAAAAACTCATACATTCCATGCACTTTACCCCTCCGCCTCATTGACCACCAGTATTTTCATCTACCCAATTTATTTTATCTATTGTCTTGCCTACTATTTATTTTATTAATTCATGTTTTAACTCATCTGTCCATATCCTGGGTAAAAGGAGCTTCTGACACAAGGCTCCCACAACCACACAGTCACACTGCAGATGCTATATCTTCAAGATGCTATATCTTCAAGAATCAAGGCCAATGAAACACAGCTCAACAAATTTCAGGTACTTACTTCCACTCACTCCAAATCACCATAAACTAAAAAGCTAAAAAGGGGATATCTATCTATCTATCTATCTATCTATCTATCTATCTATCTATCTATCTATCTATCTATCCACTCTTGATTAAATCACATCTCCAGGAAGATGATCTGATTACAGTTTTAAGCATACAATATTGAATAGGGATTATTCTGCCTTTACAAAGTGGGATTTTGATTAAAACATGACTTTTCTAGGGGATATACATCCTTTCAAACCAGCACACCCTGCATTCTTATATCCATTAGTTCTATCCAGATCAGCTTCATTCATAACTCTACTCAAAGTCTGATCACCTTTTCAACTTTTTAAACAGTTCCTGTATGGGATAGTGCTGACTTTCATGCCTAAAAAGCTTTAACTCTAAGTCTCATGTGTCACATAAAAGCCCCAAGAAACAGGAACCACCATTTTATATAGAGACAACTCAGTATCTCAGCGTCTAGAATTAACTCTTACACATCCTGAACATATGTGACGACTATAGGAGCTTGCAATGTAGGACCCTTTATAATAGACCACAGCCTGATAACCCATGCTCTTGGCTTTAATTCACTTTGTTTTTGTATCAGTTAGTCCACAGGAGTGAGGCATGATAATATTTGTCTTTTTATTCCTGACATTTCATTCAACATACAGTCCTTAAGGTTCATTCACCTAGTGCATGCCTCAAACTTCATTCCTTCTTGTGGCCACTCAGGAGTCCATTGTATGTATACACCATAGGTTCCCCTTCCTTTCCTCAGTTGTTATACCTTTAGGCTACCTCCACCCATTGTAGATCAGGAACACTGCCACCATAAAGACCCGTGATCAAATGTCCATTCCTGTCTCCACACTCAGTTCCCCTATGTATATGCTGAGCAATGGGGTTTCAGGAGCATATGATAAACCCACCCCTAGCCACTGTGGACCCACCACACTACCCTCCAAGGGGTTGCAACTCTCAGTTTCCCTACCAACAATGAATAGGTGCATTTCTTTCTCTGCATTTTCTCTAGCACTTGTTTTACTCTGTTACTTTTTAAGCAGTTTTATTCTCACAACATACAATCGAACCTAAGTGTATAGACATGCCTTCGTCACTGTGCTGTATCTGAAGACACTTCCTTTTCTTCCATAAAGAATGAATACCTCTTTCCCATGCCTTGTTCCCACCTGTTAACATTCAGTTTGGCATAAGTTTTGGCATAAGTTTCACATTAAGTAGTTTCACATTCAGTGAAAGCATATTACAATGCTACTGTTAGCTATAGGCCCTAGTGACTTGATTGTATTTTTTCCCATATACCGTCCATTTTCAACACCCTGCCATGCTGACATTCATTTGTTGTCCCTCATACACAAACGATTTTTAATTTGTACATTTAATCATCATCATTGTCCACCCACTCTAGATGTTCCTAAATTATCCTGTCTTTAACTTTCCTTCTGGTTTCACAAGTGCTCCCAGCCTTTCTCCCTCTATCATACTCACATTCAGCTTCATCCAATGTATTTATATTATTTTGCTACAATCAAGTAGTATTATGCTCTCCATTTCTGAATTTTTAGAATAAGTCCAGTTGCACAATCTGTATTCCTTCAGCACCAATTGCACAACCTCTCCCCTATTTCTTTCTCTTAATAACCTTTGCTCTTAACTCCAATTCTCAAAGTTCATTCATGAAGGTTAGTTCATATTAGTGAGACCATATAGTATTTGTCCTTTTATTTCTGGCTAATTTCACTCAGTATAATGTCCTCAAGGTTCATCCTTCTTGTTACATGCTTCATGACTTTATTCTGTCTTACACCTACATAATATTCCATCATATGTATATATCACAGCTTGTTTAGCCATTCAGCTGTTGATGGACATTTGGGCTGTTCCCATCTATTGGTAATCCTAAATAATGCCACTATAAATATTGGTGTGCAGATATCTGTTTGTGTCCTTGTATTCATCCTCTGACTAGATATCTAACAATTGGATTTTTGGGTCATATGGCAATTCTATATTTAGCTTCCTTGATGAACCACCAAACTGGCTTCCAGAGTGGTTGCACCATTTTACATTTCCACCTTCAGTAGATAAGTTTGCCTCTTTCTCCACATCCTCTCCAACACTTGCTGTTTTCTGCTTTCTTTCTTTCTTTCTTTTTTTTTTTTTGATAAATGGCCATTCTACTGGGTGTCAGAGGTTATCTCATTGTGATTTTGATTTGCATTTTTCTAATAGCCATTGAAGCTGAGTATCTCTTCATGTGCCTTTTAGCCATTTGTATTTCCTCTTCTGTGAAATGTGTGTTCATGTATTTTGCCCATTTTTTTAATTGGATTGTTTATCTTTTTATTGTCGAGTTGAAGAATCTCTTCATATATTCTGGATACTAAACCCTTGACTGATGTGTGGTTTCCCAATACTGTATCCCATTGTGTAGGCTGCATTTTTACTTTCTTGACAAAGTTCTTTGATGCACAAGTGTTTAATTTAGTTCTCATTTTTCAATTTATTTCTTCAAAGCTCATGTTTTGGGTGTAAGGTCTAGGAAACTGCATCTTATTGCAAGTTTTATAAGATATTTCCCTACATTTTCTTCTAAAAGTTTATGGTCATAGGTATAATATTTTAAGTCTTTGATCCCTTTTGAGTTCATTTTTTTTGTACAGGGTGTGAGATATGGACAGTTCTCATTATTTTGCTTTACGGATATCCAGTAATCCAAGCACTATTTATTGAAGAGGCTACTCTGTCCCAGGAGGTTTGGCTTGACTGCCTTATCAAAGATCAGTTGTCCATAGATGAATGGGTGTATTTCTGAACTCTCTATTAAGTTCCATTGGTCAATTTATCTATCTTTATGCCAGTCCCATGCTGTTTTGATCACTATAGCTTTGCAATATGCTTTAAAGTCAGGTAGTGTTGGACCTCCCCCCCCACTTCATTTTTTTCTCAAAATATTTTTAGCTATTTGGGACACCCTTCCCTTCCAAATAAGTTTGGTTATTGGTTTTTCTAGTGCAGGAATGTAAGTTTTGGGATATTAATTTATATTACATTGAATCTATAAATCAATTTGGGTAGAATTGATATCTTAACCATATTTAATCTTCCAGTCCATGAACACGGTATGCCCTTCCATTTATTTAGGACTTACATGAATTCTTTTAGCAATTTCTTGTGGTTTTCTGCATATAAACTTAGTTTATTGGGTCTTTTGTATCATTAGCAGGATTCCCTAAATATTTTATTTTCTTTGGTTGCTATTGTTTTTTTTTTTTTTTAATTAACTATCTCCTCAGATTGCTCATTTCTAGTTGTGTCAATTTGAAATGATGTATTTGTACCCTAGAAAAGCCGTGTTTTAATCCTAATTCCATTTTGTAAAGGCAGTTGTTTCTTCTAATTCCTATTCAGCATTCTATGTTTGAAACCATAGTTAGATGATTTCCCTGGAGATGTGATGCAATCCAGAGTGGTTGTTAAGTTGGATGAGGTGACAACATGTCTCCACCCATTTGGGTGAGTCTTGATTAGTTTCTGAAGTCCTATAAAAGAGGAAACATTTTGGAGAATGAGAGTCTCAGAGAGAATAGAGCAAAACGACATAGCCACAAGAAGCAGTGTCCACCAGCCAGTGACCTTTGGAGATGAAGATTGAAGATGCTTCCTGGAGAGCTTCATGAAATAGGAAGCCAGGAGAAGAAGCTAGCAGATGATGCTGTATTGACCATGTGCCTTCTAGATGAGAGAGGAACCCTGACTGTGTTCACCATGTGCCTTTACAAATGAAAGAGAAACTCTGTGTTCACCATGTGCCCTTCCACTTTAGAGAGAAACCCTGAACTTTATCAGCCTTCTTGAACCAAGGTATCTTTTCCTGGTTGCCTTAAATTGGACATTTCTATAAACTTGTTTTAATTGGGACATTTTCTCAGCCTTAGAGCTGTAAAATAGCAATTTATTAACTCCCCCTTTAAAAAGCCATTCTGTTTCTGGTATATTTCATTCCAGCAACTAGGAAACTAGAACACTAGTGTATAGAAACACTACTGATTGTGGGGTGTCGGCTTTATGCCCTGCCACTTTGCTGTACTCATTTATTAGCTCTAGTAGCTTTGCTGTAGATTTTTGGCATATAGTATCATATCATCTGGAAATTATGAGAGCTTTCCTTCTTTCTTTCCAATTTGAATGCCTTTTATTTCTTTTTCTTGTCTAATTGCTTGGGTCAGAACTTCTAGCACAATGTTGAATAACAATGATGACAGTGTGCATTCTTGCCTTGTTCCTGATCTTGAAGAAAAATCTTTCAGTCTTTACTGATTGAGGATGTTGTTAGCTGTTGATTTTTCATATATTTATATATATATATGTATTGAAGTTGAGAAAGTTCCCTTCTATTCCTATCCTTTGAAATGTTTTCATTAAGAAAGGATGTTGACTTTTGTCAAATGTCTTTTCTACATCAATCAAGATGATCATGTGCTCTTTTTGCTTTGATTTGTTGATATGGTGTGCTGCATTAATTGATTTTCTTATGTTGAACCCTTGCATACCTGGAATAAATCTTACTTGGTCATGGTGCATAATTCTTTTAATGTGCTGTGACATTCAATTTACAAATATTTTGTTCAAGATTTTTGCATCTATATTCATTAGAGAGATTGGTCTGTAATTTTCTTTTCTTGTAGTATCTTTGTCTGGTTTTAGTATTAGGGTGATGTTGGCTTCATAGAATGAGTTAGGTAGCTTACTGTCCTCTTCCATTTTTTTTAAAGAGTTTGCCAGTACTGGCACTAATTCTTTCTTGAATGCTTGGTAGAATTCACATGTGAAGCCATTTGGTTCTGGACTTTTACTTTTTAGGGAGCTTCTTGATGACTGATTCAATCTCCTTACTTGTGCATGAGTTGTTGAGGTCAAGTATTTCTTCTTGAGTCAGTGTTGGTTGTTCATGCCTTTCTAGGAAGTTGTCCTTTTAATTGATGTTGTCTAATTTATTAGCATATACTTGCTTATAGTATCCCCTCATTACTTCCTTCATTTCTGTGGGTTCAGTTGTTATCTCTTTTCATTTCTGATTTTATTTATTTGCATTGTCTCTCTTTTTTTTTGTCAGCCTAGCTAGGAGCCCATTGATTTTTTTTCAAAGAACTAGCATCTGGTTTTGTTGATTTTTCTCAATTGTTTTCATGTTCTTAATAATTTCATTTATTTCTACTCAAATCTTCATTATTTCTTTCCTTTTGTCTCCTGTGTGGTTAGTTTGCTATTCCTTTTATAGCTCTTCCAAGTAAGCAGGTAATTCCTCAATTTTTGCTCTTTCTTTTTTTTTCTAATACAGGCATTTAAGGCAACAAATTTCCCTCTTAGCACTGCCTTTGCTACATCATGTACAATTTGATGTGTTGTGTTTTCATTTTCATTTGTCTCAAGATATTTACTAATTTCTTCTGTAATTTCTACCTTGACCCACTGGTCTATTAAAAGTCTGTTCTTTAGCTTCCATATTATTGGTGAATTTTATGGCCCTCTGCTTGTTATTTCCACCATCTGCTTGATTTCCAACATAATTACATTATGATCTGAGGAAGTGTTTTGTATGATTTCAATCCTCTTCAATTTATTGAGACTTGCTTTGTGACACAGCGTATGGTCTATCCTTGAGAATGATCCATGACCACTTGAGAAAAATGCATATCCTGCTGTTGTGAGGTGTAATGTTCTGTAATAGTCTGCTAAATCTAGTTCATTTACTGTATTATCAAATTTTTTGTAAATTTATTGTAAATTAAAATTAAAAAGTTTATTGTAAATTAAAATTCTTTGTTTCTTTGTTGAGCCTCTATCTAGATGTTCTATCTATTGATGAGAGCTGGGAATTGAAGTCTCCAACTATTACTGTAGAGGTGTCTATTTCTTCCTTCAGTACTGTCAGTGTTTGCCTTTTGTACTTTGGAGCACTCTGTTTTGGTGCATAAAATATTTGTGATTGTTATGTCTTCTTGTTGAATTGTTCCTTTTATTAATATATAGTGTCTTTCTTTTTCTCATTAAATTGTTTTACATTTGAAGTCTAATTTGTTAGGTACTAGTATAGCTACCCCTGCTGCTTTCTGATTGTTGTTTGCATGATATACCTTTTCCCAACCTTTCAGTTTCAACCTAATTTTGTCCTTGGGTCTAAAATGAGTCTCCTGTAGACAGCATATAGTTGGGTCCTGTTTCTAATCCATACTGCCAGTCTCCATCTTTTGACTAGGGAGTTTAATCCATTAACATTTAGTGTTATAACTATAAAGGCAGTACTTTTTTTCTACCATTTTACCTTTGGATTTTATATGCCATATCTATTTTCTTTTCTTTTTCTACCTGTCCTGATTGTCTTCATTTCTACACTCTTCTCCAGAACTGTCTCTCTCCTGCCTTTTCTTATCTGCCTGTAATGTTCCCTTTAGCATTTCTTGAAGAGCCAATCTCTTGGTAACACATTCTCTCAGTGATTATTTGTCTAAAAATATTTTAATCTCCCCATCATTTTTGAAGAATAATTTTGCTGCATATAGAATTCTTGGTTGGCAGTTTTTCTCTTTTAGAAACTTAAAAATATCACACCACTGCCTTCTCACTTCCAAGCTTTCTGCTGAGAAATACACACACAGTCTTACTGGGCTTCCACTTTGTGTGATTGCTTTTTTTTTACTGCTTATCTGACAATCTGATTAGTAAGTGTCTTGTAGTATGTTTATTTGGATCTATTTTGGGGTATGCTGCACATCATGGATCTGTAATTTTATGTCTTTTATAAGAGATGTGTAATTTTAAGTCATTATTTCCTCCACTAGTCTTTCTCTTCCTTTTCTCTTCTCTTCTTCTGGGACACCCACAAAATATATATTTATGTACTTCTTGTTGTCATTCAGTTCCTTGAAATCTTGCCCACCATTTTTCCATTCTTTTCCCTATATTTTATTTTCCCTGTATTTTCTTTTAGTGTCATATTTCAGAGTCCAGTCCTCCAGTTCACTAATCTTTTCTTCTATTTCTTCAAATCTATTGTTGTATATTCCCATTGTTTTTCATCTCTTCTCTTATGCCTTTCATTTCCATAAGTTCTGTGATTTGTTTCTTCAAACTTTTGAGTTCGTTTTGTTCACCCAATGTTTTCTTTATATCCTCCTTCAACTCACTGGTTTGATTTTTGATGATACTTTTGATGGATGTTCAAACAACCTGAATTAGTTGTTTCACCTCCTGCATCTCATTTGAATTGCTGATTTGTTCCTTTGACAGAGCCTTATCTTCAATTTTCTTAGTTTGACTTATTTTTTCGTTAGTGTCTAGGTGCTTGATTTCCTTAATTAGTTTATTTTGGAGGTCATTTTCACCCTTTTAGCTAGGATTTTCTTACTGTATGGCTTTTTTCTCTATCTGTTCTTTGACATTCAATTCAGTTAACTATCATAGGTTTTGCCTAACTGATCAGAATGCCTGTTTTTCAGTTCTTGTTTTTCTGTTCCTTGCCCTGCATATATGTGTTTTTTTTTCAGGAGGGTTGCCTCAGACCAGACTTGCCTCCTCTCTGGAGGAAAGATTCACCACCATCTGTTTTGCCTGATGCTGAGATCCAGCAGGTTGTCAGACTTTCCTATGAAGCCTCTAGACTCTGTACTTTTCCTATCCTGCCCAGCATATGGTACTTCTCTACCCATGGGCTTCCCACTAGCAGAAAGTGAAGTGGTACATTTAATTTCAGCAGACTCTCCTGCTGGGGGCATAGTTGAGATAGAGGTGAGGTTGTAGGTTGGCATTAATTGCTTCAGTTTTCCAGTCCCTGGGGCCTGAATTTCTTGAAGAAGGGATCTCACTTGAGCTGGGACTAACCTTTCTCTTGGGGAAGGTACAGAATTTAAGGAATTAATTCCTTTCACCTGACTAGTTACTTTTTCTCTCAACCTTAATTCCAAACTTGCCTGAGGCAGTGCTGGGGTCTGAGAAGATTTCGAGTTCTATCTAATGAGCTGCTAAGGAGTAGAAAAAAAACAAAAAACAAACAAACAAAAAGAATAAATAAAAACATAAACAAGGCCTTTTCAGAGGACTGTACATGGTTCTGTGTTTCTCCAGGCTGTATGTGCCCCCTTTTCTTGGATCCCACCCTTTCCAGTGTTTTGTGCTGTTCAGCTCAGAAAGCCTCTGTTTTTCTTCCATTAACCTCACCCCCTCTCTTTTAAAAGTAATATCTTTAGGGCTTATTATGGGTGTATCTATGCTGGAGGTCTAGTTTCAGTAGTCAGAATTTGTTAATTAATTCCACAATTGGAGCTTGGTTGAACTAAACCTTTGCTGCTAGTAAAGTCTATTTCCTTTCCCCAAATACCTGTTGGGGAGAGGTGCATTTGGGGGACTTACAGTATTGTGCGGGGTCTCAGCATGTCTACTGAGTCCAGACTGGTGTACGCCGTGTGTCCAGTCACTGATGTAGCCCCAGCAGTTGTTCTGTGCTATTCCTGGCTATTTATCATCTGCTCTAGAAGACACACTAAATTCTACACTTCATTAAGCCTCCATGTTGCTCTTCCCTTGGAAGATCAGATCAGAATATATTTTAACCCAGTATTCAATTGGTGAGTCATAATAATATTTGGGAAATTATTTTGGATTATTTTGTAAAAGATTGACAAATAGAACTAGCAAGAAAATGTGAGATACAGAAAAATGCATTTTATATAATAAAATCAGATATACTTTCTAATTTAAGCACATTTGAGTTATGAAAATTGAGAACTGAATTATACTGAAGAAAACTACTATTGAATATATACAACTGAAATTTAGCATAGCATCTATGAGATCCTTTCTCTTAAATGTCCAATATGTTAAAATAAATGTATGTATATATGTATAAGCACACATTAAAATATATATGCAGTTTTGCAGTTCTATCTGCAGATCTTTAGGATAATTTTGTTAATTTCTACTTGCTTGAGTTTCACCTTTATATTCAAAAACAAAGCTTCTTTCACAAAGGCGAATGCTAGCAATTTTTATATGTTTCTTCTTCATGTTGCTATGCATCAAACTTAATCTCTGGGGTCAGTTTAAAATTTTATGTTTCTGATGCTGTATGACAAATTGCACTGCAAATGCCTTTCAATGTACTCATATCAAATGAGTGCAGGCTAGTGTTTCAATATAGGAAACAATTCAATTCTAAACATAGCTCACGGAGATTTCAATATTGAAAAACTTCTGTTGTCTTTTAGCAAACCACTGAAGTGAAATTAGTGGCTGGGAAAACTGCCAGGCAAACAAGAATACAAACCAAACTCCTTTAAACCATAGAATTACATCAAAGTAAGGATAATTACAACTTGTCATATCCTGGTCCTACTGGCCACTTCAACTCTGCCCTGACAGAGACTCTCAATTTCTAAAATAACAAACTCGGTTAATTTTGGTTTTAAGAAAATCTACATTTTCCAATACTGTTATGTTCAGAGTCAATATCCTTCTCTATGTTATATTATATATTTAAGTTATCACTGCATAGTCACATCTGTCATATACACAAGCATACATTGTATAAATATTTCAAATTAATAATAAATTTTAAAAGCCAGTGGTGAAAACCTAAGGGAGTTGAAATCAAAAATAGGATAATGGCAAAGATGTCCATCTTAACCAATTATTTTAACAGAGATATGACCGTGATAGCGAATATAGTTAGGAAAACAACATATCAATATTGTTTGATGTAAAATTTGAGTTTGTATAATAAATTCATAGATTTACTACTTTGCATGAATTATGTCTATTTAATATATATATATATTGAAAGACTTTCCATTGTCCTTTAAACTCTTGGCTTATGGATAGTCAATAGCTAACTCTCTCACAGGAAGCATATATTAAATTTCTTGGCTAAACTACATGTGGATGGGTAAATCTTCACATTTCACATTCCTGAATGAGTCTAAGGCACATGCTCTCTTACATCATTAATTATAAAATATTTATAATCAAGATTCCTGATGATTTGAGTTATTTTTTTCATTGTCTTCACAATTTCTAATACAGCACAATTTGGTTCAGATACTCATAGTATAATTTTAAAATAGTCTGCTCCTTTAAAAGAAAGTACAGTTTTGTAAAACACTCAGTTGTATAGGGACACAAATGGAAAATGTCTCTGACCAAAATTAATTCAGTGTGCATGCCAGCCAATTTGTAACCAGAACAATAAATAACTGCTGACACTAAATTTTGATGGGACATATTTTACCCGATAAAAACTAGAAGTCATGATGCTTTTAAGACAGCTATTGGCAGAGCCGAATTTTGCTGTAAAATAACTTAGCTAAGACATTTGAAGCAATTAATTCATTAAAGGTGAACATTTATCAGCCTAAACAGGACATTTCTCTTCCCTTTAAATAAGAAACAGATTTTCCCAACCTATTAGATTCTCCAAATATTTTATTGTTTAGATTTGGTGCATCAAAAACACCAATAAAAAGATTTTCAGGGGATATTTATTGCCCACTTTTCTTGGCATAAAAATATTTCAAATTTGAGTAAGTTGCAAATAAATAAGAGGGACTACTATTCCTACAGAGATCATACCTAAGTTCAAAAAAAACCCTGATAATCTGTGTCCTTCTCGATGGTTTAATTTTACAAAAAGCAAAGGATTAACTCACAATATATTTTTATTTTAATTTAATTTACACAGATTATGGAAAATAGTTGCCACATTAATCAATCATTTCCTAATGAATAATGGCTACAGTGTTTTATCAGTTACTGTAATTCACAGAACTTCCTGTTGCAAATATAGACTGTATATGTAGGTCTTGAAGTTTTTAACAATATTCTAGTGTTTCCTAAAATTTGATTTCTTAAAATTTCATTAACTGCAGCTAAATTTCTATTCATGTGCTTTCTTAAAAATTAAACAACAATACAAATAAACTTTGGGTATCGTCTATGCTGTTTCTTATGACATATTCGTTGAATTCTAAAAATGAATTAATTATAGAAATATAGATAAGATTAATCATGGCTATACTTTGTCTACTAGGGGATATTTTACTCATACCATAGATATTAGCAAATATTTATTATCTGGTTATTAATTTAAGTTTGGGTCCAAAACAGGAGCTATTGTTGTGAAATCTGTCTTCTAAATGATAAACAAATACAGAAATTGAGTAATTGAAGAGACTACGTATTTACATTTTAGTGATACATTTTAAGGATAAGGAGGGAGACATGTGAGTGGCTCGTGTATTTGGAGGAGGGGAATTATTCTTGAATGAATGGTCAATTGCAATGCGCCTGAAGAAGCGATAATTGAGGTAAGAATCAAGAGGTGATATTGGCCAAGTCACAAGCAAAAAGAAAGAGAGAAAGAAAAAGAGTAACTCAAGGAAAAGTAAAAAGAAATCCAAACATGCAGAAGAGGGAGATTTCTTGTGGTATTTGAGAAACAAAGCAACACGTGTGACTGAAGTGGAAAGAACACCAGCTCTTGACACACACTGAAGTAGAGAATTAAGGAGGAGAATGTTCACAGTGGGGCTTGTAGACCATGATGGTTTTTCTTTGGCATTCTGTTTTCTTCTTCAGGTTCACTTTAATACAGGGTATAAATGCAAACTTCCTACTGTTGGTTAGAATTGATGTCATACTAAAAATCATACCTTCAGATCTAGACATGATACTGCTACATACATGCTACCAGGAGATGATTTTCCCCAGCTCTACCTAATATATAACCTTAAGCAGGATAGGATGCAATAAAGTTAATCTTTGAAGACAGGAATATGATGAAAATACTTGCATAAAGACTATATCATGTTTCTGTTTTCTTAGAAGAATTTTCAAATCTTAAAATGCCAAATCCTGAATAGGATACAAGGTAATATTTTGAATGAGATATATTTATTTGAGGACAGGATGTTGAGAAATTGTGTATTCTATCAATAGAAAAGATTTTTTAAATTTTCTTTTTAAACTTTGATGTGAAATCAAAGTTAGATTTCCACATAACTTTGCTATGTGGAAATGCAAAATATTTGTTATTGGAAATCAATATCTTATATTAAGCAGTGTAAAGAAATAAACAGTAAGAAAAATTAATTTACAAATGTGTTATTTATTGAAGAAAAAGGAAATATGATCAATATTAAGTTTTTGAATATAGATACTTTGCTAGAACTTAGAAAAGTCTGCCAAACAGAATACGTACACCTTCAAATGACACCAAATCAGTGCAAAATGCTGAGTCAGGAGCATGCAATTTCAGAATTTCAATGTGAAAATAACTCAGAATGATGGAAATCAAAATGGTTGAGGTAATTTCAAGCAGAATGATGTGCTTCATTTTTTATCTTCTTGTAACATATGCTTTTAAGAACATTAAAAACCACTAGCCTAGTATATTTCGCTTTTCAGCATTTGACTTCATGCTAATATATAAATATTTCATCCTATAATTTTTTCTCTTTCATTTGAATTAGCCGAATATACATTTTTAACTCATTTGTTATTTTTACTTCAATAATAATCTATCAGCACCTATTTTTCTTCCTCTCCTGACACATTTTTGCTTTCTTGCACCTTATCAGAGAATATGAAGTCAAAGCTCTGAAGAGATGTCTTTTTGTCTCCTATAGAACTGAGTCACTCATTTTAGAATTCTTCCATCTAGCATAAGAATGGAGTGAAAAGATTATAATCTCATTTTAAATATAAAACTATTATCCTTTAGGAGCTCCTGTCTCCTTTTTAACTTGATCCTCCTAGGCATATTTTCTGCTTTTTTTCAAGCTTCCTTTCTGGTTGACCAGAAAGTGCTAGAACACTTTGTATGCTCCCTGTTTGCCCAGACCTTCTCATCTGATTTTAAAAATTATTTTATTTAATTATTTTGCAAAAGAAATTAAGTGCTTCAATGACATTTAAGAAAATAGCAATGGGCACATTTTGTTTAACGGCATTGATAGTTATAAAATTTTAGAGAAATTACATAATTCTCCCTTGTTCTACTCTTTTTTTCTGTGGGGAGAATAATCAAAATTTCATATATACTCTTATACCACTATTAATTCTTTATTTTATCACTTAATTATTTAACATCTCTTAAATATTAGGAAGCCAAATGCAAACACATAATAAAGGTGCAATTGTTTATAGGCTATTGAAAATAACAATATAAAGAATATTCACTATATCCTTACATGTGAAACTAAACAGTGACGCTATCACCACAAGTTATAAACCCATATGAATCTAAACCTTTCCTTGATGGAATGTAAGTAATAATTTATCATTTAATCCACTTGTAGATGGGTAAGAGGAAAGTTTTAAATACGTAACAGAGCTATATTTAATCATATACTTGTATGTATTCATATTTTTCCAATAGTTTCTATAGTAAGCAAAATTTTTATTACTTTTAAACAAAATAGTTACATGGCAATTTTCAATGGAGTCTATATTATCTCTAGATGTTTTCTTTGATTTTTATATAAGATACCTTGCATGTAGTTACTCATTTGAATTATTTTTATTTTATAAATTATCCTGTTAAATTTATATATATATATATTCAAACTAGAGTCTAAATTTATAAATTGCTTCCACTGCCTACACAGTCCATTAAGGGATGCTTTCATTAATGTTGGATATTTTCTTTCTAAATTCCATTCCTGAAAGTGAGATTTCCTTGACAAATTTTTATGTAATACCCACTCCATGCTAGTCGTTATGATGCATGATCTGAGACATTTATTTTTGTTTAACAATTTTAATGGATAGAATATTTATTTAAATAAATTTGTGTAAATAACCGCATATACTTAAATAGGAACTAAATATTAGTTTTATATGGTGACATCATTGAAAGCCAC
Source organism: Tamandua tetradactyla (assembly GCF_023851605.1). Taxonomy (NCBI): domain Eukaryota; kingdom Metazoa; phylum Chordata; class Mammalia; order Pilosa; family Myrmecophagidae; genus Tamandua; species Tamandua tetradactyla. Next base: position 34,564,659 of record NC_135348.1, on the reverse strand, counting down.
CGTTAAGAAAAGTAGGATTAATTAAATTTAAAATCTCTTAAACAATTCTTGTGCATAATTCAACTTCATAGTTGAGTTTTGAAACTTGTCCTTACACTGTAATTTTTCCTTTTTTAAGTCACTAACAAAAAAAGAGAAAATTTTGCATGGCTTTTTATTTTGCCTTAGGTTTTCTCTAAAATTTTCCAAACCACATATAGTTCATTTATTAATTTATTGAATAACATATATTCATATCGTTCTATAATGTCAGGCCAGTTACACAAGCTTAGCCACATAGATTCTTAATCTGTGAAACGACTCCCAAATTCCACTGAAATGAGGTTTAACTACGCCAGCAATATTGTAGGAATTGAAGTGATAGTTATTATAATTTTATTATTGTTGCTAGTATTATTCATATTATCATTATTATTATCAGGATAAATATTTCATAACTAAGAAACTTAAATCATCCAAATGTTTAGAAGAACGTCTAATGATAAGTAGACAATTTAATTAATTAACTATTATTTAATTTCACAGCATTGGAATTCTCTTAGGTTAAGTTTCTGGAAATGAGAGTCTGAGACAGGGATTCGTATACAAGTGATTTATTAAGAAAATGCATGCAGGAAAGAAATCTGTAGTGCAATGAGGGCAGCAGGATAAGGAAGAGTAAGAAGCTAAACAAGCCTGTGGTTTCAGGTAGAGTTGAGGCTCTGTCTCATCACATGACAGCTCCTGAACATAAATTGAACTTCAGAGTTTATCCTGATTTTTACTTCAAAGGAGCTGAATTTTTGTTGCCTACACCTGTTGGTCATTGGCTATGGCCCATGCAGGCAAGGAGAAGGGAGGTTTGGCACAAGGGAAAAGCTCTAGGCACCTCAGGGTCGGTGGCTCCAGTCCCCTAAAGGCAAGGGTCCTAACAGAGTTTGCATAAGAACTTTCTGCTCTCCTACAAATCTCTGATCAACTCAATGTAGATCTTTGTCATCTTAATTTATTTTTATTATGCACATTGATTAACAGCACCTGGTATATTGTGGCTTCTCAATAAAGGTTGAATTGAAGAGAATGATAGTGAAATGTGAAAGGAAATTTCATCACCAATTAGCTAAATAAAAGAAAATAAGATCTTTTACTTGAAAGGATAGAACAGGAATTCTTGTGATGTGAATCAGGAGTATATGGATGGCCTTCAGAAAATAAGTAAACTCTCAGCTGTATTATATGCTTTTATTTATTCATGCTTTTTTTTTTTAGAAATATAATTCCATTCTTAAATGATTCTGTAACATAAAATGTGGGCAAATCACTTATGTAAAGTTTGGAAATAGTTGTGGATATATTAGTATGGCATCATCAATGGCTAAATCCTGGTTACTTTTCCAGGATTAATGTGTTTATTAATATTTATCTACATTAGTAAGAGGGAGAATAAATGAACTACTTGCAAAATAGCATGATTGACAGACATCCTGAACCTCATTTTAGCCCTTGTCTGTAATGTTACAATCTCACAGTGCTTATGATAGTTCAGAATTTAAAGGATGGTTTACCTCCTGACTTAATATCATTTTTTTCATGAGTTTAGTATTATTCTTTTTGCTAGGGTCCTATCTTTTGGCTCATAAAGCTATATATGGAAAGCAGAAGAATTAGACTAGAGAAACAGAGATAAAAAATACCATTTAAAATTTTCTGCAATTAATGTCTAAAACTATCAGTCACTTCTGATTGTAAATTACTTATTTACAACACTGAATGTATTTTCTCTGTTTATGAGGCAGCCTAGTACAGGTGTAAAAATCAAGTTATTTGTTTCTTCACCTGTGAAATTATAATAATAGTAAATCTCATAGGTTTCTCACAAAGTGTAAAAACGTTCGCATTTCTAAAGTACTTCAAATAAGGCCTAGAACCCTGGTATACTTAACAATTATTAGCTATTATTTACTCAATAGAGATTCTCAATAAATGCTATTCTGGTGATTCAAAAGAAAAATTATTTAATGAAAATAGAGAAGATTGAAAATGGAAAATCATCTAAACCAACCACTTTAATTTATGGGGTTGCTTACAAAAACCTCGGGACATGATGAGTATTTAATCAATGTGGTATTCTGTACTTACCCACTCAAAATGAAGGATGCATTTTTGATAAATGTTCATTAACATCATCAGCCCCCTTTGATTATCGGCAAATGGAATTAACAATTGACTAAATAGTAGCAGGAATCATTGGAGACGTCCATCCTCACTAGTGGTGATAAAATCCATTGTAAATAGCGATTTAAATTTGGATGCCAATTATAAAAGTGCTTGGTCACTTTCCAACAATTAGAATGAAATATTCTGAAAATTAAATGATTGTATTCTTTAAGTGATACCTGAATTATTTGGTGGTAATTTGGTGTCCACTTATTAAAGGCAATCAAGTGTTTTTTTGGTGTAATTTTGGCCCTGCCTGGGTTCGCACTGAATGCTCAGAATAGTACAAAAAACTTTTTTAAAGGCAGGAAGCGTAAAGCACATATTCTTAATGCTTAATGAAAAATAAGCTAAAAGTTGAGGGTCCTATAGAAATATGGATTTTAAAATACCCCACAATGCTTTTGTTGAATATTCTTCATAGAATTAGGGCTTATTCCCTTATTCTTGTTCCTATTTTAAATAATAAGACCACAAAATACACATCATTCTTGATTGTTATTGCAGGTATAATGCAATTAAATCTGAAAATCTTCCTACTTTCAGAGATAAATTTTAAAATCTTCTTAGTTATGTATTTTAATATTTCTCTATCTAATAAAAATGATAAGTACATCTAGCTAGAGTTTAAAAGAGGAAAGTTCCCTTAAGGCAATTTTCCAAATACATGAATGCATTTTTCTGAGGCTTTTCTTCCTATGACAGTCAATGATTGTACAACGAAATGCATTTTTTATTAGCATCTTATCTACATATATGTTATAGTTGTATATGCATGTTATTTCATATCTTTGGTTTCAAGTTCTTCATCTGTGAAATGATATTAAATGAGATTCTATATGAAAGGAAATTTGTAGTATGCTTAGCTTACAAAGTAAATGTTCAGGAAATATTAAATAGTGTACATTTCTATGCCAGTTTAAAGCTATTATGTACCCCCAAAAAACTACATCCTTTTTCCTGATCCAAACTGTTTCTTTTAGTCCTGATTCAGTATTGTGGCATGGAAACTTTGGATTGTTTTGATGAGATGTGATGCACCTAACTGTAGCTGCGACTTTTTGATTAGATGATGTGACTCTGCTCATTCAAGGTTGGTCTTATTTATTGGACTCCTTTAAAAGAAGAAAGAATTTGGAGAAAGCTCAGAGCTAACAGAGACACAGACATTTGGAGATTGTCGGAGTGCTGACAGAGAAAGCAGATGCCTAATCACAGACATTTGGAGATACAGAGCCCAGCAGACATCCTATGTGCCTTCCCATGAGATAAGAGATTCCCATGAGCAAGCCAGAACCCAGAGTTGTGTCACAGAGAAGCTAAGTGAAGGCCCACAGATGTTTAGAGAGGAAACCACTGGAACCAGAAGCAGAAGCAATGGAAACTGATATGTGTCAGGTTAATCAGACACCAGATATATGCCTTCCCATCTGAGAGATAGCTGCTTTTATTGAGTCTAGGTCTCTTTCTCTGATTGCCTTAGTTTAGACACTTGTATGGCCTTAGGATTGTAAACTTGTAACTTAAATTCCATTTATAAAAGTCAACACATTTTTGTCCTTATCTATAAATCTTTGGTGAAGTGTCTTTTGTCCATTTTTATTTGATTTTTTGGTCTTGTTATTAAGTCGTAAACTTCACGTATTCTCTCTATGTGTCCTTTGTTGGATATATGTTTCAAAAATATTTTCTCTTAGTTTATGACTTGCCTTTTCATTTTTAAAATTATCTTTTGAGTATATACCAAGAAATGGGATGGCTGAGTCTTACGATAATTGTATTTTCTGAGGAACTGCCAAACTGATTTTTACAGTGGTTGCACCATTTTATAGTGCCAAAAACAATGTATAAATATCCCTATTTCTTTTCAGCCTTGTCAACACATTACTTTCTGTTTCTTTAAAAAATTATAGCTATCAGTCATTAGGAGAGATATCTAAAGAGGTGTTAACTGACTCCAATACACGCATCAGAGTTGCCAGCAAAGGCATAACTCACAGACACCGATGCAAAGGCGTTTATCTCACAAAGAGAAGAGACAGAACAAGGTCAGCTTCACCAGTGGGCTTCGGTTCCCTGTTTCCAGTAAGGCTCAATCCATGGCCAACAGGAGGAGATGTTCTATGCACAGCACTCCTCTCCAATTCATGTGCTGAGGATCCCTGCTCCCTCCCTGCCAGGTACAGATATACAATCAGGGTGTTATTGGATGTCTTAAAACATGCTCTCCAGAGACAGACTGTCACCTCCTGTAAAGGTTTACATATGCTAGGGGAAATAGAAAAACGAATATACCAGTAGTCCCTTTATCTACTAGTCCTGAGCACAGGTTGTATTTGTGTGTTCTGGGGAAACACAGCAGGCTATGCTAAGACTGACCCATACCACAGGTTCCATCTCAGTGGGTGTGAGCTGGCTGTTCATTGTTTTAATTTGACCAATGATGTTGAGGATCTTTTCATGTACTTATTGGTCATTTGTATATCTTCTTTAGAAAAATGTCTATTCAATTTTTTGCCAATTTTTAAATAGGGAAAGCAAGAACTCAAATAGATCTTTGTACAGCAATGTTTCATGTTTGTTTTAACATTTTTATTGTGAAATATAACATGAACAAAAAAGCAATACATTTCAAAGTACATTTTAACAAGTAGTGATAGTGGTATGGGTTATAGTTCCACACAATTTTAGATTTTTCCTTTTAGCTGCTCCAAACACTGGAGACTAAAAAGAAATATCAATATAATGATTAAGTAGTCATACGCATTTGCTAAATTCTAACTTCTGTGTTATAATTTCTCTTTTTCTTTTTTTATAACTTTTTATTGTAAAATATAACATATTTGCCAAACAAAGAAATAAAAAGCAATAGTTTTCAAAGCACTCTTCAACAAGTGTGAACAGATCATAGGGTTTGGCATGGGCTACCATACCACCATCTCAGAATTTTCCTTCTAGCTGCTCCAGAATATAGGAGGCTAGAAGAAATAAAAATTTGTGAATCATCACAACTGACCTTTTCTTTCTATTTTGTGAAAAATAACATATATACAAAAAAAGCAATAAATTTCAAGCACAACACAATTAGTTTTAGAACAGATTTCAGAGTTTGTGGGTTAAAATCCCACAATCTTAAGTTTTTAATTCTACCTGCTTTAAGATAGTGGAGACTAAAACAATTATCAATTTAATAATTCAGCAATCATATTCATTTGTTAAACTCTACCTTCTTTGTGTACTCCACCATCACCTTTGATCTTTCTATCCTACTCTTTAGGAGTATTGGAGTTATGGCCATTCTAACTTTTTCAAGTTGGAAGGGTCTATCAGTAATATGGGATAGGGAGTTGGGACTAGCCGATGTTCTGGAGAGGCTGGACCCTCTAGGTGTCAGGATTTATCTGGTCCAGGGACCCATCTGGAGGTTGTAGGTTTCTGGAAAGTTACCTTCTTACATGGAACCTTTGTAGAATCTTATATATTGCCCTAGGTGTTCTTTAGGATTGGCTGGAATGATTTTGGTTGGAGTTTGGCAAGTTATAACAGGCAGCAATGTCTAACTGAAGCTTGTATAAGAGTGACCTCCAGAGTCTCTCAACTCTATTTGAACTCTCTCAGCCATTGATACTTTATTAGCTACACTTCTTTGCCCCTTTTGGTCAGGATAGAATTGTTGATCCCATGGTGCAGGGCTGGACTCATCCCTGGAATTCATCTCCCATGCTGCCTTTCACCCCTGGATGAAGACTTTCACCCCTGTATGTCATGTCCCATGTAGCGGGGAGGACAATGATTTCAATTGCAGAGTTGGGCTTAGAGAAAGGCCACATCTGAGCAAGAACAGAGGTCCTCCAGAAGCAACTCTTTTAGGCATGTCTATAGGTAGTCTAAGCTTCTCCACTACATACATAAGCTTCACAAGAGCAAGCCTAAAGATCAAGGGCTTGGCCTATTGATTTGGGTGTCCCTAATGTTTGACACGGTATCAGGGGATAGTTCCATATTTTTTCCCATCCCTCAAGGGACTGTTACAATACTTTTTGATTATCTGCTTAATATATTCTAGGATATATCCAGGTATCAAATGAAGCTATACAGGATTAAAGACCCTCATTCTCATTCTGGGCCCCCTGTGTTTCAATGGTTCAAATGAGATATACAGTCAGGTTGAGCTAGATTATGTGCTACAGAAAATTCAGGTTGTGGAAAAAATAAACCTTTCTTCCTTTGGTCTCAAACACTAGGCGTGGGTTCTAAAATACAGACAATGTCTTCCTTACCCCTGTGTTCTGAATTACTTAATCTCAACCTAATCGGCTGCATTCTTTTCTCTAAATACCAGGTTATACATATATAAAACAGCATCTCAAAATCCCAAAACAATAATTACCACTCTGGACTGAATGTATCTGCTATAAGAGCTTACAATCTAGGCCCCTCTTTTCTTATAAATATTTTCTAAAGGAGACCATCCAATAATTGTTCTTTTATTTCTGGCTTATTTTGCCTCACCAAATGTCACCCATATGTTCATTCCCATCTTTGCACGCCTCATGACTTCATTCCTTTTTGTAGTAGCCCAATATTCAATCATATGTATATACCATCACTTGTTGACCTACTTCTCAGTCGGTGTGTTCTTCAGCCACCTGCATTCATTTGGCATTATGTATAATGCCCAAGGTCCACAGTCCATCAACACTCTCAATTTTCACCTTTTCTGGGTATATACCAAGTAGTGTAACTTGATATTTAGTTTCCTAAGGAACCACCAAACTGTCTTCTATGCAATGTACCATTACACATTCCCACCAGCAGAGTGTAAGTTTCTACACAGCCTCTCCAACATTTGCAGTTTCCTGTATGTTAAACAATAGCTGTTCTTATAGTTGTGAGGTTGGATCTCATTGTAGTCTTGACCTGCATTTCCCTTATAGCCAATGCAAATGAGCATCTCTTCATGTGCTTTTGAGCCATCATGTTTGCTCTTCAGAAAAATGCCTATTCATATCTTTAGCCCATTTTATAATTGGGTTTTTTGTTCTTTTGTTGTTGAGTTGTGTAATTTCTTTATGTATACAGGACAGTAAACCTTTGTCTGATGTGTGTTTTCCAAATATTTTCTCCCATTTCCTCTTCATCTTTGTGTCAAAATATGGTATTTAGGTTCAGGTGTCAACTTGGCTAGATGAAGGTGCCTAGTTCTATTGCTGTGGACATGAGCAACGGTATGTGAACCTCATCTGTTGCTGATTTTATCAGCAGTCAGCTAGGACGCCTGACTGCTGCAATGAATGATGTTTGATTTAATTGGTTGGATGTTTAAAATGAGAGAGCTCAATGTAGCACAGGCCAAGCAGCTCAGCATACCTCATCTCAGCACTTGTAGCTCAGCCCAAGCCTTTGGAGATGCAGAAAGGAATCACCCTGAGGAAAGCTGTTGGAACCCAGAGGCTTGGAGAGAAGGCCAGCAGAGATTCCATCCCTGTGCCTTCCCATGTAAGAAAGAAGCTCAGTTGAAAGTTAACTGCTTTTCCTCTGAAGAACTATACGTTAACTAAATAAATCCCCTTTTATTGAAAGCCACTCCATCTCTGATGTGTTGCATTCCAGCAGCTAGCAAACTAAAACACAAAGGCTTTTAAGGTGCAGAAGCATGTGATTTTGTGGACTTCCCATTTTTCTATTTGTTTTGTGTTGTTGCTTGTACTTTAAGTATAAAGTTTAGGAAGCTACATCTGATTCCTAGGTCTTGAAGATGTTTCCCTACATTTTCTTCTAGAAGCTTTACGGTGCTAGTACTTATATTTAGATGTCTGATCTACTTTGAGTTAATTTTTGTATAGGTGAAAGATAAGGGTCTTCTTTCATTCTTTTGACTATTAATTTCGGGTTCTTCCATGTTCAGTTATTGAAAAGACTCTTTTGTCCCAGTTCAGTGGATTTGGGGGCCCTGTTAAAAATCAGTTGACCATAGTAGTGGTCTATATCTGCATTCTCAATTCAATTCCATTGGTAAATATTTCCATCTTTGTGCTAATACCATGCTGTTTTGACCACTGTGGCTTTATAATGAGTTTTAAAGTCAGGAAATGTTAATCCTCCCTCTTCATTCTTTTTTATGATACTTTTAGCTCTTTGGGGTCTCTTTTCCTTCCAAATGAATTTGGTAACTAGCTTTTCCAAAACATCAATGTAGGTTTTGGAATTTTGCTTGGTACTGAATTGAATCTGTAGATCAATTTGGGTAGAATTGAGGTCTTAACTATATTTAACCTTCTTATCCAAGAACAGGGAATGTCTTTCCACCCATTTAGATCTTTAATTTATTAAGTAATGTTGTGTAGTTTTCTGTGTACAAGTCCTTTACATCTCTAGTTCTTTCCTAGGTACTTGATTGTTTTAGTTGTTACTTTGAATGTATTTTTTTCCTTAACTAACTCTTCAGTTAGGTTATCGCTTGTGTATAGAAATGTTCCTGATTTTTGCACATTAATTTTATACCCAACACCTTGCTGATTTGTTTATTAATGCAAGTAACTTTTGTAGATTTCTCAGGATTTTCCAAGTACAGTATTATCTCATCTGTAAATAATGAACATTTTACTTCTTCTTTTGAATTTAGACCCCATTTTTGTCTTGCCTGATTGCTCTAGCTAGAACTTCTAGTACAATGTTGAATAATATGAATGTTAGAGGGCTTCCTTGTCTCATTCCTGATCTTAGGGGTAAAGCTTTCAGTCTCTCTCCATTGAGTACAATGCTGGCTATCAAGTTTTCATATATGGCCTTTATCATATTGAGGAAGCTAACTTTGATTCCTATCTTTTGACATGCTTTTATCAGAAAACGATGTTGAATTTTGTTGAATGTTTTTACAGCATCAATTGACATGACCATATGATTTTTCCTTTTGATTGGCTAATGTGCTGTATTACATTAATTGATTTTCTTGTATTGAACTTTCCTTGCATTCCTGGCATAAACCCCACTCAGTCACAACCCACTTGATCACAGTGTATAATTCTTTCAATATGTTGTTGGAATCGATATGCTAGTATTTTCTTAAGAATTTTTGCATCTATGTTCATTTGTGGGTTTGGCATGTAGTTTTCCTTTCTCATAGAATATACCCAGTTTTAGGTTTAAAATGAAATTAGCTTCATAAAATGAGTTAGGAAGAGTTTCTTTTCCTAAAATTTTTGGAAAAGTTTGAGCAGGATTGGTGTTAGGTTTTTTGTTTGTTTGTTTGTTTGTTTTTTTTTGGAATGTTTGATAAAATTCCCCTGTAAAGTCATCTGGCCCTGGGCTTTTCTTTGTAAGAAGATTTCTGATGACTCTTTACTTGTGATAGGTTTGTTGAGATCTTCTATTTCTTCCTGAGCCAGTGTAGCTTGTTTGTGTGTTTCCAGAAATGTATCCATTTCATCTAAATTGTCGAGTTTGTTGATGGATAGTTGTTCTGAGTTTCCTCTTATGATTTCTTGTATTTTTTCAGGGTCTGGTAATGCACCTCTCCTCATCTCTGATTTTGCTTATTTGTATCCTTTCTCTATTTTGACTTTGTCAGTCTTGCTAATGACCATCAACTTTATTGCTTTTCTCAAAGAGCCAACTTATGGTTTTATTGTTCTCCCATTCATTTAACTCTGCTTTAATCTTTGCTATTTTTTTCTTATTCTATTTGATTTGGGGTTAGTTTGCTGTTCTTTTTCAAGTTCCTCCAGGTGGGTAGCTTAGTCCTTGATTTTTGTCTCATTCTTTTTTTTTTTTTTTTTTTTTTTTTAATATAGGCATTTAGGTCAGTAAATTTCCCTCTCAGCACAGCCTTTGCCACATCCTATAAGTTCTGATATTTTGCATTTTCATTTTAATTCATCTCCAGGTACCTACTAATTTCTCTAGCAATTTCTTATTTGATCTATTTGTTGTTTAAGAGTTTGTTATTTAATCTCCAGATAATTGTGAAAGTTCTTGTTCTTTGGTAGTTATTTAGATCCACCTTCATCCCATTGTGATCAGAGAAAGTGCTTTGAATAATTCTATTGATTTTCAACTTACAGAGACCTGGTTTTTTTGCCCCAGACAATGATGTGTCCTAGAGAAAGTTCCATGGGGACTGGAGAAGAATGTGTATCCTGGTGTTTTGGGGGGTAATAACCTATATATGTCTGTTAGGTCTAATTCATTTATCAAGTTGTTTCACTTATCTATTTCCTTGTTGATATCTTTCTGGATGTTCTATCTATAGAGGAGAGTGGTATATTGAATTCTCCTACCATTATTGTTGAAACGTCTATCACCTCCTTCAGTTTTGTCAATGTCTCTCTCATGTGCTTTGGAGCTCCTGGATTAGGAGCATAAACATTCATGATTGTTATATCTTCTTTGTGAATTGTCCCTTTTATTAATAATAGCGTCTTTCTTTGTCTCTTATGATATCTTTACATTTAAAGTCTATTTTGTGCAATATTATTATAACTACTCCTACTTTCTTTGGTTTAAAATTTGCATGGAACATCTTTTTCCATCCTTTCGCTTTCAATCTATTTGTATCCTTGGGTCTACGATGAGTTTCTTGTAAACAGCATATAGCTGGATTGTATTTCTTAATCCATTCTGCCAATTTGTTTGTTTAAATTGGCAAGTTTACTCCATTAACATTCAAAATTATTACTGCAAACACATTTCTTGAATGCACCATCTTATATTCTTTATTTTATTTGTCAGATCTATATATTTTTTTCTGTCTTTCTTTTTTTGTCCTTTAAGTTAGCCTTACTGATACCCTTCACTTCTATGTACTTCACTTTTGCAACTTTTGTAGGATCTCAAAAGTTGTTTTTGGTGTTATTTAGGGTATCAGGAATGGTTTTAGTTGGGGTTTGGTAAAGCGTGTTATTTAGCAAAATCTAGTAGAAGCCTGTTTAAAAATAGCCTTCAGAGTAACTTCGACTTTACGTGAACTCTCTTAGTCACTGATAGTTTATTTTATCACATATCTTTTACCCCTTTTAGTAAGAAAGGTACTGTAGCTCCCACCATGCCAGACCCAAACTAACTGGAAGTCATGTCCCACATTGCCAGGGAGACTCACACTCCGGATTCATGTCCCAGGTAAGGAGGAGAGTAATGATTTTACTTGCAGAATTGGGGAGAGAGAGAGAGAGAAAGAGAGAGAGAGAGAGAGAGAGAGAGAGAGAGAGAGAGAGAGAGAGAGAGAGAGAGAGAGAGAGAGAGAGAGAGGGAGGGAGGGAGGGAGAAACCATGTCTGAGAAACAAAGGAAGTTCTCTGGAAATAACTCTTAGACATGATTATAGGTAGGCTTAGCTTCTGGACTACAGGAATAAGTTTCATAGCAGCAAACCTAAAAATCAAGGTCTTGGCCTATTAACTTATGAGTCCCTAGTCTTTGAGAGAGTATCAGGGGTTTCTTAGATGAGAAAGTTTAACAGTTCCATACTTTTACTCCAGTCCCTCAGGGTCTTTGCCAACACTTTAAAATTATCTGCCCACATATTCTGGGATGTATCTGGGCATTGCATTAAGCTACAGAGAAGTATAAGCCTCATTTCATTCTGGACTCCATGTATTTGGGTTGTTTAAATGAACTATTCAGACTGGCTGAGTTAGAATGTGTACACAGATGTTTATAGCAGCATTATTAACAACTGCAAAAAAAAAAATGGAAGCAACCTAAGTGTCTATCAATGGAGGAATGGAAAAACAAATGGCATGCCCAAAGAATAGAATGCTATTCAGCCATAAAAAAATGAATGGACAGGAGTTTGGGTGGAAAGAGTGAGGTAGGGTACAGTTCAATAGTTGAGTGGTTTCTGTTTGAGGGGATGAAAAAGGAGGGGCAATGGATATTGGTGATGGTAGCACAATATTTTGATCATAATCAGTACTATGCAAGTGTACACTCAATTGAGGTTAAAGTGGAAAATTATATGATCTATATCAGTTTTTACAATAAAAATATTACAAATTGTATATAATATAAAAGTTTTAGTTATGGTGGAGTCAAATGCATTCATTTTTTTCTTTTACAGTCTATGAGTTTTGTGTGACATTTAAAAAATCTTCGACAAACTAAGAGTCATGATTAGGTTCATGCGACAACTTGGCCAGGTGGTGGTACCCATTTGTCTGGTTGGCCAAGTGCTGGCCTTTCTATTGCTACAAGGATATTTCATAGAATTAAATCATGATCACAATGGCTGCGGCTACAGCTGATTGCATTTGTAATCAGCCAAGGGGAGTGCCTTCTGCGATGGGTGATGATTAATCTAATCACTGGAAGGCTTTTAAGGAGGATTCAGAAGAAACACTCTCTCTTCCTGCTTTGGCTGGTGAGCCTCTCCTGTGGAGTTCATCCAGACCATTCATCAGAGTCATCAACTTTGCAGCCTGCCCTGTGGATATTGGACTCTGCATTCCCGTGGTTATGTGAAACATTTTTATAAATTTTATATATACAGATATTTCCTGCTGATTCTGTTTCTCTAAAGAACCCTAGCTAATACAGTTTGGTATTGGGAGTGTTTTTTTAGAAACAAAATCTTAAAAATGGGTTTATGTGATTGGTTTTCTACTCTGACAGGACTCAGTGGTACTAAGGACTCTGATTTCTGTAATCAGAATGATACTGCCAATCCATGGAGTGAGTTGGCAAAAGAGATAGTCAAAATATCACCATTTGATTCTTCCAATGCTTTGTTTGTACAAAATCAGGCTCTGGGAAATAATGTTTTGATACCTTGGAGTTTTGTGGAAATAGGAGGCATATTTCCTATACCTCCTGGTTGTTTTTAGATACACTGTATACATTAATGAATAACAGGGATGGGTTTAAAGCTTCATATGAGAAGCTTATGGGTTGTGTGACAGATGTAAATATTTCTATGAGTGTCCTGAAGGAAAATCTTGTTTTCTGCAGCCATAGACTTGAGATCTCTGAAAATCAGTTGCAGAAACTTATTGTTAGAGTAGTAACTTTACAGTGTAAGCTGAAATTTCAATCTTGCATTGCATCTGTCATTAAAGTGAGGGCATTGTTTGGAAAAGAATGGGGTCCTGAAAAATAGGATGGCGACACACGCGGTTTGACAATGATGTCGGTGGAGAGGTTGAAACCCTATCATGCCGAGTCTTCTCTAGATAACCCTGTAATAATCTGTCCTGAGGGCATAGCTGCCCCAATTCCAGCTTGCCCTAAGGAATTGGCCAACCAACCTCTACTTAAAGGAATTAGCCCTAGAGTGATTTAATGTTTCACCAGATGAAACTGCAAATGAAGGCCCTGAAGCAAATAGCTTGGAAAACACTTCTAATTCTTTTCATGACCCACCCCGCCACCCCTCATTTCTTTCAGACTTGTAACTCGACTAAAGTCCCAACAGGCCCCAAAAGGTGAAGTACAAAGTTTCACCCATGAGTAGGTACATTATACTCCAAAAGAACTGTGTGAGTTTTCCCATTCATACAGACAGAAATCAGGGAAATATGTATGACAATGGATTTTAAGGGGATGGAATAATGGTGAGAGAAATATAAAGCTGGATCAGGCTGAATTTATTGATCTGGTCCCATTAAGCAGAGATTCTGCATTCTGCATTCAGTGTTAAAGCTCGAGTGGTTAGAAAAGGCATTAAACCATTTGTTTGGATGGTTGGCTGAAATATGGATCAAAAGGTGGCTGACATTACCTGATGTTGAAATGCCAGAGCTGCCCTGATATATTGTATATGAGGAGATCCAGAGGCTTAGAGATCGGAATGTTAGAATGGATTTATTGTGGAAAGCCTGCTCTTAAACTCCAGGAATGTCTGGAGGATTCACCTTATACCAGAACTGTGAGAAATAAATTTGTGAGGCTAGCACCTTTATCCCCGAAGAGCTCTGTAGTTGCACTTCTCTGTAGGTCAGATATTACTGTGGGAACAGCTGTCACTGTTTAAGATGGAATCCTTGAACACAATGGGGATGGCTAGATCCTGAGTTGGTAGAAGCCAGATGGCAGCACTTAATCACCAAAGACAAGGTGGATGCGGCCATCATAACAGACATTAGACTCAAAGCAGGAGTCAAAATAATCTGACTCACAGAGACTTGTGGCATTGGCAAGTAGACCGTGGTATACCTAAAAGTACAATAGATGGGCAGCCTACTAAATTTTTGTTTGCGCTGTATAAAGAATAGAGTTCTAGATCAAGTGAACAGGAGTCTAACTTGAATTACAAAAACAAAGAGTCATAGCCCGTTAATCAATTTCCAGACATGAGACAGTTTACCAGAGCCCCTTGAATGAAAGTGATGCCAGGACCCTTTGGGGAAGGACCCTGTTACACTGCCCCGAATTTACACTATTAATCTACATCCAAGCTATCCCCAAGCGGTCCATTGGTCTTTTACTAGGGTAACTATGCATTGGGGGAAAGGAAATGAACAGCTATTTCAGGGATTATTAGACACTTGTTCAGAAGTGACATTAATTCCAGGGGACCCAAAACATCACTCTGGTCCACCAGAGTGGGTGCTTATGGAGGTCAAGAGATCAATGGAGTTTTAGTTCAGGTATACACAGTGGTTCCAGTGGGCCCCTAGACTCATTCTGTAGTTAGTTTCCCAGTTCCAGAATGCGTAATTGGAATAGACATACTGGGCAACTGGCAGAATCCTCACATTGGCTCTCCCTCATGGAGTGAGTAGGTAGGAAAGACCAAGTGGAAGCCACTAGAACTGCTTCTACTTAGCAAACTAGCAAATCAGAAGCAATACCAGATTCCTGGAGGAATGGCAGAGATTACTGCCACTCTTAAGGACTTGAAGGATGCAGGGTTGAAAAGCCAATTCAGCTTTCCTATTTGGCCTGTGCAGAAAACAAATGGGTCTTAGAGGATGACAGTGGATTATTGTGAGCTCAACCAGGTGGTAACTCCAATTGCAGCTGCTGTTTCAGATGTGGTATCATTGCTTGAGCAAATCAACACATCCCCTGGTACCTGATATGCAGCTATTGATATGGCACAGGCCTTTTTTCTCAATAACTAGTAGTAAGGACCACCAGAAACAGTTTTCTTTCAGCTGGCAAGGTCAGCAATATACTTTCAGTGTCCTACCTCAGGGGTATATCAACTCTCCAGGCCTATACTATAATCACGTCTGCAAGGACTGATCATTTCTCCTCCCACAAGACATCACACTGGTCCATTATATTGATGATATCATGTTGATTGGACCTCATGAGCCAGAAGTAGCAACTACTCCAGACTTATTGGTAAGGCATTTGCATGTCAGAGGATGGGAGATAAATGCAACAAAAACACAGGGTCCTTCCACCTCAGTGAAATTTCTAGGTGTCCAGGTGTGGGGCCTGTTGAGATATATCTTCTAAGGTGAAGGATAAGTTGCTGCATCTAGCCCTTCCTATGACCAAAAAAGAGGCACAACACCTAATTGGTCTCTTTAGATTTTGGATACAACATATTCCTCATTTGGATATGCTACTCTGGCCCATTTATCAAGTGACCAGAAAAACTGTTAGGTTTGTGTGGGGACCTGAACAAGAGGAGGCTGTGCGATAGGTGCAGGATGCTATACAAGCTGCTCTGCCACTTTGACCATATGATCCAGCAGACCCAATGGTGTTGGAAGTGTCAGTGGCAAATAGGGCTATTGTCTGGAGACTTTGGCAGGTCCCTATAAGTGAATCGCAATGCAAAACCTTAACCTTAGAAATTTGGAGCAAAGCCTTACCATCTGTTGCAGATAACTATTCTCCTTTTGAGAAATAGCTTTTGGCCTATTACTGGGCCTTAGTAGAGACTGAATGCTTATCTGTGGACCACCAAGTTATTATGAGACCTGAGTTGCCTATCATCAGCTGGATGTTATCTGGCCCACCAAGCCATAAAGTTCGACTTGCACAGCAGCACTCCATCATAAAATGGAAATGGTATATATGAGATAGGGCCAGAGCACGTCCTGAAGGCACAAGCAAATTACATGAGGAAATTGCCCAAATGCCCATGGTCTCCACTCCTTCAACATTACCTTCTCTTTCCCAGACCAGAGCTATGGCCTCTTGGAGAGTTCCTTACAGTGAATTGATTGAGGAAGAGAAACCTTGGGCCTGGTCCACAGATGGTTCTGCACGATATGAAGGCATTACCTGAAAATAGACAGCTGCAACATTCCAACCCATTTCTGGGATGTCCCTGACAGACGGTGGTGAGGGAAAATCCTCCCAGTGGGCAGAACTTCGAACAGTGCACCTGGTTGTTCATTTTCCTTTGAAGGAGAACTGGCCAGAGGTGTGTTTGTATACTGACTCATGGGCTGTTGCCAATGGTTTGGCTGGATGGTCAGGGTCTCGAGAAGACCATAATTGGAAAATAGGTAACAAAGAAGTCTGGAGAAGAGGCATGTGGACAGACTAAATATGTATGTAGTAGACCAAAAACATGAACATATTTGTGCCCCATGTAAAAGCACACCAGAGGGTGACTTCAAGAGAGGAAGGCTTTAATAATCAAGTGGATAAGATGACCCACTCTTTGGATACCAGTCAGCCTTTCCCCAGCACCTCCTGTCATTGTCCAATGGGCTCATGAACAAAGTGGTCATGGTGGTAGGGATGGAGGTTATGCATGAGCTCAACAACATGGACTTCCACTCACCAAGGCTGACTTGGCTGCAGCCATTGCTGAATGCCCAATCTGTCAGCAGCAGAAACTCACATGCAGCCCCAGATATGGCACCATTCCCTGAGGTGATCAGCTAGCTACATAGAGGCAGATTATTTACAGAATAGACACATACTCTGGATATGGGTTTGCTTTCCCTGCACGTGAGGTTTCTGCTAAAACTACCATCAATGGACTTACAGAATGCCTTATCCATCATCATGTTGTTGCACATAGCATTGCTTCTTTTTTATTTTGACCTCCTTTACCTTTGTTAAATGTTTTCAATGTAAATTCTAGCCTCTTTTTCATTACCTGTAGATATTTTGTCAGCCATATAGACTGAGATTGAACTAAGTATAGCCCCCTGATATTTCTTGCCATTAAGAACATATTGTACTTTTTCTTCTATAGATTCTAAAAGGGAGTACTACTGAATTTTATATAAGAAGTTGACTTTAAAAGAGAGAGTGTCTGTGTGTCTGTGTGTCTGTGTGTGTGTAGTGTGGGTGTAGCAGCAATATTGTATATTCCTTTCAAAATGTGTGAGATGCTGTTCTAGTTTGCTAGCTGCCAGAATGCAACACACCAGAGATGGACTGGCTTTTAATAAAAGGGGATTTGTTTTGTTGGTTCTTCAGAGGAAAGGCAGCTAACTTTCCACTGAGGTTCTTTATTACATGAAAGGCACAGGATGGTCTCTGCTGGTCTTCTCTCCAGGCCCCTGGGTTCCAACAACTTTCCCCAGGGTGACTTCTTTCTGCATCTCCAAAGGCCTGGGCTGATCTGCGAGTGCTGAGATGAGGAATGCCAAGCTGCTAGGCTGTGCTACATTGCATTCTCTCATTTAAGCACCAGCCGATTAAGTCAAACATCACTCATTGCAGCAGACACGCCTCCTAGCCAACTGCAGATGTAATTAGCAACAGATGAGGTTCACGTATCATTGGATTGTGTCCGCAGCAACAGAACTAGGTATGCTCACCTGGCCAAGTTGACAACTGAATCTAACTAACACAGATGCCTCATGGCCTTTGAGTTGGGGAGCTACCAAAGGTACCCTAACTAGTTACTCAGTCAGTTGTTTCTCACCAGAAAAGGGAAAATCCAAGGTTCCCTTTTCACTACACTCATTCTGAATAACAAGGTGGTGGGCTGGTGCCATTGTTACCTGGCAGAAGCCTTCGTTTTAATAGCTTATTACCAAAATATGTTGTAAGCTAATATTTATATGGTAGCAGTGATTATAACAAGGGGTTGTAGTGAAAATTATTTCAGATCTGACACAGCATTGTTTCTGATCAAGGAACACGTCACAGCAAATGAAGTGTGGGAATGAGCACATACTTATGGAATTCCTGGTCATACCATGTTCCCCATCATCCAGAGGCAGTTGTATTATTAGAATGGTGGAATGGCCTTTTGAAAACCCAATTTCAGTGTCAACTAGGTGGCAATACTTGCAGGGCTGGGGTAATGTTCTCCAGGAGGCTGTGCATTCTCTGAATCAGCGTCCACTGTATGGTGCTGTTTCTCCCACAGCAGGAATCCATGGGTCCAGGAACCAAGGGGTGGAAATGGGAGTGGCACCACACACTATTACCCCTAGTGATCCACTAGGAAAGTTTTTGCTTCCTGTCACTGTGACCTTGAACTCTGCTCACTACATGTCTTAGTTCCAAAAGGGGGAGTGCTTCCACCAGGAAAAACAACAATGATTCCATTGAACTGGAATCTAAGCTGCCACCTGGTCACTTTGGGCTACTCATGCTCCTGGGTCAACAAGCCAAGAAGGGAATTACAGTACTGGCTGGGGTGATTGACCCTGATTATCAGGGGGAAATAGGGCTGCAACTACACAATTCAGATACAGAGTTTTCCTGAAATATAGGAGATCCCCTAGGGTGTCTTTTAGTGCTCCCATGCCCTGTGATGAAAATCAATGGAAATCTGCAAGAATGCAATCCAGACAGGCCTACCAATAGCTCTGAAACTTCAGGAATGAAGGTATGAGTCACCCCATCAGGCAAAGTACCACAGCCAGCTGAAGTGCTTGCTGAGCATATTGGGATTATGGAATAGGTGACAGAAGAAAGTAATGACAAATATGAACTATGACCATGTGATCAGTTACAGAGATGAGGAATGTAATGCTGTTTTGTTCATGTTGTAGTATTTAAGTTTTAGGATATCAAGTTTAAGAATGAATATTACCCAAGGACTTGCACTCTATTCCGGGGAGATTTAAGGTTTTTCTAGTTGTATGCACGACAGTTGGTATTGTTAGGTGAGGAAGATGTATCTTTTTTTGTTTTCTGTTTAGAGATTAAGTATGGTTTCTGGTGATGTATATAATTGCCAAATTGACAAGGGGTGTACTGTCATGGTTAGGTCCATGTGTCAACTTGGCCAGGTAGTGGTACCCATTTGTCTGATTGGGCAAATACTGGCCTGTCTGTTGCTATGAGGACATTTCATAGAATTAAATCACTAATATGGCAGCTGCATCCGCAGCTGATTGCATTTGTAATCAGCCAAGGGGAGTGCCTTCCGCAATGAATGATGCTTAATCTAATCACTGGTAGGCTTTTAAGGAGGAGTCAGAAGAAACACCCTCTCTTCCTGTTTCAGCTGGTGAGCCTCTCCTGTGGAGTTCATCCAGACCATTCATCAGAGTCGTCAGCTTCACAGCCTGCCCTATGGATTCTGGACTCTATGCTCCCATGACTACATAGATACTTTTATGAACTTTACATCTATGGGTATTTCCTGCTGATTCTGTTTCTCTAGTGAAACCTAGCTAATGCACTGAGGGTCACTAAAATTTTCTTAAATATTTTTTTCTAGATTTTTATGGCATTGTCATTTACATTTTGTCTATGATTCGTTTAAAGGTAATGTTTATAAATGGCTCAAGGTGATTGAAAATCAGTTTTTAAATATTGCTATTTGCTGAAAGGATTATCTTTTCTCCATTGAAGTCTTAGCAAGTGTACTGAAAATCAATTGACTATATATGAATAGATCTATTTCAGGGTGATATAGTCTGTTCCATCAATTTATTCATCTATTTTTACTTCAATACCACACTGCCTTAGTTGCTATAGATTTACAATATCTTAAAGCCAGGTAGTATAGATCCTCCAATTTTGTTCCACATTTTCAAAGTAATGTCAACTTTTCTAGGTCCTTTACATGTCCCTACAAAGTTTAGGATTAGCTTGTCAATTTTCACAGAAAATGGCTGGGATTTTGATTGGGATTGCATTGAATCTATAGATCAGTGTTAGAAAACCGTTATTTTATTAATATTGAGTGTTCTATTTTCATGCTCATGGCATATCTTTCCATTTATGTAGGTTATCTTTAATTTGTCTCAAGAATAATTTGTTATTTTCAGTGAACCATTGCTACCTAACTTCGTTCAACTTTGTTCCAATGTATTTCATATTTTTGGATGCTATTATAAGTAGCATGCTTTAACTTTGAATACTAATTATTATAAAGGAATACAATTGATTTTTAGTGTTGATCTTATACTTTATGATCCTGGTAAACTCACTTATTTTTTCCTAGAACCTTTTTGTAGATTTATTAGGATTTTCTACACAGATGATTGTGGTTTCTCCAAATAAAGGCATTTTATTTTCCTGTATTTCCCCATCTGGTGCTTTTTATTTCTTTATTGTGCCTTATTGCACTTAGGACTTCTACTAACATATTCAATAAAAGAAGTCAAAGTGGATATCCTTATCTTGTTCTTTATCTAAGGTGCAAAGTATTAATACATTCACTATTAAGTGTGACGTTAGATAGCAGTTTTTAAAAGATGCCCTTATCCAAATATTTTCTCCCATAGAGTTGGCTGCCTCTTCACCTTTTAAACAAAATCCTTTTTGGCATAGAAGCTCTTGATCCTAAGGAGTTCCCACTTGTCTATTTTTCTTTCATAACTTGTGGTTTGGGTGTAGAGTTTAAGAAGTGACCTCTTATTATTGGATCTTGGAGATGTTTCCCTACATCTTTTTTCTATAAGCCTATGGTACTGACTCTTATATTTAGGTCCTTAATCCATTTTGAATTAATTTTTGTATAGGGTATAGATATGCTTTCATTCTGTTCTCCCATGGACATTATTGAAAATACTATTCTGTCCCAGTTCAGTGGATTTGGGGGCCATATTGAAGATCAAATGTCCATAACTGGTAGTCAGTATCTGCACTCTTGATTCTATTCCATTGGCTAATCCTCTGTCTTTGTGCTGTACCATGCTGTTTTGAACACTGTGGCTTTAGAGTAAGATTTAAAGTCAGGAAGTGATAGTCCTCCCACTTTGCTCTTCTTTTTTAGGGTATCCCTATCTGTTTGAGATCTTTTCCCTTCCATATAGATTTGATAAGCAGCTTTTCCAAGTCTTCAAAGTATGTTACTGGGATTTTGATTGCTGTTGTATTGAATCTGTAGATCAGTTTGGGTAGTATTAACATCTTGATGACATTCAACTTTCCTGTCCTATAATGTGGAATGTCTTTCCATCTATTTAGGTGGAATGTATTTCCACCTAAATAGATGGAAAAATAGCAATTTTTTTGAAATTTTCTGTATTTAAGTCCTTGATATCCCTGGTAAGGCTTATTCCTAGATACCTAATTCTTCTGATTCTATTTTGAATGGAATTTTTTTCTTTAGTTGTCACCTCAGATACGTCATTGCTTGTGTACAGAAACATTACTGCAGATATGTCATTGCTTATATACAGAAACATTACTGATTTTTGTAAATTGATTTTGTATCCTGCTACTTTGCTGAATTTGTTTATTAGCTCAAGTAGCTTTGCTATAGGTTTCTCAGGGTTTTCTGAGAATAGGATTATGCCATCTGCAAATAATGAAAGCTTTACTTCTTCTTTTCCTATTTGGATGCCTTTTATTTATTTGTCCTATTTGCTCCTCCAACTAAGCTTCTAGTGCAATGTTGAATAATAGTGGTGACAATGGGCAACCATATCTCATTTCTGATCTTAAGGGGAATGCTGTCAATTTCTCACCATTAAGTATCATGCTGGCTATGGGTTTTTTCATATATGCCCTTTACATATTGAGAAAGTTTCCTTTGGTTCCCAGTTTTTAAAGTGTTTTTGTCAGGAATGGATCCTAGATATTGTCAATTGCTTTTTCAGCATCAATTGATATGATCATGTGATTTTTCCC
Organism: Tamandua tetradactyla; assembly: GCF_023851605.1. Taxonomy (NCBI): domain Eukaryota; kingdom Metazoa; phylum Chordata; class Mammalia; order Pilosa; family Myrmecophagidae; genus Tamandua; species Tamandua tetradactyla. The sequence continues at coordinate 34,542,562 of NC_135348.1, read as the reverse complement.
TTTTGATTTGTTAATGTGCTGTATTGCTTTAATTGATTTTCATATATTTAACTACCTTTGCATTCCTTATATGGTTCTGCTTAGCCATGATGTATAATTCTTTTAATATGGCATTGGAGTTGATTTGCTATATTTTGTTAAGAATTTTTGCATCTATGTTCATTAGGGAAATTGGCCTGTAGTTTTCTTTTCCTGTATCATCTTTATTCAATTTTGGTATTGGAGTGAAGTTAGCTTCATAAAATGAGTTAGGTAGCATTTTTTTCTCTTCAAATTTTTGGAAGAGTTAGAGCAAGATTAGCATTAGTTCTTTTTGAAATGCTTGATAAAATTCCCCTGTGAGGCCATCTGGTCCTGGGTTTTTCTTGTGGGAAGATTTTTAATGACTGATTGAATCTGTTTACTTGCATTTTGTTTGTTGAGATCTTCTATTTCTTCTTAACCATATATTGGATACATTTTTACAACCTGTGTACATAAATAAATTATACAGCTCATTGACAAAAGAACAAACAATCCAATTTTAAAATGGGCAGAGGAAACGAATAGGTACTTTTCTGAAAAGCAAATACAGATGGCTACAAAGTGCATGAAGAGCTGCTCATCTTCATTAGTTCTAAGGGAGATGCAAATTGAGATTACAATGAATACCACCTCACACATATAAGAATGGCTGCCATTAAACAAACAGGAAACAATAAATGTTGGAGGGATGTGAAAAAGTTCCAACTTTTCATTCATTGCTGTTGAGAATATAGAAAAATTCAGCTGCTATGGAAGTCAGTTTGGCGATTCCTCAGAAAACCAAATATTGAGCTGCTCTGTGACCCAGCTATATACATGTATACATATACTCAGTATAGACCCAGAAGAATTGAGGGCAGTGGCTTGAACAGGCATTTGGACACCAATGTTCACAAAGGTGCTATTCATAATTGCTAAGAGATGGAAGCAATCCAGGTGCCTATCAACTGATGAGTGGATAAACAAAATGTGATATATACATATGGTGGAATATTATGTGGCCATTAGACAAAATGATACCCTGAAACATATGACAATGTGGATGAGACTTGAAAACAGAATGAAATAAATCAGATGTACAAGGATAAGTACTATATGATATCATTACTATGACTTTGGTAAAGCCTCCAGTGTTTTGAGCAGTCAGAAGGAAAAATCTGAGATGAGGGAATGGTAGACCATGACAAACTCTGGGACATTCTCTGCAACTGCTCATTGAAGTGCACTTTGAAAATTATTGCTTTTTTGTTTCTTTGCTTTGTATATATATTGTATTTTAAAAACAAAAAAAGTAAAAAAAAAAACTTTAGGCAGCTATAGTAATATTAGATAAAATAAATTTTGGAAAATCAAAAATTTGAAAATATTTAGTAACCTAGGTCTCTATTATAACAAAGGTGAAATATGTAATAACTTTCTACTTGATATTTTGAGAATGTACACAGTTTTGATAGTTAACCAAATGGTATTTAAGATAGTGTTTAATATTTAGAATTTAAGAAACTTTGATATCTTCATCTGTAGATTTTTTTCTTCTTTGCTTTAATTTTAAATTGGTTTATGAAACATATTGGGTAAATAGGCTTTACAATGATTATTAAAATTTTTATATAAATATGCCTATATATAAGCTAATTAAGATATCATTTTAGATGGTTAAGATTTTCACATGTTAATTGTAAAAATACTTGTATCTTCATATTTTTCCTGAAATTTATTTAAATATGCCAATGATTAAGCTAAAGAAGATAGCTATTTTTGGTGGTTCTAAGTGTATTATTTGTTCTTTTTAAATAAAAATAGTTAAAAAATAAAAATAAAATGAAAAATAAAGCTACTTTTTACCAAGTTTAGAGAGTTCGTTTCTATTCTTAGTTTGTGAAATTGTTTTTTAAACCAGTAGTAGATATAGAAACTTGTCAGAAGTGTTTTTTGCATATGTTGTGATGATCATATATTTTTCTGTTTGTATCTTATTATGGAGAATTACAATGACTGATTTCTTATTGATAAAATATTCTTTCATTCTAGGGATTAAACAAACTTTGTTCAAAATGTTTTGTCTTTTTAATGTACTGGAAAATTTTGTTTGCTTTTGTTAAGAACATTTGCATTTATATTCATGAGGGATATTAGTTTGAAGGTTTTTTTTTCTCTGCAGTACCTTTGTTTGATTTACTTATCTGTGTAAATTTAGCTGCAAAGAATGTGTTGGCAAGAATTTCTTACTTGTCAAGATTCTTGAAGAGTTTGTATAAAGTTAATATTGCTTCTTTCTTGATTTTTAGCAGAATTCACCAGTAAAGACATCTAGGATGGTAATTTTCTTAATGGTAAGGTTTCTAACTGAATACTCAGTTTCTTTATTAGATAGAAGTCAGTTCAAGTTATGTATTTCTTCTTGTTTAAATCGAGCTAGATTTGGTCATTAAAAGAATTTGTTCATCTCATTAAGTTATCAAATGTATTGACAGAAAATTTTCATTTTATGAAAATGACAAATAGGCTTTACAATGATTATTAAAATTTTATACAAATATTATTTAAAATATTTAAATGTATAACCTTCATAATTATATTCAGAATTATGAATTCATAAGATTCATAAGATAATTTTAATATATTTTAAAGTGTATATAATCTCTAGTGATGTCATCTCCCTCATCCTGATATTGATTATTTGTGTCTTGTTTCTTTTCTTTCTCATTAATGTGGTTTGAGTCTTATCAATTTTATTGTTCTCAATGAACAAGATCTTTATTTTTATAATTTTTGCTATTATTTTATTGTGTTTTTTTTCTTCTTGTTTCTTTTCTATTTTTATTACTTCTTTTCTTCCTCTTACTTTGGGTTTAACTTGCTGTTCTATTTCCAAATTCTGAGGCTATAAAACGAGATTGTTGATTTGAAATTTTCTTTTATTAGCATAACTGTTTAGCCCTATACATTTCTTTTTTTTGTCCTGCTTTAGTGGCCACCCATAAGTTTTTTGACATGTATTCATTTTCATTCACTTCAAATTGCTTTATAATTTCTCTTTTAATTTCTTCTTTGACTGATAGATTATTTAATTGACAAGTATTTGGGAGATTTTCCAGATATCTCTCTGTTTTTACTTTCTATTGTGGTCAGAGTGTGAATGTTTTCAGTTTTGTAAGGCTTGTATTTATTGCCCAAAATATGATTTATCTTGGTAATGTGCTCATAAGTACTTGGGAATTACATTTGAAACAAAGAAACTAAGATAATGCATGATGAAAAGATAGTCTTTCAATATAAATGCTGGAAAACCTGGACAACCACATAGGGAACAAAAAATTTTAAATCATCTTTTTTGGGAGCAACCATGCCAAGCAAAAAATGAATAAACAAACAAGGATCAAAATGGATCATGGACATAAATTGAACTTAGGGCCACCGATCTTGTAGTAAGTCCTAAACTATACAAGTTCAAGAAGATTTTTTAAGAAATCAGAAGAAGATCTTCATGATCTTGGGGTTAGGGCAATATTTCTTAGGTAGGAATTTAAAAAACCTTCTAGAATAAAAGAAAATGATCAACTGGACTACCTTAGATTTAAAATTTTGTCCTTCAAATTTTTTTTTAAAGCAAGACACAAGCAGGGGAAATGTATTTGTGAAACATAAATCTCATAAAAGACTTGTAACCAAAATGTATTTTAAAACTCCTACACCTTAATAAAAAAGACAAACATCTTATTTTAAAAAATGAGTAAAATTTTAGAACAGTGTTCCCCCCAGAAGATGTATTCATGCCAAATAAACATGTGCAAAGAAACTCAAAATCATTAGTCATTAAAGCAATGCAAATTAAAATCACAATAAGATAAGTTATTAAATTAAATAAAGTCTTTAAAGACTGACAATGACAAATGAGGATATGAAGCAATTTGAATTTTCATGTCTTGCTGTTAATAAAGCAAAATGTTAAAGACACTTTGGAAATTACTTTATCAGTTCTTTTTTAAAATATAAAGATAAATAAATACTAACCTTACTACAAGAAATTCTGCTCTAGGCATTTATCTGAGGGAAATGATTTTTAAAATGCCTAGTAAACTAATGTCCACAGTTGTAGAGTCTTGGTGGTGGTTGTACAAGAGTTTACTGTAAATCCTTTCAGCTTTGCTATGTGTTTAAAAATTTTCATTATAAGATGTTGGAGAAAGGCCTTGAGCTGCATTAACATTCATATGCTGTTGCCCATAAATTCTAATTCTATATAAGAAAAATAGAGGTTAAATAATTATGTTCAAGTAATTTTATTTGCAATACTCAAAACCTGGAAACAATCCAAATGCCCATCAACAGGTAACTGCATAAACGTATTGTGGCGTAGTCATGTAATGGAAACCTACTCTCCAATAAAAGGTGCAATCCATTGATGCTCATTACAATATGAATGAATATCAAAACCATTAAGTTAAGTGAAAAAAGCCAACCATAAAAGCTACATTTTGGCAAATTCTGATTATATATGGTTTTAGGAAAGTTAAAAGTACAGTAAACGTTAGTAGACAAGCAATTGTCAAAGCCTGGCTTTGAGGTGAAGGGACTGAATACAAAGGAGTATGAAGAAACATCTTGGGATCTTGGAAATGTGCAATACAATGATCATAATCATATTTAGATAAATCATAAAGTCGCCAAAACTCAGTGAACATCACACTCAAAATTGTGAGTTGATTTGTATGTATATACCTCAATAAAGCATTTTTTCAAGAAGTAAGCAATGCTTTAATATTTCTAAATATTGAATTCCTTAATATAATATAATAGTCATAGGATTCCATTAATAATTGATTTTTGAAGGCTTTTTTTGTATAAGCATATCCATAAATGACATAAAAATGTATACACTTAAAATGCAAGAAAAAGTTTGCAAGTGGATGTCTTTGTTTCCTTCCTACATCAATCTAAAATTCCAAAATGAAATTGTATTTAGAATGCTGTTTGAAACATTTTGCCATAATTGATTTATTGGTGATCATTATATAATGTCCGTTAATTAATTTTTGAGTTTTGCTGCAGTTGATATTTTATACCTTGGCATATGGCTGTTTAGTATCCGTCTTACTACTTTAATTATACTGTAGGTTGATGTACAGATAAAATAATGTTTGTCATTTATTGTTTCTCATTAGGTATACTAAGCTTTAGAAATGCTAGACAGACATTTAATGATAGCAATTACTTATTTTGTTCGTTTTTTAACTGTCAAAGGATGAAAAAGTAAATATAATATCAAGCCCAATGTAGATAAATGTTCCTACAAAGCCAATAATGAGGGGGATAAACATGTCTTGGATCATTTGGCATTTTCACCCCAAGATCTAAAATCCTCATGTGGAGTGTATTTATTTCCTCGTGTTGTCATAACACATCACCACGAATTTGGTGGTTTAAAACAGCAGAAATACATTATCTCACATTTCAGAGGGCTGAAGTCCATGGTCGGCTTCTGGCTTCCGTGGTTGCCAGCAATTCTCCACATCCCTTGACTTGTACACGATTCACTCTGTGACTGCTTCATCCTCACAGTAAGTTCTTCTCCGTGTTTCTCTGTGTGCCTGCTTCTAGGGACAGCTGTCACATCCTAATCTAGTATGACTTCATCCTAATGTAATCACATCTGCAAAGACCCTATTTCCAGATAAGATCACATTCAGGGGTACCCGGCGTTAGGACTTAAGCATATCATTTTGAGGGATACAATTCGATCCATTATATAGGGAAATAGATGTATTAATTGTAAGTAATTGCACATAATTTCAGAATCTTAGACTTCGTGCAATTTGATAATTCTATACATGAATGAAGTGTTCATTTTAGTTTGTTTATTGTGATTGTACACCTTGATATGTGTTATGATCTGATGTAATAATAGCAGTGAGAAGAGTTAAATATGGGAATGAGGATGGTAGGCAATTTTAAGAACTCACTCTTTCTTATCTATATCATTTTTCTTCAAGCCTTCCCTACCATTTTGGGTATTTATAATATGGTCTTCAGTGATGATGATTAGTTTTATTAAGCATACTCTTAAAATTATTTCAGATAATGAAATTAAAGCATTTGTTAAAATTCTAAATTACAGTCATCATTGAAGGAAAGATTTTAAGGCCACCAATAATAACATTTACTCAGAGATAAGCACTTTTAATATTCCAGTATATTTACGTACTGACATTTTTTACAAATTTAGATAAAATTTTGTAACCATCTTTATTAAAGTAAATCATGATCATTCTACCAGTATTGACATTTTTTTATAAGCTGATTTTAAATAACAACATATTATCATCTAATAAGAATGTATGAACATTTATTTATAACCTCTGATAGGTCACTACCAAGAATATAAAAGTATAAATATTGATATATTAAACAAAGAAATAAATCTTTGTCCATGGATCTATGATGATTCCCGGGGGTATATTTTTGGAGGTTGTTTTACTGAGTTGATATATGAGAATTTTCAAAATTTTGATAATTAATTACAGTTTGCCTCTAGAAATATCATACCACAATAATGTTTTTAGACATTCATTTCACCATATGTTCGGCATCACTGTGTTATCAATTAAGTTTACACGAGTTTTGGGGATGAAAATAGTTTTATATTTGTTGTACTTTGTACGTGAATGATTAGGCAAGATATTTTTCAAAATTTTTGGTGATTTGAATGTCTTATTTTGTGACCTCCTCTATTAATTATTTGTCTATCCATTCATTTCACAATTTAAAGTTGAATGTTTTTATCTTTTCTCAATGATTTGTGGTAATTGTGTATACATGGATAAATCATTCTGTAAATATATTCTGCATCTTTTTTCTTTTTTCTAAACCTATTAAATATTGCTTTCTGAGAAATGAAAGAAGAATGCTTGAGCTGCTGAGGAGGGAAAGTATTATTAAACGCCCTGTGACTGAGGTAAACCATGCCTGGAATATCTTATTTCATTCACTTAGGTAGTTGCTAAGAGGAGCCCAAGGAATGATCTGTTCATATAATATCCAACCTTCATCAAAACATACCTAAGCTTAGTGGATCTGTTCCTACACTCTGATAATAGAGTGTGATTTTGGCTATCTTGACAGAAAGTCATTGTGTATGTAGTACATGCAAGATTTTTTGTTATGGATGATAAGAACATGAGACATTGAGGAAAAATTCTCAGCATTCTATTGTACCAGAGCAGGTAAACAGTTATGAGATAGATTAGAAGAACTATAAAAGGGGAAGTAACTCTAAAATGCTCTTAGGAAGTTTAAAACTGAGTTCCCAAGGGAAAATAATGAAATGTGGAATAGGAGGAGGGGTGGAGGAGGAGAGGGGCAGATTTGGCAGTAGAGAGGCCACATAGTTCCTATGAATTCCTGTTCTTCCAGAGAAAATCTGAACTTTCCAGAGAAGAAAAAAACATCCTTTAATCTCATAATAACAATAAGAAGCTGTGGAGAGCCAAAACTAAGGTAATAAGGCTGAAAAATTTAGAATTTCTCACGTATAAGAAAGTTCAAAATAAATAGGTAAATAGGTAAATAACATAAACAAATATACAAAAAATCAACTTGTAAGCGATATTCCTTGGGAGTTATAGGGCTGTATGTTAGTCCAAAATGAGAGGCAAGATATTCTGGAGCTAAAATGCAGCACTAAGGTAGGTCATCATGCCAGTGTATTATGATTTGTATTTGGAACAGTTTATCTATTCAGCTGTAATTCTCTAAGGGGTGCTGTTGGTCTGATATAACTACTTGGCTCACTGCAAATCGGAGAACTACTGTTGAAATATGGTTTCCATTATTAAAGTAGCTTTTTTTTTCTTCCTCAGCCTTTTATTTCTAATTACTAGTACAAATTCACTGTTCATTTTGGCTGGCTGTCTTCCAGATTTCTTTCTATATTTCTTTTTAAACCCCTGACAGCAGTCTTTCATGCATTTACACATAATGTTTGATATGTAATATCTATCAATACGTGGATTAATAAAGGGTTAATTAATAATGACCAAACCCACTATAGATTGATGTAGATATCATTCTTATTTTTTTTTTATTTTTTATTTTTTTGGCATGGGCAGGCACCGGGAATCGAACCCAGGTCTCCAGCATGGCAGGCAAGAACTCTGCCTGCTGAGCCACCGTGGCCTGCCCAAATGTAGATATCATTCTTGAAAAGCAACAACAAAATGGCACAAGACTAAAATTACTGTGAATTACTGATATTAATTTTAACTACTCTTTGTAAGGAAATTAGCAATATTTGTTCATACACTGCTAGAAAAGGTAGATTTCCCCAGCTGTACATTTTTCATAATCTTATTTATTCACATCAATTTGGTTGCTCTGGCCTCATGGGAGTCCAGCAATGTGAATGGAAGGGTTGGTTTCTGAGTCGGATCTTCACATATCTAGGAATTCAGAGAAATCCTGGATTCTTCACCCATAATTGCCTGTAGGCATGTTGTACATCTATGAAATTTTCATCAAATCTATTCCTTTAGTTCCAGATAAGCCTGTTTTTCTGTGAAAGCAGCCTTAGGCAATTGTAAATTGTAATTACCTAGAGGATCTGCAGTTGAATGCCTCATTTTAAAGCTGGACTCCATTTATTAGCTGGGGATCTTGGAAGCTAATTAAGTTTCTGTATCTCAGTTATCTTGTCTGTATAAGGGGGTTAGTAATAACACCTACCTCATAGGTTGCTTTGAGACTTAAGTGAATTAATAAATGTGAAATCTGAGAAGTTTATCTGCTCTCTATTTTCTATTTTCATGATTATAACCACTAGGACTGCTAATACTACTTCACCCTTCATGTGTCTTTCCTACATATTATGTGAAATGCCAGCTACTTTACAACCTTTAAAAAGTCTTTCTGTGCAATTTAATGAGCTGCCATATGTGTCATATTTCATGTACTATTAGATCTTGATGGTACAAATACACATTTAATAATAAATTTCTGGTTGCGTGGTTTTAACTTACAAATAACATAGGATTGAATTGAAGACATTGTTAAGTAATGCTTGTATATTCCAAAGTTACTTCTACTGCCCATTTGTTTGATAATTTCATTACTGCATGCCAATGTGTATGCATATCATGCAAGGAAAACTAGTAGTAACAGTATATAGAGAAATAAATCTTAGCAGTTGAATATACACAGCAAAGAATTAGAAGGTAGTTGCGTGGGGGAGATATGCAGTGTCTGTTGAGAAGAAAGCTGTCTCCCTAGACAGAAATATGAGAAGGGGTAAACCCTACAGTAAATGATAAATCTATTGCATTAATAAATATTGGTTTCTGTTGATTGATTTTGGGTTGATGGAAACTATCCAGAATCTTTAAGAACTCTGAATTTTGGGAAGGAAGCTTAAAGACACAGGATTTAAGTAGAATTTTCATTGTCATTTTGTTGAAATTTGGAAGGGACATTGTGATAAATGTTTTACTATACAGTCACTGTCATGGAATGGAACTTTTTTTTCCTGGTTTATGGCATGATGCAGGGAAGATGCTGCATTCCTTGGAGTGGAGAAAACGTCCTTTAAGAAAATGGGTCCTGCATATTCTATCCTACAGGTACCTGATTTAACCAAGGATAATTTAATTGTAAAACAAAGAGGGAGAGAAAAAAATACATGGGAACTTCTGATGGAATTGAAGTCCATGAAAAAAAGAATAAGAGTTACAGAGATTCTTGAGAAAAAGTAGAAGAATGAGCCTGCAATATCTAACAGTAAATAATTATGTCTTTCCCTCTCCCTGGTGCTCCCATCTATGACTGGAATACCCTTTCACATCTCTGTGCCATTCTCTGTTCACACAGATTTGACTGCTTGGGGTGATTTTCCTTACCCCCCCCACCACACACACACCCTTTCATCTGCCTACATCATGACTGTCCTTTAAGAATGAAGTCAGTTGTTTCCATCCTCAGTAGCATGATGCTTTTGTCTCATTCAGGAGTTTTTAATTGTCTCAAAACTTTCTAGACATTCCTCTATTAATTAACTCACTACAGTGACATCATTATTGATATATATATATATATGCACTTGTTTTCCCCACTATATTGTGAATTTGTTGATGTCAGGGTCTTTTATCAGAAATGGGTGTTGAATTTTGTTGAATGATTTTTCAGCATCAATCGAGATGATCATGTGATTTTTCCCTTTTACTTTCTTAATTTGCTGTATTACATTAATTGATTTTCTTGTGTGGAACCATCCTTGCATTCCTGGTTTAAACCCCACTTGGTCACAGTGTACAATTCTTTTAATGTGCTGTTGGATTTGATTTGCTAATATTTTGTTGAGAATTTTTGTAACTATGTTCATCAAGGAGATTGGCTTCTAGTTCTCTTTATTATGGCATCTGTATCTGGTTTTGGAATTGAAGTGATTTTAGCTTCATAAAATGAGTTAAGTAGAGTTCCTTTTTCCTCATTTTTTTGGAAAAGTTTGAGCAGGATCGGTGCTAGTTCTTTTTGGGATGTTTGATAAAATTCCCCTGTGAAGCCATCTGACCCTGGGCTTTTCTTTGTAGAAAGATTTTTGATGACTGATTGAATCTTTTACTTGTGATTCATTTGTTGAGATCTTCTATTTCTTCCTGAGTCAGTGTATCTTGTTTGTGCGTTTCCAGGAATTTGTCCAGTTCATCTAAGTTGTCTAGTTTGTTGGCATATAGTTGTTCAGAGTATCCTCTTATGATTCCTTTTAGTTCTTCAGGTTCTGTGGTAATATATCCTTTCTCATTTCTGATTTTGTTTATTTGCATCCTCTCTCTTTTTTTCTTTGGCAGTCTTGCTAGTGCCCCAACAATTTTATTGATTTTTGCAAAGAACCAACTTTGGGTTTTATTGATTTTTTCTATAGTTTATTTGTTCTATTATTCATTTATCTCTGCTTTAATATTTATTACTTCTCTTACTCTATTTGCTTTGGGGTTAGTTTGATGTTCTTTCTCAAGTTCGTCCAGGTGTGCTTTGAAGACCTCAATTTTTGCTCTTTCTTATTTTTTAATATAGGCATCTAGGGCAATAAATTTCTCTTTCAGCACAGTCTTTGCCTCATCCCATAAGTTCTGATAAGTTATAATCTCATTTCATTCATCTCCAGATAGCTACTCATTTCTCTAGCAATTTTTTCTTTGACCCACTTGTTGTTTTAGAATGTGTTATTTAATCTCCATGTATTTGTGAATATTCTTGTTTTTTGGTGGTTATTGATATCCAGCTTCATTCCATTGTCATCAGAAAAAGTGCTGTAAATAATTTCAATATTTTTAAATTTATAAAGACCTTTTTTTTTGTGCCCCAGCATATGATCTATCCTGAAGAATGTTCCATGAGCACTAGAGAAGAATATATATTTTGGTGTTTGGGAGTGCAATGACATATGTATGTCTGTTAGGTCTATTTCATTTATCAAGTTGTTTAACTCTTCTATTTCCTTGTTGATCTTCTGTCTGATTGTTCTGTCTATAGAAGATAGTGGTGTATTGAGGTCTACTCTTATTGTTGAAACTTCTATCACTCCCTTCAGTCTTGCCAATGTCTGCCTCATTTACTTTGCAGCTTCTTGATTGGGAGCATAAACATTTATGATTGTTTAATCTTCTTGGTGAATTAACCCTTTGATTAGTATAAAGTTCTTCTTTGTCTCTTATGATGTCTTTACATTTAAAGTCTATTTTGTTTGATATCAGTGTAGCTACTCCTGTTTTCTTCTGGTTATAACTTGTATGGAAAATCATTTTCCGTCCTTTAACTTTCAATCTATTTCCATCCTTGTGTCTAAGATGAGTCTTTTGTAAGCAGCATATAGGTAGATTATGTTTCTTAATTCATTCTGCCAATCTGTATCTTTCAACTGGTAAATTTAGTCCATTAACATTCAAATTTATTACTGAAAAGGCATTTCTTGCATCTACCATATTAACATTTTGATTTTATTTGTCAGATCTAAATATTCTTCTCCCTCTTTCTCTTTTTACTCCTTAATTATACTTAGTGGTACTCTTCAATTCTATTCCCTCCTTCAGCCCTCTCTCTTCTGTCTTTTTTTTTTTCAGTTGGCAGAACTCCTTTTAGTATTTCTTGTAGGACTGATCTCTTGTTGCCAAATTCTTTCAGGACTTCTTTGTCTGTGAAAACTTTAATTTCTCCCTCAGTTTTGAAGGACATTTTGGCTGGGTACAGAATACTTGGCTGGAAGTCTTTCTCTTTCAGGAACTTGAATATATCATACCACTGCCTTCTCGCATCCAGGGTGCTAGTTGTGTAGTCTGAACTCAGTCTCACTTGGTTTCCCTTGTATGTAGTAGATTGTTTTTCTCTTACCACTTTCAGGATTTTCAGCTGCTGTACAACATTTGACAGACTGATTTTTATGTGTCTTGGGGAAGGCCTATTTGGATTTATTCTGTTTGGAGTTCATTGGGCTTTTTTGACTTGTATATTTATGTCCTTTATAAGGGTTGGGGAGTTTTCCCCCGTTATATCCTCAACTACTCTTCCGAGCTCTTTATTTCTCTATTCTCCTTCTGGGACACTAATAATTCTTATATTTGTATGCTTTGTTTTGTCTATCATTTCTCTGAGATCCAATTCAAATTTTTCCATCTTTTTTGTCATTTGTTGTTTTGAGTGTTTGACATCAGTTATCCTGTCCTTTATACCACTTATTCTTTCTTCTGTCTCATCAAATCTGGCATTGTGTGCTTCTGGTATGCTTTTTATTGGCTTCACAGAGTCTTTAATCTCTGTGATATCCACTATTTATCTATTTATTTTTTTCAAATTCTTCTCTTTATGCTCTTCCACTGTCTTCTTGATCTCCTTTATGTCATTTTCCATCTCACTTATTTTATTAAGTAGAGTTGTATGAATGTCTTTGATTCATTATTCCAACATCTGTGTCTCCTCTGGTGTTTTAATTTGGTCATAGGCAGGGCTATATCTGTCTGCATTGTGATATGCTTAATGCTTTTCTGTTGTTTTCATTGCATGTAAGTATCTTGATCCATTTGCTGTGGGAGCTGATTTCTTTCAGTAGTCTAAGGCTTTGTGTTTGTGGGATGGATGTACAGCAGCGCCAGAGTATGGTGTGGGGCACTCAGTGTGGTGATTTGTTTCAGGGCAGGTTTAGGCACAGGTTGAGGATGTTATGCTGATGCTTGTGAACATGGGCGCCCAGCAGGCAGGGAGGATGTAGCCATGCAGGTGCACTGGTCTGGAGGTGAAATCCTGGTGTGTGCTGGTCTAGGGCTCTTTGTGCACATGCGTAGAGCTATGGCAGCAGGTTGGTGTTAAGCCTTCATGGGTTGGGGGCAGATGTGACCCGGCAGTGCAGGTCAGCACTTTCTCAGAGCTGGGAAGTGATGCTGAGGGTTGTGCACTTGCATGATTCTAGGACTGCTGTAAACTGAAGTTCCGAGAGTTGAAGGACTTGATTGGAGGCCCATGCATATGTGTGGTCTAGGAGTACTGTAAACTGAAGTACAGAGCTCAGGGCGGGGCGGGGTGAGGCTGTGTAACACTATGGGTGGGGGGCAGGGGTACCCTGGGTATGGAGGTTAGCGCCTGCAGACGTTTTGTGTTGGCAACAGCTTGCAAGGAACAGGGAGGAGGAGGTAGTGCTCCAGAGGGGTGCAGGAGAGGTGGGTTGGGCTGCACTTGAGGTGGGGGTGGGGGGCAATTACGTGCACTGGAGGGTCTGGGTCAGGGGCGCCTGGAGCACAGGGAATGAGAGCGGGTGATGGGTTTCAGGTGCATGGAGTGTGGTGTGAGTCTCAGTCACGGGGCTGCGCTGGTGAGGGTAGTGTGCCCAAGAAACAGGACCTGGCTTACTTCCTAGTCACTGGCTCCCATCCATGCACTCCTCAGGATCCGTGCCTCCACACCAGGCTCCAGCTCTCTGACTCCCAGGTCCTCGGCCTCTGCAACCAGGGCTGCTGCATGTGGAGCAGAAGGCTCTCCCAGGTCAGCTGCACTCCCGAATCGCGGCCTCAGTCACCCTCCTGCCCCTTCTCTCACTTTTCCATGGAGCAGGGTTGAACTCAACCTACTCTATTTGGCCATTTTCCCAGAAGTCCCCAGGGTCTTTTACTTTCTTTTAATCTCCAGTGCTGAGCTTTGGATCTGCCACATGGAAGTCAATCAAATAGTAATTTTTGACTGAAATAATTAATGAAAGAAAGAAAGACAACTGGAGATGAGTTTACTGATCTCAGAAAACAGAGTATAGAACATATGGTTAAAAAGTAGAGAACAAGTGCTTATGCATAACAGTTAAAAATCTCTGTGATTTTCCTGAAATTTGACTGCATTGTACTCAAAGTTGAATATGATAACCAAAGAGTATTTAATGAATCGTGAATAAATATTTTTGAAAATAATACTCTATGATCTGAGTAGTGAATGTTTAGTACTATACTAAAATTTTTATATACTTATTTTTTTTGGAAATTATCTACATTTTGAAAGAAGATTTTGGAAAATATATGAGTAGGAATAAAGGACAGAGGAGAGATGTGTTCACAGGGACTTTGTCACAGGATGTTGTCTCAGCTTCACCAAAACAATTTAAAATTTGGGGGTGATGTTTTCAAAATATTAGCAACCTTATTTGTGGTATAGGGAATCAAGACTAACCTCCTGTAGATTTATAAAGAAAGTAATATATCTAAACTGGGAGAGAATGGAAAAAAAAGAGATAGGAATTCTATTCATTCAAAAATGAGACTTAGTGATTGTGGGTCAAAAATTAACAGGTATTTTGAGAGCCAAGTAAAGGTATACAATCCTGTAGTACTATTGTATTCATGATTTAAATATGGCCAGAAGGATAAGAGTGAACTGGAGTACTCTTTCATTAATCAAATTTATTGAGTGTCTTTTCTTCTCAGGTGTTGGAATTCAGTGAGTTAAATCTCTACCTTCCTGAACTTTAGATTCAAGAGTGGTGATTATAAAATGTAGTCTGTGTGTCAGGTGGTGGTATTAAGAGAAAAATAAAGCAGTGATGAGAACACATATTCCAAGCAGAATAAGTAATGTTACATAGGGAAGCTGGAAATGTCCTCACTAAATGACAGCATTTGATGAAGTTGGGGAGGGAAGTGAGGCATGGTTAAGACTGGATCGTAAAGCAATGATAGGATTTTGGTTTTACTGTAAGAGAATGGTAAAGATTAGTGCGAAAATTAGAGGATAGGCACAGACTTATTCATGTTATAAAAGGAACACCCTGGCTGTTTTGTGGGGAGTAATTTGTTTGAGCTAAGGGGTACCTCAAGGGCCTATGGTGGGTAGACATTGCAGTGATATATGTGAAACAATGATGGACACTAGCTCAGGCTGTGAAAAATCATGAATAAGTGAGAGAATTGTGGATATATATTTTAAAGATAAATCACGTATACTTTTTTATTTTTATTTTTAATTTTTTTTGGCATGGGCAGGCTCTGGGAATTGAACCTGGGTCTCTGGCGTGGCAGGTGAGAACTCTGCCACTGAGCCACCATTGCACCACCCCAGGTACAGTTTTTGAGAGACTAAAGAGGAATTAGAAAGGACTGCACAGATTTTGGCCTTGCACAAGAGGTAAAATGGCTCTGCAATTTGTGGAGTTGTGGAAAGCTGAGGGAAGAGCAGGTTGGAAGAGCAGTGATTAGGAGTACGAGAAATAAAGAGAGACAGGAGCTTCACCTGGAGGGAATATGCTTTGTGCACTTTCTCTTTTCCAGATCATATGAGCAAGAGAAGTGATTGTCCGTTTTTGGTTTTTGTTGTGTTGTAAGCCATAGAGTGGAGCGTTTACCTTCAAACCTTCTCTACAATGACATAAAAGGAAAATGAAACTTCATAAATTTGAAGTCTCAAGAGAAAAATTGTGCTCTTAGCACTATAGCTTCATCACCGTAATTGACTTTTCATTGATCTAATCATTAGTTCAATCTATAATTCTGAAGTGCCTTCTTTGTTCTAAGCCACAAGAAAAAAAATTGTATAGTCACAAACAAAGCTAATATGGTTCCTACCCTTACTGGAACTCACGCAGTTCTTTTGGGGATATGTGTTTGTGTAGGCGTTAATGTTTAAGTCTGTGTGTAAATCATTTAAATGATTAGGTTAAGGGTTAAAGAGATTTGCCATCTTATTGTGTTATGATGCATCAATAAGTCAAAGGGTTAAATGTTCAGCACAGTCATTATTACAGTGATTAACTATGTGGACTGTGTGAGAGGGAATCTTAAAAATAGATTCTGAAAGTATAGTGTCAAATGATTTTTCATAGAAAGTGAAGAGCATTATGTTATGTTTACAAGCTTGCATCACAGCATTCATTGTTAATCTCAAGATTTATGAATGCATTTCAAAGGTCCAACTGCCACATAGTAGCTGAGGACAAATTAAAGATGAGCTGACCTAAAGGATATTCACAAGATAGTAATAATTTTCTAAAAAATATTTGACTGTTGCTTAGAGTCAAGAAAACCTCAATTCAGGAAGCAGCTTTATTAGTTTGTTTCTTAACAGTTATAGGTATAAAATGGTTAGATTTATATTTATTCATAAAACAGTATTTTAAAATAAAGACATAAGGGTGGTGCAATGGTGGCTCAGTGGCAGAATTCTCGCCTGCCATGCCAGAGACCCGAGTTCTATTTCCGGTGCCTGCCCATGTAAAAAATAATAATAATAATAAAATAAAGTAAAGATATAAGTAGTTGAAATAAAATTCATAAAAATAATCTAGATAATGTAAGTAATCTATTCAAATCAATACATATGTTATTGAATATAACATTTTATTTTCATATTTGTCTTCCAAATTTCCTGATACAAAGTTCTATTTTAAATAGATTTGAATAATAATAATAGTATAGTAAAATATTCTGTTTATATAAACACACATGCATATATATAACTGTGTGTAAGAACTATGTAAAGTATCAAGAAAAAAGAAAGATTTTTTTTTTAAATTTCAACTTGATTTTATACAGAATAATTTAGATAGCCTACAGTTATGGTTATGTTAGGGTACAAATTGTCTATATGTCTGTTACCCTTTAAGTTGTTGATAAATTGAAAAAATATCTTCATAAACAAATATTTTAAAAGACAATACTAAACTTAGTATATGGATGTATATTTACATATATGTATATATAGATATTGTGATTATGAATATCTTAAGGAAGCATTGTTCTTGAGTCTTTATATAACACTGCCAAATTAATGTACTTTTCCAATTCCCCCATCCATTTCCCCTACCACTAATTTTGCTATAATAATTTATGTAATAAATGTTTGTCATTATTTTGGCTCCCCAGTATATAAAATCCCCCAGTACAAGATATTTAGGAAATTCTCCACTTGGTGCTGAGTCTTGGCGATTGGTGGGAGACATAAAACATCGTATACTATTGATGGTTAAAAGACTAGAACTCACTTTTTAGCCTTTCTTGCAGTTAGGACATGAGAATCTGATGTTAAGAGGGTGGATTTGACAAAACTTTGAATCAGGAGGCAGCAATCACAGAAAATTGATTTTGGTGGGAGTCATGCACCAAAATCTAGTTTCCATAAGTGCAAGGCTTATGAGGCATTTGGTTTGCATTTGCCTGCGTGGCAGATTTCCCAGATATGACCACAACAACATCTCCTGCCCCACAAGCTCTTCTAGAGATGTGTTCTAGAAATTCCTTCATCAACGAAGACTCTTGGCTCACCTGAGACAAATAGAATTGGGTGGAAGTGACGCTGTGGTACTGCTGAGGCTGTGCAATTAAGTGCTTCTACTGTATCCAATGGAATTTTCACGCATGCAGTTTTCAGCCATGGTGGAAGTTACGCAGCTCTTTTTGTTTGTTTGGGTTTTTTTCTGTTTTGCTTTATTGAGATATAGTCTACATACCATATAATCATCCAAAGTGTAAAATCAATGATTCACTATTATCTCCATAAGTTTGTGCATTCATCACAACTTTTGGATATTTTCATTACTTCAAAAAATACATCTGAGAATAAAAACAAAAATAAAAATAAATGAAAAAGAGCACCCAGAACATCCCAAGCCCTTTATCATCCCCTTTATTTATTTATTTTTTTCTTTATTTCTTTTACTCAATCTGTCCGTATACTGGGTGGAGGGAGTGTCAGTCACAAGGTTTTCACAATCACATGGTTACACCATAAGAGCTACATGGTTTTACAATCATGTTCAAGAATTAACACTACTGGAACACAGTTCAACTGTTTCAGAAATTTCCTTCTAGCTATTCTAAAAACTAAAAAGGAATATCTATATAATGAATAAGAATAACTTCCAGAGTTCAGTCTCAACTCTATTTGAAATCTCTGTTACTGAAACTTTATTTTCTTTTATTTTGTTTCCCCCTTTTGGTCAAGAAGGCTTTCTCGATCCCACAATGCTGGGTCCAGCCTCATCTCCTGTCACCCAGCTCTTTTCAGGCCACCAAGCTATGAGGAAGTCCAAATTAACTAGCATGGAGACCACATAAATAAAAGATGTGCCTGGCTAATTGAGTCAGTCTTACACATTTCAAATTCTGGCCCCCTTCTGATTGAAACTACATGAGAGGCCTCAAGCCACAACTGCTGAGTTGTACATGGATTCCTGACCCATAGAATGTGAGATTAAAAACAAAACAGGGTGCAGGGGTCATTCAGTGGTTAGAATGCCTGCCTTTCATGTGGGAGACCTGGGTTTGATTCCCAGGCCATGCACCCCCCAAAAAACAAAACAATTATCTTATTTAAATCTAATATGCTTTGAAATAATTTGCTGTTAAGCCACAAAGTAGAAAGTTTTCAACACAATTTGCTTAATTGGATGTATGATTAAAAAAAAAATTCTCCCCCACATGCTGCCACATTAGTGACTTTATGATATATCAGTTTATGATGGAATAACCTGCGAGGAGTCCTTAGTTTGGGTTTCCTTGTTACTATCATGCTCCTATCTGAGGTTTATGTTGCAAACCGTATAATAGGTATAATTTCTAACCTTCAGTTGAAACTTCTGAGCTGTTCCTCTCAGTTAGGTGCTGCCCTTTCTTGGTAAGTCCCTAATGTTGGGTCTTAGACAATTCTGATGGAAAAGGAAGATGTTTTCTGGTATTTACAGGTATCATATTTTTCTCTCTAATTTCTCCAGCTTTTTTAATGCTTATCGGAGAATTACAGTTATCCCCTGGGTTTCTATTCTCCATATTCTTCTGACTGCTACCCCTTTCATAGGTACACTGAGGCTCATGAGCACCCTGCATTTGATTAACTTCATGTGTAGTGTTTTTTGAGGGGGAAGTGTGTGGTCCAGGAAACGAACATATATAATATATTGCTTAAAAAAAAAAGACTAGATTTTTCTCATCTTTATGTTTCCCATCATAAAAGACAGTGGCTCTTTGTCGCAATGACACAAGGCCTCTTCAAACAAAGGAAATGGGTTTATACCCAAGATAAAACTATGAACCATTATAGAAGCCCACATCGTGATCACCTGTCCTCAAGTGACCTTCCTCAGTGCCTACAGGTTCCCTCCGTGATGGTTCCTAGGCAGCCCTGAAGTGCATTTGCTTTTTACAAATTATCTTCCTCCGCTTCTGCTATCTTTTCGCTATGCACCCATACAATCGTGCTCTCCTCTATGTGCTATTCGCCTATAACATTGCTATGGAGGAAGGATTCTCTGCAAAGGTGTATACTTTCCATTGTTCATCTAGTAATCCCTTATCTTCAAGTTAAAATTGTTCTTTTCTCTCTTTCTTTTTTTAAAGTGTGTTTTGTTTGCTATTTTATGCAGGTGTGTCCAAAACTTGAAATGAGTTTTAAATATTTGGCAGCTTGAGCTTGAACAAGCAGAAATCTATGCTATTTTAAGTGAAGTCTCTTTGTAACATGGTAAATAGATGGCAATATATGCCCGTGATCTGTAAAGGAATGCAGGAAATGTGAAGAATCACAGGGACAGTCTGCATTTTTGCCCGTATTGGGAAACATAACAGAGCAACTCTTTGCCTTTTCATCTCAAAGGATGCGTAGCCCAGAGTGAGTCAGGGCATTGGGGGACATAAGGGCCAAGTGCTAAACTGGATCCATTCTGCTTCCTCACTTCTGCAGCTCCACAGCTACCATGTGGACTTCTACAAAGACCACACTAAATCTTCAGATCAAAAGTAGCTCCTAGGGATCCAGGACCAAGGGAAACAGAAGCCGTACAGAGTTGGGGAAGAATGGAGAGAACATGTAGTACAGCTAAATGCCCATTGAAACCCAATGAGAACAAGCTTTATTCTTTTATATTAGGCTTGGAAATATATTACAAGCAGCCTCCATTAAAGCATGAAAGGGAAAACAGCTGTCTTCATCTCAGTCCTAAGTTCAATATTATTTTATATGAAACATTCTGTCAGTTATGCTAACATTTTTCAAATACCATTGATCTCTCTATGAAATTTCTTTTCAGTTGGGTTTCCTTCTTTCTTCGAATACTGTGTTTTCTATAAAAGTTTGTTATAATTTAATGTTTTTGTGACCCACACAGATATGATTTGTGATTGGACTGAGTGATTGAGAGACTGTTGAGAAAAAAAATTAAAAGTAATTTACAATCGTTGATGACCATATTAAGCCCAGATATAGGATGTTGAAATATCATTTTAGGAAGCACCAGATAAAACCTGAAAGTTTTTCTGTTTATTGCTCACAGAAATGAAGCAAAAGCTTTACCTTCAGTCATACTGAAGTATATAAAAGTTAGATGTATTTGGAGTAAGGAAATCCTCCATGTAAGACAGAGTTTTGATAGTAACAAAAAGCAAAATCAAAAAACAAAAAAGGAAAATAATCTTTTTTAGAATTACTCATTTTTTAAAAATAAATTATTGCAAGTGGTTTTAAAAAATAATCAACTTCAGTAATGTTATGTCTGGAAAAAGTGAACATGGAAATTATTTTTATTGTTTGTATTTAAAGTTCATAACAGCTGACACTGATACAAGAGTGAAAAGAATGAGCAGAAAAATGGAGGAATATTCATGGCAATTCTAAGTGCCTTGAAAAGTTGATCTGAATTGCTTGCATCAAAGAGAAAATAGACTCTTTAATGATCACTTCTCTGACAACTAACAGTAACATCATTTTAAGCTATGACTGCTAAAATTAGATACTTTCCTCTTGGAAATATACATTCCCTGACAGCAAGCAAAGGATGACAGCCTTCACCCCACGATAAGCGGGAGAGTAACAATTCATCTTTTAAATGAGCAATTTCTGTGATGAAGGTGAAAAAAAGAAAATGAAAAATATTAGTTAGAAAAGACTTCATGGTAGAATAACAAAAAATAATGCTGCACTAATATTTAGTCAAATGTTTGCTTTGATTTTAATGAGACATACAATTTTAGAGATATTCACTTACTATTAGAACTGTTCATACTAGGAAAAAAAGACTTATTTTGGAGATAAAAGCCTTTTTTTAACAACCTGTTATAAAATTACACTTACTTGATTAAACTACGCAATCTAATGTACTTGTTAAAAGTGCAAACAAAGGACTTTTAAACTGCTGCTTAAGGCTGTTAGCTCTTGATAACTAAAGTGGTAGGCAGATGCCACAACCACTTCTCTCGTAGTGCAAAGCTAGACTGTGGGACTTTGAAAGGCTACCCATCACAGCTTGTCACCTGAAGACATAAAGAAAAATTCAGCATTTCCCCAGATCTATTAGAAGGCTCGTCTGTCTATTTAAAGTCCCTATGGTAAAATTATGGCTTAAGTTCATTCAGCCTTTTAAAATATATACATTAGTATCACTGCAGATAGTCAACATTCATTTTACAAACTTAAAACAAAATGTATGAGGAAAATTAGGTCCAAAGTAAAGGAAACAGCTACAGAAATAAGTTAAAAACCTTAAATTTCACAAATCATTGTAACCTGACAGTTCAATGTGTTAATGGGGAAAGAATTGCATCTAGTAAGACTATATAGAAAAGCCAAAATGTTTGAGGAAAGAGAATTTCTCTTTTCAATTATTTTAAAATACTGTAAGTGGAAGTATGCATTAAAGAATAAATCTAGAAGAGCAGTTTGCAAACTTTTTGTACAAGGCCAGATAGTATTTCAGGCTTTGAAAACCACATTTGATCTCAGTCACAGATTCTTCTTTGGTTTGATTTCACAGCTCATAAATATGTAAAAACCATTCTTCACTCATGGTCTGTTCAAAAGAATCCATGGGCTTAATTTGCTAGGCCCTGCTCTAGAAAATAAACAAATATTTATTTATTTCATGAAAAGGAAGGTTTTTATAATGTAAAAGGCATCATTCTTTCTCTTGCAATGATTATTTCAACAGTAACAAAAAATATTCATTGCACAGAAATATGCTGTGTTTCATGAGATGAGAGAAGTAAATATTAGACATAACTTGTGGTATTTGTATGCATTTTAAATCAAATCAGCATTTCTGACTAGACATACGCATTTTCCAGGGGAAAGAGGGGATAATACAAGTTGGATGGTATACCAGGTATATATTGTGACTTAAAATGGTCCAATGAGTTGTTTTGAGTCAAATAGTATTAAATTCACCCTAATGGTACCATAGCTACTTAAAATAGTCCTGGCAGCACTTCAGACTTGCATGTCTTGGTGTGAAACAAAGAATCATCTCTTCTACCATATATTGATTTTGATGACCGTATAAAACAACAACATAATGAACTCTGAATTGTTAGTTCTTCTTGAATCTGTGTGTGTGTGTATAAAGAATTCTCAGTCTTGTTAGATATGTTAAGGAAATATTAGGGGAAAAAAGGTTAAGCATTAGGAATTCAACAGATTATAAGGCATAGCAAAATTATTACTAATAATTATAAAATGCAGTGGAATTATGTGTGTTTGACATTATTGCTGCATTAAATGTGTCATTGAAATTTTTAACAATGTTATTGGAAATTTTATCATCAAGCCATACGTTTATGCCTTCGGATGAAACGCAGTTGCTTAATCTTTTGTTTCAAATAGCTAGACATTTTTGATATCTGCTATGGTTGTTCTTTGGATCAGCAGAACATAAAATGTTCAAAAAATTCTGAAGCTATTTTTTTTTTTTTTCATTTTTTTTTTTTTTTTTTATTAACGGAAAGAAAAAAAAGAAATTAACACAACATTTAGAAATCATACCATTCTACACATGCACTCAGTAATTCTTAACATCATCACATAGATGCATGATCATTGTTTCTTAGTACATTTGCATCAGTTTAGAGGAACTAGCAACACAACAGAAAAAGATATAAAATGTTAATATAAAGAAAAGAAATAAAAGTAGTAGTAATAGTAAAAAACAACAACAAACAAACCAACAAGCAAACAAAAACAAAAAAAACCCCTATAGCTCAGATGCAGCTTCATTCAGTATTTTAACATGATTACTTTACAATTAGGTATTATTGTGCTGTCCATTTTTGAGTTTTTGTATCTAGTCCTGTTGCACAATCTGTATCCCTTCAGCTTCAATTACCCATTGTCTTACCCTGTTTCTAACTCCTGCTGAACTCTGTTACCAATGACATATTTCAAGTTTATTCTCGAATGTCCGTTCACAACAGTGGGACCATACAGTATTTGTCCTTTAGTTTTTGGCTGGATTCACTCAGCATAATATTCTCTAGGTCCATCCATGTTATTACATGGTTCATAAGTTTATCTTGTCTTAAAGCTGCATAATATTCCATCGTATGTATATACCACAGTTTGTTTAGCCACTCTTCTGTTGATGGAGATTTTGGCTGTTTCCATCTCTTTGCAATTGTAAATAACGCTGCTATAAACATTGGTGTGCAAATGTCCGTTTGTGTCTTTGCCCTTAAGTCCTTTGAGTAGATACCTAGCAATGGTATTGCTGGGTCGTATGGCAATTCTATATTCAGCTTTTTGAGGAACCGCCAAACTGCCTTCCACAGTGGTTGCACCCTTTGACATTCCCACCAACAGTGAATAAGTGTGCCTCTTTCTCCGCATCCTCTCCAACACTTGTCATTTTCTGTTTTGTTGATAATGGCCATTCTGGTGGGTGTGAGATGATATCTCATTGTGGTTTTGATTTGCATTTCTCTAATGGCCAGGGACATTGAGCATCTCTTCATGTGCCTCTTGGCCATCCGTATTTCTTCTTCTGGTAGGTGTCTGTTTAAGTCTTTTTCCCATTTTGTAATTGGGTTGGCTGTCTTTTTGTTGTTGAGTTGAATAATCTCTTTATAAATTCTGGATACTAGACCCTTATCTGATATGTCATTTCCAAATATTGTCTCCCATTGTGTAGGCTGTCTTTCTACTTTCTTGATGAAGTTCTCTGATGCACAAAAGTGTTTAATTTTGAGAAGCTCCCATTTATTTATTTCCTTCTTCAGTGTTCTTGCTTTAGGTTTAAGGTCCATAAAACCACCTCCAGTTGTAAGATCCATAAGATATCTCCCAACATTTTCCTCTAACTGTTTTATGGTCTTAGACCTAATGTTTAGATCTTTGATCCATTTTGAGTTAACTTTTGTATAGGGTGTGAGAGATGGGTCTTCTTTCATTCTTTTGCATATGGATATCCAGTTCTCTAGGCACCATTTATTGAAGAGACTGTTCTGTCCCAGGTGAGTTGGCTTGACTGCCTTATCAAAGATCAAATGTCCATAGATGAGAGGGTCTATATCTGAGCACTCTATTCGATTCCATTGGTCGATATATCTATCTTTATGCCAATACCATGCTGTTTTGACCACTGTGGCTTCATAATATGCCTTAAAGTCAGGCAGCGCGAGACCTCCAGCTTCGTTTTTTTTCCTCAAGATGTTTTTAGCAATTCGGGGTACCCTGCCCTTCCAGATAAATTTGCTTATTGGTTTTTCTATTTCTGAAAAATATGTTGTTGGGATTTTGATTGGTATTGCATTGAATCTGTAAATCAATTTAGGTAGGATTGACATTTTAACTATATTTAGTCTTCCAATCCATGAACACGGTACGCCCTTCCATCTATTTAGGTCTTCTGTGATTTCTTTTAACAGTTTTTTGTAGTTTTCTTTATATAGGTTTTTTGTCTCTTTGGTTAAATTTATTCCTAGGTATTTTATTCTTTTAGTTGCGATTGTAAATGGGATTCGTTTCTTGATTTCTACCTCAGCTTGTTCATTACTAGTGTATAGAAAAGCTACAGATTTTTGAATGTTGATCCTGAAGCTATTTTTTAATAGCTGTTTTCTTCCATTATAAAATATAAAATATGACTACCATTTTTGCTACTCCAAAATAAAAATAAATTAAGGACTTAAATTTGATGGACACTTTTGAGCCAACCAGTTTCTACCAGTATTCCTATGTTTATAAGATTTTTACATTTATTACTATCTTATTCCATTAGTTAATATTTACTGTGCTCCAGGCACTGAATAGGAATTAGGGAATACAAAATGAATAAAACTTTAACAAGGTATTTTAGAGGAGATAACAGAGGAGATGTGGTATGGTTTTAACAGTTTTAACTTTTTGTTGGGTATAGAATATATCTGGGGAGTTTAGATAACTCAGCATTGAAAACTTAAAACAACCCTAAGAATTAGATCACAAACTGAGACTGAAGAGATTTAAGCAATATTTCTGTACCTAATATCAAATAAATAACCAATAAGTAGCAGTCAGTTATTGGAGTTAGCTTGCTGCATTCAAATCTTATTTTGTTAAACTTATTTATTGGTCTGCTTGGTTGGTTGGTTTTTTGCAAATGTGCTCTTTAGCTGTTTTTACTTTTATTTTTTCTTAAAGCAAAAGCATGTGCCTGAAAGTCTTATGAGAAGCATAATTATAGTTGTCTAATGTCTGCTGAGATTATTTCTGATTTTACTCTTTTGACTAACAACTTCTTCTCCATCAAAGATATTTGATTATCATTTTTGTTGTCTTCTCATCTGTGTCTTCATTCCATAACTATTGTATTCATTTAACGCATGGGTTCCTTCTTTTTCAGATTCTCAATTGTATATGTATCTCCATTGAAGTTATTAATAACCATGTCTTTTACTCTCATTTTTCCTTTCTTTCTTCTTGGTATGTGACTCTCTGTTTCCTTTTGAATTCTGTATCTGCTGCTTTCTACTTTTTTCTTTTCTTGTTCCTTCCTACATAGTTTAAACATTTTTCAATGTAGAATTTAAAAAGTAGTAATAAGTAAATGACAAAAACCAGGAAATGCCTGAAAGAAAAGCTTACTTTACATCTATAGAAAGCTTCATCATGCACCCTGCAAAGGGGGGCTCACTGGGGCTTCGTGACCTTGGCCATATTTCTTTGGGTCTATTATTTATCAGTGAGGTAGTAGACTGTCGCTTCTTCCCTACTCAGAGAGGGAGGCAGGAGCCTGCTGAGTGCACTGAGGGCTTCACGGTCCCGCACACAGCAGTGAAGTGTCTTCTCTTGACCCACCTATTCCCGGAAGAACGGTTCTAACTTATGATGTCTTTATGATGTTAAAAAGCAAGGGTAATTTTCTTATGCTTAAACCAAAATATGTCCTTTACATAATGATATCAGGCACTGGTCAGACACAACATTTCATTCAGGGCTTAAAAAAAAATATTTCTTTATTACGTGTAACAAAAATTGGGCCTAAAAACGCCTCATTGAATGCCTCGCAAGATGTTACTAGAGGAAATTTTAAAAGGAGCATATTTCTGACAGTAATCTCAGTTAAAAATAGCTGTGTTTTTGTTGTTGTTTGCTTGTTTGTTTTTGCATGAGCAGGCACTAGGAATCAAACCTGGGTCTCCAGTGTGGCAGGCCAGATCTCTGCCTGCTGAGCCACCGTGGCCCATTCTAGTCATGATGTTTTAAATGACAGAAAACCTAATAGTGATCTTATGGGAACCAAGAACTTCCCAGTATTTGCTTGGATAGAGAGAGTTTGAAGAATGTTTTAAATTCCTTATTATGGAAGGGTGATAATTTTAAAACCTTGTGATCCTGTAATTTATGTACAGCACCTCACATTAAAATAGCATTTTAGGGATTGCAAAGCAATTTCCCGCACATATCACACTTGGAAACCCCCCTGTAGATCAGATGGATAGTCCCACATGTTCTCATAGTGCCAGATACCAAAAGTCTTAGTTAAGTGTTACACAGCTTGGGTCAGAAGTCATGTTTCCTCGTTCGTTTTACAACTTCTCATCACCACAGGGGTCCAGTCCTGGACCAAATCCTACGTGTCATTTTTCAGTCCCAACCGCAAGCCATGGCAATGGCTTTCCATGACAGGGCTCACCGAGGACAGCTTCCCTCCCCACACAGCTTCGGTACACTGAAGGGAGTCCTCCCCTTCAAGTCCTCCCCACCTTCCCTGTCCCTGTCACCCAGTCCTCAGTTCCTGGGTTCATAGAACTGCAAGAGCCTTTTGTTCGGGGCTCTCTCAGCAATGAGACCTGACCCCATTTTGCACTGACCCATCTCACCCAGCCAGGTGGTGGTGTCCCATGGGGAGGGGGGGAAGAGCTGGAACTCTTCTCAGGGCTTACCTTTTACTAAAATAATTGTAGTAAATGAGTAAAGCCTTCACTGTTACGTCTATTTGGCTGGGTTGTTTTAATCTGGCAGCTCAGTTCAGTTTAGGTCTTGACACAAACTAATCTGCCTGAGTTGGAGTGGTGGCCTGAGGCAGTAGAATCGGACCACCTTGTGCTTCTGCCTGGAGAGCACATGCAGCCCAGGTGTTCTTAAAGAAAGCCCCACATTTCCAAGATTGTCGCAGCCCTGGATCTGAGGTACCATGATTTTGTTCAGTGACAATGTGTGGTGCAACTTACATGGAGAATCAGCCACCCTCCCATGATTCTTGGACGTTCAGGTCCAAGCTTTGGAAGAAAGCAAGTGACACATTAACATGATGAGGTAGGAAAGGTCCCACATACAAGCAATATCCCAGGTTTGTTCTATGATCTATCCTGCTGGCAATGATGTTTTGATCATGAATGGTGATGAGAACATAGCTTCATTCCTCATGAAAGGGTTACTATGTTGTTAAATATTATGTATCAAAAGATATATCAGTATCTATAGCTCCAAAAGTACCTGTAATTTCTTGAGATAAAATATAATCTTCTTTTTGGCTCCTACAGATGCCATTCTTATAGTACCAAAATGTGTTTAAATGTAATAGAACATTTCACAACCTGCCATAAGTTGTTTGGCTTCAAATTTAAGAGGAATTCTATTCTTGATTCAGAAATTTTGCTCAGCATTTCACCCAAATCCCTAATTGGATCAGGCACTCACTTGTTCAACTTGTCCTCACTTCATTCTTTTGTCTTTCAAAAATCTCCTTTCCTATCCTGAGCCAAAGCATCTCATTGTCTTTCTTTATAAAACCTCTGAGAGAGTGTTCTGCTTCCCTCTTTATAACATTTCCAAGACTGTTGTGGCATGACAGCTACTCTGTTCCATGAACCACAAACTCACTGAGGGATTTTACACTATCATTTCATGATTGAACTTTTTTAAGATCACCCTACACAAAGTTTTACAAAGGGAATACAGCAGAATGAGGAATGAGACATGTATTACAACATGAATTAAATGTCATTACAGAAAATATAAGGGGGAAATGAGGGAGAGTAAGATAGACTGATTGATTGAGTAAGAAAAAATTGGCCAAGGCTTTATTGACAAATAAAAGTCACCCACATGCGCGCGCGCGCACACACACACACACACACACAGTCACACAAAGAAGGACAGGTGGGCAGACAAACTGAGGGTGGGTAATGCTGCCAAGTTAGCAAGGAATTCTTTCAAATGCAATATAATTGATCTTAACTCAGTAATATGCCCTTACTGGGCGCATCTCCACCATGAGGTTTTTATCCTCAAAGGATTTACTCTCTTTATTTCCCCCTGGAAGAAATGCTCAAACAAGACAATTCAATTTCAGTAGGTTCAGTCAATTATCTCTGACTACCTTTAAGAGGCTTCATGGGAATTATTCCCAGTAATGGTTCATGCTGTTCAAGAGAACTTGAAAAGGCCAGGCCACTTTCCCAGATGACTCACAAACACTACAGTTTTATTTATTTTTTCCTACATATTGCCTAACAAATTGGAACTCTTCTTGAAGTACAGCTAAATTAGTTTTTAAAACCTTTAGGGTTCATCATATAAAACATACTAAACTCCTCTTAGGATCCATTTAATGAACTAAGCCACTTCTTGTGACCACACACACAACTTGTTCCTAACATCTCTAAGTGTCCAGAGTCATTCAATTATTAATTTATTCACTCACATATTCATTAATCCATTCAAAAGTATTTATTGAGCAACTTCTTGGTAAAGACATTGTTGTAGGTCTAGGAACGCAGTGATAAATAATAAAAACTCTCTATCCTAACGAAACTAAAATTGTAGCACAGAAGGAGAAAATAAAGAATGCAATTTCAAGAAGAGATTAACTAAGATATAGGATAGAAACAGAGGTCAAGGGATGCACTTTTAGATAAGGCAGTCATAAAAACCTCTCCAGAAAGCAGCATTCGGGAAAACACATGAAGATGGTAAGTAAATGAGACTTGGCTAATCAGAGGGCAATCAGGGAAATGAATAAACTAAAGAGAGAGAATAGGAAGTTCAAAGGTCCCAGGGTAGGGGGCAGGTGGTTGATGAAGAAGGGGAGGACATGTATTTTTGAAGAATAACTAAAGGGCAAATGACAAGAGCTAATAAAGTGATGAGAAAAGAGGAATTTGGTCAGGCATCATATAGGACATTGTGGGTCATGGTGACTAGTAGTCTTTTAGTCTAAGTATGTTAAAGCTATTGAAAATATTGGGCAAGTGGATATAATATGATATAATGCATGTTTTAAATTAAAAAAAAATCTGAGTTGAACAGGTATGTTGAAATTGGTCATAGGTTGGTTGTACCATCAGCTCCGGGCAACTGTTTCAGCAGAGGAAGATAAGATAGATGACGCTGTAAAGCAGGTGAGAGATGATGATGGTGTGATTTGGGGGAATGGAGGTGATGAAGAGTCGCCAGATTTGGAACTTGTTAATTAATTGAATGTGGAATATGTTGGGAAAAGAAGAGTCAATAATGTTTGTCCCTGAAAAGTAGGCAGAATAAAATTGAATATTTGTATTTGTTCCTCTGAACAGCAGGCAATATTTTTGAGAAGGTAAACACTGGGGTTCCCTGTAGACAATTTGAAGAGTGGAATAGTCATTTTTCATTTTGGACATATTAATTTTCAAATACCTATTAGTGCTCCAAATGTATTTGTCAAATAGTTGTGCATTTCAATTAGGAATCCTGCATCACTAAATGAGCCATCAATATGTTAACAACACTTAAAACTACATGAGATAGAATGTGTGTGTACGGAGAAGAGTGAACGGCCTAATATTGAGTACTAGATTAAGTAATTGGGGAAAACCAAAAGGTAAGGTATTGAGAAGGAACAACAAATAGAATAAGATTTAAAATCAAAGCATGTGCTGTGACTATAGCCAAGTACACAAATGTTTCAATGAGCAGGGAGTCCCTTCTATTTCCAGGAGATGACACACTAGATGAACAGAAAAATAGCCCCCATTATAAATTCTTATAAATGATGGACATAATATTTCAAACAAAGATGTTTTCAGGGCAAAACAAAGCAGGAAGTATTATAAGGGAAATAACCAGTTGCCAGAAATAACAAGAAAGCTGCATACCACAGACATAAACTGCCACTGGAGCTGGTATCTTCCTTAAAAATATTGTTCTTCTCTCTGGTGACCTAGAATCTGGTCTTGAAGAGCCATCTATATGCAAGGAAGAGGAGATAAAGATTTAGATTGATACAGGTGGGAAATTGGATCTGAGGCCTCTGTTTAAAGTCAAGACACCAAAAGTTGAACTCTGAAGAAAAAGCCCATTAAAAGGAGACTTTCCTGTCTCAATACTGTTTTGAGTAAAACAGGAGAAATAAAAGAGACCCCTTTGAGAAGTGCCAAATACATGCTAGCATCCACTCAGCTGGTGTCTGAATTTTTACTTACTTTTGTGGTCTGATAAATCTCATGGTGAAAATTTATGTTAAAATTTTTCATAAGTTGGTTTTATGGTCAGGCTCTGGGCAAGTGCTGGCGGAAATAACATGCACATCTCTTTCAAGAAACACATCTTTTAAACAGACCTAAAATATTTTATAAAGATAAAGTTGCTAACAAAGTAAATAATAATAAGTATATTCAGAAACAAGTCAAAGATTACTTAGAAATCTGCTAAGATGAGAACTAAGAATCGACATCTGGCAACATTTAACAACAGTGAGGTAGATTACCTTGGAATGAGAAATTTCTGTTGAGCTGAACAGGGACCCTAACAGGAGAGGACAAGATAGAACTGAAGTGTGGTATTTAGGGTTGGGTGTCAACTTGGTGAAGTGAAGGTGTCCTATTTTTCTCTTGCTGTGGATTTAAATCATCAGCATGTGAAATTCATCTATGGCTTATTACTTCTGCTGTGGGCTAAGGGAAGTGCCGTCCACAACGAGTGACACTTTAATTTGATTAGCTGGAGACTTAAAAGGAGGTTAGAAGAGAGAGAGCTAGCTCAGGAGCTCAGCACAGTCCAACACAACTCAGGTCAGAGCTCAGAGCCAATAGAGACCCACTCATTTGGAAATGCAGAAAGGAAATCCCCAAGGAAAGCCGTTTAAACACAGAAGCCAGGGGAGAAGGCCAGCAGATGTCAGTGTGTGGCTTCTCATGTGACAGAAAAATTCAGAGGAAAGCCAGCTGCATTTCCTCTGAGAAACTGTAATTTGTACTAAATAAATCCCCTTCATAAAGGCCAATCCACCTCTGATTGGCTTAGCAAACTAAAACACAGAGGATCTGTTCATTTTCCATGCTGATATAACAACTTGATACAAATCTAAGGTTTCAAAACAAGATAAATTCATTGTCTTACAGTTTAGAAGGTCAGAAACCCAAAAAGGGTTGGACTAAAATACAAGTGTCAGCAAGGTTGCATTCCTTCTGGAGGCTTTAGAGGATAGCCTATTTTCTTACCTTTTTCAGCTTCTAGAAGCATGCTCATTCCTTGGTTCGAGGTCCTCTTCTCCATCAACCAAAGCAGCGATCACATCACTCCCACTTCTGCTTCAGCACCCCATCTCCTTTTCTGACTCTTTTTGCCTCACTTTTCCCTCTTTTAAGGACCGTTTTGATTACCCTGGGACCACACAGATAACTCAGGGCAATTTCACTCTAAAATCCTTAAATTAACGATATCTTCCAAAACCCCTTTGCCACGTAAAGTAACACATTCACAGATTCTGAGGATTAGGATATGGATGACTCTGGGTGTCCATTGTTCTGCCCAGCACAGGCAGTGAGAAAAGGAAGTCAATGATGATGGATCACAAATGAGGGAAGTTTTCTATAAAGACAGATGGGGCAGAAATAGGAGAATCAAAAGAATGCTTTGTTGTGTATTTTCATGGGCAAGGTTAAATCGAATTTGTACACTGATTGGAATTATCTAAGTAGAGAGGGAAAAATGATGGTGCAGGTGAAAGATGGATGTTTGCAGGAACAAAATCCTTGTATGGATAAAAGGAGATGGGATGAAGGGTGCAAGAGAGGGAAAGCTGCTTGAAATAGGACAGGGACAATTACTCAACTAGAACCGAGAGGAAAATTTGGTTAGCACAGTGGTGGGGAGATCGTTATATCTTTTTATTGTTTCCATTCCTTCCATGAAATAACAAGCTTGGTTATTAGTAAAATTAGACATACTGTTGATGTGACATTCACATTAAATGGAAAGAGCTAAGAGCACCACTCAAAATAAAGTTAACGTTAGGGAGCCAAGATAGAAAAAAGAAAACAAAAAGAACTGAGATGCATTCCAAATTCCAGGTGTTGTGTGACAAACAAAATGTAAAGTCTGCAGTCAGAAACCAGAGGGGAAATATATTGAAGAATTGAGAGAACGGAAGCCCATCCAGAAATTGTGGCATGCCTCCTGACAGGCTGTCATGCCTGCATTAGAAGTACATTTTAAGACTGAAAACCCTATAAGAAATAGTCAAGTCTGCACACATGAAATTATATGATAAAAACAGTTGAAATTGAAAATCTTTTAAAAGTCAAAATCTGTAGCCTCATTTACCTTATCCCTGTCTTATATATAGACCTCAAATCTTGTTGAATGTTCTTTCTAAAATATTCTGAGTTAAATTTTTAGGTCCTTTCTCACTTTGATTGCAAATATTTTAGGAAGTAACAATATTTATTTTTTGTGAAAGGTATGAAGGTGAGAATCTTGACTCTGTTATTTACTAGCATTGATATTTAGCTCTTAAAAATCTGAGCTACAATAATTATTATACAAATAGTAGTAGTTGTTAATGTTGCCATGATCTTTTCAGTGGAATAACTAAAGATCTTTGTCTTTTATTATCTGCAATACAGCAATTATCTCCCAAGAGACGTACCAGAATCTTCCTTCCATGCTGAGCGATGGTACCAGATTAATTTTTTCTAGCAACGAAAAGTGTATAATATTACAAATACTAAACCCTACAACATACTAAGAATGTACTGTTACAGACATTGGTCTAGGGCTTCACATGCAGTAGTTCTTACAATCCTCATAAAACACTAATATTTTTGGATTAGTATATTAATATATTCCTGTCCAGATATCTGAGACTTCAATGTATTAAGTAAGTCTCCAAAGTTATACAACTAGTAAATGGCACAACCATTGGGTTAGCACCTATCCCTTCCTGAAGGGTTTTAAGGAACAGAGTCACTCAGAAGAAAAACAAAGATTGGGATACATGTAATTTTCATGCCTTGAGTTCCAGAAAAGGGTATGACTTATGCTTTACTTATTTCACTTGCCTACGAAATGAGAAGGCCTAACTGTAATGAACCTGTGTGGACTTTCTGTTTTAAATTATATGCAGAGAGTTAAGGTTATTTTTCTCCTGAATAAATCATAGTTATTTCCTATGTTTAAAATTGAAAGGGAACTTGATGAGTGGGTTACATTGCTTGATAAATTATGTTCCAAGCAATTAATGGGGGGAGAGTCATGATATTAGGTGCTTATTAACAAAGGAAAAAGTAAGGTATTTTTATGAAATAGCTGCAGTTTTCAAGTAAAACTATGAAATTCTGTGAAGGTAAATGATTCTAGATATTAATAAGTTTGAACTGTGCAGTCTGACAAAATATCTGCCTGCTTGTTCTTATATCCTCACTGATTCAAGCACATGACCAAAAAATATTATTCAGGATATGTTATTAAAAGAAAGATTTCTCAAGTTCATTCATCTTCTTTGTAGTTTATAAGACTTCCAATTTCATCACAGGATGAAAGGGGCAATTTTAAAGGTTGTCTTAAGCTAAAATTATAAGTATTTGGAGTAAGTTGAAACCATTCATTTTGGCAGAAATATTTTCATTTAATGATGAGAAATGTCAAAGATTTGAGGGAAGATACATAAAAACACCCAAGACTATTTCTTCAAATAATGAGAGCTATTTATTCTTATTATCTTTTTATCAAACTTAATATAATTATCACAGAATTTATGGGACATGGTGAAAGGGTGCTAGGAGCACAATCAGGTGTTATCAATATTGATATCATAAGCAATGATTTAATGCTGTTTATATAAGATGGATAAAGATCTTGATGAAGTTATGGAGAACGAGGAAATATTTTTTAAATGACCAATTAAACTTTGATTCATTATTTTCAAGAAAGGATACAAGGTATTTATTTATCCCCTCGTATATAAAATATACCAATTAAAGATATGAAGATATGGAAATTAAAAAAAAAAATCCATTTCCAGACAGTCTATTGCTTAGATTTTTTCTCTCTCTCTGTTCCACCCACCCCATGATGCCATATCAACCAGAACTTACAATATTTAAATCTGCAGCCAAAATTTTCAAAACCCATTTCTTTATTTATGGCCTTTGTCTGCTCTAGTCCCATTCTCTCCATAACCAAGATTAATGTTGGCTTCCACCACCACCACTCAAAAAGAACAATGACCTTGATATATGCTTCCAATACTTCCACATCACTAAGTCTACTGGAAATTTTTACCTCTTTCTCATAATTGACCTTACAGCATCATTAGATGTCACTGACCTTCTTCTTGAAGCACTTTCTTCATTTGGCTTCGATCTCACAGCAGTTTCCTAGTTTTCTTCTACTTCTCTGGTGATCTTCTATTTTTCTTTGAACAATCATCTTGCTTTATGCCAACACTGTATGTTGCAGTTTCTCTAGGGTTGGTTCTATGCCCTCTACTCTGTCACTTCTTATTTTTTCCTAAAGTGTTTTCTTCCACGCTGATAGTGTTAGTGATTGCCGTATATGAGATGGCTCCATAATTCATGTCTTCAGGACAGACCTGTTTTTCCAAGCTCTAAAGCTGTGAATTCAACTGTTTACTGGCATCTTCTCTTGGTTTCAAAGTTACCTCAAATTCGATATGTGTGAAACAGAGGACAGGGTAGCCATCTCCAGGTTAATTTTACTTCCAGCAACTTGTATATGGGTGAATGATCCCATCACTGTCGCAGCTGACCAAATATGAACAACATAGTCATGTTTCAGAGTCAGAGATTTCCCAAAACCCTTTCAATTTGATTATTTATTTTCATCTCCTTTTCCACAGTGCAATCCTTTTTTAACTTGAACTATAACAATTCCTCCTGTCCACAAACATGGTATATGCCTCCATTAATTTAAAGCCTTTATTTTATTTAGTAAATACTTTATATACCACTTATGACATCCAGGCACTGTTTCAAAGACTTTAAAAATATTAACTTATTTAATTTTCAGAGTGACTTTTTAACGTATTTTTACGTATCATTTATGATTTACGTATAAATCATTTATGATTTTTACGTATCATTAATGATTTAACGTATCATTAATATCCCAACTTCACAGATAAGAAAACTGAGGCACAATGACACTAAATCATCTGCCAAGGGCCACCAAGTTAGTTTGGGTTAAGCAGGATATGAAACAAAGTTAACCATATACAAAAACCAACTTCGTATATTTTCTCTTATTCTGTTCCCTAATACAATAAATTTAATAGCAGAATTTCAAAGTTCACAATCAAAACATCAATTTATTTTTAAATTTCCAAATAACTCACAGATTATTCCAGACATCTTAGATGATGTTGATGTTCACATCACAAATTCTAAATGTAAAAGTCTCTTGGTCTTATGGATAGATATATTGGTTGTAGTAGAGTCAACATTTCTTTATTTTAGTTATTTAGTTGAATGATGGTTATGACTCACTGACAGAATGCATTTTTCAGAGTATAACAGATTTTATATTAAGAATTGCAAGGGCTTTTGGATATGTAAATATCATACTCAATTAAAAGAATTTCATAAATAACTGAAAATAATTTCAAATTATGTCTAGGTTCCTCCTCATGTCTTCACAATTAGCCATATTTGAAAAATACCAAAAAAGCTCTACAACCACTTGAGCAATTAACCTGGCTTATTTTTCATCTTTGGGTGAAAGGAAATAGTGTTTTTGTTTCCCATTTTATTCCAATTGTTAAACAATTTCTTAAACAAGCCGGTGCTCCATTATAAAAATGCAAAAAGTAAAACAGATTGAAACACAGGCCTTAGAAACAAGTACCTTAGAACAATGTCGAAACCATTACAAAAATGAAACTTACATTTTAATGAAAATGTTTCTCAAAAAAAAAGGACAGTATTGTATCTCATCTGCATATTTAAAAGCGGATAAATATTTTCTTTAAGTCCAGAATCTTTCAATACAATGTGTTCCAGAATTGCTATATTAACTATTGTTTGAGATAATGGGTTGACACATAGACAGCTAGGTACAGTGTAATCACAGATGAGCAGCTTCAGCTGTATTACAAAGACTTTGAAACATCCATGGGAAAATAATAAAAGATTTGAAACTGGAATAGGTTCAACGGGTCCTTTGCAGTTACCCTTTAAAAATGCTGCTTGAAGCTATTGAAAAGAACCAACACAGTAGTTTAAGAAAAACATGCCATTATGTAACATGAGTCCAAAAAACAGTACTGATTGAACCAGTTTCTCTATCTGGTTTACATATGCATGCATATCTTGTACAAGATGGGAGAGTACCACTTTTCCGAAAATGAAAATTAAAAGAAAAATTTGGTTTCTTCTAACGAAGAACAGAAATGACATAGAAGTCACTTCTATCACTACTTTGTGTATGAATTTTGTTTGAAGTCTTTTCCTGAATGCTTTGCTTACTTACTTGAGATGCCAAAAATATAATATTCACAAAATTATGTGTGCTAAGTAGCAACAGTGCATTTATCTCTTATTTTTTATGGGTCTTTAATTAAATAGAACTGTCCATTCTTCCATTTGGAATTGTCTATATATGTTTTGAAATAGGCACCTACAAAATAATAGAAATTTTTTTATATAAGACTATAAATAAGATTCTTACACAGCATATATGAATGACAGATATTTTTAACAGGAAAATTAGTTTAAAAGTTTAGAAGTTCACAGTTATCTTTATCTTGAAAGTCATTTGCCTTGCAACACGAGAGAGATCTAAGAGAAAACCAGAATCTAAAGAAGAGCAGAAAAATTATATTTGTTTGTTTCTTGAAGCCTTGTTTTTTAACATTTACTGAATATTTTTATTTAAAGAAAATATGTAATGTTCTTTTCTCTACTCACATAATCCCTTATGGTCTGCTTGAAGAACAAAAAATTTTGAAGGGGGTGGTTATCTAGGCAATAGCCTTACTGTTATTGTGTAATTCTGCTTAAATCCTCCTGTACCCACCAGTACAGCCTTATCATTTGAAACACTAATGCTATATGAAAGTGAAAAGAACACAGAATGGTTTCCTAGCAACTCCTGGGATCCTTCTAAAGTATGTCAGCTAAAACCATACAGTACGTGCAATGGGTGTGAATTAGGGTACCCAGCTCAACCAGAAGTTCAGATGGCCCCCAGAAAATACAATGCCCTATAATAGGAGCCAAATT
Source organism: Tamandua tetradactyla (assembly GCF_023851605.1). Lineage (NCBI taxonomy): Eukaryota > Metazoa > Chordata > Mammalia > Pilosa > Myrmecophagidae > Tamandua > Tamandua tetradactyla. The sequence continues at coordinate 34,504,352 of NC_135348.1, read as the reverse complement.
GCTCAAGAAGGAAATCACATCAGAGCATTGACAGTTTTACCCTCATTTAGCTAATCCTGTTTTAATTCCACCAAAAATATGTAAGTCCAAGTAACAGAACTGAAGTGACAGAGATCAAAATTAGGGCTAATAGGGCTTGGTGTTTTTGCTCTGAGTATAGGTTTTGAAAAGTATATTAACTTTGCTACTCCTAATCTCCCTCAGATACACGCTCATCACCCTCAACTCCAAAATATGAAAAAGTGTTAGTGGTATATAGGTACATTGATACTGATTGAACCTTTTTCTGTCATTGTATATGCAATCTGTTTTAGGAAATCAAATTGTGGTTTTATTGTAAGTGAAACATTAAAGTGTTGGAAGAATTCCTCATTTCTTTAAGCTTTTTAAAGCACAATAATCATATGTAATATTTGTTTAGGATGTAGTAGTTTCAAAACTACTTTTGCTTATGGATTCATTTCAAATTTACAAAATTTCTCTAAGGTAGTGATTTCTTCCCATCCCATTTGACAGATGTGGAACCAAGCTTAAGAGAAAAATCAAACGCTTCATGAGGGACACTTACCTGCTAGGTGATTGAACCAGAATCCCAAAGGAGATGCTCTAACTTCAAAGACTTTCTAGTTGTCCTCACATCAATATCTCACCAATTAGTGTAGAAACATTGTAAATGGGGTTTTGGAAAAGACTTCTGTTTTTCTCATTTATGATCAATGAATGGTTGAAACAAGAGGAAGAAGTTTTATTAATTAAAGATTGACTTAAGGACATTGTGGAAAAGTTTCTGTCATGGCACTTATTAAAAGTAATTGTGGGGGTGTGAGGGTAGCTCAGTGGTGGAATTCTTGCCTGCCATGTGGGGGACCTGGGTTCGATTCCTGGTCCATGCACCTCCCCAAAAAACAAACAGGTAAAACAAAGAAAAAACCAACAAACAAAAATTCAACAAATGGTGCTGCAATCACAGGATACTCACATGGAAAAATAATGAAATGTGACTTCGTCATACAGCATACAAAAAAAAAAGTAATTGTAAGTAATTTTCATTTTCTTCACTTATTACTCAATCCTCACCTACTTACAAAACATTGAGGCCATGGTAGAGATAGCAAGCATTTAGATTAAGGATAGCTGCTACAAATGAATGGAGTGCTATCTTAACTTCGATTTTCCTACCAATCCAGGCAAAAAAGTGAAAAAAAATATATTTCAAAAATATCTAACTACTAGGTACCACGTATAAAATACTATTACTCACTTTCTAATACAAATATATATTAATATATACATATATACAAATATATATTATATATATATATATATATATATATATATATGTTTACAGGTATAAATCAGAAGAATCCAATGTTTTATCTATATGAACCTGAACATTTATTTAGCCTCACTGAATTTTACTGTCTCCATAAACAATAGATAATAATGCACTTGCATATTTGCTAAGATTTTTTGGAGGGTAAAAAGGAAATATGGAAATTATTTTCTAATAATCAACTGCAATTCAAAGATATTATAATTAGAATAATTTCTAAAGGAGATTTTTATTTTGGAGAAAAAAATAGTTCATTTTCACTAATAACTTTTCAACTTATCAACTATTTACCTAGACTTCTTACCTATTGACTTTTGTGAAAAATTGTTTGCTTCCATAAATGAGAAATACAGGAGCCATAAAAGAACCAAAATTAATTAAACATTTAAAATAGATCATTCTTCCATTTTTATGAATGTTTTAAGTACTGTGTGTTAAAGGTATTCATAGGTGAAGGTGTGTAGGAGAAGATATTTGGCAGAATGTGGTGGAGAGTGCCAACCTTCGCCATTCATTACTTGTTCAGCCTTACTTTGGGGTTTGGTTTGAACAATAGCTATTAAGAGTAAAGCTGATGACATTTCCCAATTCTATTCATTCATTCCTTCATTCCTTCATGCATTTAGAAATCAGGAAAATCTTACATTTTTGGGTGGATTACATTTATTCTGATCACATTTATTATATATCAGGTAAAAAAAAAGATCAAGATTTGGGTAAGGAGAAAATAAGACGGACTTCACTAGATGGGGGGAAAGGGATTGTTGCAACAGGGGAAGGGACTACTGCCATAAGGGCACTCTAATCATGAGATCTGCAAGAGTCTTAAAAGTTAGGAATAAAAAGGCTTTTCTTTTGTTGGGAGGATAATCCAGGTTAGAACAAATTGGGTATGAGTGAGTGGACATGGCCATGAGCAGATAGGGAATTAGAGAATGGTTTCCCCTGAGGCCATCTTTTCCTTGGAAGGGACTGTTAAGAAGAATGTAAGGCTCAGGTTGAGGGTGAGTTTGAATTCAGGCACTTGGGGTAAAGAGAGACGCTTAAAAAAAGTTTGATTAGCAAACATTTTGTTCTCATTCATGGTTTGGGGATTAAGGATGGAAATTCGCAAGGTCTTTGCCTGGTCTTGTCATAGGTAAATAAGGAGGAATCCTTGAGTCATATCTAAATCACGGGGTAAAGGATGTTTCTTTGCCATAAACCATTTTCTAGAATACCAAAGAGTTAGAGGATTTCTTAACCATCACTGTTATTCAGGATCACAGGACTGGGGTAAAGTTCAATATTGTCAAGTAATTTCTCAAACTAGCTTAAAACTTGATTTAAAAAAAATCCCTATTTATTCGTTGGCATTAAATAAATATTATGAATACTTAGTTTTAAAAAAATCCATTTTCATAGGTTTTTATTTTTTTAATGTATTTATTTATTAAATTTTTAAAATTTTTTTATTTGCATGGGCAGGCTCCAAGAACAGAACCCGGGTCTCCGGCATGGCAGGTGAGAACTCTGCCTCTGAGCCACCATTGTCTGCCCTTTCATAGGGTTTTCAAAAAAATATTTTTTGAAATATTTTTTTCACACAAGGATGTGTATTGCATCCTTGACTCATGACTCCTATGAGCTTTTAATATGTATACAAGTATATATGTATTTTCAGTGGGAAAGAAGAACAAATGGAGACCTGCAAAATACTGCAATATAGTTAAAAAATCTCATTATATGCAGGTTCATTCTGCCCTTATGCATACTGTATGTATATAGCCCTACATATTCACTAATCTCTTTGATGTACATACACAATTTTAAATCCAGAATAACACATAAGGTGATTGTTTGCTTCTGTATGATAAAACAATGCTTATTAACACCTGTGATTTGATTGTTCATAACATGAAAAAACAGAAATTTGCTAGCAGCAAAGCACCTGCTTTCAGGAAAAAATAAAACACAACTATAGGTAAACAATATAAAACTTACATTATATGACAATTGTCTGTTTTTAAGATGGGCAACTCTTTATTGTTGCAACCATGACTGCCCATTAATCCTATATTAAGTCAACTAATATTCTATATACAAGATAAAGGAAAAACTGTTCATGCAAATTAGGACCTCACAGCTTTTTTGAGCAACTCAGGAATTGGGCAGCATCCCATTCAGAAAGTTAAAGGGAACTCTGAGGGAGTGAAAAGGGGACACACAAATAGGGTGAACAAGTGAGAGAATGTTCTGATTGGCTGTCATCAGCCATAAGAGTGGGGAGCAGATATGCCTGTCCAAGCTGATAAGTTATCTCCACTGGACTGAAACTAGTTTTATGCAAAACCCCAGCAGGTCAATAGTTTTGTCTCCTGGAAAAGCCCTTTTCAGAAAGGGATCCTATCCCAGAAAAGCTCAACGCAGTGGCTTTTTTTTTTTTTTTTCCTTTTTGCTCCACCTTCTCAGCCAGCCCTGGTTCCAAGATGACTCTTTATTCTTAAAGGGCTTGGGATGAAAATAACAGTAGTTATAACAAATATAAGCACCCCATTGTTCACATCAGTTAAATGCTCCTCTGAGGGTGACTTGGTATTTCTTCCTCGGAGTCTGGCTGGCATCGTCCTGGTTTTTTTTCACAAGGTCACCACGATTGAGGGCAGCCATGGCGGCCTTCCAGCATTTTGAGGACCAGGACTCATATCCAGGTCTGGACTCCAGCGAACTCACTTCAGCTTTTATTTTATTATTTTTTTTTTCTGTTTTTGGCAGATGCTAATGTAAAGTATCCCAATGAGGTAAAGATTCAAGACATTAGAAGATTAGGTCCCCTGCAAGGTCAGCCATTTTCCTTCTTTCCGCATCTGAGCAGAGCCAGTGTGATGCTCTTACTGTGTGCAATCTGTCCTAAGCTGCCTCTTCTTTGCAAAACTGGCATCTATGGGGGTCATTACTAGAAAGAAACCAGCCCCAGAACTGTGACGGTTTCATAGCTCAAAAACTCAAACCACCAAACATCACTGTCTTTTTCCATCCTATTATAAAGTCTTTGCACTTTGCAAACTTTTCCATGGCTCTCTGCTCCTACCCTACCCGTGCAGGGAACATTTTAAACCTTTCAGGATACCCACAGTCTGCAACCATAGTCTGCCCTGTGCCTGTCCTTGCAGAGCTACAGTGGTATTTCTGCAGCAAGCTTGCGAAAGAACACAAACCACTTAATGCAGTAAGTTACTCAGACCTGTTCTTGTAGCACTGACTCATGCCAGGTTGTCCTGTCCTTCACAGCTTTTCCTATCTCAAAATTTACTCCTATCCCATGTCCGCAGGCTTGTGCTAGGAAATAGATTAAGTGATTTGATGAATACTTTTGAGCTGGGGTGTTAATGACTTCTTGTACTACCACATCTAGAGAACATTTTTATTTTTCAGGAGACCTAATAGAAAGGAAAGGTAATGATGTGGTTACAGGTAGTGTAGAGACTATTTCAAATCATAATGCATGAAGCTGTCAATTTCACCTACTTATTTTAAAGCTGGTCTGGCTAGGAGTCAGTCTTGAAAGTGGAGAGGATAAGAAGGCATGTTCCCAAGAGAGTTTATTTTCATTTCTTTCTTTTTTGAATTAGAGAAGTTAGGGGTTACAGAGTACAGGAGTCCTATATACTACCTTATTATAAACGCCTTGCATTAGTGTGGCCCATTTGATACACCTCAAAACTCATTTTCATGTTCATGCTATAAATTATAGTCCATGGTTTAATTTAGGGTTCAATGTTTGTGTTGTACAGTTCCATCGATTTAAAAAATAACTGTGATAGTAGTACCATATATACAATGTAAAATTGTAACGCCTTAATTATATTCAAACATATAATTCAGTGTTTTTAATTACATTTACAATGTTGTGCTACCATCACCTCCAACCTCCACCAAATATTTTCTACAATCGCAAACAGAAACTGTACATTTTAAGCCTTAAATTCCCATTCTGTACTCCTACCCATCCATCTCCTATAACTTACATTCTAGATTCTGCTCTAGGAATTTGCTTATTCTAATTATCACATAATTATGATCACACAATATTTTTCCTTCTATGTTTGGATTACTCAGTGTGTTGTCTTCAATGTTCAATCATGTTGTTGCATGCATTGGAACTTCATTTATTTTGATGGCTGAATAGTATTCCATTGTGTTTATAAACATCACAATTTTTTTTATCCATACATTGATGGAGGGACACTTGGGTTGCTTCCATCTTTTGGCAATTGTGAATAATGAAGCTATGGACATGGCATGTAAATACCTGTTTGAATTCTGCTTTCAATTCTTTTGGGTCTATATTTCAAGGAGGCATTACCAGGTCATATGGTGGTGCTATACTAAGCTTTCTGAGTAACTGCCAAACTGTCTTCCACAGTGGCTGCATCATTTTACATTCTCACCAGCAATGAATGAATGTTTCCATTTCTCTATATGTTCTCCAACATTCATATTTTTATTGTTTTTTTTTCAATAGTAGCCATTCTAGTGAGTGCAAAATGGTAACTCATCATGCATTTGTTGACATTTCCCTAATAGCTGGTGATGTTGAGCAATTTTTCATGTGCTTTTTGATAATTTGTATATCTTCTTTGGACAAATGTCTATTCCAGTCTTTCGCTCATTTTTAAATTGGGTTGTTTGTCTTTTTTGCTGTAAGTTGGAAGACCTCTTTATATATTCTGGATATTAAATCCTTAAGAAATATACCGTTTCTCCCATTTTGTAGGGTGTCTTTTTATTTTCATTTTAAAGTTTTTTGAGGTACAAAAGTGTTTGATGAGGTCCCATTCATCTATTTGTTTCTTTTGTAGCTTTGGGTGTAAAGCCTAAGAAACCATCACCTACCACAAGATCTTGAAGATGCCTCTCTACATTTTCTTCCGAGATTTTTATAGTGTTGATTCTTATATTTAGATCTTTGATTCACTTTGAGTTGATTTGTTTTTGTATATAGTGTGAGGTGAGGTAGGGGCCCACCTTCAGTCTCTTGCAAATGGAGATGCATATTTCCCAGATCATTTGTTGAAAAGACAATGCCTACCCCATTAAGTGGTCTTTGCCTCGTTGTCAAAGGTCAGTTGACAGTAAATGTGAGTTGACTTCTGATCTTCATTGGTCTATCTTTGTCTATCCCTTTGTCAGTAGCATGTGGTTTTGATTATTGTGGCTTTGTGATAAATTTTACTATCAGGAGTGTGAGCTCTCCAACTTCATTCTCCTTTTTCAGGATAGTTTTGGCCATTTGGGATCCTTTATCATTCTGTATAAATTTGATGATTGGATTTTCCATTTCTGCAAAGAAGGCTGTTGGAATTTTTATTGGGATTGCGTTGAATTTGTAAATCACTTTGGGTTGAATTGACATCTTAACAGTGTTTAGTCTTCCAATCCAATGACACCGTATGCCCTTCCATTTATTTAAATCTTCTTTGATTTCCTTTTTTGTTTGTTTGCTTGTTTGTTCTAAAAGTAACCATTCTACTGAGTGGCTTTGATTTCTTTTAGCAATATTTTTCGTTTTCTGTATATGAATCCCTCATATCCACAGCTAGATATTCCTAGATATTTGATTATTTTAGTTGGTATTGTCAAGGAAAATTTTTTTCTTGATGTTTTCTTCTGGTTGTATATTGCTAGTGTATAAAAACTCATTGCTGAGTTTTGATGTTGATTTGTACCCTGTCACTTAGCTGAATTCTGTTATTAGCTCCAGGAGTTTTTGGGGTGATGTTTCAGGATTTTCTATACATAAGATCATGTAATATGCAAATGGGGAAAGTTTTACCTCCTCCTATCCCCTTTGGATATATTTTATTTCTTTTTCTTGCTTAACTGTTCTGCTAGAACTTATGATACATTAACTAAGAGTGGTAACTGTGGGCATCTATGTCTTATTCATGATCTTAGTGAGAATGTTTTCTGGTCTTTCACCATTGAATTGATGTTAGCTGAGGATTTTTCATACATGCTTTTTGTCTCATTGAGGAAGTTTTCTTGTATTCCTAAATTTCTAAGTGTTTTATCAATTTGGTGTGCTATATTTTGTCAAATGCCTTTTCTGCGTCAATTGAGATGATAATGTGTGTGTGTATATATATATATTTGCCTTCAACTATTAATGTGATGTATTACATTAACTGATTTTCTTATGTGGAACTATCCTTGCATTACTGGGAAAAATCCTACTTGATTATGGTGCATAATTCTTTTAATGTGCTGTTGTTTGATTCAGTTTGCTTATATTTGGTTGAGGATTTTTGCATCTATATTCATAAGAGGTCGTAGTCTCTAATTTTAATTTTTTTTCATGTGGTATCTTTATCTGGCTTTCATATAAGGATGATGTTGGCCTCATGGAATAAATTGCGGAATGTTCCTTCTCTTCAATTTTTTGGGAAGAGTTTGTTCAGTTGATGCTAATTCTTTTGGAATGTTTGGTAAAATTCCCCTGTGAAGCCATCTCCTACCTTGCTTCCTACCTTGTCTGCAGTGAGGTCCATTGGGTGACTACTCAATTACTTTTGACATTCTTAGAATGGGAATACTTTCTAACTAATACCTACTCAGTTGAATGAGTTATGGTTTGGCTTTCTCTCTTAGTCCGGGTGACTCTTATTTTTAGTCTCAGTCCTCTGGAGAGAGCCCTATTTCTATTTCACATTCTGTTTAGTTATCTTAAGAGTAGCTATCTGTCTTGAGGGTGACGGAGAATTTTAACAGAATCATGGAACACAGTTTGTGCAAGAAATAAAACTTATAGACTGTTAATCACAATTAAAAGTACAAAACCAAATCATCCTAGTTTGTCCCCATAATCCGTTAAAACAAGAACCTAGGTCAGGAGTCTGTCCATTGAAAGATTTGAACCCGACTGATACCATGAAATACATGAACTCTTTTATTTATTTCTGTGGCAGTTTTACTAACATAAAAGCTGTATCATGCATGGGTAGTCTGGGTATCTAGAGCTCAACTTTTTGCAAAACCACTGATGCTGTCAATTTCAGCCTGGTGGGGTTGAAGAGCATTTCACATGATATTAAAGTCCTATTTCACAACATTAGGCGTATTTATAGCTGCTTGCTCCCAATCATATGTTCCTAGAGAAGATATGATGATGCTTATGAAAAATGGAAACTTGTATTACAGTAGGTCAAAGTATAGGGAATATTAACACTTTTTTGGTAAGAGTCATGAGGTACAAAAGATACTAAGATAGCTTTCTGATTGGAATTTAGGGCAGATAATAGGATCCAGTACAATTTACAAGTAGTAACAAAACCCATGCAGTTATCTTCAGCTTATAAAGGGAATGAAAAACAGCTCAGTCAATGAATAGGCAGAATCTAATAACCCACTGGAGTGTGTTACAGCTTTCCATTTAGGCATAAAATTTCTCTCTTCAGTCACCTTCCTTTTGATCAAAGACAACCTTAAAGGAATATTCTTCTAGATCATATAATGAGGTTGGTTTCCTTAAACGTGGTCTGATTATTTATATAGGTTCAGAAATAATGGTAATTTATCATAAAGACCCTTTTAAGTTTCTTCTGCTAGTGGTTCTCATAAGGAACCTCTGATTGGACTTTTTTTTTTCCTCTTTCTAGAGTGATGTAAATGTTCTAAAATGATCATGGTGATGAATACACAACTATGTGATGCTATTGTGAGCCATGGATTGTATACTTCAGAGGTACTGTATGGTACTTGAAGATATCTGATTGGACTTTTAAAAATTTATCAAGGCTAGGAAGCCAAGCAAAGACTCTGACATAAGATTTCACTTCCAGTACCTATAGATTTGAAGCATAGGTCCACAAAGAATCATATGGTTCCTGTGCTTACCAGAGAGTTACCTTCTTTACTGAACTGGAAGGCTGGAAATTCTGGCGCTAGGTACCAGACTGTTTTTTCCAAAAGAGGTTTTTAAGCCTTGGCACTATAAAGTCAATCTTATTTCCTTAAAAGTCTCTGGTCGTGACTTTTTAAATGGCCATCATTCCCAAACATTTCCAGTCAAAGCTTTGGTTATATAACCTGTCTCTCCAATTATGTTCTCTTAACAAGGAGGAGAGATTCTGACTGAACCTATGCAAATAATTATTTTGCCATAAGAATAAGTATATTCAATATGAGTTTCCTAATTCTATAGAGTTGAGCAGGAAGAAAGAAATGAATGTTTTACAAATTATATGTAGCTTAAGGGAAAAGATTAAGGGATTTCTTGTATCTAGAAAAGAGTCTATAAGCAATAATCCAAACAAACAGAAAAAATCTCATCGAAGACAACTTACAATTGCAATGGTCAATCTCAGACCAATTGTAATGGTCAATCTCAGAGACCCATGAATCTCAGAGACCCTTTCCATGGGTCTCTGAGATTCTCCTATTTGTTGAATATAGCTGATTGCAAGTGTTTTTAGGGAATTACAGAATAAAAACCATCTGTAGATGACAAAAGGCTGAGATTAACTTATTGCTGTTAACTTATTGTTCAGAAGTGAACAATCTGATTAAATTCATAAAATATTTTAAGCATAACTAAAATAATGACTAATAATATTGTTGTCTAATAGCAGACAGATTAGTGCAAGGTAATCTTATGGACAGTGAAGACACTGAAAATCAAACTTTATATAATTTCTGAAATGTTTATATTAATAACATTGTACTCATACAAATTTAACCAACAGAAGGTTAGAAAATCATTTTTAATTTGACAACACTTGTGAGATAACTCATAACATATCAAATAAATCTATTTCTAGCACCTCTCTTTTTGCAAGGTGAAAGAACACATCCTTCTTTGGAAATCAATAAATGTCATTTAGGGTTTGATTCTGGGAATAGAAGATGTCAAGTTTGAACATGTTGTTAAATAGGATTATGGATCACTTGTGAAACAATATTTGATTCCCTATTTAACCAAAGTGACAAAAATATTTTAAAAATAAATGAGTTAACATGATTGTAAAAAGAGAAATAGTTCCAACAAAAGTTAGAAGACTTGTTCTCTTAGACATTAGAGGATGATAAGATCAATATAAAAGGGATTATTTAGTAGATTCAGAATATGTGCCCTGTAGGGAGACTGCACAGATGGTTATGGCAAACCTTTTACACTTCTTGCACAGAGCAGAACAGTAATCTAAAAACCTTGGTCATTTTGAAAAAGATAAAACCAAATTCTAGTTTTGCATGATGATACTCTGATATGAAAACTCTTAAAATTTCAGAAAGCTATGAAATCTTAATGAACCTGGGTAATGACAGGCAAAGTTCCTTTTTCAAAAACTTTCTACAACTTTCTATATCCATTCAGGTTTTGTACTATATATTCCTTTTCTCATTCTGCAACAACCAGTCATTTCAATTTAGTATAAAACTACTCTCTTTTTCCTTAACATAACTGCATTCTGTATCTCTTAACTACTTAAGTCACAAAAAAAAAGATCTTAGAAAAAGTCTTCAAGCCAAAATCCTAGCTGATGGTAGCCGTAAGTCATAAAAACAAAGAAACATAGAAATATAAAACTTACTAGTTTTATAAAGCTATTTTAGAGTCTTGAAATTTCTTAGTAGGTTCTAAGTACTAATTGAAAGTGGGCATACCATTTGGTATGTTTAATTCAGGAGTCCTTTTTCTCAAGTAACATCTGAAATGTGTAAGTGTGTCTAATTAAAACCTTCTTCACAATAAGCATTGCAATTGCAGGTTGTCATTGGTGCGACTTTTTTTCCTGTTTTGTTAGATAAGTACAGCTTCTGGCCCCATATATATATATATATCTTTTTTTTGTATGCTGTATCATGGGATCACATTTCATTCTTTTTCCATGTGAGTATCCCATTATTGCAGCACCATTTGTTGACTTTTTGTTTGCTCATTTATTTTCTTTCTTTGCTTGCTTGTTTTTGGGGTGAGAATTCTACCACTGAACTACCCTTGCACCCCCTCGACCCCATAATTTTTGAACGTGTAATATTCTAGTGTGTCAAAGGGTAGAGGATAAAATCTTTTAGTGCTTGATGATGCCATGTGTATTATTATATTTCTTATCCTGAGCACAAGATACAGAACTTCTTACCATGTGCACAGGACAAAAAATACATAAGTAGTAAGAAAGAAACTATGAACTAAACCAAAAGCCTAGGGACACTGGCTCAAAATTTGAGCCTTCTTTTCAACTAGACTGACCTTCTAACATTTAGACTAAAAGCTAGTGATATCAAAAAGTTCCAGTACAAGGAGTATGGAACTTGGATCTCAAAGAGACTCATTCAAAAACTTGGAGATGGCAAGGAGGACAAGGAACTCAAATGGCTCAAAATGGGAGCTTTAAACCTGTCTTTCCTGTCTCCAGAGCTTTCAGCAGTTGTTTTGGAAACCCATCGTCATCGCCAAAACTGTTACAAGGAAAACTTTTCATGAAATTTACATTTCATAGCCTTATAGAGCAATTAAAAAACTGGAAGCATCCCATTCAGAAAGTAAAAAGGAATTCTCATACGGGAGTGGAAAGGGGCCATTCATATATGGTGAATGTGAAAACAAGTGAAGAATGTTCTGATGGGCTGACAGTGTTTCCATTGTACATAGGAGGGGCTTACAAAATGGGGAGCAGATACACATAGATAAGCATAGTATGCCCTCAAAACCAACAACTATCTCTACTGGATTGAAACTAGTTTTATCACCAGGCATTGTTCATAAACAAACCTGTAAATTGTGTTCCATGTTTTCCTTTTGTTTTACTTTTCTGGGAAAAAGCCCTTGTTGGAAAGAGGTCCTTTCCTTGAAACACCCAATGAAGGTGACCTTTTTTTTACTTAACACATATTATTGTACACTACTAAATATCTGTGATATTTGCCTGGCTACAGTTTACTTCCTCTTATGTCTATTAGTGTAAACAATGAATTAGGCATCAATTCCATGTACAGAATGACTAATGCATTTGATAAAATATCATATGTATCACAAAGACTTTGGGAGTTTTTGATTAAGAAAACAATAATGTTCTTGCATTACAACCCAGTTCTGTAGGAATTTCTATACCTTTAAGACTACCAAGGTTAGTGATTTGTGACTTTAGCTATTTTTGTTCTTTCTGATGAGTTAAAAGTAGCTTGCTCCAATTAGGTTCTCTGCCTTTGTCCACCAATTTTAGTAGTTTGGAACATCTTCTCTTGTTTGCAATTTTTTTCCTGCCCATTTGCCTAATTAATCAATAAGAAGCAGAAGAACTCTACTAAAAATAATGGAATCATAACTCCAGTTCCTTCATTTCTTTACAGAGTTGCAGCCTAATTCATAATATACTGTATGAGGTCAAATGTATGTAGATAATGTAGCAAATTTTTGCACCCATAGAAAGAGATGAATAAATGATGCATGTTATTCATATCACCACAAACTTGTGACCCACTATTATTACCTGAATTTTAAATATGGAGAAACTGAAGCCAATGATATGTCTGAGGTACCACTAGTAGTAAATGGCAGAAACAAGATTTGCATCTGTGCCTGTCTCTTTTACAAACTGAAGTCATAACCATTGTAAAATATTGTAAAAACACTAACCAGATGGTTTCTCCAAACCCAGAGGGATTAGTGGCCAAAATCCATCTGCTACAGGTAATAAACAGCTGTTTCACTGAGTTAATGTCATTGTTTAGTAATGATGTATATAATTCACATAGTGTGAATTTGGTTAGACCTTTGTTTAAAACAAAGTCTTTTGTTTTTAAAATTGCTATTAAGAAAGCATACCCAAAATAGAAATACTAGTACTCTATGAACAATATATTAAGTTCATTCATTTTCCAACCAGCAGTTACAAGTGAAAGGTTAAAAAAGGCTTATCTTCTTAAGGGGATCTTTGATGAAGGAACTAAAAGATAAAACATATTAAATATCATATCATTGAAAATCAAACAGAGTCTGAGAACACTCATCACTTTATCACTTTCAAAACTTTCTCCCCAGTTTACATAGCCAAATTTAATGTGCTCTCACAGACAACCTTTCGTTCCGGTTATGGAAGTCTCCTTACATTCTCCATAAACTCCCTTGTGCAAACATACACCAATCATGCTCACTCCTATGATTATGCCTTTCTTTAATGTTTTCACCAAATTAACTCTGTTGTCCTCTGTAAAAATCCTCACAACTTGCTGTTAATATCCTCATTCTATAGCCATAGTTATTAGAAATTGTTTTAAATGTTATAAAGATATTTTCCTAATAATATTATATAGTCACTATATTTGTTTTATTCATTCTTGCTATTTGTGCTATACTGAGCAATAGAAGGTTATTACAAACTATCAAAAGGATATCATGAATAATTGCATGTCAAATAATTTGATAATTTAGGTGAAATGGAAAATTTCCTGGAAACTGCCAGTTACCAAAATTGATACACAGAACTGGAAACACTAGAATAATCCTTTATCTTTTCAAAAAATAGAATCTTTCAACACCCTTTCTATGATGGTTTAAAACTGTATGCGTCTCCAGTAAAGCAGGTCCTTAAAGCTAAACCGGTCCGATGGATGCGGACCCATTGTGAGTAGGATCTTAAGTTGAGATGTGACACACTTTATGCAGGTTGGGTCTTAGTCGTCTAATTGGAGTCCTTTTAAGCAGATGAAATACATAGAGAAAGACAGAAGACAGAGAAGAGCCACAGAAGACTGAGAGAAAGCCACAGAAGTTAAGAAAGAAAGCCACAGATGGTGCAGCAAGAAGCTGAAAGCAACAAACCCCAGCAGACAGCAACGTGCACCTTGCTGTGAGACAGAGGAGTTCAGGATCACTGTGCCTCACCTGTTGATTGGCAGGTTTGGACGTTTTCATGGCCTCAAAAATACAAACTTGTAAACTAATCCCTACTGTAAAAGCCAACCCATTTTATCATGTATGCTTTTCAGTAGCTTTAGCAAACTAAAACACTTACTGTTAAAAAAGAAACAAAAAGCAAACAAATATTCCAGTGCTAAGTGTGCTCATGAGTAATTTTGAGGAAATAATAATTTTTCACAAACTTCATCAGAATATTGAAAAGATGGAAATCATTTCAACTCATTTTATGAGAGTAGAATGACTTAGATATTAAACAGGCAAGAAAATTAAAGGAAAATGCAGAGCAATAGTTTCTACAAACATAATTTCAAAAATCTTAAACAAAATCTTAACAAACCACACCTTACACCATATTAAAAAATCAACTCGAAATAGAACAAAGACCTAAATATAAACAGAACTGTGCAATGCTTAGAGGAAATTATCTTTAAGACATTGCATTGGGCATTTCTGAGACTTTATATGCAAAGCACAAGCAACAAAAGAAAAAAAGATAAGTGGAAATGCATCAAATTTAAAACTTTTATCAAATTTATCCTTTTGATAGTTTATAATAACCTTCTATTGCTAAGTATAGCACAAGTAGCAACAATGAATAAAGCAAATATAGTGGCTATATAATATTATTAGGAAAATATAACAATTTATAAAATCAAAGGACTTCATCATAAAAGTAAGAAGACATCCTAAACAATGGGAGATAAGTGTTTACTGTACTATCCAGAGTACATAAAGAAATACTACAAATCAACAACAAAAAGACAAAAAATCTAATTTAAATATGGGCAAAAGATTGGAATAGATATTTCTCCAAAGAAGAAATACCAATGGCAAAAAAAATAGCACATGAAAAGATGCTCAACATCATTAGTCATTAGGGAAATGCAAATCAATGCCTCAATGAGATACCATTTCACTCCCACTAGAATGGCTATAATTTAAAAAAAGAAAAGAGCATAATGCATATTGGAGAAGATGTGTAGAAATTGGGACACTCGTACATTATTGGTGTAAATGTAAAATGATACAGCTGCTGTGGAAGACATTTTGGGGGTCCCTTAGAAAGTTGAGTATGGAATTACCATGACCCAGCAATCCCAGTTCTTGCTATTTACCCTAAAGTAATGAAGTTCTAATACATGTAGCACCATGGGTGAGCCTCAAAGGCATCTTGTTGAATGAAATTAACCAGACACAATGAAAAATATTTTATCCACCTGATATAAAATAATTAAAATAAGCAAATTCATAGAGTCAAAAATAGAAAACAGATGACCAGGGTCAAAGTGGAGGTAGGGAATGGGGAATTAACACATAAATTGTGCACAGTTTCTGTCAGGGTAATAGAAAAGTTTTTATAATGGATGGTGGTGATGATAGTACAATATTGTGAACATAATTAATAGCACTGAATAATATATTGTTTGATTATACTTAAGTGGGGAAATTGTAAGTTGTATTTATGTTACTAAAATATTAAAAAATAGCAAAAACAAACAAAAAGAAAAAATAAAAAGCACATTATAATTAATTGAGCTTATTCCAGTTTTATAGACTTGAGTTAATATTTAATTTGAATTGGTGCAATTCAATATATTGATTTAATTAAGGATAAAATACATATTCATCAAGAAAGATGTGAAAGTTTGACGAAATTCAAAAGATTAAAAAATTAATAAGTAGCTCACTCAGAATAATAATAGCACAGTATAACTTCAATCTGATAAGGGCAGCTATACATGAACTATAAAAAATATGAAAGTTAATGACAAAATGTTGAAAACAATGCCTTTGAGATTAGGAATAAAATAAGTCCTATCACCACTTATTTTCAAGACTGTTCTGGCTATTTTAGGGAGTACAGGAAGAAAGTACCTTTAAAATGTGTAAAAATTATAGAAGAAGAAATAAAACTACTACTGCTATCTGCATCTATATTATATAACTGTGTACAAAAATATGAAGAGCATTTTCAAATTATTGAACAAGTCAATTTATTATAACTGAAAATAAACCAATAATCAAAATGAAGTTTAATTGATATGCAATATGAACAGTATCAAACTATAAAATATCTAGAGCAAAGCAGTAAAATTTCTCTAAAAATCCTTATATATTATAAACATGTTTGATAGAACTCACAGTACGCTTAAATAAAAGGAGACATATAATACCTTGATGAGTAGAAAAATTTGGTATTTTCAAGATGCCAAATGTCTCCAAATTGATTTTTGGTTTTAGTTTAGTCTAAAATAAAACCCCAAAATTCCAGAAGAATATTTTTAGGGGAGGAATGACTGGCTGACTCCCAAATTTATATGGCCACTCTAAGGAACAAAAACAACCAAAACATTCTTAAAGGAGAATAAGTTTAGGGAAACTGGTTAACCAGTTATTAAAATTTAAAATGTTCCAGTAATTGTGATATGTTTGACACAAAGATAGGCAAACAGAAAATTAAGACACAATAGAGAGGCAAGAAATTGATGCATACATATGTTGACATCTGATTTATGACAAGTGCCACTGTAAAAGAGTGACTAAGGAGAGTAATTTCAATCAACTTTGTTGGGTCAATTCAACATCCAGATTTAAAAATATGAAACTTGCCTTATGCCTCATATATAAGCATACTAAACCCTATATGGATTTTAGATCTGAAGTCAAAGACAAAATAATAAAACTTCTAGAAGATAAAAAAGAGGAAAATCTCTAGCAGGCAGAGTTCTCTCCGACTATGTCTGAGACTCAGGTTCGATTCCTGGTGACTGCCCATGCAAAAAAAAAAAAAAAAAAAAAAAAGAGGAAACTCTCTATGATTGAGGAGGAGAGGAAGTATTCTTTAATAGGACCAAAAGTCATTAATATTTAAATTAGAAATGTTGATCATCAAATAATATTAAAAGCCATAAAAGAGCAGCCACAGAGTGAAATATAGTTTCAATGTAATGCAGGTGACCAAAATTGGTCATATAAAATAATACATCATGAATGTTTTGCGAATTGAGAAATAAAAACAATGAAAAAGACCAAGTAATTGAATGATAGAAAATTAGCTTGAACAGGCACTACATAAAACTGCATTTACAAATGACCAAGGAATATGTGATGCGGTCTCAAATCACTAGGAATCTGGAAAAGGAAGATTTAAACATAACAAGACACTACTGCCATACTTACCAAAATTCTGCAATACTATGTCTTTGCACACAGAGCAATTAGAGCTCTAGTGCGATGCTGGCAATGTGCATGCTATTGTAATCACTCTGAAAATCTATTTGAAATCACCTACTAACTGAGAAGGTATACATACCTGAAGTAGATTGAGTTACGCACTCCTGGGTAAAAAAAACGTTGTTAATCCTAATACCTTCCTATGGAGGTAAACCCATAGTAAATAGGCCCTTTTGAAGATGATATTTTTAAAGTGTGTGTGCTAGCTGAATGAGGATGTGTCTTAACCCTATTACTGGAGGCCTTATAGAGAAGACCACAGAAAGAAATGCATGAGAAGCTCAAAGCTTGAGGTCAATGGAACCAGAAGAGAAATGATACAGCATCGCCATATGACAGATCCTCAAGGATCACTGGCAGCCAGCCCCAGAATTACACGATCTTTGGAGAGAAAACATCATCTTTCACATGCCTTGGTTTTGGATTTCTCCTAGATTCAAAATCATGAGTCAATAAATTCTCTCGTTAAGTCAACCCATTGCATGGTATTGTTTTAGCAGCCAGGACATTAAGTTAATTCCTGAGAAATGAGCCATTCTATTATTAGATATATTTCCCCAAAAATGTGTATTGTATATTTTAGGTACACTGGAACATACATCAGTATATAGCACAATTTTACACAATAGCTCAAACCCGGAAGCAACCCAAATTTCTTAATATTAGAACAGATAAATATACTATGGTATATACTATCCAGCATCAAAATTGAACAGAGTGAGGTACATAAGGCAACATGAATGAATGCTTAAAAGAAAATCTGGTAAGTAAATGAAGGGGAATACAACAGATTATCTAGTGTTTGATTCCTTTTAAACAAAGTTCAAATATGGACAAATCTCAGGAACCATGCTTGAATTCAGAATGGTATTTCCATGTAGAGTAGAGGAGAGGACTGTATTTGGGGGGGCATGAAAAAGGCTTGGATATGTTGATAATGTTGACTACCCCTGGTGGTCCATGTTTGTCCACTTTATGACAATTAATCCTGTTACATTATTTATGCTCTGTCCCCTTTTACTCTGTGAATTATGTTTCACAATATTTTAAAAAGCACGTAGAAGTAAGTATCAAAAGTTAATAAGTCATTAATGTGTAGCTAAATATATATTGGATGCTCTGTATTATGATTATTTTGTTCCTGTGCCACAGATCAGAAGGTAGAGCCCCATGAAAGGAAGAAATAGGAAATGACATTATCCCATGTTTTGCTGTTGTTTGTCTGTTTGATTGGTTAGTTTGATTTTTGCTTTTGTTGTGGAAAGGCTGATAATACTTGACTTTTGTAGTCCTTGTTCATTTATTCTGACATTAGACTATCTAAAATTTGAATCTTGTAATTGCCTCTAATTTGTGACCTGCTACAAGTTATTTAATCTCTGTGTATTTTATTTTAGTCTCTGAAACATGGAAAACAATATATACCATTGATTATAAAGATCAAATGAATTGATACATATACATTTTGCTCAATGTCTGTTTCAAAGAAAGTTTTCAAAAAATTCATTTTTGTTATATTTTTGCATTTTCTGCTAGTTATAGTTTCTACATGTCCACAAACCTTAGTTCACCAAGTCTTTTAAAAGATCATACTCTGACCTTCTGACTTCAATTTTCTTTTCTTCTGATAAAGAATAATTAAAATCTTACATTTAGGAGCTCTGCCTGCTGAACCACACTTGGGAGTGCCAAGCCTCCGTCTGCTACCTGAAGTCTAAGACCTTGTGCAAATAGTTAACTTGCATTGGCCTTGCTTTCCTCATTCTCACTTTTTCATGATAATCATAACTCCTAAAGATGTTTTTGTAAGTAGAAGATTTACAGGGGTGGGCCACAGTGGCTCAGCAGGCAAGAATGCTCGCCTGCCATGCCAGAGGACCTGGGTTCAATCCCTGGTGCCTGCCCATGTGAAAAAAATAATAAAATAAAATGATTTACAGAACAATGATGACGATTTCAGTTTTTGAGGATGTATTAGCTTATAACAATTAGTTTATCCAACTTCACATTGGCTGATTTTCTTCTAATATGAGTAATCTGATTTGTCTTCACTATATAGAATATCATAAAACAAAACAAAATTATAAACTAAGAAAGACTCTGAAGACTATTACTCCATGGGAGAAAATGATCAATAATATGAATTTGTTTTTACTCATTGCTTCTCCAGCTGAGTGATAAAGTACTAAAGTAACTCAGGCTATGTTTAACTTTGTTCTAGCCCTCTTAACTTTTTTTTTTTTCCACAGGCAGGCATAGGGAATCGAACCTGGGTCTCCAGCATGGCAGGTGAGAACTCTGCCTACTGAGCCACCATGGCCCGCCCAGCAATTTTAATTTGTATTACCTGCTACACTGTTTATGTTGGACTGAAACATTTGGATTTATTAAAACAGAAAAGTATATGTGGTAGGTTTTAGTTGGGCAATAACAAAGTGAAAGTGGTGATTTGAAAAGACAGCTTAAACTAGAACAAGGGAAATCAAGAAAAGCTGCCATCATATAGCATTCAGAACCAATAAAAGTTAGAAATAATATATTCCACTTTGGTGGAAAATTAAAAAGGAAAAGAATTTGTCTTATAATCAGTGAAATAGCTGAGAAACATGAGAATATAATAAAGATAATTGCTCAATTAACAAGTAGTGTAGGAGTTTTTTATTTCCTCTCCTCTGTCTGAGGTTCTAGAGTGATGGTGGGAGGAAGATCATTGCTTAGCAGAAATTTAATTGTCCAACCTCTGAGAGATTCTGTCATTAGAACCAGTTTGATATCATGCCCAGAATAGTTTGCTCCTAACCTCTTCATTGTTTGTGCCCTCAAATTTTTTTACCTCTAAAAATATGTCACTTTATCAAAATGGCTTTCCATATAGAAAACTGTAGGAATTCATTATTTTTAATAACTTTCTTCTCCTGTTAGAATGGAAATGCAATTCTATTTAGCCTATTTAGTTCATGATTATATCTTAAGCATATAGGAGGGTGCTTGGAAACTAGGAGATGCTCGCTATATTTATTGCAGGAGTGTTTTGTTATACAGTACTGTATTGATTTTAAAGCAATGGAAAGAAGACCATATTTTGCTTTTGCTTTTTTGTTGTCTTTAGCTACCTAATCTTATTCATGCTTTCTCAGGTTTTCTTCCTTCTGTCGTCTCACTTATCCATTCATCCTTACCTTCTCCTCCTTTACCTTCATCATATTTTTCTTTGTTTCAATATTTTCTGTCCTGCTCTTTCTCTCTCTCTCTCTCTCTCTCTCTCTCTCTCTCGATCATTCTTTCTCCCTCAATTAAGTAAATAAAAAAATAATATTTAAAAAAAATTAACTTGCCTTTAAATGGCCAGTTCACAAAGTGTAAATAACACGAGGTTAGCCCAATAAGAGGCAGAAGACATAATAGTTAAAAGCAGAATACCCAGTTTCAAATCCCAGCTCCCAGAAATTGTGTGACCTTAAATAATGACTTGACTTCTCTGAGTAGCAATTTACTCAAATGCAAATCAGTGATAACATTAGCATCTTATAGCATTTTATGAATACTGTGAGATAATGAATCCATGTTAAATTCTTGAATAACTTCCTCGGACCATAGCTAGCTTTCAAAGGATATTAGTTTTTCTTATGTTATTGAGGTTGAAGAGAATAGAATTGGGGGAATTAACCAAGTTGATACTACCTAATTAACTTCATGGTCAAAGTTCCATTCTATTAATAAACAGAAGAGATAGAGGCTGACGGCAAGTGATAGTGGCATCATGAGAGCAGTACCCGCAGTGAGTGTTCAACTCTGACTCTTGATAAGATTCCCTGGTCTACTTTTGGACATAACTTTTTAAGCTGATTCACTTGGCTTAAGTTTCTTGTACCTACTGCTGACAGGTTTCACAAATATTTCCAAATCAGTCACCAAACTATTTAGGCCACACTGATTTGATCAAATAGTGTATGTTATGTATTGAATATATAAAGTCCTTCCTGAAATATTTTATACAGAAGAGAAACCTGTAAAAACAAAGCAGAGTTGATGAATAAAATTTTGGAACTATTAAATCACAATACATTTTAGTCTCTGAAATAAAATGAATTGCTAGTATGCAAACTCATTGAGAGTTCATAGAGTGTTTAGGTAAAAAACAAAACACTCAAATATGAAAGGTCGATTACACAAAAATACACAGAGAAATGGTAAAATGCAGTAATATTGACCAAAAGAGATTTTTTAAATGATGGGAATGTTTTATGTATGAGCAGTCCGTTCAGTAGTTACTAGCCACGGGCAGCTACTGAGCACTTGAAATATAGCTAGCATGACAGAGAAGCTGAATCTTTACTTTTATTTAATTTTGATTAATTAAAATTTGACTAATTAGAATCATATTTGGATAGGGGCTACTAGATTGACACAGCAGACTTATATGTGGAATTTGTGTGGGAAAGAGTGTTTGTCGTTAAATACCGTAAATTGTTATAAGATGTGGTCAACAAAATTGTTTCACAATATGAAATATCTTGTAGAATAACAAGCTGTTTTATAGTGATTTATTTGTTATGCTTGTTGAAATGTACCTTTGTAACAAATATTTGGTTTGGGAGTAAGTTTAATTGAGTTAAAGTGATTTTCTGTATCATAATTGATCCGATTTTGCCTTCTAAATAATGAAAATTGTGCCATTTCTTCACCAAAATCAAGCCCAAAACAACTTACTAAAAAATCTCATGTTGTATATTCACAGCCAAATAGAACTTCATAAATTCAATGATCTATGTTGCCCATTTTTGAAATTGAAAGTCCGTGGAGTCAAGGGAAATTCATGGTGGGTATAAGCAATTTCTTCCAATCCACTCTGGTACTAATTCATTATTGAAAAAGCAAATGAATCCAGCATGATCACTAATATATATTTCTTCCTAACAAAGAGTATTTTAAAATAAATATTTCAGGTTAATTACATATTTCACCAATAAATGGATGTTTAAATAGCAAATGTGTACACTTTAAATATTTTCACCAGCTTACTGTTGAATAAACCAATATCCGTTTAACATGGCTACAAGAATGAATACTTTGTCATACTGTTACCATTAAATATTTGTTGATTTAGTGAATGAAAATGTTGCAATTAATTCATTTAGAAATAGAATAAAGGGAATATCTAAAATGGCATCAAGAAAATTATTTACTCTCTAAGCATCTGTGGAGCTTCACTTAGTTACTCTGGGAGACAATTCTGGGTTCTGGTTTGCGTAGCCTCTCATGGGAAGGCACGTGGCAATGTCTGCTGTGGTCTGCATCTCCCATGTCTGGCCCATGTCCAGTCATCTGTTCTGTCTGTCAGCCCTCCAAGCATCTCCAAATGTCTGTGTCTCTGTCAGTTCTGAGCTTTCTCCAAAAAGTTTCCTCTGTTAAAGGATGCCAGTAAACTAACCAAAATCCACCTGGGAAATGGGAAATGAGCAGAATCCCATCTTCATCTAATCAACAGGTCACACCCAGAATTGATTGTGTCACATCTCCACAGAAACAATCCAATCAAAAGGCCCCATCCCACAATTTTGAATCAGGATGAAAAGAAACATGGCTGCCCCTGACAAGACTGGATCAGGAGAAAGGACAAGGCTTTTCTTGGGTAAGTAACAGCTCCAATCACATACAGAACTAATTAGGAACACTTGAGCAATACAAATGTAGTAACACATCCACTAGAGTGGAAACCACCAGCATCAGAAGCTAGAGGTGAAAGAATTGTGAACAAGGACTAACAGGGTGCCAGCCATGTGCCTTCCCAGATCGTCCTTTCTAGAGTCAAAGTATCTTTATCTGGATGCCTTAGTTTAGAAATCTTAATAGTCTTAGAACTATAAACCTGTAACTTAATAAATTCCCTTTTTAAAAGCTGTTCAAAAAAAAAAAGAAAAGAATTGTTTATAAGATTTGAGGGAGGTCTTTGGAGATGGAAGTGACAAAACTTTGAATAAGCTAGTAAAATTAACACATTGATCTACACTAAATACAGGCTAGTCAGGGCTTTTAAGTTGATAGTCAAGCTGAAAAAAATGATATTCATATTTTCTTAGTTCTTTTCATTATTGTCCTCTAGTTTTTCAGTGTAAAATGTTAGTGTTATGTTGAACTACAACTTAGAATGCTGCTATTAGTCTTTTTAGAAACTGGTCATTGAGATAACACCACATAAAGCTTTGCTATTATATTCTTTTCAGGATTCGAAAGATTATTTAAACATCTGCATGAGGTAGTTACAATCCTTTAGTATGTACTTTTTCTATCATCCAAAAGATTATTAAATACTAATGCAGTACACCAATTTGTTGTGTGACCAATGGACTCTGTTTTTAAAGTATTGAAATCCATAAATATTTCTAAAATTTGTGACAAGGAAGCTATTTGTTGCAATTTACTGCTTCTAGATTTATGCTAGACATAATGAAGAGGAAAAATAAATCTTCAGCCAAATCCTTATCTGATAGAACAATGCAATTTAATTTGCCTAAGTTGCTATCACAAATACACAAACTTGTTTTTGACTTAAACAACAGGAATTAATTAGCTCACTGTTTTGAGGCTAGAAGTAGTCCAAAATCAAGTTATCAACAAACCTTGCTTTCCCCTTATTTCTAGCATTCTGATGCTGGTTGCCAGCAATCGTTGGAGCTTCTTGGCTTATATTTCGATCTCCTATCACAGGTCTGGATTCTGTGATTTTCAGGTCCTCTTTATAAGGTGTCCAGTAACCTGGATCGAAACACATTCTCATTCAGTTGGGCCATGCCTTAACTAAAAATAGCATCTTCAGGAGGTCCTCTTTGCAGTAGGTTCATACCCCCAGCAATAAGGATTAAGAACAGGAACATGTTTGAATTTGAGTGCAGAATTCAATCTACCACAATTGCATTGGAAATCTATAGAATCACATGAACTCTGAAACTGTTGAAAGTACAGAATGATTTCCAATAGAAAAATCTTCAAAATTATCATAAATAGAATGTAGATAAAGCAAAGAATGCTGTGCTTGGTGCACCAAAAGCTGTATTATCAGATTTTCAAAGGTTTTACTTATTATGTGCCTTTTGATAAGAAATTTCTCAAAACATTATAAAGAATTATTGTTCATACTATTCTAGTTTAATTCATGCAGTTAACTTTAATTCTAGCCTTTAACAAAGAATACTCTTCTGAAAAGCAAACATCTATTGATTTAAGTTATTTTGACCCAATGTTATTGCAGCTCAGTTGTATAAATAGCAGTATGCTCTGCCATCAAAAAGTATCTGATATTTTAAGGCACATTGTTGTTTTATTTTTAACATAAAAAATATAGATATTGGTAAACAAATTTCAGGGGAAATGTCTGTTATCACTCCATATTCTTCAAATTCTTCTGAGCATATTTGTAAGTTTTGAGTTTCCTTTTTTTTCACTCATAATAATATAAAGACTCTGGACAATGATGTAATTTATAATTAGTAGTTAAATAATTCATTCTATTTCCACAATGAAAAATTTAAAGAAGCACATAGGAGTTTTAAAATTTGGGATAGGTTTATTTATCTGATATAAAACTATAGGTAATATGAATAAGTTATGTATAACTCACTCTGATGGTATTATTCACTCACCCAATAAATATTTACTAAGCCACTCCTAGATACAGTGCAAGTACAAGAAGATACAATGATGAACAAAGAAAGTACCAAAAATTAACACTCTAATAGAAGGGCTAGAAAAGTAAATCCCTTCAGAAGAAAGGAAAGTTATTCAAATGTGTATAGCAAGTCAGTGCTTGACAAGTCATGGACATGCTCAATAACCATCTCCTGGCTCTCACCTACCACCCACTCTTCTTTTCTCCATCTTGCCTGTTTGCAAGAATTTTCGGTATGTTCCCATTTCACAAGAAATTGCAAGCAGCCCAGAGAAGCCATTAGATCTCATCCATGAAGAAAAAAAGCAACCAGAAACTGAATGGTTTAATGGTAGCTTTACTATGAAATCAGGAACAAGCAGCCCCACGTGCTTCCCAGGGTGGAAACGCCACACAAAATTTGTTTAGCATATGCTTTTCCTGATAGTAGCCCCCTTGCCCGACCCCTGCAGCACATAAAAAACCAACACTCGGGCAGCACAGGTGTCCCTCATTGCTGACAACGCAAGGTGAGGGGATCCACCCTCCACTCACCCTGATCCAAGCAGTTGGGCCCCCACATAGGACTGGCAGTGAAGGGGCCTCTTCCTCTGCTCTTTTGTACCCTGTGAGCTGTGTAAGTAATAAAGTAGCCATTTTCTGAAATCTCTGCTATGTCTGAGCCTGGGCTCCACAGCCAGGCATAGAGGAAAGACAGTAGTGAAGACTGTGCCAAATGGGACACGATATGCTCCTCTAATGACACTGAAATGCAGAGTATTTAAACAAAGAAAAGTAGGGACCGTACAATGTATGTCTTTCCGTTTCATTCTACCGAAGACACCAGAATGCTTATAGGTAAAAATGGTTAATAAAATTACCAATCCCAATGCAGAATAATAGATGTTATGTTAGGGATATGCATAAGGACGAACTTGAGAGAGACAAGCAGGCTTTCCTGAAGCAGTGGCATCTAAGCCGAGGGTTGAAAGGAGTACTTGCGACTTGATAGAAAGAGATGGTAGAAGGACAGTCCATTTAGAGAGAACCACAGCATGCGAAATTACCTGGAGACAAGTTCAATTTACTGTATTATTGGGTTTTGGATTAGAAGCGTTAAGATTTCAAGCTGGAAAGGTAAGTAGGACCCACATCACGAAGAGCTTAGTAAGCCATATAGAAGAATTGTATTCTGGGAACATTGGAAACCAATGATACAGTTTACCAGAGATGTGAAATGATCAGATTTGTATTTGAAAAGAACACTTTGGCTGCAATGTGGAAAATGGTTTTGATTTGTAGACATGACTGGAGGCAGAGACACTCTGTGACATTATTATGGCAATTCAAGCCAGAGATGCTAATGGCAAAGACGAAAGTGTATCAGTGGAAATGGAAAAGCAATGGACCAATGTGAGTCATATTAAGGAGACAGACTTGACACAATCTGGTTATGAATCCGATGTAGGAGTCAAGAAAAACGAAAATCAGAAGTCCGATGATACAGTTTCCTGGCTTAAATGAATGGGTAGACGGCAGTGCCACTTTCCTCCATGGAGTGGGAGGAGCTGAACATGTTAATCAAGATTACAATTGATCTCCTAACTTTTCCCATGAAACTTCTTTCATGGCATAATTCAACAGTTTCAAATTAAGCTTGAGGGCATAATATGAAAGCTTGTGACTCTACATAATATGTTGCCATAAGTCTAAGTAGCACATTTCTCACATTTTCTTTTTCTGAAATCAAGATATCTTGTAATTGATGCCAAAATAAATTTGCCAGGCACTTGGCAGGGGAACGCTGTAAGGAAACAACCAGAGGGGATATTCTGGCAGAGACCAAGCCTGTGTGTGTTTGCACTTCTTTTTCTTTAATGAGAGCAGTTAATAGAATGCATACATAAACTGAAAATCATCTTGGAATCACCAAGACTGGCCTCTATTAGAAGAGGATGTGATCGAAGTTCTGTTTGTATTACTGAATGAAGTCTCCCCCAGGAGGACAAATTTGGGTCCACAGAAATCATTAAATATTTCCCCCTTCGGAGGATACGGATTTGGAGAATAGAGGTAAAATTTAACACTTATTAATCTGAATATTAAAAAGGACCAGCAGTTTGACTTTTTATGATAATAAAGGGGGGGAAATGTGGCAGAGCACTTATGGGTCTCTTAGGTAGAAGTTGCTGGAACTAATCTAAATAGCTAGCGGCAAGGAAGAACTTATGTGAGTTACAGACAGAAAACATTGGCTGTAATACTGGGGCCCTAAGTCAGACCTCAGTCCTGATAGAATGGATTTGTTCTTCCTTGAACAATGAGATCTGCCTAGGATAAGACTAACAAGAAATCATTAAATCTATAAAACCAAATTATCAGTGTTGGGCTCATTTTCAGCAGAAGACCATGTGGTATTAAGAAGCAGTAATAGAAGTAAACTAATCTGACTCCAGTATGCACTGGGTATGCAAATGCTGAATTTGGCCTTTTTGAATGACAGACGATTCCTGGATTGTTGGAAAATTTACACATAGCACCAAACAGGTTGTATTGGACATCTTATGAATAAATTATTAAATACATCCAGCTCTAAATGAAGGAAACGAAGATGTTATTGGTGGGTGTTCTGAACTTAAGGAGCACTTTATATATGTAATAAGAATGAGTTATAATGGTTTTCTCATTGTCTATACCAGTGGGAAGTTAGCATTGATCTTTTCCACTGATTTTCACTACACTTGATTTATTTGCGTTATTAGCAGAGCGAAATTGAAGTATAATTTAAATGCTTATCCCTAGTTCCTGATAACAAAAATATCAAAATATCTTCTAAAATAATATATAGATAGATAGATAATCTTAAAATGAAACATCAAGATGATTATAGATTAGTTTCAAGTCACATAGCAGACAATACAATAGGCAATCACCAACTATCTTGGATTTTTGTGTTTCATTTTTCCCTCATAGAAGAGATTGTATCTATCATTTCTTCAGTTGTGGTGAAGAGATGATCACTATGGTACTTCTTATCCTGGGTGAAATATTTTGATTGATTTATATAAGAACAAGCGTATCAGGTAATAAACAAACAAAAATACAATCAGAATGGAAAAATTATACTATGAATTTAAACAAGTAGCAGCTAAAGACAAATAGAGTATAGGGAATTGTACTAGAATGGTCAATTGCCTAGAGTCTAAAATCACAAGTCTGGGGTAAAAAATATAATATTGCCACAATAGTGCATGTGAAATACCAATCTTCAGACAGATTTAAGATGGCTTTTTAGGACCTATTCAAAGTGTATTGAATAAATACAAAAATTTTGCAGTTACACATTTTGTGTGTACATATTCTATATATTGTTAACGATTTCCCTAAACAGCTATTATTACATTGAAGTTATGTCTGAAAGAAACTAAAGGTTATTTTAGAATGAAAAAATTATGTGGCAAATCCGTGTTTTATTTATGAAACAGCTACCTGAGGTTTCTTTAGGCTAAGGTGGATTTTATTTTTCATTTACCTTAACAGAAAGCTGAATCCCAGAAGGGTTTTTATGCATCAAAAATTTAAAAGTATTCTATATCTCTTAGGCAATCCAAAATACATGTTGGTGCAGAGAGATTTAGAAAGGTCTGGATTAAGCTATAAACCATGTGGCAGCTGCAGAATTGAGTTGAAGTATCTCAAATCCTCATCTTGTCCAAATTCTTTAAATTTCTTTAAATAACTATTCTCTTTTCAGGATCGGAATTTCCCAGTGAAGAAGGACTGAACCAATGTTTGGTATTGGCATTGCCCATGCTTTCACTTCACTCATGGCTTTTGTTCATATCATAATTACCAAAGGAGCCTTTGTTAACTTTCTTTATCACACACACACACACACACACACACACACACACTAGCATGTACACGCTCACAGTTCTAGCTACATCTTCACTTATTTTACTTAATTTTTCTTCCTAAGAATTATTGCTACTTGGCATTATTGTTAAAATTGTTAACTTTATTTTCTGTTCATCCCACTAGGAGCATCACATAGTGAAATTGTATGTTATGGCAGTGACTTATTCAACACTGAATTCACAGTTTAGAACCACACCAGACATACATGTGGAGCTCAAGGCAAATACTGTTCATACATGAATCTTCAGGTTAACCTGTCAAGAACTTTTCTGCAGATAATTAGGGATTATAATTTTCAAAGTAAGGGTCATTGAAAAGAAATATGTTCCTAGAAATATACTTGTCTATTTGAACAAGTACATTTTGGGAAGTGTTGACCAATCTCGGATA
Source organism: Tamandua tetradactyla (assembly GCF_023851605.1). Taxonomy (NCBI): domain Eukaryota; kingdom Metazoa; phylum Chordata; class Mammalia; order Pilosa; family Myrmecophagidae; genus Tamandua; species Tamandua tetradactyla. The sequence continues at coordinate 34,474,934 of NC_135348.1, read as the reverse complement.
GAATCAGCGATGACATATGATTGCTATTAATGATGACACTAATCTCTGCTGTTACATTATTTTTACAAGGCATTTTTGACTTTTAGTTTTTCCATTTTAGTGCTATTGCTAGTATCCTGTTGCTTCTTCACCACATTAATGCTCTAGATTATATATCAGATTTTATTTATTTCTTAGCAAGAAACTCAAAAATTGTCTGAGGCTTAAAATGTCACTGGCTAATTTAGAGATACATAGTTATCACTTTCATTCACAAGTGTTTTCCAGATTTAAAGACTTCTTTAAATATGGTTTCACAGAAAGATTCTTCCCTTTCCCTCACTCCAAGAAAGAGTGAGTCTAAAGTAGTTTAAGTGCAACCTGCATATACAAATCAAAGATATGTAATTATATACATGCAGAAAACAAGTACTGCAGATACAATAAAATGTGAAACTAATAAGAAGAAAGAGACAGGGCTAAAATATCTGATTTTATAAATTATCATGTGCTAGAAAAGCTCCACTAAGTGGTTTGTTGAAGATGGAGAGCTGGATACAGAGGAGACACTCAATATATCATTAGGCAATTGGAGTTAACTGAAATGAGATTTGTAAATTTTGTCAGTTTAACAGAAGATTAAAAATAATTATATTCTTCTTGACTTATGCCACATGAATCCCAGATAAAATCAAACTAAATATAGAAAATATAGTGTTAGGTGCTGTGGAAGATTTTAAGAAGTGCTCAGATATATCTCCTGCTTTCAATAATATTAGAAATAACATAAGAGCAAGTGATATATAAAAGAGGAAAGGCTCAATGTTAGGATGCTCAGAGAAGATACTGCTTATAACCGAAAATATTAGGAGAGGTTTGATCAAGCAAAATATATTTGGTCTTGTCAGGGAAGAATAAGTATGATTTAGACATGTGACTATGGGTAATATTCCTGATACAGAGAACATATGACTAAGGATACATAATTGGGAAATCATGGGTATATGTGTAGCCCCTTGAAAATTCTATTTGCTCACATTTGAAGTTGGGGAAGAGAATATAGGAAGATAAGAATGGAAATTCTGTATGCAACAAGATATAGAAACCTCTGATGTAAGTAGAGTTAGAATTTTATTTGGTTGGTTAGGGATGTACATTAAAGTTATTTCCACCAACGCCTCTTATGATCATTACTGTACTTTAGGAAGATTTGTCTGATAACAGTGGGTATGGAGGATATCAACTGGACATAGGCAGTTAGTTAGGAAATGATTTTCATGGCCCAGGCAAGAGAAAAATTCTTCTGAATAGAAACTTAGTGACTTGTGATAGTAAGCATGGAGTTAAAGTAAAAATGGCAGAAATGCTTTTTGAAATATGATAGAATTTGGCAAAAAAATACATCAAATAATAAGTGTTTTGGAGTTATGGTAAAGCTTAAACCTTGGATAAAATTATTAAAATTAAATTTATGCCAACTGAAAGATCTTCTAATGAACAAATCTCAATCAGTTTAAGCAATCAAATAAGTAAAATATTATTGGCTTGTAAACTACCCAAAGTATAAAATGTACTCCTATAAATCTGTAATGATATAAAAAGTATTGAGTAAATAAATAAATGGTAGTTTGAATAAATCTGCTGTGCAGAAGAATTCCAAATAAATTATTCAGATACATTACCCTCAAGAAGATGGAGCATAACCCCCCATTCTTTCACCATGGGCTTCACAATGTGATTTCATTTCAAATAATCCAGTATGAAAAGAACGGAGAAAAAAAGAGATAAACTTTATAATGGAGAAACCTAACAAACACTACCTGAGCCAGATGATCAAAGTTAAGAAACAAGTGCTAAAGAAAATGTGGAGAAAAAGATGTACCTATTCTCTGGCAGTGGGGAAATGAGAAGCGCAGCCCCTTGGAAGGCAGAGAGGTGGCTCCACAGGAGGCTAGGGGTGGGTTTGCCACATGATCCTGAAACCCCATTGCTCAGTATATACCTGGAGGAGCTGAATGTGGGGACACAAATGGACATTTGCACACTGGTGTCTTTGGTGACAGTGTTCCTGACCCACAATGAATGGAGGTGGCCAAAGGGTACAATGACTGAGGAATGAATGGGGAAGCTATGATGTATACGTACAATGGACTACTGAAGGCCACAAAAAGAAATGAACTTGTGAGGCATGCAACTAGATGAATGGACCTTAAGAGATCTATATTGAATGAAATGTCAAAAACAAAAAACACATATTATCATGCCTCAATCAGATGGACTAACTACAATATAAAAATTCAGTGAACTAAGTTGAAAGCATGGGATATTAGGTTGGGCATATTGTAAAGGGCCCTAGATTGCAAGCTATTACAGCATTCAAATATATTCAGGAGGTGTAAGTGTTAATTCTAAATTCTCAAATGCTGTGCTGTTTGAATATAGCATGGTTTTTCCCAGAAACTTCAGGTATTTGTGTGACACCTGAGACTCAGAGCTAGAGCTCTGAAGCTATGAAAGACAGCATTATCCCATACAGGAACTGTTTAAAAAGCTGAAAAAGTGATCAAACATTGAGTACAGATATAAATGAAGCTGAGCTGATAGGATTATGGCAGATTGGAAGACTGGGAAAGCAGTGATATCATCCATCCATATTTTACAATTTATGTGTGAGACTAAAGGGAGAGATGTTTATTTGGTGCAAAGTTTATATTTTGGGTAGTGCATTTCTTAATTTAACTTGTATGGTCAGCTTAGTTAACAGCATAAGTACATGGGATTTTGCATAGGGCATGAGATTTTGTTGATTTCTCCAAGTTAGTGTGATGCCCTGATAATTCCCAAGTGATACAGACCGTGAATAAAGAAGAATTTGCAATGTCCCCATGGGGGACTAGAGAGAAAGGGGGAAATATTCAACTTCCCCATTTGGAGAATACTTGATATTCTCACAAGGAGTGGAGAAAACCAAATCAATAGGCCAAGCCCTTGATCTTGGGGTTCACCCCTATGAAACTTATCCCTGCAAAGGATAGGCTAAGCCTACTTCAAATTAGACCTAAGAGTCACTCCCAGCAAACCTCTTCTGTTGCTCAGATGTGGCCATTCTCTTTCTAAGCCGACACAGCAAGTGAACTCACTGCCCTCCCTCCACCCTAGGTGGGACATGACTCCCAGAGATGCAGATCTTCCTGGCCATATGGGACAGAAATCCCAGGATGAGCTGGGATCTGGCATCAAAGGATTGAGACAACCTTCTCGACCAAAAGGAGGAAATAAGGCAAAATAAAGTATCAGTGGCTAAAAGATTTCAACAGAGTTGAGAGGTAATCCTGGAGGTTATTCCTACACGATTTATAGCCATCCCTTTTCAGTTTATGGTGCATATGGGAGTGGTTGGAGGGAAGTACCTGAAACTGCAGACCTGTGTTCCAATAGTCTTCTTTCTTGAAGATGATTATCTAATGTTCTAGCTTTTACAATGTGACTGTGTGATTGTGAAAACCTTGTGTCTGATGTTCCTTTTATCTAAGGTATGGACAGATGAATAAAAATTATTGATAAAAAATAAATAATGGGGGAACAAAGTTAAAATAAATTGAGTAGATTGAAATACTAGTGGTCAGTGAGAGGGAGGGAGCAAAGGGCATGGTATGTATGAGTTTTTTCTTTTTTATTTCTTTTGCTGGAGGGATGCAAATGTCCAAAATAATGATCATGGTGATGAATGCACAACTATGTGATGATATTGTAGGCCATTGATTGTATACCATGTATAGAATATTTGTATGTCAAGAATGTTTGTATGTTAAAGTTTACATACATATTTATTTAAAAAATAAATTTAAAAAATAAAAAAACTAATTGTGGAATTGTAACTCAAACCAAACTCTGAAATCTGTTTTACAGCTAATTGTTGCAATGTACTTTGAAATTTATTGGGGTTTTTTTGCATATATATTATTTTTCACAAAAAATAAAAAGAAGAGGGAGGACTATAACAGAAAAGATAGGATTTAACAAATGAGTATGACTGCTGAATCAATATATTGATATTTCTTATGCTCTCCAGTGTCTTGGAGTAGCTAGAAGAAAAAACAAAAAATTGTGGATCTATAACCAATACCAAACTTTAAATTCTGTTCTACAACCACTTGTGAAAATGTACTTGGAAATTTATTGCTTTTTTGTATATATATTTCACAATTAAAAAATGTTAAAAGAATTAACAAAGGCAAGTCTGATCATATGTACTCTTAATATCATATGTGAAAATTCCATTCTACCTCTGTAATCTTCCTTCCCTAAATCCATAGCCTGGTTTATTGACCAGAAGGACATTAGACAAATTCTAATAGAGGGACATTCTAGAAATTTCCTAACCAGTATTCCAAATTCTCAAGGTCATTGAACAAAAGGAAGTCTAAGAAACTGTTATAACCAAGAGGAACCTAAAGAGACATGACAACTAATTATATTGCGGTATTCCACATGTGATCTTAGAACAGAAATCTGAATAAAGTATACACTTTGGTTAATAACAATTGTATCAGTACTGCTTCCTTGGTTGTCATACATTCCATATTAACTTAAGATGTTAAAAATAGGCAAAACTGGATGTTGGATATCTGGGAACTCTGAACTATGTTCCCAACTTTTCTGTAAATCTAAAACTTTTCTAATATAAAAGGGTCTTTTAAAAATATATTCACTATTAAGATTTACAAAGTACTTTTTACAATGCACTACACATGACTGATGCTATAAAATAGCTATTATTATTATAAGTATAATCATATTGACAAATTGCAAGTACTGTATTATGTGACTTTGAGCACTGTTCATCATATAATAATAGAGAACGTGGTTGAGGTCACTCCTTAACAGTTGTTTCCAAGATCCTATACTATCTGGCATTCAAACCATCTCCTTCTCTCTCCCTCATTGACTCTTCTCCAAAAACAGCAGCCTTCATTGCTAGCCTGCAAACACACAAATAAGCTCCCACCTCAGGACTTTCACCCTCCTGGTCCCTGTGTCCCATACATTCTTCCCCATTGCTGACCTTCTCACATCTTTCTGGACTTAGCTCAAATTTCACTCTCAATGAAATCTTCCTTTCTCACTCTGTAAAACTGTAGCACGACTTCGTACTTTCCCTTTCACGCCACCCACTCTATCCATACCTTACATCACTTTTCTTCATCCTGCTCTCTCCATCTAACTAGTTATGTATTTTTTTTCCTAATTCTGGTTTATTGGTGACCTCTCACGGCATGGAAGACAATGACTTTGTCTTGTTTTCTGCTGTATCCCAGTCCTGGGAACATTGCTTAACAGACACAGGGCTCTCAGTCGTTTCACAGAATAAAAGAATAACAACAAAATGTCACAATGAATAAACTCATTAGGAAGATGAAATTCTATGATAATATATTTCAATCTTCTCTTCATATATTATTCATTGTTTTGCCTAATTGGTAGAAATATATGTATATTTTATCCTAATTGGTAAAAATATATGTATATTTTATACATCATGTATGAACAACATGATGTATATTTTATATATCATGTATGCCATAAGAATTCTAAATCTTTATAGAGTTGTTATGAATTTTACAACAGGGCCTTTGTGGTCTTAAATGCATGGTTTTATCTACTGAATCTGAAGGACACATTCAAACTCCCTATGAGGTTGTACAATATTAGAATATTCTTCTTTGTTTTTTAAAATCACTTCATTGGGGATTGAAGTAAGATAATTAAATATTTCTCTGTGATCTGTTATGTATTCTGGGTTATAGTTCATTATTTTCAGTTGGATATTTTATATCCATGAGTTATTAACATAATAGACTGCAGATTCCTCTGGCAAACCTGTTGGGAGCAGAGTATCCACTTATATAATAAAGTGAAATCCTGTAATTCATATTATCATGTCATGGTTCCAGTAATGGGCTAAAATTCTCATAAAACATCAAAATTAATATAGGCTGGACAGATAGACATGGAAAAAAGAACAGTGTGAATGATTTAGCTCCATGGATGGCTTCTAAATTAGTCAGCAACTAAAGGGGAAAAAAAGGATAAAAACTTCAGTGTAATTAAACAAATGTAGATGCCAGTTCAATAAACTAATTCACATAAGAAGGAAGTGTGTGTGTCAAATTAGAAAGAGGACAGTCTATTTTTGTAAATATGTGGTCTTTACTCTCAATAATTTATTTTATGCATTACAAACAGAAAATGGCAAACACTCACTTGTACATATTACAAAGGCAATTACCTCAATAAAACTGAGTAGAAATTTTAAAGAAAAATAGCTATTACTTCAGGGTTTTTATTGCACATTATATTCCATTTCCTTAAAATATATTTATTCTTCACACCCTAGCTTTGAACTAGTTGAAACCTGATCATTTGTGTAATTTGCCTGCAAGCAAGAAGAAGGATATGCAAGATTTCCTCTTTATATTTATGCTTTACTGATGGTATTCATCTTCATAATTAACATATATTGTATTTTCATGTTTTGGCAGACATTACTGAAGAAACTGCTTCCTCTGTCGCCACTAGAACAGGCATGGCAAGTTCATATTTGGGTATCAGTTCCAGTAACAAAGGATTGCTGCTGCCTTCCAGACTGGAAGGGGTCAAAGTTATCATCTAATAGTGGTAGCCTCAGTGTCAGTGTCAGCTATTGGCCTTTTGATTAAATTATTTCCACAGAGGTATGGCTCCGCCCATAAAGAATGGTCTTAATTCATTTACTGGAATCCTTAAAGAAGCTCAAGGAGAGAGAGAGATGTCTGAACCAACACGGAGAGCAGAGAAATGGAACCAAGGGACAGGCATTTAGAGAGGCTAAGCTAAGAGATGAAACCGAGAGTCTGCTCAGGAGAAGCTAAGTTAGAAACCACAGATGCTGAGCGTGAAAGCCACTGGATACTGGAGCTGCGAGCCCTGGGAAACCAGATGCCCAGAGACAAGGAAAGCAGATGTCGCCATATGTCTCCTCCTGTGACAGAGTAACCCGGATGCAGTGAAGGAATACTATTGTTGATGCCCTAATGTGGACATTTTCATGACCTTACAATAGTAAAATGATAACTTAATGAACCCCCTTATAAAAGCCAGTCCATTTTGGTATGTTGCATTCCGACCGCATTAGCAAACTGAAACAAATGCCATCATGGTTCTAATGTTTAAATTAATTTTCAATTCTACTTCAAAATACAAAGCCCCTCAATTTTTTAAAATATTGTATTCAATTTACTTTAATAATTAAAAAGAAAAATTTCAATATTTCAAAAACTGGGATTTCAACTTTTAATTAGGTAAAATCCTGTAACAAGTCCTTTATTTGAAATGAGATTTATAATAATTCTTTAAATGTATTGCTTGCACTTTTTGGAGCCAGAATTAACTCAGTTTAAAAACGATTTAAATTTAAAGCATGTAAGCATGGATAGATTAAGAAAAGAAATGCAGAAAATAAAGCCATTAGCAATTCTCTTCATTCAAATCCATGCAGTTTAAAAACATTCCTCTTTCTAGCATTCTATTGTTACATTTCTCATTCATCAGATAAAGTGGTTAAAATATTTGTTGGTTATGTAGCTCACAAGTTATTTTCATACACATCATTCATTTTTTTCTCACATGTGAAACGTAGCAAATAAAAAAATGCTTTATTATTGACATTTATGTGAGGAAGAATGAGATGCTAAGACATGATTTGCCAAGTTCAAGATCAAAGAAGGGAGAAGTGTCCAATACTTAGTAAAGTACCTAACTCCTGGCAATGTTATCTGTTGTGTTCTGAGTTTAGTGTCATTAAAATAAATATTTTAGCAAATAATATATTACCGTCATGTTAATAGCAGTTTACAGTGCTCTTGTTTAGAGACCATTTTGCTATTTAACAAAAGTTTACCATTTCTACACAAACATCCATAACAACACTTTTCTCATTATCCAAAAAGTGGAAGCAACACACATGTTCATCAGTGTATGAATGGATAAGCTTAATGTTATATGCATGCAATAGAATGATATTCAACCATAAAAAGGAATAAATTACTAGCACATGCCTCAACATGGATGAACCTTGAAAACGTTATGTTAAGTGAAAATATCCAGAGGCAAATGGTCACACATTGTATGATTCCATTCATACGAAATATCCTGAATAGGCAAATCCATAGAGGCAGAAAACAGATTACTGGTTCTCAGGGACTGGAAGCTGGGGGCAATGAGAGTAACTGCTTGTTTTAGCTTGTTAAAGCTGCTGGAATGCAATGTTCCAGAAACAGAATGGCTATTAAAATGGAAATTTATTAAGTTGCAAGTTTACAGTTCTAAGACCATGAAAATGTCCAAATTAAGGCACCACCAAAAGGTGACCTTCACTCAAGAAATGCCGATACCTTCTGGAACATCTCCGTCTGCTGGGAAGGCACGTTGCTGGCATCTGCTGGCGTCTCTGGCTTCTTGACATGACTCTCAGCTGGGAAGGCAAATGATGATGTCTACTAGCTTTATCTCTTCATTTTATAAGTTATCCTCTAGAATGTTTTCCTACCGCATCTCCAGAGGTCTCTGGCTGTGTGGGTTCTGTCATCACTAAAGCTGTTTCCAAAATGGTTCCCTCTTAAAGGACTCTAATAATCAACGCCACCTTGAATGGGTGGAGGCACATCTCTGTGGAAACTACCTAATCAGAAGGTGCCATCCACAATTGGGTGGGTCACATCTCCATGGAAACAATCAAAGAGATCTTACCCAACAATACTGGATGAGAATTAAAGAACATGGGCTTTTCTGGGGTACACAACAGATTCAAACCAGCACACTCTTTAGTCTGTATGAATTTCCTTTTGGGGTGATGGAATGATTTGGATTTAGATATGGTGATGGTTGTACAAAAGAAGTTTACTAAATACCATGAATTCCACACTTTAAAATGTTTTTAAAAGTTTACCAAAATGTGCTTTACTCTGAAATCTTTTTTATGATATGAATATCCTCAAATTGGTCTTGTTCTAAATGGAAGAAAAGGCCAAATTTGAAATTCCTCAGAATGAACAATTAGCATTGTTGTATTTTTGCCTTTTTTTGTTTATCTTATTCTATTATTTAATGAGGCAGCTTTCTGAATTATAAATATGTTTGCATGCAAAGAAAGTAGCAATAGCTGCTTATTTCTGATCAGTTGTCATTACAAGACTTTTCATAAAGATTTACTTTATTTTACATTTTTCACAAATTTTCATTTATGTACCATTGTCCCAAAGGCACAGATAAGGAAAATGAGCTGCAGAGAGGTTAAGTTGATTGCTGAAGTCACATAGTAAGTGGTGAAATGGAAGCACCAGTAGTCAGTTTCTCCCATCAGCTAATCAACCCTTGTGCTCAATACATATTTTCATTGCCTTTGCTTTGTTTGCTTTACCTATTTTGCTATATAGTAGATATGTGACATAAAGACATGCTACAAAACTCAAAATGTTGTTTTGATTTGTTTCAAAACAAATTTTTTATTTGAGTTGTTTCGATTCTTTTCTCAAAATTAAATGGGATGAATTTCTACTAGAATACCTATTTGAGGAAAAATAATGAGAGTTGAGTTTCACTGACTTCCAGGAAAACCCTTCACTTTAGCCTAAAATTCTGTTAACAATCAAAGATTCCCTTTGGCCTTACAGCACAAACACAAAAGATGATTGTGGCGGCTTGTAGCTATAGATTCTTGGAAAACATGTCTTAAGCATCATCTACTCCTGTGAGTATGAAATCTTGTAAATAGGGTCTTTTAATGAGGTTACATTAGTTAAGTTGCAGCTCATCTGAATCAGAATGGGTTTAATCTGATTACTGAAGGCCTTACAGGGAAGGTCAAGGAGAGGGAGAAAGGAAGCAGCCAGAAACTGGGCATCATCAACAGAACCTGGAAGAGAAGCGGGAAAGGATGCCAGGTTCATTGCCATGTGACAAAGGAAAAGCCAAAGGCCAGGGATCCCAGGCAGCCAGCACCACAAGACCCCAGCCTTCGGGTGGAAAACATCATTGCGATGATACCTTGATTTTGTATTTCTCATAATCTCAGAACTGTGAACTAATAAATTTCCATTATTTAAGCCAAATCAATGCAGGGTATTTGTTTTGGCATCTAGGAAACTAAAGCAATGATGATTTTGCATGTTTCTGTTTCCTTGTTTATCATAATTCTTTGACAAAAATAATGCAATGGGAATTTCCAAACATCCACCCCCAGTAAAACAGCCTCACTATTCCAAGAAAAAGTGGGTGTGTCACCCACTTTACAGAACTCTCCTCTGAGAGAACTCCCTAAGCTTCTTCTCTAGTTAGCCTCTATCACTGTCCTCTAACTTTCTATCCTGGCTCTGTGCTTTGTTTAGACCACAACGATGCTCTTAGATTATGATTATTAAAGAATGTGGACATTTTATGTCATTTTTTATTTTATGATCAACATCGGACTGGTTGTAGTCAGGTCTAAGTGGTTATAAACACAGGCCTCAACTGATCACAGATAGAAGCAGGATTGAGAGAAGTTCAGAGCAGATATTGCTTGTTGACTGCAAATATCACAGTCATTGATAAGCTCTAGAAATAATTGGGAATTTCTATAAATAATTATCAGCTGTTCATGCCAGTGAGGGTTCCAGCTGCAACTTATTTTGTTTTGTTTTGTAGCCATCTGATTAGGGAGAACTGGGTTACACATGGAGATCTCCTTTTCTTAGAATTATAAGAAGGATATTTAAAAATTAATATATTTGACCACACAACTTAAAAACAATCACTTGACTATGTTTCTAGAATAACTTATGTTAGAAAAAAAATAAATCAAATTAATTTCTTTAACTACTCATTCCTCAGAGGTTGCTCAAACATTTCCTTAACTTTTGATACACTTATTAAGGTAAGAAATTTGCACATTTTTAGATTTTTTCTGCTTTTCTATGAAAAAACAACAAGCTGATGGTTGGCTCAGTGACAGACAATTGTTGATGCTCCTGATCTTCTCTTTTCTGCCTTTACTACAATGCAAAGAATTAAGGTCTACACACTATTTATTTAGAATGGAGGGGTTAGATTTTTAAGTGATGGAGTTACTGAAAATAGTGTCCATGGAGAGTGGTTTGAATTAAGTTGAAAATTGCCTCGGGACATGAATGGACGGTTGTGATGTGAAAACCCACTTGAGGTGGCAACAAAGAAGACAAGTCAGTACAGTTTTTAGGCACAGGGAGTATCATGTGTAAGTTAGCTCCCACTTGGTTTCGTGCTGCTGGTAATTTAGGAGCTTGCCCAGGCAGCTGAGCAGTCACTTCACGCTGATATTTCTCTTTTCCGTATGGTCTCTCCTGGTCATGTTTTCCTGTCATGAGCCTCATCCATTTCATAGCAAGTCCCAAGGACTCAGTCTCATACCCAACTAGGGAAACTTCTACTTCTTTATCAATTTTTCTTCCTAATATATTCTTTATGGTATAAATGCTAGGAGCTGTTTCCTTCATTACTTAGCACTTTGTCCTCAAATCTTTGTATTCTCCCAAAAATCTCTTGAAAAATGATGCATTGGTTTAAAGACTGCCTACTCCCATCCACCAAAAAAAATACAAAAAAACTGAAAATATTCATTGTGTTTCATTTATTAAGCAATCTAATCCTTTGGGGTGTCTGAGCCAATAAAGGGCAAGAAAATAATAGGGAAAAGAAGCAAAAACAGAAAAAAAACCATAGTTATTCCCAAATTTTGCTTCAATGCTAAGCAAGTTGGGGGTGGCAAAAGTAGTGGTAATTGGGCTATTTCCTACAACTGCTTCTAACTGAACATCAATTGCAACAATCAATATCCTAGATGCAGAATATAGTTGGGTAATCAGAGATGTAAGCTGAAGCTCGTAATATAATGACAGAATTAGAAAAAGGCTCAAAATCCAGTTTGAAGTGGATATGAACACAAGAGGAATTAGAGATTTCTTGGAGAGTTATATAGTCAAATGGGGTCTCAAAGGATTGTAGACATTATCTGAGTAGAGACAAAAGGAGAAAAGGTTGTAGTTGGTATGAGCATATATGAAATATTTAAGAAACTTTGAGTTCTTTGATTGAAATGGACTATATTGAAAAGAATGGAGATCAGTCCATTGCCAGATACTTAGGTTCACTATAAATCCAAAATGCATGTTTTGAATAATGCACAAGCCGTGCGTTTGCTGAAAAAAGTGACTAGAGTTGATTATTGGCTGTACATGTATTTATGGAATGGTACATGAAAAAAAGCCAATGAAGCCATAGCTAATTTTTCTTAATTGCATCTTCATCATATTTATGTCTTTCCTGAGAATGATGTAATGATATGTTAATTTATGAAAAGTCCCCTAAAATATATATCTGAGGATATTCCATCATTTCAAGCTTTATTTTATTGTGACATCCTAAAGAGGAAAATATAGTCACATAAAAAAAACACTCAGCACAAGCCTGGAGATAATATTACAGTTTAACATTTAAAAAGAAAAGGAGGCGGGGGGTGGGAACCAAGTGCAACAGTTTTTTCTCCTTTTGTTTATATGTTTGTGGGGAGGGGAGAGGAAGAAGATATATTACCAGCAATAATATTGCAGTGAAATCCTATGAACTATTTGCAATTTTTATGTAAATATACTAGCATAAGCTTAGTTCACTCACCCTAATCTATTGTATAATGTGAGAGCTACCATGTCTAAGCATAAATATCCCGTGTCTCTCTAATTCTCGGTGGCAGTGACATATTTCCTGAACCAGTGCTAAGATATTAACCTTAAGTAAAGCTCATATATCTCGATGAAATCTTTATGCATATTTTACAATTTTGGGTTGTTTAACTTATTTTTTATTATAGTTTGATGAACTTTAAACAACACTTAAAGGAACAACATATCCTCTTTTTTGAGACTTTGTTGCCATACATATATCAAGTATTATATTTCCTTAGCATGCCCTTGAATGCAGGTGTAGTGACTGAGTCCTTATTTTTTGTTCCTGATAGTGATGTATCAGTTTGTTTTTTTTTTTATTTCACTTGGGCTATAAAACTGTTGATATTAAAACACATATTTTATATACTGGATGTATTTTATAAGGTAGAATTTATATGATACAGTTTTATAAGCTACACAAACTCTAAAATCAGTTCTAATTTTTCACTATCAAATTGTCTGTGGTGTGTATGTACCAAGTGGCTTTTTTATATGTATATGTTCTATTTGTTTTGTTTTTGTTTTTCAACAGAATTACTATTCTTTCAAGTAAATTTTCTTTGCATGCATAAATTCTGTGTAAATTAGAAAATTAGGCAAGACAATTGTTTATCAAAGTTAAGAGACAGAGGAAAATACTTACAAATACTGTCATAAGTTTTATTGGCTTTTATTTTATTTATGAACTTTTTGACTGTATTATGAATTCTTGAGCCAAATAAGACAGAGTAGGCATTATTGTTGTTCTTTTATTTTTTGACCAATAAGAAAACTGAGATCATTATTCAAAAGATGGGGTCACAAGCACAAAACTAGTAAGTGACAAATTGGGTTTAAATCAAGGCCTTATGATTTTCGGTATGTTTGCAGGAAGTTCTATATTGTTACTATATAAGGTTATTGAAGACTTTACTATAACATGTTCCTTGATTTATCTTATTCAATACTGCCAGAGTATTAAAAACAAGTCTGTGTCTTTAAAAAGACTATCTAACTATTTTCTGAACTATTTTATTTATTTCTGTTTTTATAAGTGAATACCACAATTGAGAAGCAATCAATTCTATAAAAATGTTCAAATATTTCTGGAATAAAATTACTTTAATGTATTTCTATCCTCAGAATATGTGTATTTCAGGAATACAGAATAAATTTCTATATTCATAGTCTTGATTTTCTTTTATATTATTAACTTTATGCTTCTTATATTTCTTTATTTTACTGATTCATTTATTTTAATTTTCTTTCACATGATTCAGAGAAACTCTTAGGAGTTGGATTTTCCTATGTCCCTTACATATAAGGCAAGACTGTTTACCCAATGAATGCTAGGTAAATCTACGCTGTATAGCACAGACTCTTATTTTAGTTATCAGCAAGTTAATGATTATTTTTGAATACTTTAGAGGTCCTTGAAAACTAATTTTACTAACACTCATTTTGGAATATACTTAGCTAACATTTATTTAGTGCACATTGTGTTTGGGCTGTTGTGGTAAATGCATGTAAGTATGACAGCATTTATTTTAAATATCATTATTCTGTGAGAATGTGCATACAGTTTTAAGGTCATAGGTTTCATGAGGCTGGACTTACTAGTCAGATTGAAGTAAAAAATCTGCAAATGACAGCTGTCTCCTTGTTCCCAAAGCAAACCCTACTCCTGCTGTATTTCTGTAGTAAACTTTTCAACCTCTCTGATTCTGCATTATGTTTATAAACCTTTAAGGTTAATCTTTGGTACAAAAAAGGCACTTCCTCACCTTCTGTTCCAGCGCAGCACAAGCAGCATCAGCAAAATAAACTTCCGAGTGTGAATAATTGGATTTCCCAAATGATAACACAATCATATTGTAAACATCTAGCATTTAAAATAAGGCAAAATGAGTAGTAAAAATTGATGAACCACTTTGCTTGTGATTGAAGATGTCCTGGAATAAATTTGATTTTTGCTTTTCAGGCACAATGACCTGAGTCCCGGCCTCCCACAGAAGGAACTCTTGCAACCAACCCCCTTAACAGAGTGGATAGATTACTTTCAAACTCTTGGCTCCTGTGTTCCCAGCAAATAACAGAATATTATATTTAACATTTCTCATGTAAGACTTCTATATTTGCATATTTATAAATATATTATATTTAACATTTCTCACATTTTTCCTAACAGAAAAACTTCTGATTCCTCAAGAGCAATGTTCAGTTCTTACACAAAGGCCATTTCTATTTTGCCCATGACTAAGGCTTTGTGTGAGTTAGGGCTACAAGTCTGTTACAGCTCAGCATATAAGATTTTTCTCTGGTGTTATTAATCTGTGAGTAATTAATTGACACCGATTGATATGATTCTGCCTTCAAAGTGACTGCATCAGATACCTCTGTTATTTCTGGCTTGCTTCAGTCATGTCATCACATACATTTTGTAGCTTAATGTTTAGAGGAAAGATTTTTGCCAAAACATTGAAATCTTTAACAATTGGAGACTTATCATTTCCGGATTTATTTTGATTCTTTATTATCTTTGCTTTATCAAGTAGTAATTTTGAGCTAAGTATGAAAAGTCACTTTCTATACTTCAATAATATTTGAATTGAGATGATTATTGCATTGCATTAATTATCCATAGAGCTCCCAAATTCTAGATGCTACAGTCCCTTAACATGAAAACTTACTTAGGCAGGAAATGCAAGTACATGTATTTAGAAAAGAATGTTTTAAATGGCAATTTCAATTTCCTGCTCACTTTTTATGCAGACATAAGTCCATTCTGGACGTCAGAATAATAGGGAGCAAGAATCATCTCTCCTTCTCTCAAATCACATATCAAGCAGGAATTAGTGGAGAAGTCAGAAAGAGAGCTCAGATCTCCTAGGGTAAATATCTGTGACTTTATAGAACCTCAGATGGTGGAAAAAAATGAATTGTCTTCATGAAATTGCCTTCAATACTACCTGCTCAAAAGTGTAAGATTATTTCCTCTCTTACTCAGTGTTCCATTCTGGCATCGACTGGTATAAGAATTTTTAAGCCTGAATTATGTAAAAGGGGTAAATATATATTTAATGAAACTATGAATAAAGACGGTTTATATATACATTACACTTTCAATAAAATGACCATAACTTTTCCACTTATTTATGAGCACTCGCGATGGTGTATACAACCCTGATCTGTGTGTTTTGAGCTTGTTTTTCTTGTGTTCAGAAATCCCTGGAAGAGATTCAATTTCCCTAATGTAGTATTTCTGCTAACCTCAAAATTGCATGCCTCCCCCCCCCCCACAGGTGGACAGTCATTTTTATTCCAGAAGAAAAAGAGGTAACACTTGCATATAATATTTTTAACTCAAAACATTATACTTCAGTACCTTTTACAAAACTCTGAAATGTCTTCTTTGTTAGTTACATATAAAAGTTTTCTCAGTTTAAGGGACAAAGCTACCTTAAAAAATTTCTTCCCTTTCCAGTAGAATTTTTATAAGCTATTTAAATTAATGGATAAGACTGTATCTATTACATCCTCGCCTGGGTAAACAAATCCCTCCTTCACAATACATTGATGACTTCTCCAGACCTTCCAGTACACTTACTTGTGAAAAATAGCAAAGTCCCTATTTATAATATGACTTTATAAGGATATACCTGTAGATCAAGCTGAAATTTATAAATTTGAGGGGCGTTGCTAGCTAAAGAATGGGATTAAGCATGTAAGCATTTTTTCCATCTGAGTGACTAAGGGAGTAAAAACATAGTCCCCAGACTTAAGTGGCTCCCTTTGTTTCTGTGTGCATTAGGCAAGGCCATTTGTTATTCCAAAACCAAGAGCACTTTAGCGTGGAAGAGCAGAGATAATTTCTGGAGTGGTATCCGACGGCCTGCCACCTACTCTAGGAAAAGTTATTTTTGTACCAGAGGTCTGTGATATCTTCTGAATCATTGGTAAAATTTAATGCTGGGCCAGATGACATGAGTCTGCTGTGACAATTCATCATCACTCATTTGTGGTGACTCAATGGAATATCACATTTTTTCCTTAGGATGTTCCTAAGTAGAAAGTGACATGTCCTACTAGATGCTTAAACATGAGTCAGAAAATGTTCATCAAGTATAGCACAATCTACTTAGATATAAATATTTTTACATAAATTCACTTATTATATTACCATTCTCAACAAGAAGTGATATGTTACAAAAAATTGGATTTGTTGATTAAATGTTGATCGAGGCAGTATGACCCATACCTTCTTGTTTACCATTACATCCCAGAAATTTACATAGGCCTTTACAAAGACTACATTCAATAAATCTTTATTGACTGAGTCATTGCAGAACTAAAAGATATTTATAATTAAATGTAGATATTTTAATATTAAAACATGGTATCCAATACATATTTTTTCAAAACTGTTTTGAAATAGCAAACATCTAGTTAATAGAATATATATATTCAATATTAGATCTAGGGTAGACATTTAATTAAAATGATCCCCCCAGAGTAGGACTTTGTTTTTAAGCATTGTAAAAAATACATAATGAAGGGCAAGAATTTGATTATAAATATAAACCATATTAATCACATGAGATACAAAGCAAATTATATCCTTCCTAAAGAATCAGCTTAGGGTAACTTTAAGTTTAATAATAAATTTGTTAAGAATTTAAATACTTAATAACCTAGTTAAGAAGATATTACAATTGAAATAAAGTTTCCAAGAATAAATGATATATAATTTTGTGGGAAATATTTAATACTTGCAAATTTTAATAATTAGACAATGAGGATTTATTTAAAGTGCTAATTAAGAGCATCATAATTTATACTTTTCTACTTTAAATGTCACAGTTTGTTTCTTACATTTTTTCCTCTTAAATTCCCTCTATAAATTTTGTTGCAACTCTGCAAACTACAGAGTACAGACTACTACCATCTCGGTAGAGTAACACCTTCCTATAATATAAATGTTTTCCTCTTTGAACTGTCTATAAGCTCTTCTATAAACTTTAAATGGGTTAAATATACCCATGAGGACAACAGGAGTTGAGAGAAGTGTGTCTAAAAAATGTGTCTAAAATCAGTAAGTGAAAAAAGATCTTCAACTTGTATCTTTTTACCCCTAGATGTTAGTCCCTGTTTATCGCTGACTGTTGACTTTCCAAAACATGGATAGTTAGAAGAAATTTTCTTTTCCTCAATTGGGTTTTGCCCTTTGTTCCATATGTGCCCAGTAAATGGAATATCATGGAACTGTTTATAGTAATTGTGTTCTAAATGGCTAGAACACAATTAGTTCGCACTCTCTCTCCCTCTTTCCACATCATCAAATAGCTCTTCTGAGTATTGTTCAGTCTTGATGTTTTTCATGTTACTTCTTCTCATCCAGACTTACTCAGGGCAACAGTTTTCCAATGCAGAGATTTCTTTAAATCTGGTAAGAAAAGTGACCTTTCCTTATCGCATTCAGTCACCTCAATCACCACATTAAGGAAGTTTTTTAATTCTTCCCTGAGCCTAAAACTTCCTCTAGTTTTTACTTCCATTAACATCAATAATTTAAACTAATTCACCAGATAACTACTTCATGAAATGTATGCCCTTTAAATACACTTGACTTCTCTTGATCATATAAGTGCCTGTGTGTGTTCACCAAAGTTCACCAAAATTCACATACCAAAAGGAAACAAAGAATCATAAATTAGAGTATAATGAAAGTAATAAATATTGTTATAAGTTTGTACAAAAACAAATTACAATCAAGAAAGAAATGTTTACCAACAAAAGATTGGTATCCAACATATTGCAAGTACTCCCAGAAATAATTTTTGCTTGAAAATAAAGGAAAATAAGCAAAAGTATGCAATTCAAAAGTCTGATAATATCAAATGTGGGCAAAGTTACAGAGCAAGAGGCTCTCTACGATTTGGCTAGTGGATGTGTATAATATAAATGCAAAGGTAAATAAGTTCCACATTGGAAAGCAATTTGTCATTACCAGAAAAATTGAAAAGGCACATGCCACAAAACCCAGTTTCCTGGGTTAATTAATGCCTGAATGGATTATTAGAGCAGAGAAATAAATTAGTTCAGTTACACTCATCTGTACGGATGGAGGACTGTGAAAAGCACTTTGGTGAGAGGGAAAAAGCAAATCACACAAGAAAACATACTGTGTGATTCCTTTTATACAAAGGAAAAAATAGGTAAAATTACATGTATTATATGTGTGTGTGTATATATATATATATATACATATAAATTATGTATGTATGTATTGTGTATAGGTACTGAAACTATAAGGAAAAGCAATGCAAAAACTAAAACAAGATTTAGAAGTGTGATAGTTTCTGTGGAAGATGGTGGATGCAAAAGAAGAAGAACATGCAAAAAATTTCAAATGTACTGGATGCTTTCAATGTCTAGCTGGGTAATAGGTACAAAGTTGGTCATTTTCTAAATTCATTTTTACGTACACACAAATATTTCACAATATTTTTAGTTAAACATTAGTGCAGTATGATCTAAATGCACTGATAGCTAGTGGATGGAAATAGATGAAATTTGTGGCATTGTAATTTAAGAATACCTAATGTTCTAGACCAAGAAATTGATGAAGATAGGACTGAAGATGCAAATGTTTGTGAAATAAAATAGTTTAATACTAATTTATAAACAGGGAAAATCAGAAAACATTTTATGGTACATAAATCTTTGTGCAGAAGTTTTAAAGACATCTAACTTATTTTGTTCAATTAAATCAACTTTTGATTAGTTTGTGAGTCTTAAATATTATAGCATATTTTGAGAGAAAAAACTAATTCAGACTTTAGTAAATCGTAGGAACCACCAGTATACAAAGGACAGGCGTTGAACATTATAACTGTGTAGATACTTTCAAAGGACTATTACAAAACAATGTCCATATTGTTGATATTTTTGAAACTAAATATGCAAATTATATTATGAAATATAAATTAGTACATTTTTGTAAATGCCAAAAGACATAAACAAAAATGCAAGAGGAAAGAAATTGAGAAGGGGTTAAATGTAAAATAATAAGACATCAATAGTTACTTATCGCTAATAATCAAAACTAATTTGGTAAATCCACATTTTAAAAATGTTTTAACGTTAACGCCTATAAAAATTCAAGCTATATTTCTCCATATATCTGATTTATCCATATATCTGTATTTATCTTACTGAGTCACTGTTTTAGGGTAATAATTATATCTAAAAAGAGAAACAAAAATAGAGCTCATCACAGATGGCAAAATATCAAAATAAAGGGATGAGAGAAACATAATAGTGAGTAAAGCAAGATGACAAGATGAAGTCTAAGCATGTCCAATAGTTTTCACTGTAATAAATAAATGTAAGTAGGTTAATATATAAATTGGGAATGAGATTTGGCCATAAAAGGCTGAAAAATGATGTTTCTAAAAGACACATCTCCCAAAACAATGACTAGTGATATATAGATTAAAGTGTGTCATGTAAAAATGAATAGTTGTTATCATGAGGTGGGGAAATAGTAGGCTAATTAAGTTAAATGTCTATCCGTAAGGATTTCTCAAAGTATTTGATCTGCCAGTGTAACGTTGATGGTCTCAGAGGAGGATATTTACGCAGCATTTCCCAAACTGATTTGACATGGGGTATTTTTTCCACAAAAATTTCTCAGAACAGATATTATTTGAACACACTTAGTAAAGCAGGGCCTTGATCCAACATACAATATCTATTTAAACATTAGTATTGAGTTCTATTATATGCCTATGTACTCCTAAACAAGTGGCCTTTCCCCATATAGCCTGATTTATTTTATTCTATTTTCTCTTATTTTATTTTATTTTAGGGATATGCAAAGGCATTTATAATGAAGCTCACATATCACATTTTAAAATCTTTGTTTCTTTTTAATGTACACTCTTTAGTCCTTCTGCATCCTCCCACATTATATTATGCACATTTGAAGGCAGGTTGGAAGTGTCAGAGTGTCTGGCTCAGCAGTTGCTTAGACTGCCATTGATCCTCATTTTCGGCTATGACTTGTGATAACTAAGATGAATACCACCTCCAGTTCCTATTGAAATAGCATCATCAACAGTTTCCTTCCATTTTTCATAATTGTGAATCTTTTGCACATATAAAGAGCTCATGTTAGGACCCTTTAGTGCAACCTGTTTTATCAACAGAATCATTAAACTTAATATGTTTTGGTTTAAGGAAAAATGCACAATATTCACGTATTTATGTTTGAGTGTGATAGAAATTCAGGCGTATCTCCTTCTAGCTATCTGAACTTTTGTATGGTTTCATGTTTGAAATGAACTCATTTAATTTTCCATGTAACTTTTATGTTGTGTTTTCATCTCACATAATATTTTGTCCACAAAGGACTTTTGAAATAATTTTTGCAACATTTTTAATGGTTCAACTGTTTCATTCCTAAAACTATTTATTTTCCTTATGGTATGTAATAACATTTTATTATGTTCTTTTGTGAGTTTTTATTATATATTCTGAAACAATCATTTTACTGTCATTCGTTTTGTTGATGTCAATACTCAACAATAATAAGAAGGTAACGACCTGTTTTAATAAGCCTATTATAAGCGCTCATGTATTATAATATCCATTATGATTTGACATTCATAAGTGTAGCTAGATGGTTTATGAGGAGTAAATAGCTAGTACCACTGTATTTGTAACCACAAAGATAAAATGATTGTATATGAGAAATAAGTAATTGAACATGAAACACACTGGTGGGTGCAGCTTTTTTGCTCCTGAGAAATGATTGCATGTCCATTAATTCTATGTGGCACTGAATTTCAGGAACAGTTAGTGTTATAAGCATGTGTACTATAACATATCCCTGAGTGTTTGCAGCTATGGTGATAAAGATTAGGTGATATTAAGGCTACATTTGATAAATCTGACTGTCATCTGTGAAAAATGCAGTGAAACAGTTAATTGTAAGGTAATTATGGAAAAGTCTATACACAGAGTTATAGCAAAATCAAATTTATGGAATGAATAATAAAAATGTTTGGGATTTACTATGCAAGTGACTAATATGAATGATTCCTATGCAACTTTGAAGGAGATGGTTAGAAGGATTTGAATGACACAGCTATGCAAAATATGCATACACAGTGCGGATAAAATCAAACTAAACAGATTATTGAAATGGAAAGTATATCATTTCAAAATACATCATATATCATTAGTGAGCGTCCCTATTTCTGGAAAAGTTCAAAAGTTAATAAGAACCTGAGAAAATACCCTTGTCTACCTCCTGCTTCTTTTTTCTTTTAAATAGATAATGGCTATAAGAGACTGTAGGGTAAAACCAAATGGAGCTTTACTCTCAAAGTGTTGGAAACTACAATTGTATATCATACTTCCAGCCCAGAAATAAGTATGTAGCTATCTTCACATAACCTCACTAAGCAACTGAATGCCTTTTTACTTATCCTATCCCTTTCTTAGAATTTGATTATCTTTTTGCAAGAGAATTACTCAAGTTTTCATGGATGGAATACAGAGTATTTGAATTGGAAATACTCAGTGCAACCATGGGTACTTGTGAGCGTGTGAGTATCTGAGTGTGAGTGTTTGTGTGTGTGTGTGCATGTGTGTTTAGATATGTTCATTTTTCCAGAGAACAAGCCCACCTCTCTTTGCTGAAGATTCTAAACTCAAGGCTGATATATGGATTTCAGGGAGTATTTTAACCCTAGAAATAACTTGGAACGGTATGTGTGTGTTCGTGTGTGTGTGTGTGTGTGTGCGTGTGTGTGTGTAGTGAGCTCATTTATTCTGAAGAAGAGGCCCTCTTTCATTATTATATTAAAATAAAATATGCTATTTTGATAAAATAATCATATCTATTACTGAATATTTATAGTTTAAAAAATAAGAAACCAAAGCAGAGATCTATAAATAACAGCACCTCTCTTTAAAAAACCTGACCCATTTTGGTAAAATATCTCATGTCCTGGTCTCAGTCGATACCAAACCCAGGTGTGGACACATCACTGAGTATGGCCTATCATTCCCTTATTCAGATTTTTTTAAATAGGCACAAGAGTTCCATATAAAATATTTGAATCTTAGTAGAAGGAGGTGGCTATATAGAAAAGTGGGACAGCAGGAAAAATGAATGGTTAGAAAGAGAGTTATTGTGAGACTTCAGGTTGTCTTGTGAAGTTCATGCTCTCCACTGCCAGGAGGTCCATGTTTCTTTTAATCTCTCAACTAATAATCTGAGATTATATTATCTCCCATCCCCCCACGTTTATTTTAAATACGTAAGATTATATTAGAGCTCTTGCTAATGCATCAGTAATTCCATTCATATTTTCTATCCACACACTCCATGATTTGTGTTTTATTATCATCATCATTTCTAATTTAGAAGACTGGCATTAACTTCATCTCTTAAAATAAAAATATGTATGTGGGCACTTGAGTTTAAAAACCACAAGAGAATTCAGCCATGTAATACATCATGTGAAAATATTATAATTGAAATCAGGTGTAGATGAATTATGCAACTTGATTTTGAGATGTAACTGATAGAAGAAAGTAACAATAAAAATATACTAACGGAGGAGAGCCCTGAAAATTAATATGCATCAAAATATGATTTGTGTTTCTGCTCATTTTTTAATCTTAACTATGTTTATTTAAATGCAACTTTAAGGCTTTCAGGGTTAAATATCCTAGCTAGCAAATGTCTCAAAAGCTGCACATGTATTAAGGTTGTATTTTATTATGCTTTTAGAAAGGAATGAAGTCCATTTCCTTGTTAGTGTGCCATTCAAAATCGATTTCATAAGTGATTTTTGATATGGCTTTTCTTGTCATCACTACACAACTCTGCTGAAACCTGGTCCTTGTTCATTTTTTGTCTTACCAGTAGCTGTTTTGTATCCATTCTTGACTTTGCCTAAATAAGGAATATAAACCACAAGCATAAAAAGTAATAATAAGGTCCCCCACATAATTGTGGTGATGATATTCTTGTACTAGATATTTCATGCATACATATGTGAGAAACATTGATATATGATAAGACTATAGCAATGCATTGTAATTTTCTCATTAGCATTTTTCCTCCATTGTCACATATATATCACTGGATAAATTATAAGAACTTTCTAAAGTTCCTTACACTGAATAACATCCATAGGTCATTGGATGTAGCTCTCTCTCTGAAGGCTGTTAAAAAGGTCTTTCTTTAATAGCAAACAGCTTTTACTAACTTCCTGCGATTCCAGAAATGCTAATCAGCAGTTCTAGTCTGCAGCACATTTATTACACCCTGACATGCTGAAGACAGCCAGTTACAAATAGAACTGCCTCTTGAAAAATGCTGCTCCAGTGTTTTATAATAAAGTACACCAATTAGATGCATTCATTAGGACAAACCGCTTGTCTTTTCCCATATTAGAGCTTTTTTAAAAAGCACAATATATTTCATAGCTCACCCTGGTCTGTATTATTATTAATTGAACAGAGCACATTACAAAGTTTTAATCCAATAACTAAATGTATAATGAATAATATTTCCTTGGAGACTGTTAGGTCTGCAAGAGCCCACTTAGTTTCATACTCCAAGAGATATCACAGAGTAAAAGTTACTTTCTGTCAAAGGGTTCCTAGATATCTGAGGAACATCACTGAAGTAAGCAAAAATATCATTTGTTTTAAGAATTGATTATGCCTTTCCCCCAAAATATGTTTTAATTTTATTAGGAGTAAAGATTCATGCTCTTATACAAACACTTTTATTTTCTACATTGCCCTATAGACTTTAACTTACCTATAGATGATAGAATTTTGATATCAACAGAGTCCTGAGGGCAAGTATTTCAAAAGGGAAAATGGAATCATAAATACGGAGTGGGGATAAGAATCTATCTCTTTGGGGAGAGTGGATCGCATAGGATTATTATAAAATACTGGGAGTTGAATAGAGCAAGATCAATTGGGCTGCTTTTCCTGCTGGCAAGAACATTATTTTTCAGTTTTCTACTTATACACAAACATATGCAGTAACTGGCAATACCCAGTTCCTCTCTACAAGGGAAATTATTTGCATTAGGAGCATGACCTGAATTATAACTACTTAGCCATCTATTTAAATGCAAGACCACCAGAAATGATAACACTTTTGGCCATTCACTTTTATCTATTCATAATTTATACATTTTCTGTTCTTATGCATCATTAGAAAATGAAAAGATTCAGCTTCCATAAAGTTCTTGGATTGACCTCAAATTGGATGAAAAGAGTGAAGAAAAAGCATGTCAGTTAATAGAAGAGTAATACTCCCAGAAAATATGCTATCCTATTCCCCAGAGTGAGAATCTGCTGCTTTTGAAAGATATTATAATTGTGTTAGTTTTATTTGTTTTGCTCAAAAATATTGTTTTTAAACTGCTGCCAATTACTTCCTTTTTTTCAGCATTGCTTTTACTTTTTTGAGAGCAGTTAGGAGGGGGAAGGGGGAAAACAAGGTTCCTTGGAGTTTTTGAGGTGTGGGGGACCTCTGTTAGAACATCTCAGCTCTGGATGAGATGGCCAGTCAGAGTAGAATGCAGGACTCCAGGATTCTTTTTTTCCCTTAATTTCTGTATGTTAATGAGAGTGATGTGGCATTTGTGAAAGTGAGATTCAAAAAGTGTCAGCTGCTTTCCTAGCAGGGTTCCCCACAGGCTTGGTTATACTTAGACATTAGTATCCTTCTCCTTTCAGGGAGTCATTTTTACCCAGCAAACTAACTGGGGAACCGAAAGTGCAGTGCAGTTTGGATAATGCAATAGGCCAGCAGGCTCAGTGCAGGATCTCACTGCCTCCTCATTCTCCTTCCTCTACATCCTCCTAGGCCAGGGAAGGGTTAAGAGGAGAGTTTCCTAAGTGGCTTTCCAGGGCCTAGCCAACTGGTTCAGGCAGGTTCCATGTGAAAGAAATTCGGGCTGCAGCTCTCTAGTGCACAGTCCTCTCTTTTATCGGTGGTGATGATTGTAGGGAAAGAAGTGGTTGCACATGCTGACTGATGGGCTGTCTTCAGGATCTCAGCAGCCTTGCTGCGCTCAGTATCTTGAAAATCCACATCATTCACAGCTAGGACTTGTTTTCCTTCTTCAAGTGCAGCTCAATGTGCATGAGTGCTAGGAATCACCATGAAGTGAAGATGCCTGCCTAGCTGGGAGGAATTTCCTTCTGGAATGTTGAATGCCAACAGAGCTCCAAGAGGATACTTCAGTGTGACGATTGAGGGCAGAAAAACTGGGTCAACTCATCGTTGCAGTCTGGCACACCCTCTGCAGAGAGGGCTCAGCCGCTACAGCCTCGGCTTACAACCAACCCGGTGTGGGTTGGTGCCAATTCTCAAAGTGGTAAGTTTGATATATTCCACTTCGCTTCCCATTATTACTGAATATATAATTGCAGTCTGCGGTTCACTATCACATTTTGACAGCATTAAAAATATGTATATTTTTGCATGTCAAATCAATACACAGATCCAAATGATCTTTTTCATATGAATTTGAAAATGATGCAAATACCCAGGGTTGGTATTCGAGCCATGTAACATTGGGCATGGTGTAGGATTTAGTGACTATAGTGCGTACGTTGATCAATCCATGTGGATAGCAAATATGAACAAGTGATGTGGCCACAAAGGCCTTCACTGGCTGTCTTAGTATCCTAGGGCTGCCATAAGAAACCTCCAAATACTGGTGGCTTAAAACAACAGAAATGTGTTGCTTTTCAGCATTGGCAGGGCCTGCGCTCTCTTCATCTGCTCCATGCCTCTTTTAGCTTCTGGTGGCTTGCTGGTAAGACACGACATTCTTTCCTATTCTCTATCTGTCTTTCTCAAAATTTTCTCTTCTTAAGAAGACACCAGTCGCGTTGGATTAAAGTACCATCCTACTCATCTATGACTCCACTTTAATATGCTAATTCCATCGGTATCACAGTTTCCAAATAAGATCACATTCTGTAATACAATGGATTAGGGCTTTGACATATCTTTTTGGGGAATTTGTCAACCCATAACAATGGCTAAACAGTAGCAAATGTATAGTTAAAACCAAAGTGAAAGTTTCATGAAACTATATGTATACTTAATAGTTGAGGTGCATTTTGAAAAATTTTCTGCTATTTTAATCTAGTTTGTTTCATTTGGAAGTTTTATCCATGTGCTACTACCTTGGCTTCATGATTCATTAAGGGCCGAGACATGCAAGTTGACAAACTGTTCTAGATAATGCAGTGGTCTGAAACTGTGTGTACTCCATAAAGGCATGTTCTTAAATTTGATCCATGCCTGTGGGTGTAAACCCTTAAATAGGACCTGTTGATGAGATCACATCAGTTAAGTTGTGTCTCACATTAACCAGGATGAGTCTTAATATTATTACTGGAGTCCTTTATAAGAGAATGAAATTCAGATATAAGAAGGCCACAGAATGAGCAATAAGAAGCTGAAATCAATGAAACCTAGAAGAGAAGGGAGAAGCCAGAAGATGCTGCCATGTGCCCTGCCATGTGACATGGGAGCCTAGGATTGTTGACAGCTGGCCTTCGAGAAGGAAAGCATCACCTTGTTGATGCCTCTATGTACATTTTCCCAGCCTCAAAACTGTGAGCAAATAACTTCTCATTGTTTAACTGGACCCATTTCATGGTATTTTTTTTGAGCAGCCTAGCCAACTAAAATGTAATATCACCATAGCATAAAAATGTTAATATTTTAGAGCCCATCTTCTTGTTCCATGGACCTAGTTAGAACTTTCGTGACCCTGAACAGCTCTTTGATTATCAACCATACATATAACGGTTTTTAAACAAGTTCCTGTTTTAGCTACCTCGGTCAGCAAAATTATGAAGATATGTTGTACTATATCTGCTTTGAGTTACCCTAGTGAAGAAATTATCAAAATCATACATTTCTTTAAATTGGCTATTGACACTCGTTTTAAAGTAAGTTGGCATTTTCCCATCTGATTAAGTATAATAGAGAAAGATATTCTAAAATGGGCCAGAATTTTAATCTTAGAAAATTGAAAAATGTTTCACTCTTTAAATGTACTGAATATTGCAGGTATTTTGTATATCTTTAGATAGCTCTACACATTTAAGAAGATAGTAATGGTATTAAATGTGGAATACTGTCCTTGTTGACATTTATTTCCTTATTAAACCCATACAATTTACTATGACATTCTCTATTAGACACAGAAATTTTTTATTTTTAACTTCTATGCTGAAGTTATGATTATTTCAAAATATGTGTTGATATAGAAAATTAGTATTTCTTCTTCATGGTGTCAGAGTTACATATGCACATAATGATGGTGAAAAAAACATATTAGTTACTAAAAAGCCATTGTATGCCTTTTTATTTGGACATTTTGGAGAAAAATATCGAAAGTAAAAGCCAGACTGAATTGCTGTCATTTTGACTAATGGTACCCAAAACAAGAAAGGCTAACAACATCTCAATATCCTCTTATTTTTTAGCTATATTTAGCTTTGCTTGTAGTTATATAAAACCTTTATTGGACACTTTATGGCCACCAGACTCAATCTTACATTATAATTATTTGGTTTTGAGACAGTCTCTGTTACAATAGTGATTACATTTATCATAATTTTCAGTGACATGTTTATTAATCATAAATAAGCAAAGAACTCACAAATACTGTATGTGAAAGGCCCATATGGTAAAGCCACAAGAAACTGCATTCAGCCTTTCTCAGGAATTACAATGGGTCTCACGTGTTGATGTAATGAAGGAAACCATTTTTACCTGACACTCATTTGGAGCCAGAGGATAAATTGATTGCACTCCTCTCAGTCTAAGAGAAGACAGGATGCTGTCTTCAGCTTTAAACAGCATTGGCTCTCATGGAAATCAGAGGGAAAAGGAAGTGAAAGTAGTTCACATTCTTTTAGTTTTCTTGGGTGTTTAGGCAAATAGTGCAATGGTTTGACTTAAACAAGAGGAATTTATTTGCTAATAATTTTGAGACTAAAAAAAAAGTCTAAATGAAGGCATTGCTGCTGATCTTGAGTTGATGCTTTCTCGTGGATGACAGTAGCGCTCTGGGACTGGCTGCTGGCAATTTTTGGTCCTTCGCTTGTCACACGGAAAGGCACATGGCAGCGTCTCTTGGTCTCTCCCGGTTCTATTGATGTTAGTTTCTGCCTGATTGCTCTGTGTCTTCCTCTCTCTGTCTGGATTCTCTTTGCTTTTAAATGACCCCAGTAATGAATTAAGACCTATCATTATTGAAGTGGGGCACACTTTAACTGAAGTAATTTCCTCAAAAGTTCTACTACAATGGGTTCACATGCACAGGAGGAATGAATAAGGTTTAAGAACATGATTTTCTGGGATACACACAGCTTCAAACCATCACATTGACTAATGAAGAAAGCAGCTAGTAGAAAATATAATAAAGCAAACCTTTATATATAAATTGGATTCCTAAATTTTATGTTAGAGCAAAAGCAGAAAATAAGTATTTCCTGTGATACACACACACACACACACACGCACACACACAAATGCTTTAATTCCAGCAGGCAACAGCCCAGAGTAGGGAATGAAGGAAATATAAGATAGTATGAGCAGACCATGGTTAAATAAAGAAAAATATGGCTTGGACAGAAAAGAAACCACTCACTTAGCTTTAGCAGTTCGTAATGAGGAAAAGTTGGTTATTTATGTCATCAAATTATATATCATGAATAATTTGTCTTATACAAATATGCTTAACTTGACTGACAGTAAACTGTAAATAATCCTCATGCTTTGGTGAGAATTCAGTACTGCGCTACAAATTCTGTTGGAATTTTATAACTGTTATGTGTTCTCAGTTGAAGCATCCCTCTGCCATTGTGGATAGATGGATTTCTAGACTGGCTGCATTCACCCCTTCTCTGCTACAATTTCATTTACCATTCTACTGCCCACAGAAAGCGAACTGTATAAAAACAATGTTGCCATCTACAGAATTTTCTCTCTCATATAAATGATTTACATAGACTTTGTGTAAGTAAAAATAATATATATAAATCATTTAAACCTATGCCACAGCTGCCTCAATGATCAACTCACTAGAGGGCAATTGGCTTGAAAGGGTATTTATTATTTAGAATTGTAAAAATATTCCTCTTTCAAGTTTGTTTTTGTGTACATTTCTTGTGGTTTAAATGCACCTCTCAGAAAATACAAAACAAGAATATTGATGACGAGAGAAATAGCTTTAATAGTTGTTAAAAATCCTTTCATCTCTCTGTCTTGAATGCCCAAGTCTTAGTGGAAATCCTCAGGATTACTGTCTTCTCTAGTCATAATAGTTTCCTTCTATATAAGTAGTTTCTCTCTCGAAACAATCTTTTACACTTCTATTTCTCTAAAGTAGAAACTAAAATACAAACGGTATCATGTTTTCACTCTCCTGATAATTATATACACATTGTCTCACTATTCTCTATAGAATGAAGTCATGAGAGAGCCTTCATGAATTGTCTCATCTATTATAGAGAATAATATGCCATTAGGTATTCAACACGTCACAAATATGCCATACATGACTATATACTGCACCTGTTCTGAATTACTCAGAAATGGATTTTATAACTTTCTAAGAAACTCCACCCCATCTTTGAAGATATTTTCTATGTGAAACCATTACATATTATTACATGGCAATTATTAATAACAGATCTATCTCATTTGTTAGATTATTCAAATCATGGAATGCGTTTGATTCATTTTTATGTTCTTGTGCTAATCGATCAATTAATAATGTATGGTTGACTCTAACTTACTGACTGAATTCACATTACCCACACTTCTAGAAGTCATTAACATATTAAGTTTGTTTAGAAATGCAAAGTTTATATATGGCAATTATCGACATATCATCACAAACTTTCAAGCAAACCAATAAGCAACACAGATCTCTGAACTCTCTATACACTAAGGACAAAATTAGCTTGATGGGATGGGTGGTATTTGTAAGTTTTCATTTTACCTCCCTTACCTTGAAAATATGTGCAGATGCAAGCATTTATTTCAAAGTTTTCTCTTGGAAATAATGGGTTACCTCGGATTTGAAATTCCATTAATTTGTTATTCTCATCAACAACTCAATAGCTGTTTGAGGTTGATGCTGTCATATTGACTACCAAATTTGAGTTGTGTTTGATTGCTTACCCTACTGCAAACTAACCTCAGGGCATAAAATTTTATTTGGATTTGTTAACATTATTTAGTGCATAGAAACGAGGCATATTGCTCTCTAGACTCTGTCCCATCTTTTCAACATGCACATTATTTTGCATACTGATCAATTTGTTACCTCAGTACATTTTCTATGGGTAATTACAGCGTACTCTCGTAACAATAGGAGACCAATAATGATGAAGATCACGCATCTAGAATGCACTGCTTACAAAACAATCAGCCCCTAAATAAAGCTACGCTGGTCCTCTGAGAGTATATTTTTAATACTAACGTTATATTCATCTCACAGATTACAAGGTAGATTTATAAACTTGTTTTTTTAAATATTGCCAGAATTTGCCAACCCTTGGAATTTTTTACAAATTACTTTATTTATCTTTTGCCAGGAACTTGCTGATTTATTTTGCATTTTGATTAAATTACTCCTTGCCAATTGCAGTATTATGTAAAACTTGGCTGGTCTTTTTCCTCAGTTCCTGGGGAATCAACCTCTAAACCTTGTGGATTTCCTATAACAGGAGTAGCTTTTCTTCTTCCTGGTTGGCCAGGACCACATTTGATAGGTCCTTTGTTAATCAGACAATAGGAAGGAACTGCCATTCCTGCAGTCTTAGGATGGATGCTGGAGCAAGTATGTGCTTAGGGGGTTAGGACTTCGAGCATGTCATATCAGGAGGGCAATAGGGCTTCCGATGGCGTTCAGCCAGGTGGACACTGACACAATCATACTCGTGTAATAAGACCTCATATAAACTCAGGACACTTGAAGACTTAACAACTTCCGTGATTGAGTTAATACGTTACTGCTGAGCCGGTAGAGGGACGCATTCTGGCTTCATGTGGAGAAGACACTGCGAGCTTGTGTGTGAGACCTTCTGAGAGCTCACCCTGCCAGGTGGTCGGCAGGGTGGGTGGTCAGAGGCCCCGGATGTGCCTGGTGTCTGAAGGGCAGTCTCGCAAAGGATGGCCCCTAACCTATGGAGTCTGGTCTAACTTCGGAATGGCCGGTACTAGAATCAGAACTAAACTGATTCAAGTTTCAGATTCCTGCATAGTTGGCGTCAGAAGCTATTTTGGAAGATGGGAAAGTTTTTTGACACTCTCCACACCAATATTTTCCATTTCACAGCATAGAAAAATAAAAGCCAAGAAAAGGTTCACATTTTAAAATTACATAGAAAAATATTTCTACAGAAAGAAAAGTGCCCAAAGATAAGATTTTAAATATTTGCAATGTTTAAAAGGATAAAAGTACTTATACATGTGAAAATGTCCATGTCTTTATAAATTACCTGGTAATTTTTTAAAGCTTTTCTAATTTGATAAAGAATTTCTCTTTAGGCTAAAATGTCATCACTTCCGCTTCAAAATACAGCATAGTGGACCTCCTTCTCCCCTCTCTTTCTCCGCCGGCCCGCCGCGCGGCGCCCGCGCCCCGCAGCAGCCGAGCCGCCCAACCTCCTTCCCCCCTCTCTTTCTCCGCCGGCCCGCCGCGCGGCGCCCGCGCCCCGCAGCAGCCGAGCCACCCGACCTCCTTCCCCCCTCTCTTTCTCCGCCGGCCCGCCGCGCGGCGCCCGCGCCCCGCAGCAGCCGAGCCACCCGACCTCCTTCCCCCCTCTCTTTCTCCGCCAGCCCGCCGCGTGGCGCCCGCGCCCCGCAGCAGCCGAGCCGCCCGACCTCCTTCCCCCCTCTCTTTCTCCGCCGGCCCGCCGCGCGGCGCCCGCGCCCCGCAGCAGCCGAGCCGCCCGACCTCCTTCCCCCCCCTCCTCCCCCTCCTGCTCCGGCTGCTCTCCAACCACCACGGTGCCCTCTTCCCCCGCCTTCACCGTGCTCCTCCGCCACCAGCCTCGACAGCCTTGCCGCCCTCACCTTTCCTCCTCCACAACAGCTACTGGGGGAGTGGAGATAATACAGAGCAGCTCCCAGAGCCACGAGGGAGATCAAAGGGACAGCGTACCCCATCCTGGAACGGCTGACTATCTGGGAGAACCAGCTCCGGTGAGATCACCAAGGGGCACGGGCTTTCCTGGGTGGGACGGCAAGCGACCGGAGTCCCTCCCTTCCACCTTCCCAGGCCAGCTGGTAGAATTGGACAGGCGGTCCCCTTAGGCCGCGGCGGCTGGTGCCCCCACAACACGAGGCCCCCCGGAACAACTGAGATAGTTGGGTCGGAAATCCCCAGACTGCGGAGAACAGTGACCGGGGGATCCCTTCCAAACACGTGACTCCCCCATCGGCTGGGAACAGTGCACTCTCCCGGGCTGCGACAGCTGGCGCCCTCCCGCCACGCTTGGTGCCCCAGGCCGACAAGCTAATTTGGCCGGACGCTCTCCTGTGCTGCGACGGCCGGCGACCCTCCCTGCGTTCGGAACCCCAGGCCGGCTGGCATTCTTCCAAGACGCTTCGGCTGCCGAACCTCCCCTACGGCGAGAATTTTCCAGAGTTAAAGGACCTACAGCAACTTTCACTGGTGGAACCCACAGACAAACGTGTGCCACAAGCGCCACCTACTGAGCAGGATAAGAAAAACAGAACCCAGAGATTGCACAGAAAAATCTTTCAACCTGTGGGGTCGAACACCCAGGGAAATCTGACTAAATGCCCAGACGCCAGCAGAAGATAACGGATCACGCTCAGAAAATTGAACATATGGCCCAGTCAAACGAAGAAACCAATAGTTCAAATGAGATACAGGAGCTGAAACAACTAATGCTGAATATACGAACAGAAATGGAAAACCTCTTCAAAAACGAAATCGATAAATTGAGGGAGGACATGAAGAAGACATGGGCTGAACATAAAGAAGAAATAGAAAAACTGAAAAAACAAATCACAGAACTTATGGAAGTGAAAGATAAAGTAGAAAAGATGGAAAAAACAATGGATACCTACAATGACAGATTTAAAGAAACAGAAGATAGAATTAGTGATTTGGAGGATGAAACATCTGAACTCCAAAAAGAAACAGAAACTATCCGGAAAAGAATGGAAAAATTTGAACAAGGTATCAGGGAACTCAAGGACAATGTGAAACGTACAAATATACGTGTAGTGGGTATCCCAGAAGGAGAAGAGAAGGGAAAAGGAGGAGAAAAACTAATGGAAGAAATTATCACTGAAAATTTCCCAACTCTTATGAAAGACCTAAAATTACAGATCCAAGAAGTGCAGCGCACCCCAAAGAGATTAGACACAAATAGGCGTTCCCCAAGACACTTACTAGTTAGAATGTCAGAGGTCAAAGAGAAAGAGAGGATCTTGAAGGCAGCGAGAGAAAAACAATCCGTCACATACAAGGGAAACCCAATAAGACTATGTGTAGATTTCTCAGCAGAAACCATGGAAGCTAGAAGACAGTGGGATGATATATTTAAGTTACTAAAAGAGAAAAACTGCCAGCCAAGACTCCTATATCCAGCAAAATTGTCCTTCAAAAATGAGGGAGAAATTAAAACATTCTCAGACAAAAAGTCACTAAGAGAATTTGTGACCAAGAGACCAGCTTTGCAAGAAATACTAAAGGAAGCACTAGAGTCAGATACAAAAAGACAGAAGAGAGAGACATGGAGAAAAGTGTAGAAAGAAGGAAAGACAGATATGATATATATAATACAAAAGGCAAAATGGTAGAGGAAAATATTATCCAAACAGTAATAACTCTAAATGTCAATGGACTGAATTCCCCAATTAAAAGACATAGACTGGCAGAATGGATTAAAAAACAGGATCCTTCTATATGCTGTCT
Source organism: Tamandua tetradactyla (assembly GCF_023851605.1). Classification (NCBI taxonomy): domain Eukaryota; kingdom Metazoa; phylum Chordata; class Mammalia; order Pilosa; family Myrmecophagidae; genus Tamandua; species Tamandua tetradactyla. The sequence continues at coordinate 34,440,157 of NC_135348.1, read as the reverse complement.
ACAGGAAACACATCTTAGACCCAAAGATAAATATAGGTTGAAAGTGAAAGGTTGGGAAAAGATATTTCATGCAAACAACAACCAGAAAAGAGCAGGAGTGGCTATACTAATATCCAACAAATTAGACTTCAAATGTAAAGCAGTTAAAAGAGACAAAGAAGGACACTATATACTAATAAAAGGAACAATTAAACAAGAAGACATAACAATCATAAATATTTACGCACCGAACCAGAATGCCCCAAAATACGTGAGGAATACACTGCAAACACTGAAAAGGGAAATAGACACATATACCATAATAGTTGGAGACTTCAATTCACCACTCTCATCAATGGACAGAACATCTACACAGAGGATCAATAAAGAAATAGAGAACCTGAATACTACTATAAATGAACTTGACTTAACAGACATTTATAGGACATTACATCCCACAACAGCAGGATACACCTTTTTCTCAAGTGCTCATGGATCATTCTCAAATTTAGACCATATGCTGGGCCACAAAGCAAGTCTTAACAAATTTAAAAAGATTGAAATCATACACAACACTTTCTCGGATCATAAAGGAATGAAGTTGGAAATCAATAATAGGCAGAGTGCCAGAAAATTCATAAATACATGGAGGCTCAACAACACACTCTTAAACAACAAGTGGGTCAAAGAAGAAATTGCAAGAGAAATTAGTAAATACCTAGAGGCAAATGAAAATGAAGACACAACATATCAAAACTTATGGGACGCAGCAAAGGCAGTGCTAAGAGGGAAATTTATTGCCCTAAATGCCTTTATCAGAAAAGAAGAAAAGGCAAAAATGCAGGAATTAACTGTCCACTTGGAAGAACTGGAGAAAGAACAGCAAACTAATCCCAAAGCAAGCAAAAGGAAAGAAATAACAAAGATTAGAGCAGAAATAAATGAAATTGAAAACATGAAAACAATAGAGAAAATCAATAAGACCAGAAGTTGGTTCTATGAGAAAATCAACAAGATTGATGGGCCCTTAGGAAGATTGACAAAAAGAAGAAGAGAGAGGATGCAAATAAATAAGATTAGAAATGAAAGAGGAGACATAACTACTGACCTCACAGAAATAAAGGAGGTAATAACAGGATACTATGAACAACTTTACGCTAATAAATACAACAATTTAGAAGAAATGGACAGGTTCCTGGAAAGACAGGAACAACCAACTTTGACTCAAGAAGAAATAGACGACCTCAACAAACCAATCACAAGTAAAGAGATTGAATTAGTTATTCAAAACCTACCTAAAAAGAAAAGTCCAGGACCAGACGGCTTCACATGTGAATTCTATCAAACATTCCAGAAAGAATTAGTACCTACGCTCCTCAAACTCTTCAACATAATCGAAGTGGAGGGAAAACTACCTAATTCATTCTATGAAGCCAACATCACCCTCATACCAAAACCAGGCAAAGATATTACAAAAAAAGAAAACTACAGACCAATCTCTCTAATGAATACAGATGCAAAAATCCTCAATAAAATTCTAGCAAATCGTATCCAACAACACATTAAAAGAATTATACATCATGACCAAGTAGGATTCATCCCAGGTATGCAAGGATGGTTCAACATAAGAAAATCAATTAATGTAATACACCATATCAACAAATCAAAGCAGAAAAATCACATGATCATCTCAATTGATGCAGAGAAGGCATTTGACAAGATTCAACATCCTTTCCTGCTGAAAACACTTCAAAAGATAAGAATACAAGGGAACTTCCTTAAAATGATAGAGGGAATATATGAAAAACCCACAGCTAATATCATCCTCAATGGGGAAAAATTGAAAACTTTCCCCCTAAGATCAGGAACAAGACAAGGATGTCCACTATCACCACTATTATTCAACATTGTGTTGGAAGTTCTAGCCAGAGCAATTAGGCAAGAAAAAGAAATACAAGGCATCAAAATTGGAAAGGAAGAAGTAAAACTATCACTGTTTGCAGACGATATGATACTATATGTAGAAAACCCAGAAAAATCCACAACAAAATTACTAGAGCTAATAAATGAGTACAGCAAAGTAGCAGGCTACAAGATCAACATTCAAAAATCTGTAGCTTTTCTATACACTAGTAATGAACAAGCTGAGGTAGAAATCAAGAAACGAATCCCATTTACAATCGCAACTAAAAGAATAAAATACCTAGGAATAAATTTAACCAAAGAGACAAAAAACCTATATAAAGAAAACTACAAAAAACTGTTAAAAGAAATCACAGAAGACCTAAATAGATGGAAGGGCGTACCGTGTTCATGGATTGGAAGACTAAATATAGTTAAGATGTCAATCCTACCTAAATTGATTTACAGATTCAATGCAATACCAATCAAAATCCCAACAACTTATTTTTCAGAAATAGAAAAACCAATAAGCAAATTTATCTGGAAGGGCAGGGTACCCCGAATTGCTAAAAACATCTTGAGGAAAAAAAACGAAGCTGGAGGCCTCGCGCTGCCTGACTTTAAGGCATATTATGAAGCCACAGTGGTCAAAACAGCATGGTATTGGCATAAAGATAGATATATCGACCAATGGAATCGAATAGAGTGCTCAGATATAGACCCTCTCATCTATGGACATTTGATCTTTGATAAGGCAGTCAAGCCAACTCACCTGGGACAGAACAGTCTCTTCAATAAATGGTGCCTAGAGAACTGGATATCCATATGCAAAAGAATGAAAGAAGACCCATCTCTCACACCCTATACAAAAGTTAACTCAAAATGGATCAAAGATCTAAACATTAGGTCTAAGACCATAAAACAGTTAGAGGAAAATGTTGGGAGATATCTTATGGATCTTACAACTGGAGGTGGTTTTATGGACCTTAAACCTAAAGCAAGAACACTGAAGAAGGAAATAAATAAATGGGAGCTTCTCAAAATTAAACACTTTTGTGCATCAGAGAACTTCATCAAGAAAGTAGAAAGACAGCCTACACAATGGGAGACAATATTTGGAAATGACATATCAGATAAGGGTCTAGTATCCAGAATTTATAAAGAGATTATTCAACTCAACAACAAAAAGACAGCCAACCCAATTACAAAATGGGAAAAAGACTTAAACAGACACCTACCAGAAGAAGAAATACGGATGGCCAAGAGGCACATGAAGAGATGCTCAATGTCCCTGACCATTAGAGAAATGCAAATCAAAACCACAATGAGATATCATCTCACACCCACCAGAATGGCCATTATCAACAAAACAGAAAACGACAAGTGCTGGAGAGGATGCGGAGAAAGAGGCACACTTATTCACTGTTGGTGGGAATGTCAAAGGGTGCAACCACTGTGGAAGGCAGTTTGGCGGTTCCTCAAAAAGCTGAATATAGAATTGCCATACGACCCAGCAATACCATTGCTAGGTATCTACTCAAAGGACTTAAGGGCAAAGACACAAATGGACATTTGCACACCAATGTTTATAGCAGCGTTATTTACAATTGCAAAGAGATGGAAACAGCCAAAATCTCCATCAACAGAAGAGTGGCTAAACAAACTGTGGTATATACATACGATGGAATATTATGCAGCTTTAAGACAAGATAAACTTGTGAACCATGTAATAACATGGATGGACCTAGAGAATATTATGCTGTGTGAATCCAGCCAAAAACTAAAGGACAAATACTGTATGGTCCCACTGTTGTGAACGGACATTCGAGAATAAACTTGAAATATGTCATTGGTAACAGAGTTCAGCAGGAGTTAGAAACAGGGTAAGACAATGGGTAATTGAAGCTGAAGGGATACAGATTGTGCAACAGGACTAGATACAAAAACTCAAAAATGGACAGCACAATAATACCTAATTGTAAAGTAATCATGTTAAAATACTGAATGAAGCTGCATCTGAGCTATAGGGTTTTTTTTTGTTTTTGTTTGCTTGTTGGTTTGTTTGTTGTTGTTGTTTTTTACTATTACTACTACTTTTATTTCTTTTCTTTATATTAACATTTTATGTCTTTTTCTGTTGTGTTGCTAGTTCCTCTGGACTGATGCAAATGTACTAAGAAACAATGATCATGCATCTATGTGATGATGTTAAGAATTACTGAGTACATATGTAGAATGGTATGATTTCTAAATGTTGTGTTAATTTCTTTTTTTTCTTTCCGTTAATAAAAAAAAAAAAAAAAAAAAAAGAAAACTACAGACCAATCTCTCTAATGAATACAGATGCAAAAATCCTCAATAAAATTCTAGCAAATCGTATCCAACAACACATTAAAAGAATTATACATCATGACCAAGTAGGATTCATCCCAGGTATGCAAGGATGGTTCAACATAAGAAAATCAATTAATGTAATACACCATATCAACAAATCAAAGCAGAAAAATCACATGATCATCTCAATTGATGCAGAGAAGGCATTTGACAAGATTCAACATCCTTTCCTGCTGAAAACACTTCAAAAGATAAGAATACAAGGGAACTTCCTTAAAATGATAGAGGGAATATATGAAAAACCCACAGCTAATATCATCCTCAATGGGGAAAAATTGAAAACTTTCCCCCTAAGATCAGGAACAAGACAAGGATGTCCACTATCACCACTATTATTCAACATTGTGTTGGAAGTTCTAGCCAGAGCAATTAGGCAAGAAAAAGAAATACAAGGCATCAAAATTGGAAAGGAAGAAGTAAAACTATCACTGTTTGCAGACGATATGATACTATATGTAGAAAACCCAGAAAAATCCACAACAAAATTACTAGAGCTAATAAATGAGTACAGCAAAGTAGCAGGCTACAAGATCAACATTCAAAAATCTGTAGCTTTTCTATACACTAGTAATGAACAAGCTGAGGCGGAAATCAAGAAACGAATCCCATTTACAATCGCAACTAAAAGAATAAAATACCTAGGAATAAATTTAACCAAAGAGACAAAAAACCTATATAAAGAAAACTACAAAAAACTGTTAAAAGAAATCACAGAAGACCTAAATAGATGGAAGGGCATACCGTGTTCATGGATTGGAAGACTGAATATAGTTTAGATGTCAATCCTACCTAAATTGATTTACAGATTCAATGCAATACCAATCAAAATCCCAACAACTTATTTTTCAGAAATAGAAAAACCAATAAGCAAATTTATCTGGAAGGGCAGGGTACCCCGAATTGCTAAAAACATCTTGAGGAAAAAAAACGAAGCTGGAGGCCTCGCGCTGCCTGACTTTAAGGCATATTATGAAGCCACAGTGGTCAAAACAGCATGGTATTGGCATAAAGATAGATATATCGACCAATGGAATCGAATAGAGTGCTCAGATATAGACCCTCTCATCTATGGACATTTGATCTTTGATAAGGCAGTCAAGCCAACTCACCTGGGACAGAACAGTCTCTTCAATAAATGGTGCCTAGAGAACTGGATATCCATATGCAAAAGAATGAAAGAAGACCCATCTCTCACACCCTATACAAAAGTTAACTCAAAATGGATCAAAGATCTAAACATTAGGTCTAAGACCATAAAACACTAGAAGAAAATGTTGGGAGATATCTTATGGATCTTACAACTGGAGGTGGTTTTATGGACCTTAAACCTAAAGCAAGAACACTGAAGAAGGAAATAAATAAATGGGCGCTCCTCAAAATTAAACACTTTTGTGCATCAGAGAACTTCATCAAGAAAGTAGAAAGACAGCCTACACAATGGGAGACAATATTTGGAAATGACATATCAGATAAGGGTCTAGTATCCAGAATTTATAAAGAGATTATTCAACTCAACAACAAAAAGACAGCCAACCCAATTACAAAATGGGAAAAAGACTTAAACAGACACCTACCAGAAGAAGAAATACGGATGGCCAAGAGGCACATGAAGAGATGCTCAATGTCCCTGGCCATTAGAGAAATGCAAATCAAAACCACAATGAGATATCATCTCACACCCACCAGAATGGCCATTATCAACAAAACAGAAAATGACAAGTGCTGGAGAGGATGCGGAGAAAGAGGCACACTTATTCACTGTTGGTGGGAATGTCAAAGGGTGCAACCACTGTGGAAGGCAGTTTGGCGGTTCCTCAAAAAGCTGAATATAGAATTGCCATATGACCCAGCAATACCATTGCTAGGTATCTACTCAAAGGACTTAAGGGCAAAGACACAAACGGACATTTGCACACCAATGTTTATAGCAGCGTTATTTACAATTGCAAAGAGATGGAAACAGCCAAAATCTCCATCAACAGAAGAGTGGCTAAACAAACTGTGGTGTATACATACGATGGAATATTATGCAGCTTTAACACAAGATAAACTTATGAACCTTGTAATAACATGGATGGACCTAGAGAATATTATGCTGAGTGAATCCAGCCAAAAACTAAAGGACAAATACTGTATGGTCCCACTGTTGTGAGCGGACATTCGAGAATAAACTTGAAATATGTCATTGGTAACAGAGTTCAGCAGGAGTTAGAAACAGGGTAAGACAATGGGTAATTGAAGCTGAAGAGATACAGACTGTGCAACAGGACTAGATACAAAAACTCAAAAATGGACAGCACAATAATACCTAATTGTAAAGTAATCATGTTAAAATACTGAATGAAGCTGCATCTGAGCTATAGGGTTTTTTTTGTTTTTGTTTGCTTGTTGGTTTGTTTGATGTTGTTGTTTTTTACTATTACTACTACTTTTATTTCTTTTCTTTATATTAACATTTTATATCTTTTTCTGTTGTGTTGCTAGTTCCTCTAAACCGATGCAAATGTACTAAGAAACAATGATCATGCATCTATGTGATGATGTTAAGAATTACTGAGTGCATATGTAGAATGGTATGATTTCTAAATGTTGTGTTAATTTCTTTTTTTTTTTCTTTCCGTTAATAAAAAAAAAAAAAAATACAGCATAGTATACTTATATACCATAACACAGTATAGTTACATATCACAACAAATCCTACTTTATCATTTAAACATTTGTATGGATGCTTGCAAGTTTCATTGAGAAAGAGAGCACAAGAGGAGTAAGATAAGGCAAGACATGAAAAGTATTAAATATACTTGTATAAATATTGATCTTGCTCTGTCTTGATAGTGGAAAGTCTAAAGTCTTCTTAAATTTTGCATGTATGTCGGTGTCACTGGAGCTTAAGAGTTTTGTTTTTGCTTGTTTTTCCGTTTTGGGAGATATCAGACTATGCTTTAAAGCTTATAAAAATGACAATGAATTTGCAGAGAAGAGAAGAAATAATCAACTATATGAGGTTATTCAGAAAGAAGTAAATATAGAATCCTGCATGGAGGTAGAAGCAAAACAGGTAGCTAGTAAAAGATAGATAGTGAGAGGAGGATATTATACATTGTAATGAAAAGAAAAGTCCTGGTTCGGAGACAGAGTTTAAGAGAAATTTGTATGTTATGGTTTACTATTACGTTTAAGAGTAGGAAATGAAGTTATTTTATCAGATTGGAATTTTAGGAGAACAACGGATAGGTTTTAAGATATGTCAAAAGACAAAACAGAATTGAGTTTTCAGGTTACAGCATTTTGTTGAGGGCAACAAAAAGTTTCACTACTGCAAGGAAACTGGATTACTAGCAAAAACGGAAGCAGCATCAAGCTTTTAAGGATGGCAAATGGTTTTTAATAGATGTAAAACGGAAGTTAGCTTGACTCTTAGTGACTGGATGGGAGTTTGTCCATCTTATAGGGGCAAGTTTGGGGTAGGGAGGCTTTATTTTGTGTTGTGTCAAGCTTAATGCGCTGAGGGCTTGATTACCTCTCTGGGTTGGGAGTCTTTGTGGGTATTTCAAATTTCAAAAGACATCAAGCAGAAACTTGTGAGGAGTCCAAAGAGGTAATAAAGCATAGGCTTTTTGGCTCTGAGGGGTCCCCAGACCTATTTCTACATAATTTTGGCAGATAAAAATAATGAGTATAGATAAGAAAAGTATAGCATGACTTCCTGCATTGTTGAGGCTCCAGGCGAATTTGGAGAATATCAATTTTAAATAGAATCAATCTGCATAATCCAGTGTCCTCTATTTGAGTACATCTGGCTTCAGCAAATAAGTATTTTCATTCATTATTGTGATTTTTTCTAGAAAAGATGATATTGACCATGTGAAACACCATTGATTTCATCACAGTTGTCACTATGGCCTATGAACTTGAAGCTAATGAGAGAAAAATATGTAGCATAGAAAGGCTTAGCAAGTAGAGTGGCAGAGTCAAAAGATTAGCTTTGTTAAAGTAATCAAAGTAAAAATTAAATTGGTTTTAAGAAATTCTGTGAAGGTGTGAGAGAGTTGAATCTAGAATACGACAGCAAGCATGTTTCATGAGATTTAGCTGCATGAAACTTACAGGCAAAGTTTGAAACATTAAAACACATGTGCCTACTTCTGTTGGAGTAATAGTAATTTATACTTCTCTGGCTTTTTTGAATGTATGGTGGCAGTGGTGGTGAAAGTCATTTATGTAGCTGTCACAGAGAGAAGGGGAAGTAAATATGTAGGCATGTAGTTTCAGAATTTATGGCTGTATATATTTTCTTCACTGTGTATTTTATTATCCTAAATTTGGCTTCTGTGAAAGGCCTTAGTTCCAGTTTTTAGGCACCAATAATTATAACCTGAAAATCATTTTACTAACAAGATATTAAATGGCTCTGAACATTTTAAAAATTTTCCATATTAAGGAAATCAAGGTAATGATGTCACATTATATGAGTACTTTATGATAGCAATTGTGTGCTGTGTGTGTGTATAGTGTATGAGCAATTAAAATGTTTTCTCCCATGGCTTTTTATTATTGGCTGCTTTCTTATCATAAAAGCATTGGGCAAGAAGAAATTTCCCCAGTTGGTATTTGGAACTTTTGGAAATTAAAACTGCTTGAAATAATTTTCACTTCATCTCTTTCCCTTAAAACCCACAATTCCCACCCACCCACCCCACACACATACACAAAAAAACAATGTCTACGGGAAAATGCCCCATGAAATAAAAAAAACAGAGATTTAAGTGACAAATAATTCCTTTTCTGCTTTTATTTTCTTAAACATTTAAGGTGTCTGAGTGGAGAAACATAAGATGACATCAAACATAGTATGTTTATGTGGGGAGATTTATGAGAAAATCTGATTTCGAACGGACTAGCTCAGGCTACCAGGAGTGGTTCTAATTATTTATTCAGTTGGGTGAGTAAAGCCAAGACTCAATAGTGGTTCAAATTAAATACCAGTGAAAGAATTTCTCTGATAATCTATTTAAAAGAGTATCCCATTAGTCTCTAACTCCTTGCCTTGCTTACTTCTCCTGCATAGCACTCACTTCTCTGGGACTTAAGTTACATATTTATTTGTGTAGAATCTGTCCATTATCAATTAGCCCAACTGAATGAAATCTCCACCAGAAGATACGCTTTTTTCCTGCCCACTGCTGTTCCCCCTACCTAACACTGTCACCGTCACAAAGAAGTCATTTTAAAGAAAATGGTATTCTTTTATTATACCATGGGTACAAATAATTTTGAAATGGATTAAATGACTCTACTAGAAAAATACTTTTTTTTTTTTTACATGGGCAGGCACCAGGAATCAAACCTGGGTCCTCAAGGCATGGCAGGCAAGCATTCTTACCTGCTGAGCCACCGTGGCCCGCCGAGAAAAATACTTTTTAACGCACTGTTGTAAGAAAGGATTTCTTAAAGAAAATAGATATATGCAAATATCCAAATATATTCTTAAAGATTGTTAATATATATAAGAAAATAAAAGCATGAAAAACAAATTGACAAATATTGTCATGGTAAAATGAAAAAAACACAATAAATATATTAATGTCTTCCTTTAACATGTGTGAAAATATTTGCAATTCATACAATTGAAAAAAACATTTCTTTTATTTCAATAACATTGTACCATTGATAATTACCAATTGCAACTAAAAATCCTTTCTATGTTAATAGTCTGGGGTTATTAGTTGCAGAAGTTCTTTCAGTGTCTTCTTATGTATGTTATGGTGTGCTCACTTCCTTTTTCTCCTAATGTGCTATCTTAGTTCTAGATAGATTTGGAGTTCCTTTAAAGCAACACACAATCCCATACAAATTATAATCTTATACATCTATAAAGTATTGATTATTTTATTAGCATCATCTAGCATTGTAATATTAAATATTAATTTTTCAGATTTAAACATTTTAAGGCACACATTTTGTTTTATGTAATATATATAAAGCATGGAAGGGCTTATGGTAATTTATGTTCATTGTAATGATAGAATAAGGTTTAAAATAATATTTAAAAACTTCATTATGTAAAATATTTATGCAAAATAGTATACTTTGCTACTTAATCTATTTATCTCATTTATTTGCTAATTTGGAAAATAGTATTCTAATTTCTAGAGTTCCCATTGTGAACTGCTCATTGTGTTTTGGAAATTTATCTCGGTTGATATAAACAGTCTTAGTTCACGCATTTAAAAATATATATAATATTTTACTCAGATCATTTTTCCCTTTTATCTACTTTATCATTATTGATCGTTTAGGCATTTGAATATTATCTCTTACAAAAGCTATCTTATAAATATTTCTTTGACAGATCAAATTATCCACTTGACCAAAGGTTTCCCTAGAACTCATACCAGAAGTAGAATTCTTGTGTTTTAGGTCACAAGCATATTTTACATATTGAGAGAATGCTATCAATGAATGTGTGATTTCTATTTGCATTGCCACAGAGTATGAAAAAATTTATTTCTCCATATTCTTCCCTATATTGTAATATTTTTGAATTTTACAAATTTGACCATTTAGTGGGTACAAAATTGAATCTCATTTAATTTATCTTTATGATTGGCATGAGAGTCTGGAGCTAATCAGGAGTTAGAAACCACTCAGTAAAATCTGTAGCAGAAAGGAAATAAATTGGTAACTGGCACATTAGATAAACTGATCTTCCATCTTCTTTCCTTTTTATCTTCTTTGGATCATCTGCCTGTTTATATCTCTCCCTCGCCTATTTTTTTTTCTTTTTTAATATTCTTTTCCATTTTTCAGTTTTGCTGTAACACTTCCTGCATATCAATGCTTTTTCAATTGTATGAAGTGCAAATATTTCCACACATGTTAAAGGAAGACATTAATATATTTATGGTGTTTTTTTCATTTACCATGACAATATTTATCAATTTGTTTTTCATGCTTCTATTTTCTTGTATATATTTTCAATCTTTAAGAATATATTTGAATATTTGCATACATTTATATCTATTTTCTTTAAGAACCCCTTTCTTACAACAGTGCATTAAAAAGTATTTTTCTAGTAGAGTCATTTAATCCACTTCAAAATTTTTTGCACCCATGGCATAATAAAAGAATACCATTTTTTTCCTGAGTTTAACCAATAGTAGACTAAACCTCAAGAATAAGGTTATTTATTTTATGTTAGAGACTGTATCTAAATTTTTCTTCTGCATTTATTTGTATTCAGAATGTATTTGCTATTAACTGACTGGAATCAATATTAGTACATTAGTGTTCACATATATATGTGAAAGAATGTTGAAATGTTTAAATATTAAGTAATACTTCGAAGATAAGTTTTGAACAAAGAACCAATATTTGGAAAAGAAAATCTTATTTAATAACGTTAAAGGCATACCCACACTATACATGTGATACTTTGCTATGTTTTGTAACATAAATATAGCTATATTTTTGGAAGTTAGATTTTAGTTTTGGTTGTCAGAGGCTCAACAGTAACAGTAATAATGACAATAACAAATAACCATGTCCAGATAAATTGCTACTGTTCTTTATCTTATATATATACTCCGATTTGTTCATATCAGAACCTATCTTTTGACACATATACACATATACAGACATCAACTTGATTAATCAGTGTTGATTTTGCATATATACATTTGTTATTCTTGTTTTTCACTCAATCTTTTAAGGTTAGTTAATTTAATGCTTTTATGAATAGATAAAATAATGCTAAGCTAAGAATTTGCTAATATATAGAGTGAGAAACAGTGGATAAACAAATAGCAAAAGTAAATCCTAAAATTAGATCATATGCTGCCCAGGTTCCCATATTTCTTTAGTCATTCAAAATTTTTTTATTGCAAGGACTCAATATAAATGCTGATAAATAGAAAAACAAAATTCATATTGGTATTTCCTGTCTAGTTTTCTCAAGACTTAGGGGATTTTTCCTTGAGATAACCAATTGAGTTTTTGTATCCACACTCAGACAATGTATTTAACATTGTATTTTTTCCAGAATTAATATTGGTTTGAAATAAACAAAGAATCAATATTAGCATGAAAATCTATAACTTGATAAATATACTCATTATGGGCTACTCAAAATTCAAACTCTCAGAAACCCTGAAATTCCAACTAAGAGTAATGGAAATAATGGGTAATGCTTTCAGTACAGGAAAATGAGCTGCACTGATTTATAAGTGATATATTTGAAATGTACTTTGATGGGCTGTCAGATCAGGCTTTCCAGGCAGACATATGGCTTTTTCATCCTCTTATTTTCTCTGTACATTCTCATCTATCAAACCCAGTCCTTGGTTTCCTCTTCCCGCTGAAGAGTTTTCTGACACCTTTGGATTCCATTATTTGTATTTTCTCCTATTGTTTATTATCTTATTTTCTTTCCAAAATTCTTTCATATGCAAGAGATAAACAACATTTACTAAAGTTCCCCAGAAATAAATAACAATAAAGAGGGAAAATCTAAGTCAGAATGTTTTCAGCTTCAAACATTGAAAGGACTGAAAGCATGTTTTTAAAAAGTAAAGTGTATTATCTCAGTTAAAAAGAAACCCCAAGGTAGAGCAGTCCCAGAGTTCTTTAAATTAAAGACCATATCAAGAGCACAAGTATGTGTGCTGTTCTCTTTGGTTTGTGTTTGTCCATTAAGCTGGTTCCCCTTAAGCTTTCTAGATAGCTGCAAGAGTTCCAAGGGTCTCATGCAGCCAGAATAATCTCAGAAAAGCAGAAGCAATTTAATATTTAAACCTTTCTTATCTCAGTAAAAGCTTTTCTTCAAGCCCCAATCACTTTCAGGGAAATCAGTGGTTTGGGGTAATGCATATTCACCCCAGGAAATTTGGAATACGCCAACTAGAATGACTGGGATAGAACCCGGGTAAGTCCATTGGCTAATAAATGAATTTTACTACAGATTTTTTTAAGTGGTCAAACATGGCTTTTATTTTTATTTTAAAGCTTTTAGATATAATTTACACTATATATGGATAATTACATACATACAATTTACCCATTTAAAGGCACAATACAATCATATGTGATATATTCACAGAGTTGTACAACCACCATACAATCTAATTCTAGAACATTTTAATTACCCTCCTCAGAAAACCCCTTTCCCCCACTTATCCAACTCTAGTCCTAGGTAATCGATAATTTTCCCATCGCTATAGAGCTGCCTATTCTGAACATTCCATTTGGAGATGGACTCATACAGTATCCACTCTTTTATGACTGGCTTCTTTCACCTAGACTAATGTTTTCAAGGTTCTATATTGTAGCATGTATCAGAAACGTCATTCCTTTTATCGTGTAACTATATTCCATTGTTTGCATGTACACATTTTATTTATCCATTCATTAGTTAACAGGCATTTGATTGATGGTCATGAACAACACATCTATGAACATTCACGGACAGCTTTTGCATATATGTATATAGACATGCAATATATATATATATAGTTTTACTGCATAAATACCTAAATGTAGAACTGAAAAGGTAACTCTATGCTTAACTCTTAAAGGAACTGATAGATTGTTTTCAAAGCAGCTGCACTATTTTACCTTCCCACTAGCAATATATGAGGGTTGCAATCCAAACAAACTAGTTAGCTTTGTACAGAGAAAACTATGGTTAAACAACTGCATCATATGGCCTAATGCTGTTTGATGATCTCACAGACTCTTGATCTCCGCCAAGAGGTAGATGGATCAACCACGGGTATTTCCTAATGACTCCAAATATCGTTTGAATTGAATATAATTTATCATCATTAGATCTGTTTAAGAGCAATAACTTACTGTTTAATAAAAATGGCACATGCTCATTTCAAACATTTGTAAGCCATCAAAAAGATACAAAAGAGAAAGCGACAAATCTTCCCTTATCTCATCATTAGAGAGAATGAGCATAGTTTTTAGTGAACTACACTACAATATCTCTATGCATAGATACAGTTGGATGCATGGATAGAAAGATTGTTACTACAAATCTTTATATCTTCCACTGCTTTACATTTCAAAGTTGAGAGAATTTTTTTTCCATTTTTTTAGAGAAAGAAGTAGATTTGTTGGGTGAACAGCTAAATTAACTGGTAGAGTAGCTTCCATCAAGGAGGCTGATTTGTTTGCAATTTGAGTTTTAAATCTTTCCACATCTTAATATCTAAATATCAACCTCAATATCTATAATCAATTGTTCAAAATATATGGCTTTCACTTCTCAAAAGAATCCTATTTCTCCTTCCTAAATTTATTCTTTGATCCACTGGATACCAGTCCTCTAATTAGCTCTTAGGAATACCCATGTCACTAACCTTGCCTATGTTTTTCTCAGCTCTAAAATTTCAGCTCCTTCCTTATTCATATCAAAACTCCCATTTCTTGATTACTGATCATCTCAGTTGATTATCAAACTTAAAATTATTCCCTGAGTGATTTGAATGATAAATAGACTTAATGTCTCTGACGGGTCATTAATATTTTTTAAACCCTTATTAAGTACAATAGATTTCTAATTGGTGAAATCAAAAGGAGAGATGTCTCTAGGAGTCATTCAGTTCTTCTGTATTAGTTTTTGGGGATGGAGCAAAATTATTTTAGCTGTGTTGGGAATATTACATTAGTCGGATTATTTAGATTCTAGAAATCTTTGATAAGCACAAAAAACTTTTTTAAAATTTAAGTGAAATCTGCCTTCAATTTTGTTTAAAATTTTTGGAACAATAATAATGCAGAGATCATAACTTAATCAAAGGAAAAGAATGGAGAAGGAGACTAACAGTTGACATTTGCTTGTTATTAAGGATTGCTTATGGAAATTATGGAGCCAATCTTCTGAATGTATGGACAGGCAGTGCTGGGGAAGTCACAGGCTTATCCACTGTCTCTCAGCCTTTGCCTCATCCCCCACCCCTCTACTCCACCTCCTTTTCTACTGTTTCAGTATGTTTCCATTCCACAACCCAGGGGAGATTTTAGGTATAATGAAAGGACTTGACCACACCATGAACCCAGAAACCAGTGACAAGCAGCCCCAGATGCTTCCTGGGGTGGGAAATCTCAGGGGTATGGCCCCCTCCCCCCTAGGTCAAATAAATACCACACCCTTGGCAGCAGAAATTTCTCTCTCTCCACTCTGACAGGAAGGGGCGGCTGGAGACTCTTGAGCCTGACCCAAGCAGCTTGGCCTTGCTGAGATGCCCACCATAATGGGGTGTCTTTCCCTGATCTTTTGGTCCCTTTGAGCTCCGTGGGTATTAAGTAGTCATTTGCTGAAAGTTTCTTTTGTGCTTGAGTCTGTGTTCCCACAACACATCACCACATAGCAATCTATTCCACAGGCAGAGTATTGCCAGGGAGAACACATGCCCATCCTTAGAGCCCATGCTCATGGGTATATGTCTGCCTTACTCTGTGGATATTCACTCAGGCAGGTATTTATCACCCTTGCCTTGTGTTGGCTCCCACTCAGTGATAGATAATTGTGTCATTATACAATAATTTTATACCCCATTTCTTCTTTGACTTATGACACTGTCAAGCTAGAGATATGTTAATCAGGGGAATAAAATCCCTTTTCTTTTTATTTATAGAATTAATATTTAAATATTGTATTTTTAGTCTCAGGTATATAAGGTTTAATTCCTAATTTGCAAGTGTAAGGAAATTCACTGATAAGGAGATCCAAGGAAAAAAATCCATCCCTATCTTCCCAAACAGTTACCTTGAATCCTTGAGTAGCTCACGGAAAAAGAAAATGCAGGGAATTGTATAGGACTTCCACCCTGACTCCAATATGCCTGATATTACTTTAAATGTAATTTTCTACCAAATGAGCCAAATTAAAACAAAGTATCATCCCCAGAAGAACAGTTAGAGTATGGTTATTACATTTAATTACTTTACCTGATTGTTATTTCTCTGAAGAGTCTGTGAACTAACATAAGGCCTTAGATAATTTTAAAATTCTGCTATTTACTTTAACATGCTCTCTAACAAAAATAGACACTCATTAAATCTCATTAAACTTTCTTTTAGATAATTAGAAAAATAGCACAATAAGCAGTATTTCTCAACTACAAGAGATCGCATACAATGCCAATTCCTATCTTAAATTGTTGTAAATAAGATCTGACATTCAGATACAATTTTTGATATATTTAGAATCTAATATCCTGTACAGTAGAAAGAAAAGTCTTCAAGTTCTTTATGTTATTATATATTTACTTCCGATGTTACTAATCAACCAATATCTATCTGTAACTAGTTTATGACAAATGATTAAAGAATGCCAAATAACAACATGCTCTAGACCAAAAGTGCAGTGATTTGTGGGAAGAAGTGGATGCAAAAAACATAAATAGGTGCACGGGTGGTTCAGTGTTAGAACCTTTGTCTGCCAAGCAGAAGACTTCGGTTCGATTCCCAGTGAATGTCCCTCCCCCAAAAAAATAGATCAAATTATTCAGTATTTATTTATTTTCAGCTTAATTTGCAATCAGAGATTTAAATATCATATCCTTGAATGATTTATAGAAAATATTCATGCACAGTGTTTTTCTCAGCAAATGTTTGGTTGAGACATCAAGTAGCATTAACCTTAAAGATTTTCCAAATTAAATTTGACTGTCCATTCAGATATTGGGTGAACAGGTGATGGGTCCAGGCAGTCATTTAACTCTAAAACTTTATAAAACGAATTGGATTCCTCTTCACTGACCACAGTAGAGTTGAGAAAGGCAAAAGAGCAGCCTCTAATATTCAGAACTGTCCTGGCACTTACCTCTAGGCCATGCTGTTCTCCTTTTAGATATAAATAATCTTACAAAGGACAACACAGACAAGGTTATACTGAGACAACAATAAAATGAGACCAAATGAGGCCACTTCATAATTTTGTCCAAGTACAGGAAAAAATAAGGTTTATGTGACACACAAAATTTGAAATAATCCCTCTTTTGGCCACAGTAAATGACTGCTACTTATCTATTAATAACAGCTTGCTACCTGTGCTTAGCTTCCTCTCACCACAGATATGATTTATTGAGATAGTCAATCACAGAATTGTTTCTACTTTCTGACATCCAATCTTGAGTGAACTCCTGATTCCTTAGATCCTCCCACAAATTATCAAATCAAAGCCCAAATATAATAGGTTCTTTCTAATACTTTTGTTGAAACATTCCAAAGTTCACCACAGTGTATATGCTTCCTTGTTACAATGAGTAATATGTCCAACTTTTTTTTTTTGTCTAACTTCTTTAAATAGAAGTGTGTATCTGGTGATCTTTAGCTTAAGGATATTAAGGGAAAGTTGCAAGTTTTAAAGTAAAGTGACAAACAGAAAAGGTCATTAAATATCTACGATTTGCTTCGTATCTCATTTCAAATTCTCCTATGCCTGTAAACAAACACACATGCACACATTCAAAACCCATAAACCTTCTTCAACAATTAAGCTCAGAGGAGAAGACAGCATAAAATGATGACTTCGTTATCACTGTGAGAAGTAACACCCTCAGGGATGAAGAAACGACATCTCTGTGTGTGTGGTCTCTGTGTATGTATCTGCATTTGTATCAAAATAGAAACAGTTTTTCATTTGAAAACTAAAAATAATCAATTGTTAAATTTTCTGGTTTTTTTTTTTTTTTTTTTTTTTAATTCACAGGAACTTGATGGGTGGATGTGACAGGCTGAATAAAACCTCTCCACCCCCATTGTCCTTGTTCTAATTCTTGGGATCTGTTACATGTCATGGTAAAAGGAACTTTACAGATGTGATTAAGTTTATGTATCTTAAAATAGGGAGATCTTGTTTTTTCCCTTTTGCAGATTGGCTTCTCATGATTAGGAAAAGTTTACAAAAAATCTTCAACATCACCATCCTTTTATTGCATGCCACTCAGGAAGAAGAAAGCAACAGGCAGAAAGGAATGAAAAGGCAAATCTTTCCCAGAAAGCTCCAAAAATATACATTTTTAATCATAACTATGTTATTTGGGTAACATTTTTAATCATAACTATGTTATTTGGGCAAAGAAGTTTGGAAAATGTAGCTGTTTACCTTGGCATAGAGTTACCTGAGGGGGGGGAAAAAAACATGTTGGTAAGGAAAAGGAAAAGTGGATGTGAGGTAATACGAACCATGTACTTGAGGCTCATTAATTTCCCATGAAGAAATGCGCATGTCCACATCTTTAATAAGTAAATCCAATCCCAAGGTACATTTCACTTTTATTTGATTGCCAACCATAGCTATAAAGCTTATAAACTATAAGGCAGATATGCAAATATTTCTCTTTGTTGCTGTCAAAGAAATATAATATTTTATCAGAGATTATGAACTCCTGCCTATTTTTAGTTCCAATTATCAAGAGCATTAAAAAATGTAAACTGGGTTCTGGTAGTTGAGTTTCAGATATAAAAGAGCTAATGCCTAGTCAGTAGAGAGATTTTAAATGTGTTAGGTTAGAGATGTGTCAATATAGCAGTGGGCAAATAGGAGAATCTAAGGGAAAAATGGAAAAAAAAAAATGCTCCAGATGAAACAAAGAAAAATTTCCTAGGTGGGTGATCTAACCAGTGTAAAAGGATGCTGTCAAAAGGGAACTGCAAGTAGTTTCATATTTCTAGAAAATCCAGTGCAAGAGGAGGGAGTAGAAGAATGCTAAATTAGTCTGGACTGCAGAGGGTTGAAGGTACTTGTAAAGTGTAAGGCTGAATTATGAATACTTTTCATGTTAACACTGAGACACAGTTTGCTATTTGAAGATATGGGAATGGAACACAATAGAGT
Source organism: Tamandua tetradactyla (assembly GCF_023851605.1). Lineage (NCBI taxonomy): Eukaryota > Metazoa > Chordata > Mammalia > Pilosa > Myrmecophagidae > Tamandua > Tamandua tetradactyla. The sequence continues at coordinate 34,421,034 of NC_135348.1, read as the reverse complement.
GTTACACTGGAAATGTCCAACTGTGAACCAGCAGAGGTAGAAAGTCATTTGCCGTGGGGTTAAATTTATTGACCAGGGATTACAGATAAAGAAAAAACACAAGAAAATTAAGTTATAGAGAATATTCACTAGTAGGACATGAAAATGAGATTATTAGATATCAGAAAAAAATAAAACCATTAGCATTCATTGACTGCTTATTTGGTGATGGCCCTTTGGTTGAGCACAGTACATCATTTAATAATAATTACAATAATTTTAGTACATATAATTATAGAGCAGATGAGAAAGAAATAAGGTCTTGATGTTTGAATGGTGGCCAACAGGTGAGCAGATTTTAAGAATGAAAACTAGTCAACAGTGTCAAAAATCCAACAAGAACAAATAAGATGATGAATAAAAAATGCTTTTATTTGTACTATATTTACATTTAAACTAAGTGAAAAAGAAGAGGATTTTATAAAAAAACTTCAGGATATTCAATATTTTCCCTAATTTTAAAAAGCAAACATTATTTTTAGTTTCCATGCTTCACTTTATTTCTCTAAATTCACTGCCCGCAGGAGTAAAATTAGGAGATAAATTTCTGAAACAAATTCCAAGCATTAAACGCAACAACATATAATGTCATTTATCTAGTTTATCTGTGTTTCTGCCCTAGAGTAAATATGGACTTTTAAACTATTGGATAATCTCAAGTTTTGAGTGTAATTACAAAGATTTTGCAATAAAGCAATCATCTCTGAATGGCTATAAATGGTCTTCAGTGCAAAGTATTCCATTTACTTCTAGAAGGCATTATTTTCATATTTAAATAAAAATGATTCTCAGAATTTTCTTCCTGTGGATTAGCACATATAAATTTTTATATAGAAGAGTGAAGGGGATTTAAAATTATATGGCTTAATACTTTGTTTAATGCATACATAAGATTAACACAGAAAAATAGTGACAATTTGGAAAAATAAGCCTAAAAGCTTTTAATTCAGGATGGCAGAAATAAAAGTTTTCATATAACTTGTGCAATTCCTTTATCATAATGAGGATAAATGTAGAAGCTGCTGCTGCTTCTACATCAGCACTTACTGCTTGACCTTGTACTTTTATGTTATGGAGATGGTGTCTTTCCTGAAACCTCATGAACCAGTCTCCGCTAGCTTCCAACTTGTTTTCTGCAGCTTCCTAACTTCTTTCAGCCTTAGTTAGAGCTTATGGGCACTAAGATTTTTGGAATGGTCCATGGTCACTGGCTTCTATTTCAAGTCATCAGATGCATTAACTCCTAGCAAGGGAGTCTGCCTGCACTTTGAGGCATGGACTTCTCCTCTCTATCTAAGACAGTCCTAGGTAAACTGAACAGGGCAGCTGAAATTACACCCAGATCACCTTTCTTTTATAAACTATCCAGGTGCACCACATTTTATTGTGCCTGCCTTTATTGTGCTTCACTGATATGTTTTTTTTTTTTTTTACAAATTAAAGGTTTGGGACCACCCTGCACCAAGAAGTCTTTTGGTGCCATTTTCCCAATAACATGTGCTCCCTATGTGTCTCTGTGTCACATTTTGATAATTCTCAAAATATTCCATACTTTTCATTATTACTATATCCATTATGTTGATCTGTTATCAGTGATCTTTGGTATTACTATAGTAATGGAGGGTACCACAAACTATCTATATAAGACTACATGCAAATTTAACGGGTGAATATTTTGTACCTTCTGACCAATCATTTCTTGTCTCCTTCTCTCTCCATCTCTCTCCTCCTTCAGCCTTTCTAGTCCCTGAGGAAAAATATATATTTTGAAAGTAAACCAATTAATAATCCTGCAGAGACCTCTAAGAGTTCAAGTGAATTGCAGAGTGACATGTCTCTCACTTTGTATCAAAAGCTAGAAATGATTAAGCTTAAAGAGAAAAGCTTGTCAAAAGCTGAGATCGGCCAAAAGCTAGGCTTCTTGTGCCAAACATTTAACCAGGATGTGAGCACACACAAAAAAATTTCTTGAAGGAAATTAGAAATGCTGGTTCAGTGAACACATAAATGATAAGAAAATGAAACAGTCTAATTGCTGATACAGAGAAAGTTTAAGTGGTTTGCATAGATCAAACCAGCCACAAGATTCCCTTAAGCTAAAGCCTAACCCTGAGCAAGGTCCTGACATTCTTCAATTCTGTAAAGGCTGAGAGAGGTGAGGAAGCTGTAGAAGAGAAGTTGGAAGCTAGCAGAGGTTGGTTCATGAGGTTTCAGAAAAGACACCATCTCCATAATATAAATGTACAAGGTGAAGCAGTAAGTGCTGATGTAGAAACAGCAGCAAGTTATTCAGAAGATCTAGCTAAGACTGATGAGGGTGATTCTACCAAACAGAATTCCAGTGTAAATGAAATCACCTTTTAATGAAGGAGATACCAACCAGGACTGTCCCAGGTAAAGAAAAGAAGTCCATGCTTAAAGTGCAGGCTGACTCTCTTACTAGGAGCTGATGCATCTGATGACTTAAAATAGAAACCAGTGCTCATTGACCATTCAAAAAATTTTACAGACCTTAAGACTCATGCTAAATCTTCTCTGCTTATCTCTATAAGTGGAGTAACAAAGCCTGCATGACAGCACATCTGCTTACACATGGCATAACATGTATTTTAAGCCCTCTCTTGAGACCTACTGCTCAGAAAAGATTTCTTCAAAATATTACTGCTCATTGAAAATGCACTTGGACACCCAAGAGTTCTGATGGAGATTTACCATAAAATTAATATTGTTTTCATGCCTGCTGTATTAGTTAGGGCTTTCTAGAGAGACAGAATCAACAGGAAACACTTACAAATATAAAATTTATAAAAGTATCTCACATGACCGTGGGAACACAAAGTCCAAAATCCGCAGGGCAGGCTGTGAAGCTGACGATTCTGATGGAGGGTCTGGATGAACTCCACAGGAGAGGCTCGCCAGCTGAAGCAGGAAGAGCCTGTCTCTTCTGAATCCTCCTTAAAAGGCTTCCAGTGATCAGATTAAGCATTACTCATTGCAGAAGACACTCCCCTTTGCTGATTACAAATGTAATCAGCTGTGGATGTAGCTGATATGATCATCATTTAATTCTTTGAAATGTCCTCATTGCAACAGACAGGCCAGCATTTGCCCACCAGACAAACAGGTACCACCACTTGGCCAAGTTGACACATGAACCTAACCATGACAGTCCACCCCTTGTCAACTTGGCAGCTATACATACCACCTTAAACCATACCTAATTTCTAAATAGAAAACAACAAAACACATTTTTTCTTTTACCTAACAATACTCAACTGTACTGCATATAACTGGAAACACATTAAATCTCTCCAGAATAGGGTGCAAATCCTTGAGTAATATTCATTCCTAAACTTGATATCTTACAACTTAAGTAGTATAACAAGAACAAAACAGCATCACAGTCCTCATTTATGTAACTGATCACGTGGTCGTAATTCATATTTATCACTACCTTCTTCCACTACCCATTCCATGTTCCCTTTACACTCAGCAAGCACTTCAGCTGGCCGTGGTTCTTTGCCTGGTGGGGTGACCAAACCTTCATTCCTGAAGTTTCAGAGCCATTGATAGTCCTGCCTGGATTGGTTTGTTGCAGTTTTCCATTGATTTTAATCACAGGGCATGGTAATACTAAACGACACCCTAGGGGATCTCCACATGGAAAATTCTTCTTTATCCCCATTATGTAGTTGCAGTCCTACTTCCCCCTGATACTCAGGGTCAATCACCCCAGATAACAATATAATTCCTTTCTTGGCTTGTTGATCCAGTGGCATAAGTAGCCCAAAGTGACCAGGTGGCAGTCTTAACTTCCAGTTCAATGGAATCATTGTTGTTTCTCCTGGAGGAAGCACTCTCCTTTTTGGAACTAAAACCTGTAGACCAGCAGAGCTCAAGGTCACAGGGACAGGAAGCAAAATGTTTCCTAGTGGATCACTAGGGGTAATAGTGAGTGGTACCACTCCCATTTCCACCCCTGGTTTCCTGGACCCATGGATTCTTGCTGCGTGAGAAACAGCACCATACCGTGGATGCTGATTCAGAGCATGTACAGTTTCCTGGAGAACATTACACCAGCCCTGCAAGGTATTATCACCTAGTTGGCACCGTAATTGAGTTCTCAAAAGGCCATTTCACCATTCTATGATGGGGAACATGGTAAGACCAGAGAGTTCCATGAGCATGTGCCCATAACCGTACTTCATTTGCTGTGAAGTGTGTTCCTTGATCAGAAGCAATACTATGTGGAATACCATGACGATGGATAAAGCATTCTGTAAGCCCACAGATGGCAGTTTTGGCAGAAGCATTGCATGCAGGGAAAGCAAACCCATATCCAGAGTATGTATCTATTCCAGTTAGAACAAATCCCTGTCCCTTCCATGAAGGGAGTGGTCCAATGTAATCAACCTGCCACCATGTAGCTGGCTGGTCACCTCGGGGAATGGTGCCATATGGGGGCTGAGTGTGGGTCTCTGCTGCTGGCAGATTGGGCACTCAGCAGTGGCTGTAGCCAAGTCAGCCTTGGTGAGTGGAAGTCCATGTTGCTGAGCCCATGCAAAACCTCCATCCCTACCACCATGACCACTTTGTTCATGAGCCCATTGGGCAATGACAGGAGTTGCTGGGGAAAGGCTAACTGGTATCCATAGAATGGGTCATCTTATCCACTTGATTATTAAAACTTTCCTCTGCTGAAGTCACCCTCTGGTGTGCATTCACATGGGACACAAATATCTTCATGTTTTCAGCCCACTCAGAAAGGTCTATCCACATACTTCTTCCCCAGACTTCTTTGTCACCAACTGTCCAATTATGGTCTTTCCAAGTCCCTGACCATCCAGCCAAACCATTAGGAACAGCCCATGAGTCAGTATACAAACGCACCTCTGGCCAGTTTTCCTTCCAAGCAAAATGAACAACCTGGTACACTGCTCAAAGTTCTGCCCACTGAGAGGATTTCCCCTCACCACTGTCCTTCAAGGGCATCCCAGAAAGGGGTTGTAATGCTGCAGCTGTCCACTTTCGCGAGGTACCGGCATATCATGCTGAACCATCTGTAAACCAGGCCCGAGTTTTCTCTTCCTCAGTCAATTCACTGTAAGGAACTCCCCAAGAGGCCATAGCTCTGGTCTGGGAAAGAGAAGGTAATGTGGCAGGAGTGGAGACCATGGGCATTTGGGCCACTTCTTCATGTAACTTACTTGTGCCTTCAGGACCTGCTCTGGCTCTATCTCATATATACCATTTTCATTTTACAATAGAGTGCTGCTGTGCATGCCCAACTTTATGGTTTGGTGGATCAGACAACACCTAGCTCATGATAGGCAACTCAGGTCTCATGGTAACTTGGTGGCCCATGGTTAAGCATTCAGTCTCTACTAAGGTCCAGTAGCAGGCTAAAAGCTGTTTCTCAGAAGGAGAGTAGTTATCTGCAGCAGATGGTAAGGCTTTGCTCCAAAATCCTAAGGGTCTGCATTGTGATTCTCCTATAGGGGCCTGCCAAAGGCTCCAGACAGCATCTCTATTTACCACAGACACTTCCAGCACCACTGGATCTGCTGGATCATATGGCCCAAGTGGCAGAGCAGCTTTTACAGCAGCCTGGACCTGTCACAGAGCCTCCTCTTGTTCAGGTTCCCACTCAAAACTAGCAGCTTTTCTGATCACTCAATAAATGGGCTGGAGTAGCACAACCAAATGAGGAATATGTTGTCGCCAAAATCCAAAAAGACCAACTAGGCATTGTGCCTCTTTTTTAGTAGTAGGAGGGGCCAGATGCAGCAACTTCTCCTTCACCTTACAAGGGATATCTCGACATGCCCCACACCACTGAACACTTAGAAATTTCACTGAGGTGGAAGGCCCCTGTATTTTTGTTGGATTTATCTCCCATCCTCTGACACACAAACGCCTTACCAGTAACTCTAGAGTAGTTGCTACTTCTTGCTCACTAGGGCCAATCAACATGATATCATCAATATAATGGACCAGTGTGATCTCTTGTGGGAGGGAGAAATGATCAAGGTCCCTGCAGATGAGATTATGCCATAGGGCTGGAGAGTTGATATACCCTGAGGTAGGACAGTGAAAGTATATTGCTGACCTTGACAGCTGAAAGCAAACTGTTTCTGGTGGTCCTTAAGAATAGCTATTGAGAAAAAAAGCATTTGACAGATCAATAGCTGTATACCAGGTACCAGGGGATGTATTGATTTGCTCAAGCAATGATGCCACATCTGGAACAGCAGCTTCAATTGGAGTTACCACCTGGTTGAGCTTACAATAGTCCACTGCCTTCTTCCAAGACTCATCTGTTTTCTGCACAGGTCAAATAGGAGAGTTGAAAGGGGATGTGGTGGGAATCACTACCTCTGCATCCTTCTAGTCCTTAAGAGTGGCAGCAATCTCTGCAATCCCTTCAGGAATCCAGTATTGCTTCTGATTTACTATTTTGCTTGGTAGAGGTAGTTCTAATGGCTTCCATTTGGCCTTTCCCACCATAATAGTCCTCACTGAATGAGTTAGAGAGCCAATGTGGGGATTCTGCCAGTTGCTCAGTATGTCTACACCAATTACACATTCTGGAACTGGGGAGATAACTACAGAATGGGTCTGGGGGCCCACTGTACCCACTGTGAGACGGACCTGAGCTAAAACTCCATTGATCACCTGGCCTCCATAAGCCCCCACTCTGACTGGTGGACCAGAGTGATGTTTTGTGTCCCCTGGAATTAATGTCACTTCTGAATGAGGGTCTAATAATCCCCTAAATATCTGAACATTTCCTTTTCTCCAATGCACAGTTACTCTGGTAAAAGGCTGTTGGTCTCCTTGGGGAAGGCCTGGAGGAAGATTAACTGTGTAAATTTATGGCAGTGTAACAGGTTTCTCCCCCATAGGAACCTGGCCTCTCCTTCATTCCAGGGGCTGTGAGTCTGTAAACTGTTTCAAGTCTGGAAATTGATTAAGGTGCCGTGACTCTGTGTTTTTGTAATTCAGGTTAGACTTCTGTTCATTTGATCTAGAACTCTTTTTTTTTTTACAGCTTGAACAAAAATTTAGTAGACTGACCTTCTATTGTATTTTTAGGTACCCCATGATTTACTAGCCAATGCCACAAATCTCTGCAAGTCATATAATTTTGACACCTGCTTTGAGTTTGCTGTCTATTATAATAGCCATGTCTACCATGTCTTTGGCGATTAAGTGCTGCCACCTGGCTTCTGCCAACTCGGGAACCTGTCATCCCCATTGTGTTTAAGGATTCCAGCTCAGTGACAGCAGTTCCTACAGTAACATCTGACCTACAGAGAAGTGCAAACACAGAGCTCTTCAGGGATGATGGTGCTAGTCTCACAAATTTATTTCTCACTGTTCTGGTAAAAGATGCATCCTCTGGACATTCCTGGGGTGTAAGAGCAGGCTTTGCATGATAAATCCACTTCTCTAAGCTTCGGGATCCCCTCATCTACATTATACCAGGGCAGTTCTGGCATTTCAACCTCAGGTAATGTTGGCCACCTTTTGATCCATGTTTCAACCTACCATCCAAACAAACTGTTAATACCTTTTCTAACCACTCGAGCTATAACATTGAATGCAGAATCTCTGCTTAGTGGACCCGTATCAATAAATTCAGCCTGATCCAGCCTTATATTCCTCCCACTATTATCCCACACCCTTAGAATTCATTGCCACCATATTCCCCTGATTTCTGTCTATATAAATTGGAAAACTCACACAGTTCTTTTGGAGTATAATGTACCTCCTTGTGTGTTATATTTTGTACCTCACCTTTAGGGGCCTGTTGGGACTTTAGTCTAGTTATAGGTCTGGAAGAAATGAGGGTTGTTGGGGGTAGGTCATGAAAAGAATTAGAAATATCTTCCAAGCCATTTGCTTCAGAGCCTTCATTTGCAGTTTCATCTGGTAAAACAGGATTAATCACTCTAGGGCTAATCCCTTCAGGAGGATGTTGGGTGGCCAACTCCTCAAAGCAGGCTAGGGGTGGGGCAGTTTTTGTCCTCAGGACAAACTATTATAGGGTTACCTAGAGAAGACTCAGCATGACCTAGGGTTTCAACCTCACCCCCGACATCATTATCAATCCATATGTCACCATCCCATTTTTCAGGGTCCCTCTACTTTCCAGTCAATGTCCTCACTTTAACAGCAGACACCATGAGACATTGAGATTTCAGTTTATGTTGTAAAGTTGCTACTCTAACAATAAGATTCTGAGTCTGATTTTCAGAGATCTCACGTCTACGGCTATAGGAAATAAGATTTTTCCTCAGGATACTCATAGAAACATCTACATCTGTCAGACGGCACTTAAGCTTCTCATTTGAAACCTTAAGGCCATCCTTTTCACTTCTGAATGTAGCCAGTATATCTAACAACAACCAGCCTACATCTCTATACCTTTTATTTCCACAAAACTGTGTAAAGGTATCAAAAATATTATCCCCCAGAGCCTGGCTTCGTACAAGCAAAGCATTAGGAGAATGAAATGGTGATACTTTGACTATCTCTTTTGCCAGCTCACTCCATGGATTGGGAATGTCATTCTGATTATGGGAATCAGAGCCCTTAGTGCCTTTGCGTCCAGTTAGAGTAGAAAACCGTTCATAAAAACCCATTTTTAAGACTCTGTTTCTTAAGAACAACTCCTGGTACCAAGATGTATTAGTTAGGGGTTTCTAGAGAACCAAAATCAACAGGGAACACTAACAAATATAAAATTTATAAACATGTCTCACGTGACCATGGGAACACAGAGTCCAAAATCCGCAGGGCAGGCTGTGAAGCCGATGATTCTAATGGAGGGTCTGGATGAACTCCACAGGAGAGGCTCACCAGCCGAAACAAGAAGAGCCTGTCTCTTCTGAATCCTCCTTAAAAGGCTTCCAGTGATCAGATTAAGCATCACTCATTGCAGAAGACACTCCCCTTTGACTGATTACAAATGGAATCAGCCGTGGATATAGCTGATATGATCATGATTTAATTCTATGAAATGTCCTCATGGCAACAGACAGGCCAGCACTTGCCCAACCAGACAAACGGGTACCACCACCTAGCCAAGTTGACACATGAACCTAACCATGACACCTGCTAACACAACATCTATGCCACGGCCCATGGATCAAGGAGCAATTTTAATATTCCCATCGTATTGTTTAAGAAATGCATTTCATAAGGCTCTAGCTGCCATAGACAGTGATTCCTCTGAAGGATCTGGGCAAAGTAAATCAAAAATCTTCTGGGAACTATTCACCATTCTGCATGCCATTAAGAACATTCATGATTCATGGGAGGAGGTCAAAATGTCAACATGTATAGGAGCTTGGAAGAAGTTTATTCCAACCTTCGTGGATGAATTTAAGACTTTAGTGCGGGAAGTAAGTGCAGATGTAGTGGAAATAGCAAGAGAAATAGAGGTGGAGCCTGAAGAGGTGACTGAATTCCTGGAATCTCATAATAAAATTTGAACAGATGTTAAGTTGCTTTTTTTGATGAGCAAAAAAAGTGGTTTATTGAGATGGAAACTAATCCTGATAAGATACGGTGAACTGATTGAAGTTGCTACAAAAGATTTAGACTATTTCATAAACTTAGTTGATTAAGCAGTAGCAAGGTTTGAGAATACTGTTTCCAGTTTTGAAAGAAGTGTTTCTGTGGGTAAAAAGCTATCAAACAACATCACGCTACAGAGAGATCTTTCATGAAAGGAAGAGTCAATCAATGTGGTTAACTTCACCCTGGTCTTATTTTAAGAAAGTTTCATAGCTCCCTCCCCCCACCTTTATAAGCCCTGATCAGTCAGCAGCCACCAGCATCAAGACAAGACCCTTCACCAACAAAAAGATTACAACTTAAGGAAAGCCAAGATATGGTTGATAACTTTTAGCAAATAGTATTTTTAAATTAAGGTATGTGCATTTTATTTTTAGATGTTATGCACACTTAATAGAGTACTGTGTAATATCAACATTACTTTTATATACACCTTGAAACTCAAAAATTCAGGTGACGTGCTTTAATACAGTATTCATTTTATTGTGGTGGTCTAGAATCAAATCTACAACATCTCTGAACTCTACCTGTATTCACAGTGAACATTTCACAATTTCCATTTTCAATTTAGTTAAGTGGAAGTGAGAACCTAGAGACGCTTGCAAAGCTATCCAAATGCAATATTTTCCTAAATAGTTTTGTTCTGTCTGATCTTTTATAGTTGTTTCACCTGTACCTAACTCATCAGAAAATATTTTTTGTTCTTCGAATTTATTAAGATTTTTAAAAGCAACTCCAGTTTTTAAATACAACTTTATTTCTTATTAATATTCAATCTGTTTTACTAAGGAAAAAGAAAAGCAAGGAAGTTAAGATGAATATCATGTAAAAGAGTTTCTAATGTTTAAATTTATATGTATTATTAGATTTTTGTCCAAGTACACAAAATTTAAAATTAATACAATGTTTTAAAGGAAAGGTAACCTAAGCCCGAGTGTGTGTCTCTACCTTAACCTGCATTTGTTTTCCTTTCCTTAGTCACTCTGACAATGGCTCTGCTCTCTTGCTTTATTGCCTTGATATTGCTTAGCTGATATTTTAAAATAAATGCTCCAACTTCTGAAGAGCAGAGATCACCTGAAAAGTTTATATTTTAAGGCTACTATTTAATAACTTTCAGCAGGCAATAAAGATTTTGAAGAGCTTAAATTAAAGTATACTTTAATACAATCTAGGAAAACTACAACCTGAAATTAAACTGCACCTAATTTCACCTCATTTTATTTGTAATTTAGGAGTTTTGATAAGTGTGTGTTAAAAAGACACTATTGGTCACTGGAAAATTATATGCCTTTTTAAGTGACTTACTCCCACTAAGAAAAAGTCCATGTAAAATAAAAAAGTTTAATTGTTCTACTTTTGTCCCCTTGATGCAAAATTTAATGATTTATTTTCTCATTAAGAGTTTATTCCTTCCAATAATCTGTGAACAAATCTATGGCACCATGAATAGCAATATGATATGGCAATATATCAAATTAAGAATGTTTTTAAGACGTGAATTTTAAGTGACTCTAAAGCTTGAAATGCTTAAAATTGCCTCACAATTCATGCTGTGATTTCTTATTTACAAAAACCACTATATTATCAGATAGCAGTCTCTTCTTTGGTTACTGAATGCCTAATGGCAAAAGGAGCTGAAAACAATAAACACTGTATACTTAGTTAATAAATTTGTTTCTCTCAGTGGTATGGTTTACAAAGTCTGAAACTACCTGTTCTGTGTAATGTGGTTGAACAACTATGGAAATAAATTACAGATAAGGAGAACCAGGTATTTCACTGTTATAGAAAGAAGTAACTAATAAGGAAAGGAGGAACGCTAGAAGGATACCTGTGGGGCTGGATTGGAAATGGAGTTTTCAGTGTGGACTCCTTAGAAAACTGGTTGCTTGCAAGGCTGGGAGAGTGATTCATCTTACATTTTCATGAATCACCTTGCGCTAGAAAGTCAGGGGGAGAAAAAAAAGATGGGAACACATTGAAACGTACAGGGTAAATCTTCAAGAGCTGCAATGGCCAAAGTCAGAGCCATTGAAGCAACTTTATTATGTTAGTATTGCATTATAACCCAAATATTAAAATAGATCTTATGAGTCCTAATAGGTATTATAATGCATAGTATTTAGCACTTACAAAGGGAAAATAAAATTATTATTATACAATACATAATTATAGTATAATATAAAGTTATTATTTTATTAAAATAATAAGGTTGTAGTGAATCTACATTACCCAAATGATCAAACTTAACATCACCAGTAATACTTTTCAACTTCAAGTACCTCCTCGTATGATGCTTGGAGGACACAAAGGCTCTGTGTTATCCTTCTCAAGAATGCATCGCTTCAGTTAATTGTGGAATTAAAAAAAAATACAAAACCAAATTGAGGGACATTTGTACAAAAGGGTCAAGGGCGTGAAAGACAAGGAAAGCCTGAGGTAAGGTCACAGATTACAGGAACCTAGAAGGCAACAATTAAATACAATGTTGTTTGATGGCTTGGATCTTGCAACAGGAAAAGCTGTGAGTGGATAAACCGACCGAATCCAAATGAGATCAGCGTTACAGCTAATAGCATTGTTATGAAGTTAATTTCACTGTTTTATTTTGTTTTTTTTGGGGGGGGTGCATGGTCCGGGAATTGAACCCAGTTCTCCCACATGGAAGGCAAGCATTCTACAACTGCACCCTAATTTCACTGTTTTGAGCAATGCTGTGGGGTTAAATAACATATTAACATAGTGAATCTGGGCTTAAAAATTACTGAGAGAAACATTCTGGTCTGTAACTTTAATTGTGGATTTCTCTATTTCTACTTCAATTCCACCAATTTTTGCCTCATGTATTTTGAATCTATTTTTAGGTGCATGCATATTTAAGATTTTAATGACATAAAAATTCACCATTTTATCATTAGCCAATGCTATTTTCTCTCTGATAATATTCTCTCTTGTCAAGTATTTTTTTAATATTAAATATTATTTACCCAACTGACTTTTGGTGAGTTTTTGTATGGCATATTTTTTCCCATCATTTTACTTTTAACCTATCTATGTCAAAAGATCAGTTCTTGTAGACATAAAGTACTTGGTTTTCCTTTCTTATATAAATTTTTAAATCTGAGTCTTTTAATTGGCCTCTTTAGATAATAGAGTTAAAATATATCATCTTGCTAGGTCTTTTATTAGTTAGGGTTCTCGAGAGAAATAGAATCAACAGGGAACACTCGCAAATATAAAATTTATAAAAATGTCTCACGTGACTGCGGGAATGCAGAGTCCAAAATCCGCAGGGCAGGCTGTGAAGCCGACGATTCTGATGGAGGGTCTGGACAAACTCCGCAGGAGAGGCTCACCAGCCGAAGCAGGAAGAGAGCCTGTCTCTTCTGAATCCTCCTTAAAAGGCTTCCAGTGATTAGATCAAGCATCACTCATTGCAGAAGACACTCCCCTTTGGCTGATTACAAATGGAATCAGCTGTGCATGCAGCTGACATGATCATGATTTAATTCTATGAAATGTCCTCATCGTAACAGACAGGCCAGTACTTGCCCAGCCACCACTTGGCCAAGTTGACACATGAACCTGACTATGACAGTCCTTTTAGTTTTTCTTTTTTCTCTTATCTCCTTTCTTATGTATTATTTTTATGACTGCATTGTTCTACTCTATTGACTAATTATTCATACTTACTTTAATTTTTAGTGGTTGTACTAGACTGTAGCAAAAACATCTTCAATTAACCAATGCCAACCTTCAAATAATACTGTTAGCTTACATACATTATAACAACCTTAAAATAGTATATTCTCAAACTCCCCCTCCAGTTCTTTGTGCTGTTGTGCTATTTAGTTAAGAGACAATATTCTTTGAGTCTCTCACTTTTGCACATGTTGCTAACAATTTAACTGCCCTCTGTTCTGGATTATTACCTCAAGGCTAGTTGTCTACAGACAGCTTGAGAAGACAGAAATAGCAACTCCCTTTTGAGCCAAGTACATAGCTTACAGTCTTGGAAAATAGGGTCAGTGTTTTCTTCTGAAGCAAAGATCATGCATACTAAGAGAAAATTATACATTTTTCAAGTGTCCTGAACTGTAAGTTCTTCTCCTGTACTACAGCCTCCTGCATATATAAGTATCATCTAGCCCTTGTGTTTCATCCTGTAAGAAATGGCACTTAGATAACCAACATACAGTATTGATATTCTAGCAACTGCTAGTGCTGTGAATAAAAAACTGGACATTATATTAAGTGAAAAAAGCCTGAAACAAAATGACAAATATTGTATGGTCTCGCTAATAAAACTAACTATAAAAGTTTGCCTTTTCCAAAATATCGTATAGTTGAAACTATACAGTATATAGCTTTTTCAAACTATGTACTGTATGTCTGTATACGTCTTTGACTTGGCAACATGCCTTTAAGTTTCCTCCATGTTGTGTTTGTGTGTGTGTGTGTCTGACTTGATAGTTCATTTCTTTTTTATCACTCCATCGATGGATGTACCACAATTTATTCATTTATTGAAGGACACCTTGGCTGCTTCCAAATTCTGTCAATTCTGAATAAAGAAACCATGAATATTATTTTGAAAGTATTTGTGTGGACATACGTTTTCAACCTAGGAGCATGTTGGCTTCCCCTGGCAGGTAACAGCCAAGCTGTCCTCCAAAGTAGCTGTACCATTTTGCATTCCCACTAACAATAGCTGAGTCATCCTGTTGCTTCCCATTAGCATTAACATTTGGTGTTGTCAGTGTTTTGGAGTTTAGCCCTTGTAATAGGCATGTATTAACTTGCAATTCCCTAATGACAATTGATGTTGGGCATATTTTCATTTGCTTATTTGCCATCTATCTTCTTTGATGACGTCCCCACTCACAAATTTTGTCCATTTAAAAATTGTGCTCTTTGTTTTATTATTGTTGCATTTTAAGAATTGTTTGTATCTATTTGATCAAAGTTCTTTATTTGATGCATGTGTTTCACATATTTTCTTCATCATCATTGATGAGCCCTTCTTAGAGCAAACGTTTTAAATATTAATAAATTTAAATTTATCATTTTTTCTTTCATGAATTATGCTTTTGATGTTGTATCAAAAAACTCATTGTCAAACACAAAGTCATCTAGATTTTCTCCTTTGTTATATTTTAGGAGCCTTAAAGTTTTATACTTTATATTTGGGCCTATAATCCATTCTGAGCAGACCTCTGCGAAACATGTACATTCTGTGTATAGACTACTTTTTTGTAAATGGCTGTACAATTATTCTAACACCATTTGATGATGAGACTGCTTTCTCCATTGGATACTTTTTGCTCCTTTGTCCAAGATCAGTTTTATTATAATTGTGGGACTCTTCTGGGGTTCACGCTACTCCATTGACTTATGTGCCTATCTTTTCACTAATATCACACTGCCCTGATTATTGTAGTATTAGAGTAAATCTAGTGGTCTGGTAGTATCAGTCCTCCAAACCTGTTCTTCTTAAACATGGTGCTGGCTATTAGGGGTCTTTTGCCTTCCATATAAACTCTTTAATATCTTTGTCAATGTTCATACACTAGCTTGCTGGGATTTTTATCAAGATTACATTAAACGGAATCTTCCCATCCATGATCACAGCATATTTCTCCATTTATTTAGACCATATTTGATTTCTTTAATCAATTTTATAATTTTATCCCTATTGTTTATGCACATATTGTGTTAGATTTACATATAAGCATTTCATACTTTTGGTGCTTCTGTAAAAGGCATTGTGTTTTTAATTTCAAGTTGAAAATTTCAATGATAGTACATAGGAAATCAATTGATACTTGTATATTAATCTTGTATCTTCTTACCTTGCTATATTCACTTGTTAGTTTCAGGGTTTTTTGTTGATTCTTCACTATTTTCTACACAGCCAACCATGTCATATGTGAACAAAGATAGTTTCATTTATTCATTCCCAGAATTTCATTTTCTTTTCATATAGCACTAGCTAGGATTTGTAGTACAATTGTGAGAGGGGGCATCATTTCTTTGTTCCTGTGCTTAGGGGGAAATTATACAGCTTCTTCCCATTACTATGATTTCTACTAGTTTGAAACTGTTGCATACCCCAGAAAATCCATGTTCTTTAATCCTCATTCAGTATTGCTGTGTGGGATCTTTTTTATTGTTTCAATGGAGATGTGACACAGCCAAATGTGGGTGATAACTTTTGATTAGTTGTTTTCCATGGAGATATATATCCACCCATTCAAGGTGGGGTTGCTTACTGGCATCCTTTAAGAGGGGACCATTTTGGGAAAAGCTCTAGTGCCAACAGAGCTCACACAGCCAGAGGTCTTTGGAGATGCAGAAGGAAAGCACCCTTGGGGAAACTTTATGAAATGAGGAAAAGAAGTGAGCAGATGTCTCTATGTTGAGTTCCCAGCTGACAGAGGTGTTTTGGATGGTTTCAAACTTTATGTAGTGAAGATAACCTCTTGTTGGTGCTAATTTTCAACATTTTCCTGGCCTTACAAGTGTAAAGATTTAATAAATTCCTTTTGTAAAAGCTGGTCTATTTCTGGTATGTTGCATTCCAGTGGCTTTTACAAACTAAAACATGATGTCAGCTGAAAACAGGTATATGTAATTATGGTTATAAAGTTGAGGAAGTTCCCTGTTATTTTTACTTTTTGAGTCTTATTATCATGGATGAGTGCTGGTTTTTACCAAATGATTTTTCTGAATCTATTGATATGACCTTTTTCAAATGTGCTATTTTATTGAGGTTATTCACATAACATATAATCATCTAAAGCACACAATCAATGGTTCATTGTATCATGATATAGTTGTACGTTCATCATTGTAATAAATTTTGGAACATTTTCATTGCTCCAAAAACAATAAAAATAAGAATAAATACAAATTAAAAGTAAAAAAAGAACAACCAAAACATCCCTAATCCCTAACCGCCTATTGTTTATTCATTTTTGTACTTAATTTTCCTACCCTGTCCATCCACTGGATAAAGGGGGTGTCAATCACAAGGTTTTAACAATCACAAGTTCACACCATGAAAGCTACATAGTTATACATTTATCTTCAAGAATTAAGGCAACTGGATTACATTCAAAGCTTTCAGGCATTTTCCTGTAGCTACTCCAATAAAACAAAAATTGAAAAGGGAGATAGCTACATAAGGCATAAAAATAACTTCCAGAATGACCTCTCGACTCTACTTGAAATCTTGCAGCCACTGAAACTTTATTTTGATTCATTTCTTTTCCCCCTTTTGGTAAAGGAAACATTCCCAATCCCATGATGCAAGGGCCAGGCTCATTACTGGAGTAAAGTCCCAGTTGTCAGGGAGATTTACATCCCTGGGAGTCCTGTTCAACACTGGGGGGAGGGTAGTGAGTTTACCTGCAGATTGGCTTAGAGAGAGAGAGAGAGAGAGAGAGGCCACATCTGAACAGCAAAAAAGAATCTCTTAGGCATAACTATAAGTAGTTTTAACTTCTCCTTTGCACGAATAAGTTTCATAATGGCAAGCCTAAGATTGAGAATATTTGGTTTTCCCCAGTTGCGTAAGTTTAATATTTCTACATTTTTCTCCAGTCCCTCAACGGGACTTTGTAAATACTTTTTTCTCTTCTGCCCAGATTACTATGGATTTTGAAGGGCACTGCACTAAACTGTACAAGCCAAAAGGATCTCACTCCCTATTCTAGGTTCTATGTAATTATGGTGTTTGAATATATTGATCATACAAGTTGAATTAGAAAGTGTGCTGCAGAAAATATAAAATCTGTGTAAAATAAATATTTCTTCCTTTGATCTCACACAGAAGTTGAAGTTTTAAAATACAGTCGATATCATCCTTTGCCCTATATTCTAATTAAACTTATTGGTAACTAGATCTACTTCATTCATCTCTAATTGAAGTCCGATCTCTTTTTCAGCTTTTTAAACTGTTGTTTATGAGATAATGCTGACTTTCATAGCTGCATATATCTAGCTCTTAGTCTCAGGTGTTACACAGATACCTGAAGTTCTAGGGAACAATCAGAACTTCTGATGTTCTAGGGAACAACACAAAGAGCTCAGCATTTCATAATTTAGAAATAACAGTAACAAGTCAAGAATAAATGAAACTTCTATAAAAGAGCTTGCAATCTACGACTGTTCACAGTATACTTTCCCCTGGTAGCGTATGCTTGCAAATGAATTGGCATTTACAAAGTGGATTTATTAGATTACAAATTTACAGTTCTAATTCTCAGGGTTTGCACTTTACAGATAGCCCATGTTAGTGATGCATTATAATATCTGTCTTTTCATTTCTGGCTTATTTCACTCAATATACTGTTTCATTCCCCTAGTTGCATGCCTCATGACTTCATTCCTTATTGCTGTCACTCACTATTCCATTGTATGTATACTCCACAGTAATCCATTCCATTCATAAGTTGAGGTACCCTGTGACCACTTCTATCCTCTGAAAAAAACCACCACAGACACCAGTGTGCAAATATCCATTCTTGTCTCTGCTTTCAGTTCTTCCAAGCATATACCTAACAGTGGGGTTGCAGGATTATATAGTAATACTGTACTTAGCCTCTTATAGAAACCGCAGCCTTCCAGATGGGCTGCAACAAAATATTTCCCTGACAACAGTGAATAGGTACATCTCTTCTCCAGATTTTCTCCAGCATTTGTATCTTTCTGACTATTTTTCAGTAGTTTTATTCACATACCATACAGTCCATCTTAAGTAAACAATCAGTGCTTCCTGGCATAATCACATAGCTATGCAATCATCACCACAATTGATATGAAGACATTTCAATTTTTTCTGTAAAAAAAAAAAACTGGAAAAAGTGAAGAATAAAAAATTAAACTAGGCGGGGCCAAGATGGTGGCTTAGTAAGGTACGTGCGTCTTAGTTCCTCCTCCAGAGCAACTACTAGGTGAACAGAAACAGTGCAGAACAGCTCCCGGGGCCACGGCAGGGAATGGACACACAGCGTACCCCAGTCTGGACTGGCTAGTCTGACTGTGAGAATCAGCTGCGGTGAGATCCCCGAGCAGCGCGCGACGCCCCGAGCAGCGGCAGCTGTGGCGGCCGAAGCTCCTCCCTCCTTCCTTCCCGGGCCGGTTGAGAGTCTCGGAGAGGCAAGTTCCCCCAGCCACGGCGGCCGGCGCCCCTCTTTTGCGAGCGGCTTCCTGGTCCGGCTACGAGTCTCAGATCAGAGGGCTACCCAAGCCGCGGTGGCCCTCCCCCGCGGGCGGATTTCTGGTTTGGTGGCGAATTCCCCGGGCTGCTGCGGCCAGCGACCGACACCCCTCCAGGGAGAGGAGGGAATTTCCAACAGTGGCAGAGACTGGGTCCAACCAAACACCAATAGGGAAATTAATAAAGGAGCCACAGGGTCCCCTCAAGCCACGGCGGCTGACGCCCCCACCACGCGCGGCCCCCCAAACCAACTGAGAGAATTGGATCAGAAATCCCCAGGCTGCGGAGAATGGTGACCGGGGGGATCCCTTCCAAACACGTGAGACAAACGTGTACCACGAGCACCACCTACTGGGCAGAATAAGAAAAACAGAATCCAGATATTTCACAGAAAAATCTTACAACCTTGTTGGGTCCGACACCCAGGGAAATCTGACTAAATGCCCAGATGCCAGCAGCAGAAGATAATGGTCCGCGCTCAGAAGATTGAGAATATGGCCCAGTCAAAGGAACAAACCAATAGTTCAAATGAGATACAAGAGCTGAGACAACTAATGCTGAATATACGAACAGAAATGGAAAACCTCTTCAAAAAGGAAATCAATAACTTGAGGGAGGACATGAAGAAGACATGGGCTGAACAAAAAGAAGAAATAGAAAAACTGAAAAAACAAATCACAGAACTTATGGAAGTGAAGGATAAAGTAGAAAAGATGGAAAAAACAATGGATACTTACAATGATAGATTTAAAGAGACAGAAGATAGAATTAGTGATTTGGAGGATGGAACATCTGAATTCCAAAAAGAAACAGAAACTATCGGGAAAAGAATGGAAAAATTTGAACAGGGTATCAGGGAACTCAAGGACAATATGAACCACACAAATATACATGTTGTGGGTGTCCCAGAAAGAGAAGAGAAGGGAAAAGGAGGAGAAAAACTAATGGAAGAAATTATCACTGAAAATTTCCCAACTCTTATGAAAGACCTAAAATTACAGATCCAAGAAGTGCAGCGCACCCCAAAGAGATTAGACCCAAATAGGCATTCTCCAAGACACTTACTAGTTAGAATGTCAGAGGTCAAAGAGAAAGAGAGGATCTTGAAAGCAGCAAGAGAAAAACAGTCCATCACATACAAGGGAAACCCAATAAGACTATGTGTAGATTTCTCAGCAGAAACCATGGAAGCTAGAAGACAGTGGGATGATATATTTAAATTACTAAAAGAGAAAAACTGCCAACCAAGACTCCTATATCCAGCAAAATTATCCTTCAAAAATGAGGGAGAAATTAAAACATTCTCAGACAAAAAGTCACTGAGAGAATTTGTGACCAAGAGACCAGCTCTGCAAGAAATACTAAAGGGAGCACTAGAGTCAGATACAAAAAGACAGAAGAGAGAGGTATGGAGAAGAGTGTAGAAAGAAGGAAAATCAGATATGATATATATAATACAAAAGGCAAAATGGTAGAGGAAAATATCATCCAAATAGTAATAACACTAAATGTTAATGGACTGAATTCCCCAATCAAAAGACATAGATTGGCAGAATGGATTAAAAAACAGGATCCTTCTATATGCTGTCTACAGGAAACACATCTTAGACCCAAAGATAAACATAGGTTGAAAGTGAAAGGTTGGGAAAAGATATTTCATGCAAATAACAACCAGAAAATAGCAGGAGTGGCTATACTAATATCCAACAAATTAGACTTCAAATGTAAAACAGTTAAAAGAGACAAAGAAGGACACTATATACTAATAAAAGGAACAATTAAACAAGAAGACATAACAATCATAAATATTTACGCACCGAACCATAATGCACCAAAATAAGTGAGGAATACACTGCAAACACTGAAAAGGGAAATAGACTCATATACCATAATAGTTGGAGACTTCAATTCACCACTCTCATCAATGGACAGAACATCTAGACAGAGGATCAATAAAGAAATAGAGAGTCTGAATATTACTATAAATGAGCTAGACTTAGCAGACATTTATAGGACATTACATCCCACAACAGCAGGATACACCTTTTTCTCAAGTGCTCATGGATCATTCTCAAAGATAGACCATATGCTGGGTCACAAAGCAAGTCTTAACAAATTTAAAAAGATTGAAATCATACACAACACTTTCTCAGATCATAAAGGAATGAAGTTGGAAATCAATAATAGGCAGAGTGCCAGAAAATTCACAAATACATGGAGGCTCAACAACACACTCTTAAACAGCGACTGGGTCAAAGAAGAAATTGCTAGAGAAATTAGCAAATACCTCGAGGCAAATGAAAATGAAAACACAACATTTCAAAACTTATGGGACACAGCAAAGGCAGTGCTAAGAGGGAAATTTATTGCCCTAAATGCCTATATCAGAAAAGAAAAAAAGGCAAAAATGCAGGAATTAACTGTCCACTTGGAAGAACTGGAGAAAGAACAGCAAACAAATCCCATGCAAGCAAAAGGAAAGAAATAACAAAGATTAGAGCAGAAATAAATGAAATTGAAAACATGAAAACAATAGAGAAAATCAATAAGACCAGAAGTTGGTTCTATGAGAAAATCAATAAGATTGATGGGCCCTTAGCAAGACTGACAAAAAGAAGAAGAGAGAGGATGCAAATAAATAAGATCAGAAATGGAAGAGGAGACATAACTACTGACCTCGCAGAAATAAAGGAGGTAATAACAGGATACTATGAACAACTTTACGCTAATAAATACAACAATTTAGAGGAAATGGACGGGTTCCTGGAAAGACATGAACAACCAACTTTGACTCAAGAAGACATAGATGACCTCAACAAACCAATCACAAGTAAAGAAATTGAATTAGTCATTCAAAAGCTTCCTAAAAAGAAAAGTCCAGGACCAGACGGCTTCACATGTGAATTCGATCAAACATTCCAGAAAGAATTAGTACCAACTCTCCTCAAACTCTTAAAAAAAATCGAAGCGGAGGGAAAACTACCTAATTCATTCTATGAAGCCAACATCACCCTCATACCAAAACCAGGCAAAGATATTACAAAAAAAGAAAACTACAGGCCAATCTCTCTAATGAATATAGATGCAAAAATCCTCAATAAAATTCTAGCAAATTGTATCCAACAACACATTAAAAGAATTATACATCATGACCAAGTAGGATTCATCCCAGGTATGCAAGCATGGTTCAACATAAGAAAATCAATTAATGTAATGCACCATATCAACAAATCAAAGCAGAAAAATCAAATGATCATCTCAATTGATGCAGAGAAGGCATTTGACATGATTCAACATCCTTTCCTGTTGAAAACACTTCAAAAGATAGGAATACAAGGGAACTTCCTTAAAATGATAGAGGGAATATATGAAAAACCCACAGCTAATATCATCCTCAACGGGGAAAAATTGAAAACTTTCCCCCTAAGATCAGGAACAAGACAAGGATGTCCACTATCACCACTATTATTCAACATTGTGTTGGAGGTTCTAGCCAGAGCAATTAGACAAGAAAAAGAAATACAAGGCATCAAAATTGGAAAGGAAGAAGTAAAACTATCCCTGTTTGCAGATGATATGATACTATATGTCGAAAACCCAGAAAAATCCACAACAAAACTACTAGAGCTAATAAATGAGTACAGCAAAGTAGCAGGTTACAAGATCAACATTCAAAAATCTGTAGCATTTCTATACACTAGCAATGAACAAGCTGAGGGGGAAATCAAGAAACGAATCCCATTTACAATTGCAACTAAAAGAATGAAATACCTAGGAATAAATTTAACTAAAGAGACAAAAAACCTATATAAAGAAAAATACAAAAAACTGCTAAAAGAAATCACAGAAGACCTAAATAGATGGAAGGGCATACAGTGTTCATGGATTTGAAGACTAAATATAGTTAGGATGTCAATCCTACCTAAATTGATTTACAGATTCAATGCAATACCAATCAAAATCCCAACAACTTATTTTTCAGAAATAGAAAAACCAATAAGCAAATTTATCTGGAAGGGCAGTGTGCCCCGAATTGCTAAAAACATCTTGAGGAAAAAAAACGAAGCTGGAGGTCTTGCACTGCCTGACTTTAAGGCATATTATGAAGCCACAGTGGTCAAAACAGCATGGTATTGGCATAAAGATAGATATATCGACCAATGGAATCGAATAGAGTGCTCAGATATAGACCCTCTCATCTATGGACATTTGATCTTTGATAAGGCAGTCAAGCCAACTCACCTGGGACAGAACAGTCTCTTCAATAAATGGTGCCTAGAGAACTGGATATCCATATGCAAAAGAACGAAAGAAGACCCATATCTCACACCCTACACAAAAGTTAACTCAAAATGGATCAAAGGTCTAAGCATTAGGTCTAAGACCATAAAGCAGTTAGAGGAAAATGTAGGGAGATATCTTATGAATCTTACAATTGGAGGTGGTTTTATGGACCTTAAACCTAAAGCAAGAGCACTGAAGAAGGAAATAAATAAATGGGAACTCCTCAAAATTAAACACTTTTGTGCTTCAAAGAACTTCATCAAGAAAGCAGAAAGACAGCCTACACAATGGGAGACAATATTTGGAAATGACATATCAGATAAAGGTCTAGTATCCAGAATTTATAAAGAGATTGTCCAACTCAACAACAAAAAGACAGCCAACCCAATTACAAAATGGGAAAAAGACTTGAACAGACACCTACCAGAAGAGGAAATATGGATAGCCAAAAGGCACATGAAAAGATGCTCAATGTCCCTGGCCATTAGAGAAATGCAAATCAAAACCACAATGAGATATGATCTCACACCCACCAGAATGGCCATTATCAACAAAACAGAAAATAACAAGTGCTGGAGAGGATGCGGTGAAAGAGGCACACTTATCCACTGTTGGTGGGAATGTCAAATTTTGCAACCACTGTGGAAGGCAGTTTGTTCCTCAAAAAGCTGAATATAGAATTGCCATACGACCCAGCAATACCATTGCTGGGAATCTACTCAAAGGAATTAAGGGCAAAAACTCAAACGGACATTTGCACACCAATGTTTATAGCAGCGTTATTTACAATTGCAAAGTGATGGAAACAGCCAAAATGTCCATCAACAGACGAGTGGCTAAACAAACTGTGAAATATATGTATGATGGAATATTATGCAGCTTTAAGACAGGATAAACTTATGAAGCATGTAATAACATGGATGGACCTAGAGAACATTATGCTGAGTGAGTCTAGCCAAAAACTAAAAGACAAATACTGTATGGTCCCACTGACGTGAACCGACATTCGAGAATAAACTTGGAGTATGTCTTTGGTAACAGAGTCCAGCAGGAGTTAGAAACAGGGTAAGATAATGGGTAATTGGAGCTGATGGGATACAGACTGTGCAACAGGACTAGATACAAAAACTCAAAAATGGACAGCACAATAATACCTAATTGTAAAGTAATCATGTTAAAACACTGAATGAAACTGCATCCGAGCTATAGGTTTTTGTTTTGTTTTGTTTTGTTTTTACTATTATTACTTTAATTTTTTTCTCTATATTAACATTCTATATCTTTTTCGGTTGTGTTGCTAGTTCTTCTAAACCGATGCAAATGTACTAAGAAACGATGATCATGCATCTATGTGATGATGTTAAGAATTACTGATTGCATATGTAGAATGGTATGATATCTAAACGTTGGGTTAATTTCTTTTTTTCCGTTAATTAATAAAAAAAAAAAAGAAATGAGACTCAGAAAAAAAAATTAAACTAAATTTAGAAAATAAAAAGAAGAAACAGCACCACCAAGAATCTCATATCCCTCCCTTGAATTCCCTTCTAATTGACATTTAGCTTTAGCATATTGCCTCTGTTACACTTAACGGTAGTGTATTACAATGCTACCGATAACCATAGACCCTAGTTTGCATTGTTTATATTTTCCATATACCACCCCATTTTTTTGGGATGCGCTGTTGACATTCATTTGTTCTCCCCCATATAAAAACATTCTTATATTTGTGCATTTAATCACCATAATTGCCCACTCTAGGTTTCAGTAAATTATACAGATCCAATTTTTATCTTGTCATTCCTATGGGTTACATGCCCCTGGCCTTACTTTTTCAATCATACTCACATTCAGCTTTTTTCCATGTACTTACAATATTGTGCTCCCATCAGGTTGTACTGTGCTATCCATTTTGGATCTTTACAATCAATCCTGCTGAACATTCTTTTACCTTTTCAGCATCAAATAACCTGCTTTGGTTTGGTAGAGCTGCTGTAATGTAATATTCCAGAAATGAATTGGCATTTACGAAGTGGATTTTTTAGTTTACAAATTTACAGTTCTAAGACCATGAAAATTTAATAGATTAAGACCTCAGCAAGAGGATATTTTCACTCAAAAAAAAAAAAAGGCAGACTCCTGTCGTGAGGAAGTACCTCCTGAGAAATCCACACATAGCCCTCTTGAGCTTCCCTTGTACTTCCCTTCTCTTGCTACTTTCAGAATGATCTTTTTGTCTTTGATATTTGACAGTCCAATTAGTAAGTGTCTTGGAGTAGGTCTATTCAGGTCTGTTCTGTTTGGGGTACACTGCCCTTCTTGGAACTGCAATTTTATGGCTTTTATAAGAGATGAGGAATTTTCAGGGATTATTTCCATTATTCTTTCTACCCTATTCCTTTTCTCTTCTCTTCCTGGCACTACCCCATAATATGTATATTCATGCACTTCATATTGTCACCAATTCTCTGAGACTCAACTTATGTATTTTTTTCATCTTTTTCCTTACCTGTTCTTTTGTGTGTAGGATTTCAGATATCCTCTCTGCTAGTTCACTAATTCTTTCTTCTGCTTCTTCAAATCTGCTGTTGTAATTCTTCATTTACTTTTTTCATTCTCATAACTTTTGCCATTTGCTTTTTACAAGCTTTTGAGTTCTTCTTCATGGTCACTCAATGTCCTCTTTACATCCTTCATCTCTTTTTGTCATATCTTCCCTCAATTCATGGATTTGATTTTTTAATTGATTTAGCATGCCTATGTGAACATCTTTACATGTTTCAAATTCTGTATCTCATCTGAAGTGTCAGTTTGTCCCTTTGACTAGGATAAATCTTTGTTTTTCTTGATATGACTCATAATTATTTTGCTGGTGTCTAGTTCTCTAATTTCCTTGATCAGTTTATTTTGGAGGTCATTTTCACTTCTTTTACCTAGGGTTTTCTTGAAGGTTGTCTTTGTCCTCTATCTTCTGTTTGACGTTCAGGTCAACTTCTTCTAGACCTCTAGCATTGTTTCTGTTTAACTGATCAGAATTTTTCAACTCTAGCTTTTCTGGTTATTGCTACTGCTATATGGAACCTCTTATTGAAGAAGGTCTTCATAGATATGGTTGCTCCCAATCAGATTTTCCCAGACAAAGCAAGCCCAGGGCTCAGGAGGAGGGCCTAATCAGTGTCAGTGTTTCCTGAGGGTGAAACCTGCAGGTTGTCTGATTTTCCTGTAGGTGAGCCTGTATATTTTGTGCTTTTCCTATGATGCCCAGCAAATGGTGCTTGTCAGCCCACAGCTCCCCACTGGCATAAAGTGGTGCGGTGCCTTTAATTCTCCACAGCCCCTGTCCCTGCCAGGGGAGTGGTTGAGACAGAGGCTGAAGTGGAAGGCAAACTAAGGCTGTTTCTGATTCCGAGCTCTGGGGTCTGAATTCTTTGAAGGAGAATCACTACTTGAACTGGCCCCTTTTTTCTTGGGGAAGAGATGCCCTTTAGGGAACTATCTCCCTCACTTGATTTGTCACTTTGTCTCTCAGACCTATCTTAACTCTGCCCTTGCTTGGGTCAGCATTGACCACTGAAAACACCTGAGGCTTTCTCCAATGAAATGCCTAGAATACTTAAAAATAAGAGAGAGAAAAAAATAATAAAATCACTTTTCTGAGCCAGTCCCCTGCCTCTAAGGTTGATATAAACTTTTTTTTAACTTGTTGAATGTTTTTGACTAAATTAAATGATTTTAAAATGTTGAATGAGCTTTGCATACATAGAATAAATCCCACTTGGTTGTGGTATTTAATTATTTTTATAGATTGTTGTATTCTACTTGCTAATATTGTGTGAGAATTTCTGCATCTTTATTCATGAGAGATATCAGTTTTTAATTTTTCTTTCTCGTAATGTCCTTATCAAGTTTTGATATTAAGGTGAATGCTGGCCTCAAAGAATGAATTAGAAAGCATTTCTGCTGTTTATTTTTGGAATTGGTATGATTTTTTCATTGTTAGATAGAATTCACTCATTAAACCATCTGAGCCTGGTGTTTTATTTTGAGAAGATTGTTAATTATATGTTCTGTTTCCTTAATATATATACATGGAATTATTCAGATTATCTGTTTATCTTTGAGTGAGTCTTCATAGATTGTGTATTTCAAGGAATTCATCCATTTCAATGAAGTTATCAAACTTTTGGACATACATTTGTTCATACTATTCCTTTATTGTCCTAATAATCACGGAGCCAGTAGTTAAGACCCCCCTCCTTAATTTGTGATCCTACTGATTTTTCTTCCCCCTTTTTTTCTTGGTTAACCTAACTAGAATTTTATCAATTTTATTGTTTTTCAAAATGAAATTATTTATTTCGTTGAATTTTTTTCTTTCCAGTTTTCAATTTTATTGCTTTTTGCTCTAATTTTTCTTTTTTCTTTTTTTTTCACTTGATTTACATTTAAATTGCTCTTATTTATCTAGATTCCAGAGAGCTTAGATTATTCATTTGGGTATTTCTTCTTTTTTGATATATGTATTTGATTATATGAATTTCTCTTTAATTGTCTGCTTTCACTGACATTCACAGATTTTAATAATTTGCATTTGCATTTTCATCTAGTGAAAAGATTTTGAATTTTCTTGAAAACTTCTGACCTACTCTTTTTTTCTTTTACTTTTATTTTTATTTTTTGGCATGGACAGACTCTGGAAATCAAACCCAGGTCTCCAGCATGGCAGATGAGAGCTCTGCCACTGAGCCACCATTGTCCTCCCTCATTTTTAATCTCTAAACTTAGGGGGATTTTCCACCTATCTTTCTGTTTTCAAGTCCATTGTAGTCTGAGAACATATTTTGTATGATTTCTTTTCTTTTAAATTTGATAAGTTGTGTTTTACGGCCCAGTATTTGTCTATTTCTGTGAATATCCAATGTGAATTCAAGAAAAAAGTTTATTTTTTTGTTGTTGAATGGAGAAAGCTGATTGATAGTGCTTTTCAGGTCAGCATGCCCTTACTGATTTTCTGGATATTGATTTATAATTTACTGAAAGGAAACTGATGATGTCCCTAACTGTAATACTGTAACTGTCCATTTTCCCTTGCATTTCTGTCAGTTTTTGCCCTGTGTGTCTCGTTACCCTGTTGTAAGATGCATGCATGGTTAGGATTGTTACGTGTTCTGGAGAGTTGATACCTTTAGTCATTCTGTGAGGCCTCTCTTCTACTTGATAGCTTTCTATTTTTCTGGACTTGTTTTAGTATACAATGAAATAGCTAATAGAGTTTTGTTTGACTATGGTTATTACAGTGTATCTTTCCCCGTTTCTTTTGTTTTAACAGTTTTATGTCATTATATTTAAAGTGGATTTCTTATAGAAACTTGTAGTTGGGTCTTGTTATTTGTCAACTGAAAAATTTCTTTCGTTTAATTGGTTAATTAATATGAAGTGCTTATTGATAAAGTTTTTAAAATATCCACCCTGTTTGTAGCTGTTTTCTATTTATTGCACTTATTCATGGTTTCCTGTTGGAATTTTGCCTTCTCTGTTTTAATTGAGCATCTTATGTGATTCCATTTTTCTCCTCTCTTTGCATATCAATCATATTTCTTTTTAATTTAATTTTAGTAGTTGTTTTGCAATTTGCAGTATGCATTTACAACTAATCTGAGTCCACTTACAAATATCATTTTACCACTACATGAGTAGTACAGTTAACTTATCACAGAGCACTCTTAATTGCTTCCCCTCTTCCCTTACAAAATTGCTGTAATTAATTTCACTTATCCATATGATAAAAACACAAAATGCATTAATTCTATTACAAGTTAGACCAAAAGTTATCAATTAGAAATACAAGCTATAGTATTTTATTTCACTTTCATTTATTCCTTCTTTTTTTCTTTCAAAAACTTAGCTATACGTTTTTAACCTATATAATTTTATCTCTCCCTGAAGAATTTTTAGAATATTTATTGCAGAACATGCATACTGGTGATTAATTCCCTTGGACTTTTAGTTTTTATTTTTGCCTGAGAAAGTCTTTCTTCCAACTTTATTTTTGAGTGATAATTTCTTTGGACATAGGATTCTAGGTTAGTGGATTTTTTTTTCTTTCAACACTTTTAACATTTCACTCTACTCTCATCTTGCTTAAATAGTTTCTGACAAGAAGTCTAATTATTATCCTTGTTCCTCTATGGGAAAAGTGGTTCATTCCCACCCTCTGGTTTACTCAAGATTTTTCTCTTTGGCTTCATTTTTCTGCAGTTTCAATATGATATTTCTAGGTATAGTTTTGTTTTGTTTTTTTCTTAATTTATCTTGTCTGTTTCTCTGAGCTCTCCTGTCAGAAACATGAGAAAATATTGCTTGCATCTTCACTTATTTAGAAATCTGTTGGTATTTATGGAGGGAAATCATACAAAACTGTGAACCCTGTTAAGACTGTACCACCAGGAATTTCTCACTCTTTAGCTAATCTATATTCAACTTCCAACAATTCATAAAAAGTACCATTTGTCTTCTTAGCACTTTATGACTCCAGTGGCTTCTGCCCCAGGCAGACTGATTTATTTGTGATTCTATTTATTTATTTATTTATTTATTTATTTATTTATTTATATTATGGGACTTCAAGATGGCAGTTGCCCTACAATATCACTTGTCAGAATTTTCTTTTCCTAAGAACAGTCATTGATTTTAAGTTTGTTTAGCATTTTACTTTTTGTAAAGATGAGACCAATAACTTACAAGCTCTTTACTTAATTGAGCTGAAAACAGAAGTCATCATGTTGTATCTTTTACCTGAATATGGATTGTTTATATATGTTTATTTTGCAGTATTTTACGGAGATTTATATTTAAAAACTGGAATTTTGATTATATATAACTTGAAAAAAAGTGTTAAATCAAAGATATATAATATTACATATCTTCCAGCAAAGGCACAATTTAAAATAGAGACAATAGCAACTCTTGGAAGATTAGGGAACAATTGGAATTGTGAAAAATTGTGAGTTAGAATGTATTTTCATAAAAATATTTAGTCATTTGTCATCTCTCCTATTCAATAGGTACATTACTTTGCACAGTAATTCAAGTCCTATGAGTGCATACAATAAAAATTATTGCTGATGTACATTGAGACTTTATGACGATGTTCATAATCACAAAATTTGAGAAATTAAAAAGAGCTTAAATGTCCATGAACAGTGTGTTAGCCAGGTTCTCCAGAAAACAGAACCAACCAGAGAGATCTGTAAGTATGAGATTTATAAAAGTGCCTCATGCAACAGTGGGAATGGAAGAGTGCAAAATCCATAGGGCAAGCTGCGAAGCTGTCGGCTACAATGAAAGTTCTGAGTGAGCTCCATAAAAGAGGTTGTGGGTTTCAGAAGCAGAAGCTTTCTCTTCCCTTAAAATCTTCAACTG
This sequence comes from Tamandua tetradactyla, assembly GCF_023851605.1. Taxonomy (NCBI): domain Eukaryota; kingdom Metazoa; phylum Chordata; class Mammalia; order Pilosa; family Myrmecophagidae; genus Tamandua; species Tamandua tetradactyla. The sequence goes on along the minus strand of NC_135348.1, from coordinate 34,390,478 downwards.
ATTGGATTATCTCATTGTAGGAGACATACTTTAGTTGATGGCAGATGGAATCAGTTACAGATGTAATCAACTGGCTGATAATTTAATATACCAGCCTCTGGTTTATCAATCAGTCACAAAATATCCTTGCAACAATGATCAAGCCAGTGCTTGCCTGGCCACACAGCTGGAGAAAACCACTGGCCAAGGTGAGACCAAAACCTACCCAACCCAGTCCACCACTTTGTCAATTAGCAGCTATATACTTCACATTGAAACACACTTAATTTCAAAATAGAACAAAATAGCAGACGTGTTTCACCTCACAATACTCAATTGCGCTGTGTACAACTGGAAATGTACTACATCTCTCTAGAATAGGATGCAAGTCCTTAGGTAACATTCACTCTTACACGTGTCATATCTTAAGACTTAAATACTGTAACGTGAACAATACAACTTATGTCATATGATAAGAAGAAAACAAAATATTTGCTGATGTCAGTGCAAACATATTCATAGCAAAACAAGGAGGAAATATTCATAAATCACATTCCTTATTTCTGTAACTAGTCATGTGATCATAGTTCATATTTATCACTATCATCTTCTGTTACCCATTCTATGTTCCCTTTATCCTCAGCAAGCACTACAATCGGCAGTGGTTCTTTATCAAGTAGGGTGACCCAGACCTTCATTCCTAAAGTTCCTGGGCCATTGGTAGCCTTGCCTGTATTGAATTGTTGCAGTTTTCCATTGACTTTAACCACAGGGCATGGTAGTACTAAGAGACACCCTAGGGGATCTCCTGTATTCCAGGAAAACTTTTCTTTACCTCCTATTTCCCCTATAAAGGATCAACCAACCAAGGCAGAATAATAATCCCCTTTTGTGCTTGTTGATTCAGTGGCATGAGAAGTCCAAATTGGCCAGGTGACAGACTGAACTTCCAATTCAATGGAATCACTACTATGTCTCCTGGTAGGAGTATTCTTCCTTTTAGAATGAAGACTTGTAGATCAGCAGAGCTTAAGGTTTCAGGGACAGGAAGAAAATTTTTCATAGTGGATCACTAGGGGTGATAGTGAGGGATGATACTCCCATTTTCACCCTTTGATTCCCGAACCCGATAATTCTGGCTATGGGAGAAATGGCACCATAGAGTGGATGCTGACTCAGAGGATACAGAGCCTCCTGGAGAACACTGGCCCATCCCTGCAAGGTATTGCCCCCTAGTTGGCACTGTAATTGGGTCTTCAAAAGTCCATTACACCATTCTATCAACCCAGCTGCCTCTGGATGATGGGGAATATCATAAGACCAGAGAATTCCATGAGCATGTGCCCATCTCAACACCTTGTTTGCTGAAGTGGGTTCCTTGATCAGAAGCAATACTATATGGGGATACCATGATAGTGGATAAGGCATTTCATGAGTCTACGGATGGTAGCTTTTGCAGAAGCATTTCTTGTAGGGAATCCAAACCCATATCTGGAGTATGAATCTATTTCTTTTAGAACACACTGCTCCTTCCATGATGGAATGTTCTAATGTAATCAATCTGCCACTAGGTAGCAGGGTGACCACCTTGGGGAATGGTGCTATAATGGGGTCTGAGTGTGGTTCTCTGCTGCTTGCAGATTTGTTACTCATAGCCAGGTCACTCTTGAGTGGAGGTCCATGTTGCTGGACCCATACTCAACCTCCATCCCTGACACCATACCCACTTGGTTCATGGACCTATTGGGAAATGGCAGGAGAGGCTGAGGAAAGAGGATGACTTGTATCCACAGACAGATCATCTTATCCACTTGATTATTAAAACCTTCCTCAGATGAAGTCTCCCTCTGTTGAACATTCACCTGGGACCCAAGTATCTTCATATTCATTGCCCATTCAGAAAAGGCTATCCATATACCTCTTGCCCAGACCTCTTTGTCACCAATATTCCCATCATGCTCTTTCCAAGTCCCAGGTCATCCAGCCAAATCATTAGCAACAGCCCATGAGTCAGAATACAAATGCACCTCTGGCCAGTTCTTCTTCTAAGCAGAATGAACAACCAGGTGCACTGTTCAAAGTTCTGTCCACTGAGAGGATGTCCCTCACCAATGTCTTTTAAGGACATCCCAGAATAGGGTTGTAGTGCTGCAGCTGTTCACTTCCGGGTGGTCCCTGCATATCATACAGAACCATCTGTGAACCAAGCTGAGTATTCTCTTCCTCAGTAAACTAATTAAGGAACGTGCCAAGAGGCCATAGCTCTGGTCTGGGAAAGAGAAGGTAATATGGCAAGAGTGGGGGCCTTGGGCATTTGAGCCCTCTCCTCATGTAACTTACTTGTGCCTTCAGGACCTGCTTGAGCCCTATCTTTCATATATCATTTTCATTTTATGAAAAAGTGCTGCTGTGCATGCCCAACTTTATGGTTTTGTGGGTCAGAAAATACGCAGTTCATGATAAGCAGCCCAGGTCTCATGGTAACTTGCCGGTCCATGGTTAAACATTCAGTCTTTACTAAGGCTCGGTAGCAGGCTAAAAGTTGTTTCTTGAAAGGACAGTTGTATCTGCAGATGATAAGGCTTTGTTCCATAATCCTAAGGGTCTGCATTGTGATTCTCCTATAGGAGACTGCCATAAATTCCAGACAGTAGCTCTATTTGGCACTGACACTTCCAACACCATTGAATCTGCTATACCATATGGTCCAAGTGGCAGAGTGGTTTGCACAGCAGCTTGGAGATGACACAGAGACTTCTCTTGTTCTGGTCCCCCACTCAAAGCTAACAGCTTTTCTAAATGTGCTGCAGTAATACATCAAAGTGACGAATATGTTGTCTCCAAAATCCAACATTGTGCCTTTTTTGGTCATAGAAGGGGCCGGATGCAACAGCCTATCCTTCACCTTAGAAGGGATATCTCAACATGCTCTACACTGTCAGAAACCACGAGATTTCACTGAGGTGGAAGGCCCCTGTATTTTTGTTGAATTTATCTCTCATCCCTGACCAACAAATGCCTTACCAATAAGTCTAGAGTAGTTCCTATTTCTTGCACACTAGGTACAATCAGCATGATATTATCAAAATATTGGGCCAGCATTATACCTTGTAGGAGGGAGAAATGATCAAGGCCTCTGCAGACAAAATTGTGACATAGGGCTGGTGAGTTCATATACTCCTGAGGGAAGAGAGTGAAAGTATACTGTTGGGCTTGTCAGTTGAATTCAAACTATTTCTGGAGGTCCTTACCCACACCTATTGAGAAAAAAAACATTTGCCACATCAACAACTTCATACCGGGTACCAGGTGGTGTGTTGATTTGCTTGAGCAATGACACCACGTTTGAAAGAGCAGCTGAAACTGGAGTCACTACCTGGTTTAGCATATGATAATCCACTGTCATCCTCTGAGACCCATCTGTTTTCTGCACAGACCAAATAGAACTGAATGCAGCTGTGATGGGAATCACCACCCCTGCATTCTTCAAAGAGTGACACTAATCTCTGCAGTCCCTCCAGGAATAGAATATTGCTTTTGATGCACTATTTTGCTAGACAGAAGAAGTTATGGTGGCTTTCACTTGGCCTTTACTACCATAATAGCTCTCATGCTGTGAGTCAGAGAACTGATGTGGGGATTCTAACAGTTGCTGAGCATGTCAGTTCCAATTATGCATTCTGGAACTGGGGAAATGGACCACAGAAAGGGTCAAGGGACCCACTGTAAACACTGTAAGATGGACCTGAGCTAAAATTCCATTTATCACCTGACCTCCATAAGCCCCTATTCTGACTGATGGACCAGAGTGACATGTTGGGTATCCTTGAATTAGTGCCACCTCTGAGCCAATGTCCAATAATCCCTGAACTATCTGATCATTTCCTTTTCCCTAGTTCACAGTTACCCTGGTAAAAGGCTGTAGGTCTCCTTGGGGAAGGGTGGGAGGAAGGTTAACAGTGTAAATTTGGGGCAGTGTAAAAGAGTCCTTCATTTAGGGTAACTGGCCCTCCCTTCATTCAAGGGGCTCTGGGTTTGTAAACTGTCTCAAGTCTGGGAATTGATTGAGAGTCATGACTCTGCTTTTGTAATTCAAGTTAGACTTCTATCCACTTGATCTGGAATTCTGATTATACAGCTCAAACAAGAATTTAGTAGACTACCCATCAATTTTACTTCTAGGTACCTGTTCTAGTTTGTAAGTTGCTGGGACAGGATATACCAGAAATGGAATGACTTTTAAAAAGAGGAATTTTTTAAGTTGTAAGTTTATAGTTCTTAAGCTGTGAAAATGATCAAATTAAGGTAAAACTATGAAAATGCCCAATCTAAAGCATCCAGAGAAAGACAGCTTGGTTCAAGAAGGCCAGTGATGTTCAGGGTTTCTCTTTCAACTGAAAAGGCAGATGGTGAACATGGCAATGCCTATTAGATTTATCTTCAGGCTTCTTTTATGAAGCTCCCCATTGGAGAATTTTCCTTCTTTAACTCCAAAGGTCTCTGGCTCTGAGGTTTCTAAAGCTTTTTCCAAAATGATTTTATCCAAAGGACTCCAGTAAGTAAACTCCATTTTGAATGGGTAGAGACAGATCTCCACGGAAACCATCTAATCAAAAATTACCACCCACAAGAGGGGGCTCATCTCTTCGTGAAAGCAATCAAATTGCTCCCACCCAGGAATATTGAATGAGGATTTGGCTTTTATGGGGTACACTGCAGATTCAAACTGGCACAGTATGCCTTGATCTACTAGCCAATGCCACAAGTCTCTGTAAGTCAGATTACCTTGACTATGCTTTGAGTCTGCTGTTTATGATGATTAACTGTCATCACATGGCTTCTGCAAACTCAAGATCCAATCATCCCCATTGTGTTTAAGGATTCCAGTTCAGTGACAACAGTTCCCACAGTAATATCTGACCTAAAGAGAAAGGTAACTACAGAGCTCTTCAGAGATGATGGAACTAATCTCATGAATTTATTTCCTAAGATTCTGGTGAAAGATGTGCCCTCTTGTCATTTCTGACGTATGGGAGCATGTCTTCCATGATAAATCCACTCTTAACATTCCAAACTCTCTAAGCCTCTGGATCCCCTCTTTTACATCATACCTGGCAGTTCTGGCATTTCTACCTCAGGTAATGTCAGCCACCCCTTGATCCATGTTTCAGCCAACCATCCAAACAAACTGTTAATGACCTTTCTAAATGCTTGAGCTACAACACTGAGTGCAGAATCCCTATTCAGTGGGCCCATATCAATAAAATCAGTTTGATCCAACTTTATATTCTTTGCTCCATTATCCCACACCCTTAATATCCATTCCCACACATATTCCCATGATTTCTGCCTATGTAAATTTGAAAACTCATGAAGTTCTTTTGGAGTACAGTCTACTTTTTATGGGTCACACTTTGCACCACACATTTTGGGACCTGTTGAGACTTTAGTCTAGTTATAGGCTTTGAGGTGTGGTGGTGGGGGTCATAAAAAGAAATAGAAATGTCTTTCAAGCCAAATACCTTGGGGCATTCCATTGCAGTTGCATCTCGTGAAACAAGATTAGTCAATCCAAACAGAGAGTGAGGGCTGTTTCCCCAGGGGAGGTGGTTACAGGGTTAGCAGGCATGGAAGGGTTAATCTCATTAGGTGGAGGTTATATGGCAGACTTCTCTAGGGAGACTGGAAGCTGGGAACCTGAGTCCTCAAGGCAGCATGGAGTGCAGAAAGCTCTTTCCTCAGAGCAGTCCTTATAGGTCTATCTAGAAAAGGCTCAGCAGATTCCAGGGTCCCTATCTCCCCATCACCTTCATGCTCAAGCCAGGATCCAATGCTTTTCCAATCAAACCCCTTACTTTAACAGCAAACACCCTTCAAGTTTGAGATTTTAGTTGTAAATCTCCTACTCTCACAACGAGGCTTTGTGTTTGGTTTTCAGAGATCTCAAGTTTGTGACCACAGGAAATAAGATTTTCTTTCAGGGCAGACATGGAAACTTTTATATCATTCATAGAGTGCCAAAGTTTTGAATTTGAAGCTCTCAGCTCATCCTTTTCACCCATCACTGTATCTAGCATATCTAACAATAACCAGCCAACATCATTATACCTCTTTTTTTTTTTAACATGGGCAGGTACCGGGAATCGAACCCGGGTCCTCGGGCATGGCAGGCAAGCTCTCTTACCTGCTGAGCCACCGTGGCCCGCCCCATTATACCTCTTAATTCCACAAAACTCCGTAAAGGTGTCAAAAACATTATCACCCAGAGCCTTACCTCATATAAGCAGACAATTAGCAGAATATAATGGTGATATTTTGACAATCGCTTTTGCTAAAACACCCTTTGGACTGTCAGTGCCATGTTGATTATTGGAAACAGAGTCCTTAATGCCTCTGAGTCTAGTCAGGGTAGAAAACTAATGGTAAAAAATCCATTTTTAAGATTCTATTTCACAAGAAATACTCCTGGTACCAAGCTGTCTTAGTCATGGTTCTCTAGAGAATCAGAATGAAGAGTAGAGATCTGTAAATATGAGATTCATAAAGGTTTCTCACAAAACCATGGGGATAGAAGAGTCCAAAATCCATGGGGCAGGCTGTGAGGCAAATATATTTTCTTGTGCACCTTTCTCTGTGTGTTTTCCTTCAAAGGAAAAGACTGAAAAAAATGTTTAAAACTATTTAAAAAGCAAAAGACAAATTTTCCCAGCAGACAATGTAGTTTCGTCATCTGCATATGTCCACCGAGATTAGATATAGGAGATGCACTGTGGAAAACCCAGGTATAGTTGAGGGATAATTAGAAAACTGAGGAGTTACCTAAACACAGTGGCAGTGGAATGAACTTTAGTACTGTTGATTTGATTCCTTTTGTATCCATAAATTAGTAATTTCTGGAGAAATTCTGGTTCCACACATAAGATAAATGCAGTAATTAATTCATTTTAAGGATAGATATTTTTGTTTATTTGTTTATTTCACAATGAACTCAAATGAACATTCTAAGTGATTCCTTTCATAAAAAGGGTAAAAGCCACAAACTACTTAATTGAAGAATTTATTTTTTATGATAGTTCAAGATGATACACTAGTGTAGGATTTTCATCTGGGTAATTTTAGAAATGCAAGTTACATGGAAGAATTGAAATGATTTGTGGAATATCTTGAAAGCCGTATTGGTCACCTCAAATACTCCTGAAAACTAGGTTCCCTTCTTTAGATTCCCAGAATACTCTGGGCATTAATGAAAGTAGTTATTAGAGCATTCTCTAAATATTGTTTTAAGTGTCAGTCACTTAAATGTAATGACATTTCTTTAACCACCCTCAGTAGCATAGCTTGTATTCCTTTTTTATATTCCATTTAAACTTGTTAAATATCATCCACGCAAAATTTATCCATTTGACCTCAGTGTCACCTTGGATTTTGCTGACCCTCTCATTATGAACTTACTAATAAACAATCTAAATTTGTAGCCTCTCCCTTTTTATGTATTAATTAGACTCTTTAGGAAAATGTATTCAAATTGACAAGTGCAGTAATGAAATAAGAAAATCTGAAATCAGCATTTTTCTTTTAGCACAAACATCTTTAGATGTGAAAGAAATTAACTGCACCCAATCATTAATGTATATTAATTCAAAAAATAAAAGAGATTGCTGTACCCATTAGGAAACAATTCACCTTAGAGTATTGTCTAGGGACATAGCTCTAAGAGCAAGCAGAGATCACTGGCACAGTTCAGCAATGTACTGGTAAATGATTAACAACTCTATCTCCAGGGGGGAGTAAGGATTAGTAGCATTTCCTCGTTTCTTTCCTATAAATACCCTCAACATGTCTGCTCTGAATTGTCAGTGTGAGGTTACTGAGTGCAGACTTGGGGAGATACGTCTCCCCAAGTCTCATGACTGCTCTTGAGAGGCAACCATTCCAGCACAGCATGGCGAGAAATATATATTTTTTTAAATCAGCTGCAGGTGGCATAATAGATAAAATAAGCCTCTTTTAAATTATTCCACTTCAGATTTCATATTAAGTGAAAGCTAGAGATTTAATATTGCACTTTAAAAATCATTTTCCACGAAACTAAAGTTCATTACAAAATCATTTTAGTTCCATCAACAATTTCAAGTACATTTGACAAAGGGGCGGATGGCCTAAAGTGAGGAAAGGACCTACATATTACCTAAGAGTATGTGCCAACAGATAAGAATATGGCCTCGAAAAAGCTATGTTTCATTGGTTTAGTCTTTCTCGTCAATTATTCTTTTCATAACTATAGCTTTGTTCCAAATATCATTAATAAGTGCTCTAAGACAAGAATTACGATTGAATTTAAATGACAAATGTCATTTTAGTAAGAATTGTCCTGGTATGGGTTTATATTTTCATCATCATTACCTTTCATGGTCCATATGTAATATGTATGTAGGTATAGTAACACACATCTCAGCATATGTACTGGATCAAATAACTTTAATGCAGATATATTTTGTCCTTTTAAAGATCTTGCCATTTAACTGAAAATGTTATCTATGGGCATATACAACATAGTCAAGTTTATTAATAAGAAATAAACATCTCCATATCTTGCTCCAATTACATAGTTTTAACAAATTCTTCAATTGCTATGTAGTCTCCTCTGGAATGACCTGATTTATTAGTAGCTTCCTATGTGCCTTCCATTATTCTCTCTCTGTGTAATGGAAAGAGATGCATTTTGAAGGAGATCTGTCCGTAGCTTGTATGTCTAGCTGCAAGCCAGTAGATATAATTCTTAAATATTTTACAACTAATCTAGTGATATGACCCTCATTCTAAATGCAAAATACTTCTTTGGTTTGGATAAAATGAATAAAGAAAACATTTGATAGATTCATTTAAATATTTTAGTCCAGTATGATTGTGTAGACATTTCTTTTGTGAAAATGGAATGGTTAATGACTACACTAACCCTCGTGATTTGCTAAGCTTCTGCTTTAAACAGGCAACTATGAAGAAGAGAAGGAATCTAGCTGAGTTGGCATACCAGTGATCCTTTGCGGTGGTAACAGAGACCTCCACATTTGTGAGGAAAACAAGTCCAAGCTGGTGACAGAGGGTCTGCTGACATTCACCAGATGGCCAAGATTTGGTACAAATGTCCTGCTCCTGGGAGTTGCCAATGTCTGACCATTTGCCCAAATGTCCTGTTCCTGGACCTGCTGATTAGTCAACCATTTTCCCAAAGACATCCTGACCACGTACCGACTCCCTCATCTGTCCCCTCCCCTGAGATGCCACATAGGCCATCTCCTAACTGCAACTCTCTGAGCAGATCCCCATTGTGAGACCACTCCACATACATTTTGCTTTTGCTCAATAAAACCTCATTCTTGACCTTACAGCAAGCCCCCTGTTTATTTCTCTTGCTACAACTACTTTGGGTGATCTACATGCATTATATGAATGGATCATATCAAAGTATTCAACTAAAAGAACTTTGGAAGCAACTTAGTTTGTGCTAAGACTTCCCATAACAAAAAGGATTGGTGAGTTCAGGCAGAGCATAAAATTTACCCTTATAAAAATATGTGAACCAAAATGGTGTGCCATTAAAGATTTCTCACATGGACATATACCCCAATAGAAAACTATCTTCTCTCATGTCGTGAACATGTTCTTATGGGAAGGCTGCAGACAAGAGAACTTTAAATGAATGATCCTAAAGACAACAGGCCTAATTGATAATTGAGGTGAATAAATTTTAGTAATAAGCTAAAGTTATTTATTCACATTCATTTTCTGCATGATGAAGTGCTTTGCTTTCAACTCTGCTTTAACTCATCTTTTAAATATAATTGGAACATCACCATTATCTTCCATATAGATTATATTATTATGTGCTATTGTTACACAGTTTCTCTTGCCTAGAGCAAGAATTTTTAGTTTCCTTGAATATTAACATGTACAGTTCTAAGATATCTTGAGATTTTAACCTACATTTATTTTCTCTTTTATGTTCCCTGCTTTCCCCCTTCATTTGTTCATTTTCATGTGAAAGACAAAAGACATGGAAAAAGTACATAAATAGTCTATAAGTCTTGATATTTGTTTCCAAAATTCTAAATCTGTAAGGATATTTATAAGGTTTGAGTGTTACTAAAAAAAGAATTTCAGACAGTACATCTTGCAGAGATTCCCTAAGGGAGAATCCATTTGGTGGGAAGGGTTCCTTTATGAATTGGAGATAGTTTATGAAAACAAAATGATGGTTTCCCAGGCAGAGCGATGTCTGGTAGGCAGCATAGCACCTCCTACCCCTTATTAATATTCATGTCCTGCACGCTTTAGCTTACATTTCAAAAGGGACTTTGCAGGTGGGATTTAGTTAAGGATTTTGAGATGGATTAATTGTCCTGGATTATCTAGGTGGGCCCCATGTAAGCTTCCTATAAGTGAAAGAAAGTTGTAGGAGGGTAAGAATCAGGGAGATGTGGTATGAGAAAGATTTGACCTGCTATTGCTGGCTTTGAGGCTAGAAGAGTACTATGAGGCAACAGATGTGGGACCCCCTAGAAGGTTGGAAAGACAAGAAAATGTAATCACTCCTAGATCATCCAGAAAGGAAAGCAACTCTGACAGCACCAAGAGTTAAGTCCAGTGAGACCTTCTTCAAACCTCTGACCACCAGAACTGTAAGGTAGTAAACTTATATTGTTTTAAGTTATTGGGTTTGTCATAATTTGTTATAGCAAGAATAGAAACACATGCAAGAGGGGTGTCAGAAAAATGGCAAGAAGATAGAACAAATGGCTCCGTAGTGTGTTTAGCAGAGGAGAATTACTGATAGACTACAGGAAGATCTTCATGCTCCAAGAATGGCACGGAATCAGGAGCAAGGCAGTGGGCCTGAGGAGACACGTTATAGAGATATCACCACGGACAGAGGTGGCATAATGACCAAATGAATCCCCAAGTCTGAGGAGCACTATATGAGTGTCACAAGAATTACATACAATCCTTTCTATAATCCCTTAGGAGATTCCAAGGAAGATTTATTTAGGTTATATTTTCCTACCAATCTAATGCCTTTTCCAGTTTCTAGATTGTCCTCACTCCTTGGCTTATGGCTTCACATCACATTGCCTTTTCTTTCTCTATTTCTATGGTCACATCTTCTTCGCTGATCTCCTGCCTCCCTTTTGTAAGGGTACTGGTAATTAAAAAAAGGCCCATGTGGATAATCCAAGATACTTTCCCTATCTCAGAAATTTTACTTCAATCGTCTACTAAATTCCTTTTGCTGATGGAGATAACATTCACAAGTTCTGGGAAATAGCATATGTGCATCTTTGGGGGACTTATCCTGTCTACTACATTATGAGAAATGATTTTATAACCTCATGTCATAAAATGTCACAGACATTTTGATGGCTTAAATAAATTAAAAATATATATATCCAGCAGTGACAAGAACAAGCAACAATGGTGCATTGTTGGTGGGGAAGTAAACTGTTAAAAATACTTAGGAAAAATATTTGATAATGTCTACTAAAGCAGAACATGTATAAACAAAGTGTTAGATTGTTAAATAGGACCATGTTTACCAGATACCAATGTTTATTAATAATACCAATGATTTATAAGAATCAAGAGGTAAGGTGAAGCAAGAAGAGGTCTGGGAAATCAATTACGACTGCCCAGTTCCTTCCAGCATTGGTCAAGGACTGTTGGCCTCAGAGCAATAATGAGCTCTCTAAGTGAGGGATGCAGATAACCACACAACAGGGGCATTTAGGCTATGAAGCATCTCTATTTTATGTCCAGATTGTTTCATAGTTTTCATAATATTTTCCAAGGAGCCATGCCTCATAAATCTACAGATTTTCTGTTTGTTTATTATAAACCGTCACACACCAGGCCCAGCCACGGATGAATTCCATAGATAAGGGCTCTCCCCCTAGCAAATGTCATTAGTGGTTTAATAGGAGGTTCAGATCAGAATGTTTATGGGTCACTCAACTTTCTCTTGAGAATGTTTCCCTAGGTAACAGCTGAGCCCTGGATAATAGAGTGGGTGTTTAATCTCTTCTTCCCCAGTCCATACTCTGATTTTTGGTCAGTGTCTCCTTGTTGCATTTGTCAAGACTGTTTTCATTATTTTTTTTACATTTCATGCAAATTTTTATAGAAGGGAGTAAGTGATCACTAGAATTTGAATCGCCCGATGAAAAGTGGGAATTTCACCTACAGGTTTGTCAATCACGACCTTATTTATGCATGAGTCTTTTATATTCTTTGATTAGCTCATCAATGATCTTTCTTCTACCATCCACAGTTATTCCAACCTTTTTATATGTGTTGAAGAAAGCATTTGAAGGCATAATTTCTCTAATACCAATATTGCTTTTTTTCTGGCCAATTTATTTTCATTAAGACTTTACATAGTTTCTTTCTTTCAAAATATTTCTTTATATTCATTTCAAAATATTTCATACTTCATGTATTTTCTCTCTACATATCATTAATGTTTCTTTAAATTTTTTTCTCATACTGTGAGTTAATCTTTACATAAATCTGGTTTATATTTAATTCTAACAATTGCCATGCAAACTGGTTCACCTTATAGCTGTGACAGAAATGGTAAAGCGGCATTGACACACCAGGCATCCATTAAAATTTCGGTATTCTCTATTGCATCCCCAAAAAAACAAGGATTATATATCTGGTTAATGGAAATAACTGTATCTCCAATATCATAGTAGAGGTGTTTACAAACACCAGCTCCCAGTTATTTGGTAACAGCTCCCATGTTTTGTCAGAGTTGACAGCATGTTTTTCATGTAACTCTCCAATGTCAGCCAGCAGCACTCAAGGAGAGAAAAATAATCTTTTTCTGTGAGGTATGATAGTCTATTACTTAACAGTGATAAGTGACAAAACTGTCCATTTTCATCCTACCATAATTTAAATTTATTGTAGTTTTCCCCAAAACCCGTTTATTTGACCTGCCTCTCAAGTAAACCAACTACTGATATTTAGAGACATCAGACACCAGTAGTTCTTTCTGAGCTTGATGACAAGCCTACTGCAGTGCTGTTGGCAGGTATGTTCTATTAGATAAATCACTTTAATACCTTCTACAACGGTCTTTCAAACTGATGATTTTATCTTTTATATTTCTTGCAAATATGGTATATCAGAGTATTTTCATATTATTTGGTTCTGTACATTCTTTTTCCCACATTTTTCTAGATTTCTTTTTCCTTGTTATGAGAGAGAGAAAGAGAGAGAGGTATTGTTTTTGTTTCCATCATTTTCTGGTATTTTCTCTTTTTATTTCAATCATAAAAGTAGATTCATGCTTTCTACCAATTTGGGAAGATTCTGGGCTACTACTATTGCTTCATATATTGTTCTAGTTCTTTTTTCTATATTCTCTGTTCGTATAACATGGATTAGAAGCATGTTATGGTACAAGCTCTTATTCTGCTCTGTATGTCTCTACTCTTCCTCATCATCTATATTCTTATCTGTTTCTGTTACATTCTGCGTAATTCATTGAGCAATATCTACTAATTTATTTATTTCTATTCAGTTACAGCTAATTTTCAGTTTCAACCATTCATTATATAAATATATATGCCTATTTCAACAATAATACTTCATGAAAACTCTGTTTGGTTCTTTTAAGAATCTGCCTAGTTATGGTTTACCTATTTCTCTGATTCTACATGTTTATCATTTAAAAAAAATTAATATACGTGAATGCTGAATGTTGTCCAAGGTATTTATTACATATATTGAGTTGATTGTAACTGGTTTATATTTATTATTTTAAATGTTAAGTTAACCTTAAACTAACAAGATAAAACCATTTGACCATTATATATTGTTGTACTTATTTATTATTAAATTCTACTGGTCATTATTTTACTTAGGATGTTGGATCTATTGTTCATGAGAGTTATGGCTCTCTATTTTTCTCTTTTAATGCCTTTGATTTTGATGTCGGTCTAACAATCACTTCACATGTGGTCTTGCTTTTTTTTTTTGTCTTTTAATGCAGTTTTGTTGAAATAAATTCACACACCTTAAAAACCATCCAGAATATACAGCCACTGACACACAGGATCATCGCAGAGTTCTGCATACAACCCCATGAACATTTTTAGAACATTTCATTACTCTAGAAAAAATAAATAAAAATAGAAAAGGAGACCCAAATCCTCACCTACTCCTTATTCACCCCATTACTGACCCATAGTATTGGTGGGGTACCTGTTTGTTACTGTTGATGAAATAGTATTAAAATATTGTTGTTAACTACAGCCCATAGTTTTCAATAGGTACGTTTTCCCTGTCTACTCCTCTATTATTAATTTCTTGTAATAGTATTGTACATTTGCTGAAGTTTATGAAAGAATTTTTTTACATTTGTGCAGTTAATCATGGCTGTGTCCACCACAACATCCACAGTGTGACTACTTCCCATGTTTTAACCTCCAACTTTCCTTCTGGTGACACATATAACTCTAAACTTCCCCTTTCTACCACATTCACACACCATTTAGCACTGTTCATTATTCTCACAATGATGTGCTGCCATCACCTCTGTCCATTTCCACATGTTTAAGTTCAACCTAGTTAAGCATTCTGCACACATTAAGCCACCCCTTCTCATTCTTTAGATCATTCTATATCCTGATAACCTATGTTCTATATTTTAATGTCTATGAGTTTGCATATTAATATTAGTTATTATCAGTGCGATCATTTGATATTTGTCCTTCTGTGTCTGACTTATTTCACTTAGCATAAAATCTTCAATGTTCCTCCATGCTATTGCATGTTTCAGGACTTCATTCCTTCTTACTTACTGCTGAATAATATTCCAGCATATGTCTATACCACATTTTATTTATCCATTCATCTGTTGATGGACGCTTGGGTTATTTCCATCTTTGTCAATTGTGAATAATGCTGCTTTGAATACTGGTGTGTACATATCTGTTCATGTCCCTGCTTTCAGATCTTCTGGGTACATCCCTAGTAGTTCAATTGCTGGGTCCTAAGGTAACTCTGTACTTAGCTTCCTAAGGAACCACCAACCATCTCCACAGCAGCTGTACCACTTTACATTCCCACCAGTAGTGAATAAATTGCAATTTCTCCACATCCCCTCCAACACTTGTAATTTCCTGTTTGTTTAATACCTGTCATTTGGATAGGTGTAGAATGATATCTCATTGTGGTTTTGACATGCATTTCCCTAATAGCTAGTGAAGCTGAGCTTTTTAGCCATGAGTATTTCATCTTTGGAAAGATGTCCATTCATGTCTTGTGCCAATTTTTTAATTGGGTTGCTTTGTCTATTGTTGAGTTGTAGGATTTCTTCATATATTCAACATATCAAGCCCTTATCAGATATGTGGTTTCAAAATATTTTCTCCCATTGAGCCAGTTGTCTTTTCACCCTCTTGACAAAGTCTTTTGAAGCACTGGAGGATTCAATTTTGAGTAGTTCCCATTTATCTGTTTTTCCTTTTGTTGCTTTTACTTTGGGTGTAAAGAATATGAAACGCCTGCCTATAGCAAAGTCTTGAAGACATTTCCCTACATTTTCTTCTAGTAGAGTCTTCTAGCACTGATTCTTGTATTTAGGTCTTTGATCCATTTTGCATTAATTTTTATACAGGGTGTGAGAGTTCCTTCATTTTTTTAGTTATTTTTTAGTTATGGCTTGGGAGCCTTGCCAAAATCAATAGAACATAGTTCAAAGAGTCTATTTCTGAACTTCCAATCTGATTCCATTAATCAATATGTCTACCTTTATGCCAGTATTATAACAGTATCATGTTTTGACCACTGTGGCTTAATAATATGCTTTAAAGTCAGGAAGCATGAAGCCTCCCACTTCATTCTTCTTTTTAAGATGTTTTTAGTTACTTGAGGTCTGTTACCCTTCTAAAAAAATTGATAATTAGCTTTTACATTTCTGCGAAATAGTCTGTTGGCATTTTGATTGCTATTACACTGAATCTGTAGATCAATTGACATCTTTCTAACATTTAGCCAACCAATCCAGGGTTGATGTTTTTTTTTTATTTCTTAAATAGTTGACATAATTCAATAGCAGAGAATCTGAGTATGGAAGATTTTTGTTTATTTTTTGTTTGATTGTAGGATGTTTCCATCCAATTTACTTACTAGATATTGAGCTATTTGGGTTTTTGACTTCTTCTGAGTCAGTTTTGGAAATTTATAACTTTCAGAGATTTTGCTCCTTCATCTAAGCGATGAATTTATTGCCACAAAGTTAGTCATAATATTCCTTTTTTATCCACTTAATTTCAGAAAGATCAGAAAGATGCACAAGAAATTGTATCAAACAGAAAATCATAGATACTGCAAAGCTAACCTTGTTTGATTCACTTTTCTAGCAATCACAGACCTCTCCTGTTTGTTGTCCAATATTTAATACAGTTAATATTATGCATTTTGTCTAGCAGTCCAGTTGTTTACACTGAGACTTAAGTCTCAGCAATATTCTATCATAGCAAGAAGTGGAAGTCCACATTCCAGTTATCCTTGTTAATGAATTCAAAATACCTGTCCTTTAAGGAGCTATGATTGCTTAGTTTTCATTTAGTATGTGAAAGAATGTGCCCAGGGTCACGTTTCACTCTTTTTCCATGTGAGTATCCCATTATTTGTTAAATTTTGAACAATTAAAAAAAAAGTTAACAATGCACCATTTGTTAAATTTTTGTTTGCTTTTTTTCTTTCTTTGTTTACTTGTTTGTTTGTTTTGGGAATTCAATCCAGGACTTGAGCTGGGTTTCTCGCATGGCAGGTGAGATTCTACTACTGAAATACCCTTGCATCTCCCCTCTCAGCATATATTAAGGTACCATCCTGGGCAATAAACTGGTTCCATTCTGTCTGAAAAATTACAGTTTACCATGAACGAAAATACACATTACTGGGCGGGGTGATGGTGTCTCAGTGACAGAGTTCTGACCTGCCATTCCAGAGATTCGGGTTCGATTCCCAGAGCCTGCCCATGCAAAAAAAAAAAAAAATCTATCTGTTTATCTATCTATATACATATTAAATTTATAAACTAAATTTTGTGACAAGAGAAATTTCTATGCAGTATTCATGACCTGATAACTGATTTTGATTTCACCCTCTCATAAATAATTTCCAGAATTAACTCAGGTGTTCCTTACAGAGAAAAATTTAGAAAACATTGCTTGTATTTGGTTATTTCTATTTTTTCATTTATTTTCAAATTTCATATTACTGAATTGATGCTACTTGATAGTAAGCATTGCCAATATAAAGCCATCAATATTCTACTTAATTTTATAGAAATTCTGTTTTGGACAAAGAAAAACATCATATTATTTTCATTATATTTCATTATCATCTCAATAAAATATTAACTATAAACTCTAAATGTGTTCATAGCATCATACACATATCATCAATTTGAGATATTTAGAAACTCTATCAAAAGCAAAATATATATTGTAGTAAAGAAGTTTATCACAGAGTATACACACAAACACAAGAAAGTATTTATTTGGGCAAAATATTTGCAATATTTAAACATAGCCTTATTTTAATAACTAATCTAAGATTTGTGTGAATATCTAAATTAGACATAAGGCAGAATTTTTAAAACAGATAAATGTAATTGGATTCATTTTTCTCTTATTTTAAATTTGAGGTTCTCAAATTTTTAACAAAAGCTACACCACAGCAAGGTTGCTGGCATTTAATTTGCTATGCCCTAAAATTGGCAATTATATAAGAAGCATTAAGAACATTCCTATGAATTTCACAAAAATTTCCACCAGATTTCACATAGCTTAAACATTTGCAATTATTTCTTAGCTATCTTCAGCCCAACTGCTTGCTTTAATTTGAATAAATACCTAATTGATTTAGTGTTTAATGAGTATTTATTATTCAAGAAGAATATTCCTAATAATTTCAAAAGAATAACAACACTTTAAGGTAATTTGTAAGTGGGAAGGGGTCAGGGTGCTTCTGTAGCTTCAGGTTGCACAACATTATCCTTTTATTATAGCTGATCTTTAGAATCCAGTCATTAGAAACAATTCAACAATTTATTAATATTTATAATATTTTAAAATCTTGGCTAGTCATGTAGTAGTTTTAATTATCTAAACTATAGAGAAAAGGGGAAAATAGACTCAAGACATCATGCAAATTTATTACATAGTTATGTCTGTTAGTTGTTCTAATTGAGTTGGATAATAAGAGGTTGAAATCTCATTTTTGCCACTATTACAAACTACAAAAAATATTTGCAATATAAAAATAAGGGGTAATTTATGGCTGCAAAATTATGGTTGTACATTAAGAGTATTAGTGATCATCCAATCTAAATTTTCCTTTGATAAGGAAGGAAATTGAAAGTGAAAAGTTTCTTGAGTTGTCCATGATTTTTAACTACCTAAGAATACTAAAAGTTAAGAAAGTTTTTCTTATTTTACTATTTTTTGTGGTCAATACATTGATTCTAAATACAGAACGAAAAAATGTTACTTGCACGCAGTCTTTTCACACAATATGTACATAAAATACATACTTATGCATCTGAAATATGCATTGTATTAATGCTGGCTCAATGCCTTTTTCCAATTCTTCATTTTATATCTATTTGTAAAATCAAATAAATTTGTGAAAGATGCATGCTTTAGATTGCAAAAGGAGAAGCACACCACATATTTGCTCTATTATCCCAAATCCTTTCTCCCAGTTTTCAACACTAGAGAAGTAAAAGAAATACAAAAAGAATAGGATGTGTGGGCAGAAAGATTGCTTAAAGAGACCATGTTCTACTTCCTTAGTATGCCTTTCTGAGTGATAGGATCAACTGTGAACTCAGGAGATGGAAGATAATCTAATTAATTTTGAGATTAAGTTTGACTGATCAGTGCAGAAGAACACATCAGAGTGGAAAACTAGAAATAATGCTGGGACTATGTTTTTATAGTCATTTGGGGATAAATATGCCTTGGTCTGCATCTAACGTAAGTTTTGTCTTGGAGGTGACTGTATAAAGCTGGGTTCCTCAAAAACTCAGCTTGTTCAGTGAAATGGTGGGCTATTAAAAAAATTAAACTAGAGGAAAAGGGCAACTAGAAGAGGACTATCTGATGTAGACTGCCACTGAAACTGGATAAAAAAATTTTCAAACAATCTCTTCCTAGATGTGGAATCATAGTTTTGACATCACAAAGGTTTGTGGTTCAAGAGTACACAATGTCCATAATATAAGAAACTCTAAGGTGAAGGGTTAAATAAAGTGGACTCATATTGGAAGAGCCCAGGTGAAACTCTCACTAGGAATTCACCCTTAACACATAACGGTCAAGATTGTTAAACATTAAGATAAGTTTAAATGAACCTGCAATAAAAAAAAAAAGAAAGGAAAAATGTGGAAACAAAACTGATAGCAAGGCATGAATAAAGACCTAGAAACTATGAACAGCAGAGTTAAACTTTGACATTTTCAAATATGATATTTTCAGATGCAGGAACTATAAAAAGTTTTATCAGTAAAGGATAATTGGAAAGAAAATTTTCCTGGCTATATTACAGTCTTAAGATAAAGTTTAAAGCAAAAATAACATTAGCTGGTTAAAAGAGGGTCATTATAAAACGACAAAATTTTCAATTCACTAGGAGAAGATAAACATTCGAAATTTGCATAATGATCCTGTCTCATGTCTTTATTTTGATGACAAGGAGAAATGTTCATTTTCATATTGGGAGAAAGGGTAGAATTTAAGTGCTCAAGTTTCCCTTATAGCTCCAAAACTTTGTGAAATTTATAATCTTTTCTTTAAAACGGCTAGCATTTTATGACAAAGGATATCCATATCCAGTCCAAAGTTACTTAAAGAACTTTAAATACGGAGAATGGACTCTGAGGTAGGTGGATATGGCTTTGTCCCCCATTCTGATACAGAAGTTAATTACCCAGTTAACTCCAGTCTCCTTATCAGTTCCTTTGGGGTTATTATTAAAAAGAATCTATGTCAGGTAGTACTTTTCAGCAGCAAGAACTGAAATTTTAGAATAGAACTAGATGAAAAAAATTAAGCAGAATGTATTATTTCACATAACAGAAAATGTGGAGTTATTGTGGTTTCCAGGTGTAAAGGACTTGGGGCTGTGGACGCATTTCTTTTGTAGGTCTGCCGGCTTCCTGGCCTCCACGGGAATCTCAGGCTCATGATGTTTTCCCTCCTGGTTCCGCAGAACTGAGGTATAGTAGTTATTTCTTTTCACATCAGTAGGAGAGAGGAAATATCCTGTACCTAAAAATGAAACAAATGTTTTCTTAAATTTTATTAGCCTGTCTCAGGTGATCTACAGACACTAGACCAACAACACCATTATTTTACTGCCAGGTACTAACTGCTGTGTGCCTGGGCTGGGAGTCCCAGGACTGACTGACACCAGCAAGAGCCCAGAAATGCAGCTGAGCTAGGTGGGCTCTGGATGACTGAGTTACCTGAGTACGTGAGTGCTGAGCCGATACCAGGGATAAATTGTTTCCCTGAGTGAAATGACAGGGGGAGAACCAGCCTAGTGCCTAAAATACCACTGGGAAATCCTGGACACCTCAACAGCCATTTCCCAACCCTTGCCACCTCCACATTTTTTGTGTGTGTGTACAGGTATTTCAATAAGTTTCCATGGAGTAGTTGGGAGAGAAATTAGGTCTAATGAAACCATATGATCAGACCTTGAACCCAAAACTGGGAACAATCAAGGAGACTGCCTGTCAAGGCAGGAAATATGCACCAAAGGTGGTTTGGACACATGCCTCAATGGCAAGGCACAGTGCCTCTGGAAATACAAACACCCCATGCTCAGGCAGTACAGACTCTCTCCTTTCTGATGCAAACCAGGATGTGTGCGAGCTGCCGTCCACTGACCCTGGCTTGAGTAGTTGGCCTCCTCAGAAGACCAGCTAGGATGACTTCCTTCCTCTACTCTTTCGGATCCTGTGTGCTTTGTAAATAATAAAATAGTCATTTGCTGGAAATTTCTGTTGTGTCTGTGCCTGTGCCTGTGTTCTCACGATGCACCATATAGCAATTTGCTACATAAACACTTAGGGTTCAATACGTGGTAAAGAAAAATATTTTCTCTCTGTTGAATCTAACTAGCAATCATAAGAATTAAATTCTTAGCTGAGAGGGATAAAATGTTCTACAAAACTAATATATCTCTCATGTCGATACTATTCTCCAAGTGCTGGGTTTTTTTTAATGTAATCCAAACCACACTGTTTTCTCTTCAAAGGAACGGAGATAATTCACTAAATTAGCACTTAACCATCTACTGTCATTATCTTTAGCAGTTTGAACGTTTTAGAATTAGGCGATAGCATGGTATGATTTTAGCAAATGTGATTATACACCCCATAATAGGGGGTCTATGGATGATGAGCATTATATGGTCAAGAAGCATTGTAAAAGGGCTTTCGGGAAGACTGGTTGTTCGAAAATATCTATAACACAGAATTGACTGCAGAAGTTTTATAGGTTTGTGTTTCAGGTCTCTAAAGCGATTGTGAACACAGCACTGCATATCTGTATTTGTATGTGAACTTGAAATCTGTGCTGGTGACCTTCACAACCACCTTAATTAGCTGAGTCTTACTTACATGTAGGCAGTTACACTGGTTTACTGCCTTAAATGTGTTCATAGTTTAACACCATTTTCTTCAAAGGAAAACTGCAAATATGCCCTTAACTTGACCCATTCTATTAATTTAAGTGTCTAAAAATCAAGCTGAATATGGAAATCAGGCTTTTGGATGAAATTAGGGTTTAACTAGAAACACATTTCAGTAATAATGCAATGAAGCAGTGAAAATATAAGAATATTTAAGTTTTGCTTTGATGAATCTGAGCTAATATCTATATGCCTGTGTATATTTATATGATATTTACATTTTAAAAAATCCCTTACCTGTGTCTTATCAAGTATATGTGAAAATGCACCTTATTTATATAAATAGTAACTGAATTTATATAATTTATGGGTTTTGCCTTCAATAGTCATCTTAAACCTCTTTTCAAAGAGAAAGAGTAAGCTGTGATGATTCTAAACTTGTTTTAAAAAGCTCCTTTCTAATGTCTACTCCACTTTCTTCCAAGTAAGAAATGACGGCGTGAATGAACATTGACATGGCTAGTGCTGGGCTTATTTTTATGTGTACTAAAGAACATTTGTTCAAGGTTCATGAAGAAGACTCATGCAAGGAACTAAAAACAGTCTTTCAAATAATGTCAGGGAAGCTCTTCGGTCATACCCTCAGTGGTACTTGGTACATTGTATTCATTCAATGATGCATATGTAATTTTACATTCCTTTAGGGCAGGTGCATTTTACTCCCAGTTTCCAGCACAATTCCTGACTAGTAGTTAAGTACAGCAAATACTACATTTTTAACAATAAATGGATGAATGGATGAATGAATTCTGGAAATATCAAGACTCTATTCTTTTGACTTTCTAACTCAAGAATAAAGGAAATATGTCTTGAAAAATAAATGTCAGATGTCATGGGTAGACTTTTTTTTTTTTTCTTTTCCCAACGACTTATCATTAATTCAAAAATTCAAAGTAAATTATTCATGAAAAAAATTCAAAATGCTAAAGTTTCAGAAGTTAGTTAGCAGGAGAAAATAGTTCATATGGGTGAACAGGAAGATTCAAATCAAAAAGTTTCCCATATGTTCAGCAGTAAAGGAAAGTAAAAAACACTTTTAAAATATGCTTTTGAAAACATGAGGAGAGGAGGAGGTCCTGAGAGCCCAAGATAGAGTGTTTCAAATGGCAGGGGCATAATATGAAAATGTGAAATGTGAAAATGAGTGAGGAACACAGACCTTCACTCCATCAACACTCTCTGCCATCCTGTAAAAGGGACATATGGAAGCTCAAACTTAACTAAGGAGTGGGAATTTCCTTGCAGAGATCATAATGTCTGAAGAGACAACGTGTGTTAAAGATATCAAAAAATGTCATGTTTATTATAAGCTGTTTAAAATGTTTTCTTTCAAATAGAGCATCATGCCCATATCATATAGACATGAATATGAATATATATTTCCGATCACAATTATTGCAAGAGTGAATATATACCACCCCTCTTTTATTTAATTATGCCCAAAAGCATATAGATAAAAATTGTTCCTTGTTAAAAAAGCTGTTATATGAGCCCATTTATTTCATATGTTTTTTTTTTAATTTGAAGATACTAACATCTAGGGAACATCCAACATAATAAACACAGCTGTATAACTAATTTGCAATGATTAGTAAATAGGAGTTTAACGACTTCAAAGTAAAAGAGTACGTATTTAAAATAGATATACAAAAAACTACCAGGATGTGGAGGTGGGGATAAAACATTTATTGCTACAGCTAGATGCTATTAAAAAAAAGTTAGTGCTGGAGAGGAAAGCGATGCACATATACAAATAACATTATTCTGTCACATCTGTTCTGCCTGCCAGGTGGCATGTGGATGTTTTCAGATGATATTTGGAGATGTTTAGAGCAGAAAAATACAGAGTATCACAATCTTTGTGAGTTTACTGGGTTGCGTTATTTTTTTTAATGAGTGGCAAGTTTAAAAATTATATATGTGTATAGTTACACATGTGCACCTGTGTATGTGTTTCATATATAGATTTCTTTTACTCTCATTTTGTCATTCCAAACGTATTTTGAAGAGGTTACTATTTGACTGGCTTGAACTTCGCTGAACACAACTACACTTCTTGCTGTCATTTTAATTTTGAACTATATAGAATGTAGTTAGTAAAATGGCCACAATACTCAAAACCCAGCTTATATACCAACATTTTTTTTTTTTTTGGTAATAAACCTACTTCTATAATTCAATTGATGATTTTGTACATTTGAAATTATAGTGAGCATATTCCTTTACTTATGCAAGCATATATGAGTGGTGGGAAGAAATCTTTGAAGCTTTAGCTTATTTTTTATTGCATTTTTTTTTTCCGCTTGGATTTTCAAGACTGTATCTTCTTTGCACATCTGGGCAGCTAGACATGAGTCACCCATTTGCTCAAGGGCACTGAAACAGTTTGGTCCAGTTGGCAGAGAAAATTATTTGTGGGAAAATTTCATGCAAAGAGGGAAAAAAAATCCCTTGGGCTAAACGGTGGCTCTCAGTTGGAAGAAATGCCCTTCTCAGAGGGCATGTCTGGAGACATATTTGATTTGTCACAACTGAGGCTGCTATTTGCATCTAGTCTGAGGAGACCAGGTCAGCTGGGAAGCGCCCTACAATGCACTGGGGCCTGACACAGCCTAGAATTAACTCACTTAAACGTATGTTGTGCTCAGGTTGATAAACGCTGGTTTAGGGGAAGGGGAGGGTGAGGGAAGGAATACCATCAACAAGAGTGGAAGCAACAGGAAGAGATCACCAAGCTCTAAAATTCACTTTTCACCAGGATCAGGGAAACTTGTTTTATCTGACTCCGTTTGCAGAGAATGCGAATCTCCATTCTTGTGAGTTCAAAGTATACAAGATGCATTAGTTGCTTTCTTGATGCAAGTTAACCCTTCTGTAGCTGTGAACATGTCACCCCCTGATTGTCTAAGGAGTTCTAATGCTTACTTTTGGTCCCGCACTCTGCTGCTTTATCAAAAACATTCCGTATAGGCAACCCTTGTTTCAGTAAGCCAGGACACTGGATATCTTTAAGGCAAATGGTGGCATGAAAGGAAAAAGTCTCTACATCGGGTCCACGTGGAATCAGAGAACAACAGCTGGAGATTGTTCCCTGAGCAGCAAAGTGGTTGAATGAATACTCTCTACCCCTTCCTTCACTTACAAATCCTCCTCTTCCAAAACAAAGTTCTTGTGTACTATTACCATATAGTAATGATTAAAACGTCTCCATCCTAGGAAAGAATTGAAAACAGAATTAGCAACTCTTATTGAAAGAAAATGCTTCTTAATTCTATTGTTTGTTTGCCTGGTATGCATGATATTTTTCCTTGTAAATCCATGGTAATTTTCAGGAAAAGTCATCATGATGTAATTACTTTCATGAGATTGACAGCAACAGCCGATCTAGTATAGATTTTTATGACATGCTAATTTCCCATCTATCCAGGGCACTTCTTTTCCCGTGCTAGCATTTGAGAGAAAAGTTACAAGAATTGAAAGCCTGCTCGTCTTGTAATTGCAGGTTGACAATTATTAATGCAATATTCTTGCTAAAAGAAAAGTCACGCCTCTTCATTTTTAAAAAAGGTCACTTTTATTTAAAAAATGATACATTATTATAACCTCCAAATCGAAAATTACTCTCTATTAATATAAGCTAGGCTCTTTTCTTCTTTCACATTTAACCCTAATCCTAAAATGGCTTCTTTGCTCACGTTTAATATCTCTGATATTCTCTGAGAAACTTCTTTTGAATTGAAAACTTTTCCAAGAGAGCTTCATTGACACATACCACGTAGAGGATTATGAAATTGATGTTGTCTTTTATAGATGCACTGCGACTGCTATAAATGAATAGACCAAAGACAAGTCAAATTATTTATTTTCCCTCTTATGAGAGAACGTGAGGCAATATGCAGGGAATTCTTAAGACACCCCATCCCTAAGACACAATTTAGGCTACAACAGAAAGGATTATGCTGACTTTTTTTTATATTTCATTTTTGGTGTGCCAAAAGTAGGTTATATTTGTGTCATAATATTGATCCCTTTGTCCCTCTGAATGGCGGGGCTGGGAGTAGGTGGACTGGGCTGCCCAGAACCCTGGGCTGATCGCTTCGGAACACAGGAGACCTCATAGTTTTATCCATGTATTATTGAGATTTTTTTTTTTTTTAGTTTAACATTTGAAAAAATGTTGAGGCATTACTCTATATTACAATTTTTTTAAAACTCACATTATTATGAATTAAATTAGAGAAAAACAAGATTGATGGGGTTGAAATAGAAGAAGATATGTGAAAAATTGGTAGGGAAGTCAGTGTGAAATACAATGAAAAAAGTAGACCATTTAAATTCGGGACAATCTACTAGAACATCCAATGATGTAGACTAGTAAAGTTTTAAAAAGCATTCTGTAAATATAGACTTTTAACAAAATTATAGAACGAAGAAGAAATAGGACACTAACATAAATATTTCAGGGATGGTTCTTGGTAAGAGAAGCATAACAGAATTGCATTCTAAAATGACCCCACAATCTCTCATCCATGTAATAAATCCCTCTTTGAGAAAGAATTTTGTAGCTTCTTTCCCATGCAATTCAGGGAGAAATCCTCAGTTTGACTACGATGCCACTAAAATGATGGGATAGAAAGAAAAGCAATATTAGTGAGAAAGGTAAATTTAGCACTGCTGATTAGATAAATGCTCAGCTGATGTGACAATTATTGAAACCCGCATTTGCAAGTTGCATTAGATCTACACCTTTTTTTCATTTAATTTATTAGAATGCTCTGAATACAGATTAACTTCCTTAGTCTAATATTTCTTGGTTCATTAGCATTAAAATGAGAACTGCAAGTTCCTCGGAATAACCTTTAAATTGTTTCTTCTAACTTCAGCAAAACTTCTTACAGTATCTCTAAATCTACTTGAACTATTATTTTGTCATGTTCAACTCTTCTCAAGCTGTTTTCAATTTAGTCTTTACCAAGGGCTAGAGTTTTAAAACTGACTTTTAAAAGCAGTCCACAAATTTTTTCTTGGAGACTGGGGGCACACAGCAAAGAACTTCCAAGCCTTTATTTAGATATGTTAGCAAAACTTCAGGCCATATGGAGGCTTTGAAAATAAGTCCTTAAAATATACCATGGGGCATTGTGAGGGTGGTCAGACAAAATGTTTTATGCATGAAGTTGTCTCCATATCTCAGGCAGGAGAAAAGAAAAGGTAAACAATGGAGTTCTTATTACCATGTGTACTGCTTTTTCAAAGGACTCGAGAGGAAATTTGCTGACAGCAGTGGCCTGATATAGGTTACACAAATAGATTGTAGAGAAAACGAATCATCTTGTAGAAAAGTTATCTTGAAAATGGAGTGAAAAGTAAAGAGAAGAGAAAAAGAAAGTTCTAATGAAAAAACTGGGGAAATATCTGGAGGCAATGCTGGAAAGACAAGGAAAGTCTCAAGATTTTTGACCATTTCTCTGATGAAGAAATGATGAAGACTCATTTCTCTTCAGCATTTCTCTGATGAAGATATAGTTGTATGGCTTATTCCATCTTAAACCAAATGAAAATAGTAATACGATCTAAGCTTTTTTTTAAAATAAATGTGGTGGTTCTAGGACTGTTTGTAGAAATTCTAGTACATTTAATTCAAATATTAAAGCACATTTCAACTGGGCAAGCAAGTAATATTTCTAGTTCAAATCAGTAATCTTCAGAAAAATAAAAATAAATTAACTTTACAAATACTCCAAGGTGAAATGATTTAATATGTGTGCCTGAGAGAAGTTTTGAAAGCACTTCAGGAAATTAAACTTTTATGCTCCCTTTCCAAATGTGCTAAACTAAAACAGTTATTTAAAATTTATCTCAAAATCAAACATTGTGACTTGACTTTCCACAGAATTGAGAAGCAGTTATAAAACTGACTTTGAAATTATTATATTTTACTTATTCTGGTTATATTTCCAAATGTAGTCCAAGAATATTAAATAGGTCTTCTAGGATAATATATATTTCAATGAATACTTATCATTTTCTTAGGTTTTCCTATTTCCATTTGCAATAGTCTCCAATCTTTTATAACACATTAGAAATAATTTTATATCTTTTCCTTTCCTTAATGGTATTGATTCTATAGCTTATGACTAGTCCACTTAAAATTCACCACCGTAAATGAAACTGAAGATTAACTTTTAAATTAATTCAATTTTTATTTAAATGAAATTCTCTAATCTGGGTTAATTGCCATCAGTACACACATGTCTGGAAGAGTCACATGCTGTCAAAATTTTATTACATGGTAATAAAATACAGTGAAATGAATGGCTTTGTATTGTCACTTCCGGTTTCCGATTGCAACTGTCACAGGAATGTATTCTTACTCCAGTCTAATGCTAAAAGTGTTCAGAAAAATTAGACTGCACATCCTACCCACTGAGAAAACATTTTTTGAATAACTTTTCAATTCTTATAGCAAGTATAATTTAACAAACGCATGGCTCTTACTGACAACATTTGGCTTTAGAGTTTTTTTTTTTCTCACGGTGAAGAAATACTTTTTAAATCAGTTCTATCTGCTACATTGCACTCAAGCATGTATATTTGTGCAAAAAAAAAATTAATTGATTCCTTTACAAAATAATAGCTCACAATCAAGAAACAGCTGTAGTTTTGTCTGCCCAAAAGGAAACAACTTATTTGATTTAATTTTGGCAACCATTTTTTTGTTCATATAATTCTTTTAACCATCGTGTATGTATTTAAAATAATGCAGAAGAATCAAATTAATTTTAAATATTTTCCAATAATTGCATTCATTATTGGACAGCTTCTATTTAGTGGGTAATAAAAGACAATCTTTTCTTAACAGATAGTAGCACAGTACAAGAGAAAGAATTAAAATTTTTAAATCAATAATCCTTTGAGTACTTCTAAATTTATAAACTTACTTTTTTCAAGACCCTGACACTCTCTGAAGTTGTGTAGGCTACACATAAAATTTTTATCTGCTGTATTTGTTAGAATAAACGAGGACCCCATGAATTCTCAGGTCACTATCATCTTATAAGAGAAGTAAGACACCTTCTAGGAGTATTACCCCTGTTGCCTAATTTGTAGCAAATCTGATAATTTAGATATATTTTCACTTTGTTTTTAAATGATGTCTCTTTTGTCTCTGGCATTAAAAATGTACATTTTAAAATTAGCCTATAGTTTTCATTTCATTGTTTCTGGTTATATGTAGATTATTATTATCATTTTTTGTATACTGTATGGTGGGGCCACATTTCATTCCTTTTCCGTGTGAGTATCCCATTATTGCAGCACTCTTTGTTGAATTTTTTGTTTGTTTGTTTTTGTTTTCTTTGTTTGTTTGTTTGGGAAGTGCAAGGGCCGGGAATCAAACCCAAGTCTCCAGCATGGCAGGCGAGAATTCTACCACTGAACTACCCTCGCACTCCCAAGATTAAGTTTTATGTTGAACCCATCTGGTATTCCATAGCTCAAGGTGGCATAGCTTAAATTCTGACAGTACAAGTGCTTTACACCAAAAGGAATCGAACTGATTATCAAAACTACTTTTGGAGACTCCACAAATGCTAGCTAAAAACCAAAAACAAACCAAATAAAAATCGTCATCATGAGGACTGAGACAGTTGTCCCAAGCTATATAAAATAATGTTTAAATTTTCTAGAAAGCCCATGGACCAGTCCTCAAAGAACCATGCTCTATGATACTGAGTAGAAATGTCCCTGTGATATCTTAGGTGCTAATATAATTATTCATATCATCTCCAAATTTATCTGTGCATTTTTTTTTGCTTGAACACTAAGTAGACTGGCACTCACAGAGGGTCCAACTTAATGTACAGAGGCAAAAATGTACATTGTACATTGTAAAAGAAAAGTGAAAATATATAATATGGAATCCTTTTGTTCAATTTTATTTTGGCTTGGAACATTTTTGCTTCTGAAATTTTTCTCACCATTAAATCTGTTAAATATCAACTCCTCTACTATTCTTCTAAAAAAGCTAGATCTTGGGCCTTAATAAATAAGGCATATTTTTACATTTTAATCAGTTTTTCAGCTTCTCTATCAATTCTGTGATTTGCGTCAAGAAACTTTATTTCCTGCTTTAATTAGCTACAGTTTGTTTTCATAGATAGAAAATAATGAACTCATTGTGTTATGCCCACAAGCACAGTATTATCTTTCTCTTTCATGAGCCGTTACGAGGCATATGTGATCTCCCTCTCCTTCTGCACCCCCTTTATTCTCCTTTATTTACCAACTTTATCCTTCTCCTTACTCACAGGCTGGGCTATCACGGCTTTTCTGACTTTTTGTACAAAACGTAAATTTAGATTTACCAATTTGGCAACCCTGAAAATGGGCTTAACCCTTGAGAGTTTCTTAGATAAAATTCCCAAAGAGGTAAATCCACTTTTGGACATGCCAGACCATAGTTCATAATGTTTCAGTCATACTACTGTTTGGTTAAACATACCCTGATTACTCATCTGCCACTTAGGTGGCTGGAGCTAAAATAATGGTAATGGAGGCATCCTGAGATGATCTCAGAAAACACAGGAATGTCTTCTGGAGCACAAGAGGAAAAGCAGGTTTGGAGGAAGTGTCACACAAATTACCTCAAGCATAACCGACTTGTGTTAGCCAATAGTTCATGGCGTCCTCCCTTGTTGAGCCTTAAATGTTGGCTCTTCATTGTGAAACTGCCTTCTCCAAACATCAGAGTCTTCAATCACTAATAGGGAATGTGAGCTTGAATTAGACTGTGGCAGGGAGGACAGCTTTACCCTATATACAATGGTAATCCTGCGCAGTACAAGTACAAGAACAGATTAGATATATGGAAAGCACCTAAGGCCAGTATAAGAAGAAAAATGCTGAGTTAAACAAAAATAATCTTCAAATTTAAATTTATTAAAGGAATGATTAAAAAAATCATAATTTTTCCCAAATAGAAAATCCCTGGACCAGGTGATTGCACTAGTAATGTTACCAAACATTCAAGGAAGAATTAAGAACAATTCTGCTCAAACGCTACTAAAAAATTGGAAAGAAGGGACTACTTCTTAACTCATTTGTATTGGGCAAGTATCACCCTAACATCAGAACCAGATAATGATATCTCAAGCAAAGAATATTACTGACCAACATCCCTTATAAATATAGATGAAAAAATACTCAACAAAATGCTAGCAAATCAAATTGAACAGCACAGTAAAATAATTATACAGCATGATCAAGTGGGATTTATTCCAGGAATCCAAAAGTGTTTCATCATAAAATCAGCTAATCTAATATACTATCTTAATAGAACAATGTAATAAAAACATACATGATCATCTAAATTAATGGGGAAAAATGACCTCACAAAATCCATTTCCTGTAACTAATAAAAACACTCAGATAACTAAGAATTGAAAGAAAACTCCTCAATATGATAAAAGGAATACATGAAAAACCCATAGCTACCATTATACTCAATAGTTAACGAGTGAAAACCTTCTCCTGAGGTCAGGAATAATACAAAGCCACCCGTCTCCATGGTTATCCCATGTTCTACTGGAAAACTTTCCCTATTTGCACATGATTCTAAAATCCTGAAAAATAAACTACAAAGCCAATAATGCTAATAAACATACTCAGCAAAGTGACAGTGTTCTAGTTTGCTAGCCACCAGAATGCAACACACCAGAAGTAAATTGGCTTTTAATAAAAGGGGATTAATTTGTTAAAAACATATACTTCTTCAGAGGCAAGGCAGCTAACTTTCAACTGTGGTTCTTTCTTACATGGGAAGGCACCGGGTAATCTCTGCTGGCCTTCTCTCAAGGCCTCTGGGTTCCAACAACTTTCCCTGGGGTGATTCCTTCCTGCATCTCGAAAGGCCTGGGCTGAGCTGTGAGTGCTGAGATTAGGTATGCTGAGCTGCTTGGGCTGTGCTACGTTGAGCTCTCTCATTTATGCTTCCAGCCTATTAAATCAAACATCATTCATTGTAGCCGGCATACGTCTTAGGTAACTGCAGAAGTAATCAGCAACATATGATGTTCATATGCCATTGGCTCATGTTCACAGCAATAGAACTAGGTGCCTTCACCTGTCCAAGTTGGCAACTGAACCTAACTACCACAGAAAGTGTACAAGAACAACATGCAAAAAATCAGGGGCATTTCTATACACTAATAAAGAGCGACCTGAAAAGGAAAGCAAGAACAATGTCTCATTTATAATAGCAACAAAAAGAATCAAATATCTAGGAATAAATTTAATCAAGTTGAAAGGACTCATACCCAGAAAGCTACAAACATTGCTGAAAAAAAATTTAAAAACTAAAGGAATGGAAAAGTATTCTTTAGTCATGGATCGGGAGACTAAAAATTGCTGAGATGCCAATTCTACTGAAAGTGATTTACAGATTCAATGCATTCCCAATAAAAGTTCTAACAGCCTTCTTTGCAGAAATGGAAAGCCCAATCATTAAATTCAGATGGAAGGGTAAGGGACTCAAAATAGCCAAAACCGTAAGAACAGCATTAGAGGATGCACACATCCTGATTTTAAAACATATTTAAAAGCTACAGTAATCAAACAATGTGGTACTGGCACAATGATAGCCCAGTCAAAATTTAAAAAAAAGCTTTTACACATTAAAGTACATTATTAAGCAGGTAAAAAGACAACCTGCAGAATGGGCAAAAACATTTGGAAACCACATATCTGATAAGGGCTTAACATCCAGAATATGCTACAACTCAACAATAACCCAATTAAAAAATGGGAAAAAAGACTTGAAAAGACATTTCCCCAAAGATATACAATGGCTTATAATCTACAGAAAAGATCTTACTATCATTAACATTAAGGAAATGCACATCAAAACCACAAGGTACCATTTAGCATCCACTAGAATTGCTACTTTTTAAAAAAAAAGGAATATAAGTATTTCAGAGAATGTGAAAAAATGTGAACACTCATTTATCGTCAGTAGGAACATGAAATGGTGCTGTGAGAAGTACTTTGGTGAATCCTCAGTAAATTTAGTATAAAATTATCATGTGGCCTGGCAATCTCTTGTAGAGGTATATCCTCAAAATAATTGAAAGCAGGGACTTGTACAGATATTTGGACACCAATGTTCATAGCAGCATTATTCACAGTTGCCAAAAGATGGAAGCAACCCATGTGCCCATCAACAGGTAAATGGTAAGCATAATGTACATATACTTACAATAGAATATTATTCAGCTGTAAAAAATTAATGAAATTCTAATACATAGTACAACATAGATGAATGTTGAAGGCATCATGCTGAGAGAAATAAGCCAAGCCAAAAAGACATTTATTGTATGATTTTGTTTGTATGAAATAATTAGAATATGCATGTTCATAGAGTAAGAAGCTAGTATACAGTTTACCAGGGGTCAAGTGGGGTGGGAAATGGTGAGTCAATGCCTAATTGGTACAAAGTTTCTATTTGGGGTGCTAGAAATATTTTGATAAGGGACGGTGGTGATAGCAGCACAACATTGTGAATGTAATTAATGAACTGACCTGTATACTTGAAAATACTTAAAATGGGAAATTTAGCCTATATTTATATTTCCATAAATATATATACATACATATATATGTATATATATAAAACATAGAACTGTACAACACAAAAGTTGTCCCTAGTGTAAACTATGGGCCATAGTTAATGGTAAAGTCACAATAATAATATTTCATCAATTGTAAACACCGCACTAAGGAAAAGTGTTGATAATAGGGGAAACTACATCTAAGGAATGGGAAATGGGAAATCTGTGCGTTCCGCATGATCTTTCTGTAATAATACAACTGTCCTAGTAAAAAATAAATAAAAAGAAAACCAAAACAATCTTAATTACTTTAAAATTTATTTAAATATTTATATCCATGTTCTCATATCTTGAAGTATATGTCTACAGGAGAACATAAGTGAAATGAGGGTGAATGTGCAAAAAAATTAATTTTAAGGGGAAGTTCAGAAGATCTCCAAAAAGTGGCGTGTATGTTTAAAATGGAGAACAATCACCTTAATTAAAGTATAATATGTTGAATAAATGAATCAATGAATGAATGTATTGATTCAATAAATGAATCAGTTCATTACGCACAATGAATGTGCATAACGCTTTGATTTTATACAAGTACATTTGAAATATAATGTGACATATTCCCTTACTAAACGAGCTCTTCTCAACTCAACTTATACATATTAAGTGCTTTTAGTATAGCAAGACACTGTGCCAGATGCTAAGAACATAATTGTAAATATGATAGCTATTTCTTCAAGAAACACCTGATATCAGAAAGGTTTCCAAAGAAGTACACAGACAGAGATATGATACATTTAATACTTAATGAGAAAAGGAATGGGATTTTGAGAATAAGAAATCTTTCTTAGATGAAGTGGCATAGAAAATGAGACATAAAAGATAAGTGAAAGTTTGCCAGGTATGGTGGAGGTATATGAAATTCCATGAGATGTAGAAAAGAGTATTCCAGGAGAGGAAGCAACACCTTTAAGTAACCCCAACAAGGGATAAAAATAACAAAATTCCAGAGATCCAAGTAATTTAATCTAACTGAAGCGAAGATGAAAAGATTGAAAGGTGGAAGACAATGGTATAATGAGATATGAAACAAGAAAGTTTAAAAAAATGAAGTTTATATAGGGTTCTTACAATAAAGAGGGTACAGTATTAGAAGGTTGATGTTCAGTCAAAAAAGTAGCAGAGGGTAGAAAAGATGCACGGTTCTGTTTGCATTTTGAAAGAGTGTAATGGATTGATTGGGAGGCATCTGGGAATACCCATGGGACCAGGCAGGAAGAAATTGCAATATTTTGCACAAGCTGTGAGCAGGAGATTCAGTATTTTCTATGAACCAGAAGCCAAATTAGCAATCTACTATGTATATAAAGGAAAAGAAAAAAATAAGGGTTTGCCGTGCTTTATGTGAGAATTATTTTCCAAAATCTGTTCAAAACGTTAATATTTTAGAGCACAAACATTATTTATTAAGTTGAATGAAACTGCCACAAGTTGCTGATTAAATTCAGGTACATGATCCATGGTACCAGTACCGAGCACCATGTAAAATATGAGGAATTGAAATTTTGGTTTATTCTGACATTTAATCTAACAATTTCTTTTCATTTATCTTGTATTTAAGACTCTGAAGTCTACGTGGGATTTGTCTGCCCTAAGCTTTGCCAGAGGCAAAATGTATTTTTGTTGCTACAGTGAGCATTATGCTTTCCTCTGGAATTCCCCAATCCTGGCTTATTCAGGAGGCCTTTCAGTCTCTTCATAGTACTCTTTTTTACATACTTTTTTTGAATCCTGGCAATACCCTGTATCTTTTTATTTTCCATGATATTAGGTGGTAGGGTATTCTTTTCAACAATGAATTAAATGGAATATAAATAGATCCATCTTTGCTTAGCAACAAAGAAAAGCATTAAAAGCAAGCAATTCATGGAAAGATTTATTAAGCAATGAAAACGTATGTATGTGTTAGTGTGTGTGTGTTCTCTGACTTTAGAAAAGCATAAAATTTTGAGCTAGTAGAATCATAATTCTCTTACTTTAAAATGCAGTACCTTGACTAAATAAAGTTTTGTGGAACTTTCTTCCTTCAAATAAGTGTCCTTTCTCTTTTTTTTCCTTTCTGCATTTCGCTTAGGTAATATTTACAAAATTATGTTCATTTAGAGACATGATTGAATTATTTATTTGTCATTTATCATTTCCTCATTTATACCAAGATAACACTTTGAAGATAAAATAATTGGATGGATTTATGGGTCTTAATATTCAACATGAATGGGTTAATTCCATTGTTCCAAAGTACTGACACATTAAGTAGTAATTGTTTGGTGATTTTCAAATTTTCTGGTTCTCTTGCCATTAAGATAGACCTCTTTATTTTAAGAAAATGAGGATATAGATTGAAGTTATATGATTATTAAGTAATAATTATTCAGATTTATATTTAACATACATGATACAGGGAAATTGCCTGCTCACATAGTCAAGGACCAACACATTGCAAATTGCTTGTTGCCAATGTTCTTTGTAATGTGAAACTAATTCAGTGCTTTATATTGAAATATAATCCACATTCAATGTAAGATGTCTCTAAAGATGGCCATAACAATTAGGGATAAACTTATCCTAATTTAATTATATTTTGTTTAATTATATTTTATGAATTGCAGAAATTTACAGAGATTCTGTATGGTTTTCTAAATGGTTTTCTAAGATGTTAGATGCTTACCCTTTATTATATTGAAAATTTTCCTGTCGAGATAATAGTTGTCATAATATATTTCAGTAAATAAGAATGGGTTTTGACCATATTAACTAAGCAATTTACAGATACCAATTTCATCCATAAATTTTATCTTACTTTCAAAAATCTATGGGGACACAGTGTATAATATAAAGTAACAGACCATTTGGAACTCACATCTTTACCATCACTGCATACTAACTCCCACGGTAAAAACCTCCAATTGTCACTCCACTACTTAGCAAAGCCAACACCTCAGTTTAACTTTTAGAACCCATAGTTACTCAATTCAATTTATTTATTGAATTACTTAAAAAAAAATTTAGGTCTCTGTGATGAGACAAAATAAGTTTCACAAATAGTGCACAATAGATTGATGAGAAAGACCTATTCCAACTAACAGAAACCCTAATTCTAAACTTAGATCTTCAAATATAATGACGCACTTATTTTGTGTCATGCACAATGAGATTATTGAACCCTTAGATTCCCCAACCTCTCTCCTTTACCTTATTTCCACATAGATATTGCACAGTCTTATGTGGTAATCTGCCAAAAATTCTATGAATCCTTCAAGATTCAGTTCAAATTAGATGTTTTATGAAGCCACACATAATTTCTCATCCTCAGCAAATACTATCATTGTTAAACTCCAAAGTCAATACCACACCTCTATTTACGTACATATATATTTCCTTTAATTTTCACAAACCCATGAATTAGATGATATTTTAAGTCCAATTTTTAATAAGGACCAGAAGTGAAGGAGGCCAACGATGGACTGAAAGTACCATACCAATAAATGGCAGGTTTAGAGGTGGATCTAACTTCTTTGTCGTTTTTTCTTTGCCAATGTGTTTCTGAAATAAA
This sequence comes from Tamandua tetradactyla, assembly GCF_023851605.1. Classification (NCBI taxonomy): domain Eukaryota; kingdom Metazoa; phylum Chordata; class Mammalia; order Pilosa; family Myrmecophagidae; genus Tamandua; species Tamandua tetradactyla. The sequence goes on along the minus strand of NC_135348.1, from coordinate 34,353,506 downwards.
AAAGCACAGCTTCTCTAATCCAGAAACACTATTCTGCCCCGAAACACTATTTTACTTCCTAAAAACTATTTTTATCTCACATAGTTTAGGATCATTTGGGATTTATGGCATGCACTAAACACAAGATTCTTCTAATCATTCATTCATCAAACAAACTTTTATATTTGGCTGGTTGTGTGAACTTTGCTAAGATAATCATCAGCATTTTTGTTACTAGGAGCTCCTGATGGCACCTCCTGTTCTGTACCTACTGGACTCCAGACAAGATGCACCCTAGAAGATAGGGTAGTTCTTATGGAATTCCAAGCATACAAATAAATTAGAATGGAGAACTTGGTGGAAGCAATCTGGGGAAAGCACTGGATGGGCCAGGAATTTGACTTTCTGAGATCAGATTCCAGGGACAAAGCTGGAATGCGCAGGCAGAGAGGACTATGTGAAATCCAGCAAGGATTGTCTGGAGACAGATATTAGGTGAAGGGAGACAAGCCTCAGAAGCAGGAAATGTGTAATGGAGAGTCAGAAACTCTGGGGGCCAGAATATCAGGGAATCTGCCTGGATCAGTAGCTATCAGAGAAGACTGCTATTTCCCTAAGTCCATAAAGCAAAAGACTTTTGAAAATCAGCAAAATGAAATTTAGGTCTGACTTCTCACTCCCTTAGAATCAAATCCCTAGGTGGATCTTAAGTGATTCAGATGTAAAATCACTTCAAATTCTCCCAATTTGGTGGAAGATAACTCTTAAAACTATGGAATTCAGCAAATCCAAAACAGGATAGATATAAAGAAAACATGCTTCGGTACTGTGCTGGTTTGAAATTGTTACCCTAGAAAAGTTATGTTCTGTTAAGACTGAGCCAATCTTGTGGGGGGCAGCCCATGTTCTTTAATCCTGATTAAATGCCATAGGCTGGGACCTTTTGACTGAACTATTTCCATAGAGATGTGACACACCCAATAGAGGATGTGATCTTTTGATTAGATGGAGATGTGACCCTGCCCATTTAAGGTGGGTCTTGGTTAGTTTACTCAAGTCCTTAAAAGAGTCAACACAGGGAAATATTTAGGAGAAAGATTAGAGTCAGACATTTGGAAATGCAAAAGCCTCAGGAGACACCAGGAGCTGAGAGAGGCCACAGAAGTTAGACAGGAACCACAGCCCAGCAGATGTCACATGTGCCTTTCCATGAGATGCTAAACTAAGAGATGAAACTCAGATTTTCATCCCAGAGCAGCTAAATCAAGATTCAAAGATGCCTAAAGAGACAGTACTGGAATCAGGAGCTAAAGATAATGGAACCGGAAACAAAGACCAGCAGACACCAGCCAAGTGCTTTCCCACATGACAGACATAGACCTTTCTTTGGAGTCAAGGTATTCTCCTCTGGATGCCTTAGTTTGGGCATTTTTTAGGCCTTTGAACTCCAAACTTGTAACTTAATAAATCCCTTTTATAAAAACCATCCTGTTTCTGGTATGCTGCATTCTGGCAGCTTTAGCAAACTAAAACAGGTTCATTATAATAAACTTGCTGGATGTGAACGCCAAAGATAAAATCTAGAAAGCAGAAAAAAAAATGGCACATTATCTGCAAGAAGACGTTATTTGAATGATATAAATTTCTCATCAGAATCTAGAACGGAAGAATATTGTAGGAAAAGTATCTTGAAAATGGTAAAAGAAGAAAGACTGCCTCCCAGAATTCTTTATATGGCAAAATTCTCCCTCAAAATTAAGGCAACATAAATACATATTCAAATAAATAAAAACTATGAAACTGTTGTCAGCAGACCTATGTCACATGAAAGGTTTAAGGAACTTCTCTAGGCGGATGGAAAATGCTACATGAAAGAAATTCAAATCCTCAGAAGGAAATGAAGATCATCACAGCTGGTAAATATTAGAGTATATATAAATGATCATACTTTCCTATTTTTTTAAGGACAAACGAATGTCTAAAGCAAACATTATAAAGTTTGTTGATTTTTTAAAATAGATGTAACACATGTAAAATATAGCATAAAGGATGGTGGAGAGGGTGATAGACAGATTAATTTAGTTGCAAGGTTTCTACAGATACCTGAAGTGGTACGATATGATATACTTATTAATTGTAAGTATATTGCTGAAACATAAGGGTGCAGATTTTAATCCATGGAGAAAACTCTAAAAAATGCAAAAGGGAATAGTTAAAAAAACAATATATCAAAAAGATTAAATATTCAAAATATGCTAAGAAAAGACAGTGAAGTAATAGAGTGGATGATCAAGAAACAATAAAATGATGCACCTGGTAGCTATCCATATCCACACAAGCATTACGTGTTAATAATCAAACTTTTAAATTAAGAGAGTGATTATCAGATTGGATGAAAATAAAGTCACACTATTTGTTGTGTTCATGAGCCCTACTTGAAGTTTAAAGGCACAGAATGTGTGAAAGCAAATGACTTGAAAAATATAAACCTTGCATTGAGTAAGCAGGCTGGAGTAGAAATACTATTACTGGATAAAATAGACTTCATGACACTGATCATAAAAGAGATTTAGAAGGACAGTTCATAATGATGTAAATGACAATTAATTAGGAAAATAACAACCATAACTATAGACACACCTAATAACAGAGTTTGAAAATATTTGAAACAAAAATTAGTGGAACGAAAATGAGAAATAGATAATTCCTTTCATTGGATAGTTTAACCTCTCTCCCACAGCAGTTCACAAAATGAATAGCCAGAAAGCAAAAAAAAAAACAAAACAGATGAATTGAAAACACCAATAACTATCGTCATTTGCATTCATGCAGACTTGGTCAGCAATTTCTTAGTTTCGACTTCTTTTTTTAAACTTAACTTTCCTGATCCCTCCTTTTTTATTTTCTCACTCTTTCTCTACAAACCTATGTTTTACCTCTGTAATATAGCACATGCATTGTTTGCTATTCGGTTCTGACTTTGTATACTGTGAACAAGCACAAATCGTATTCTTCAAAATTGAAATCAAGCTTTTGCTGAAATTGTCAAAAAAATCACATAAAAATCTGCATACAAATATAAATACTTTAAAGAGTAATGCATATTGAAACTTTAAATATATCAATCAAACATTGTGGAGATTATGAATGACTATAATTATGTGATTATTTCTTTCTTTTACACTTAACTCTCCATTCATTTACGAGTGTAAAGCAATATCTGGCTTGGACAGTATATTCATCTGGAATCACAAATTAAGCTTTTGAGCACAATTTTATACTTACTGTTAAAACTATAATAGCATTTATTTTTGCTTTAAATTGTGAGACTTTGAGGATGAAAGCATAAAGAATTATCAGCCCTCGTTATATGCATCTTTCTCATTTCTTTTTATCATGAAACGCATATACTTGCTTATATGCACGTACACCATCTTTCTAATTTAGAGCACTAATAAGCCATCCTCTTGAAGCTAAAGACATCTTTGGCTTTGCAACCTTTGTTTTCTAAGACATTATGAGAAGGGCTCAGATATGCTTTTCTTGGAATAAAAGTACCCCCCCCCCACCACCACCACCCTTTTTCTGTAAGGAATTCTATTTCCCGCAGCAGCAGGTGAATCCGGGTGAGTCGTAGTGGATTTTCTCTTCAGGGTCTGCATGTATTCACTTTCAGATTCACTGCCAAGAACTTTCTTCCTTCTTCCTTGCTTTTAGAACTCCTATCATATTCGGGTAAAAAGTTCTCTGATGAAGGGAGTGGATAACCGTCAGCTTTAACGGGCAAATCTCAAACTCAGGTGCACATTACATTCACCTCAGGAACTTCTATGAACTGTGGAAATTTTAACCTAACTGGTTTGGGATGGAAGCTGATATCGGTATTTGCAAAGACCTCCAGTGACTGTAATGAGCACAACTACTGCCGAGGCCGATGAGGGCATCTTTCTCCTAGAAGTTGCATAGCTATTGCCTAGACTTACACAGAAAATGTTTCCTGCCTGATGCAATGCCACACTGAAGCCAGGGAGAAAGTCTTTGTGTCTCTAGCTCCCTGCCCCAGTCTCCCACCATCCTTTGTTTCTTTATTTTGAGCATGATGAAGTGTGACAAGACTATGTTAGGAAATGCGGCAACCCTATTGTCACGTTGAAGGCTGAGATAATCATTGTCCTAAGACTGGAAGATTAGCAGAAAAGGAATAGTATCCTTTAAGATATTAAATTGCTGATTCAAATTAAGCCTCCATCCCACACCAGTTAGGTTAAAATTTCCATAGTTCATAGAAGTTCCTGAGGTGAATGTAATGTGCACCTGAGTTTGAGATTCACCCGTTAAAGCTGACGGTTATCCACTCCCTTCATCAGAGAACTTTTTACCCGAATATGATACATAAACAACAAATATCCTCTGTAGGTATGTTTTTTTCTTACTTGCCACTAAAAAATGTCCTACCTGATTCAATTATAACACCAAGCAATAAATCAAGGTATAGTATTTAAGTCAGATAAAGTAAAACAAGTTAGGCTTTGTTTAGGCACTTTGTGCAAGTCAACGCAATCTTTTCACTCGCTTCCAATGAGCATTTCCCCAGTGTCCAGGCCTCTTGCTACAACTAACTTGCCATTGCCCATTTTGGCTAAGGTGACTATTTCAGTTAGATTGTTTGTATTGTGTTCCAATAACATACAGTTACATTTGACCTACCCTGTCTCATATAGTAGCAAACTAACACCTAGTTTTACACTTTGAAAAAATTGAATTCAAATAATATTCCAGCATTCTGCTCTGTGCTCAGAATTCAGTTATTCAAATATATTCATTGTGAACCTTCGAAATGAAACTATCTTTGGGCACAAAATGTATGAGATTTGGAGTAGATATGCTCGTGTTCAAATCCAATCCATGACACTTATTGGTTAATAGTTAAGCGCTCTTATATGGAAAAGTGTCTGTTGCCTGTCAGAGAAAAATAACTGTCGAGAGGTAGAAGAATAGAGAAAAAACATAGGAAAAGTGTATGAGGCAGCACAAACCATTGTGCTACTCAGGACTCTTCAACTCAAATTCCACATAAAGGGAAAGTTATTCAAAGTTTGGGAAAATATAAAGTAAAACAAAACAAAACAAAACAGCATATTCGTATCGTGTTTCCCATATGAAGAAATTCAGGCAAAGAGAGGCCAAATAAATTTCCCAAAATAAATTAGGTGTTACACAATAAGATTAGAATCCTCCATCCTATGATTAAAGGCTCTTTCTACTTTTAGCATTATGTCATCATTTTCAAACTATATTGATATATCATTTCATCTGGTCCATGAATAATAAATCCACGATATATGAATATTGAGCTAAAGCAAGTACAAGATGAAAATAAACTATAGCCAATTAAAGCAAAGTAGTAGCCAAACAAGCAAAGCTAGGAAAATGTAGAAATTAAGACTGCATAGGTCCTCTCAGGGACAAGAACCCACACTGAAAATCCACGAGGACTCCTCTGTTTCTATCTAAATATCAGCTTCATTATAACAGATGACATTTCTCCCAGAAGCAGGAGCCAGGGTCTGTTCTGTGCAAGAAAGAAAAGGTCCTCAAATTCAATAGAATACATAAAAGTCCTTGTAAGGGCTGGTTGACCTAATTCAAGTTAAATGTTCATTGCTCTGACTAGAAATTTGCAGTCCCTTCAGAATCAGTCAACTATAGCTAGGTTTGGGGAGATAAAAACCAGAAAACGGCCACAAAAAAAAAAAAAAGGAGAGTGCATTTGGAAAGCAAAAAAGTAAACACCATTATATCGCATAAAGATTTTGGACTTTAATTGCTGTGGCAGCTGCTGAATGATTTAAGCAAATTTCTGGTTTGTTTTTTGGAGCTGCAGTGGAAAAAATAAATTAGAGGAAATTGTGCATAAAGGTAGATTACATAGAAAACAATTTTGTAAGTAGCCCTTTCCACACAGAATCAAAAGGAAAATGAACTATCATGACTGTGATGCTATACACACAATTTAAAAATTATGCATATAAGTAGTAAATTAGTAATAGTATTTCAAATTCCAAAAGATTACTTAGTTTTTTGCTAGTTAGACATATTAAAAGGGAGTTAGCAAAAGTTTAACTGCAAACAGATCAAAACATTTTCTGTCTGACATTATAGTGGTTGCAAAAGAGAAAAGTAGGCCAAATCAGGTCAAATACTTTAACAGAAAGATGAGTTCCAAGTAATACATAGTAAAAATACACCCTCTCTATTTTCTAGCTATGTTTGAGTGGTCTTTAGTAGTATACTAAATAATTTAAATATTTAATTAAACTTTCTAGTCATTTTGAAATTTAATTTATATGGTAGATGTATTTTTCATATGTCAGTTCTGAGCTTATCATCCTCTGATTCCAGAAATGATTTAAGGTGGATCTTACCATATACTAGTCAATACAGCATGTATCTAAGTACTAATCGACTATATGAAAACTTTGTTAAGGTACATACATATTCTAGGTAATGCAATGAATCTAGAATTATAAACAGAACCCCTACCATGTGCATACTTATTAAGAAAATGATGTTCCTTTCCAAAATTTGTCATTGTTTTCTTGATGCTCTCTTTTCTCAGCTTGCATCTCCAATGCCTGTATCTCCAGCATTATGTGTTCCTTCTCAGTGCTACCCTGAAACTTTGAATGAAAATGCCTTGTCTTCTCTGCAAAATATCTGACTAAGTGATAAAACTAAGCCATACCAAAATAAAAATGACAGAAAACTAGGTGGGTGTATTCAACAGCCACACTTCTTTCCAGCATTTAACAAAGGTCATTGGTAAAGTTGAAGTTTTGCCCCCTCCACATTCCACCCATTTTCAAACTCAGAGGAGGTGAATTTACTCTGAGGGTTAAGGTTCAAATAAACAAAAGCAAGAACAGAAATGTTGCCAAACCAGAGGAAGCAATTTTTAGGAAACATTGGAGGCCTGTATCTCTGTTCAAAATGCCATGTATTAGTCACTGCCTGCTTAGCACCTAACAAGACAGCGTTTTTAAGTGTCCCTGCTCAGGCGTAACACAAAAGGAAAATAAATGGTTACAGGTGCCATAATTGCATAGGATCTTAAAATCCCCTATATATATATAAACAAAAAATGGAACAGGAAACATAATAATGGAATATCTAATTCTCAAAGAATACATAGTGTTTCACTAACCTTTCTAACGATTACATAGGATTTTTAAGCCTCAGTTTTATAAATGAATTAAAGCACCTTATTTGTAATATGAAATTGATAAGATTTGTTAGGTATATCATAGAAAATCTTTCCACGGCACAAAAATTCTAAGAGTCACAAGGATGTTTTAAAATAGTTCTGTTACTTATTATGACCTTTTCAGAATATATAACAAATGAAAGAAATAGTCAACATGGCAATGATTTTTTAGTAGAAGACATGGGGGCAAGATTGGTTAAGAGGTTTCCCCAAAGGAACACAGGGAACACCAGCATTTAACCTAATCTCGGTCTGATTTCAGAATTTTATTTCTTTACATTCCAACCTTTTTATTTTTAGATAAATAGAACCAGGAGATATGAGTGGTAAGTTATAACAGTATTGTAATGTATGCATATGAATAGGTTTTATATCGTAGATGATTATAATACATTTAATAGTAACCTAACAAATTGCACTGCCTCCAAAAAATGCTAACACAAACATAGAAATTAATAGATTTAATTAACATTAAATTATCTGTATCAAAGGATTAGAATTTTTAGATCAGTGTTGATTTAAATTTTATGTAAGTCACAGAGACATAAAAACTTCAATTATATATTACACGGTGGGTAGGATTATATGTATGTATCACACATGTAAAATCATGCCTATCATTTTAACACGGAAAAAGAGACTGTACCGTCTGGTTATTTCAATGATACTTTGGTATAAGGAATCATTATTTTGCTTGACAACTGTATCAGGTCTTAAAATAAGAATCCCCTTCACTTTCTCTAACAAGCAAATTCCCTGTTTTCCCAAGAATATTCCTTTCGAGACTGCTGAATGCTTATGTGCTTTGAAAGGATAGCCTATCTACACTGCCATTTTTTCCCTTTTATTTTCAGCATTTGGAATTCAGCTCAGGTCTAGACGAAAGAAGCGATTCTACCCCACAAGTACCGCAGCTGGTCCTCCAGGGCACCCCCATTCACAGCAAGGAAAGGAGTGTCAGACTCACAGCAGATTAGTTTAAAAGGAAAATCAGTACTTCCTCATCCCCATGAAGCTGTTGAGCTAGACTGGCCAGAATCCAGAGAGGAAAAGCTCAAGTAGAAAAAAAAAAATTGGCTGTTTGTGAGAATGATACTCAGAGTTGCATACCAGGTTAGTTGGCCTTTTGCCAATAAATACATCACTAGCAACTAGAGGTGGCATAGCTTCCCTCCAACCATCTGGTTTGATTAAAAAATATAAATATTGGGAAACAATAAACCAAAGGTCTCTTTCCTTTAGCCATATGTTATTGCCTAGTTATTATTGAATTATGCTCCTCAAATATTGAAAATTTTCTTAAATATATGCATAAATATAAGAAAGAAGTTTTATACAAATTATACTACTATTGAAAAGCAATGATTAATTTTTTTCATCTTATTATGTGAATTATGTTTGAATTCATCTAAGTAGAGTCAATTATCCCTTTTCCTTTTTTCACAAATATTAAGAAATTATAAAAAAACAACCTTAAAGTGCAGAATTTTAATTTCATAGGAACATATATCATTGCCCTTCATATATTTGGTTTACCATGGTAAATAAAAAAGGGTTGTGTTAAAAATCAAAAGATATTTAAAATGACATCCATATGTCAAAATTTGATTGAGATGTGCGCTTTTGATCAGTCCTTTCTTTATGTCACAAATGATTTTTACTATGCAGCAAATGCTGTTGAAGGTCCTGAAGATAAAAATTCAGAGCAAAACATAACCATGTACCATCCCTCATGAAGCTTGGTATCTAAAGAGAGGAGAACATTAAGTGCAGAAATGAATTACCAAAGGAACAAAAATATTACAGAGTTTTGCTTAACCCCTAATAAGTCTCCATTCCCACTAACAAAATTGTCCCCAAAGTGGAGGATCACATAACCATAAATCTAATTTCAAAAACATTTTAATCAAATCATTGTGCATATGCTGACATAAATGAGGTCATTATTTTCTGGACTCTTAATGTGTTCTATATTTTTATCAATACAAAAAAGCAGATAACACAAGGTTATATGATATAAAAAGTGCATTTAACTCAGATTGTTTAGTAAGGTATTAAGAAAATTGAAATTCAACATGTTATAATCAGCCAATATTATGCTAGCAAATATTTGCTATTTCAATAAAGCAATTTCAGATTTAAACATCACCTTCAGGATTTTAAGCACAAATTTAAATAATTTAAAAATAAAATCTGATACAAAAAATCTCCTAAACATACAAACTTTTGACATTACAGTGAATTGCTTTATCATTATGTGTTCCCATTTTTTGTGACTACAATAATGCATTTAGCATCCATATCATACCACAAACTTGTTAGTGGCCAGCAATAGAAACTAAACATATTCCCTCACCTGAAAGTGGGGAGACAGTTCATTGAAAAACAAAAATATGGTATTTAAAAGACTTTCTCAAATTTACATCAGCTTTACATATACTTACATGTGTCAGAATCTCACTTTGAATTGTAGAAGCAGTGCATTTTCCTCTCCGATACCCTAAGTACTTCCCCATCATATATTTATACATCCTTGTTCTGATCTATATGGTATATAAAATTATAAAAATACAGGAAGTAGAAAAATAAAGCTTCCCCTAAACGCCGAAAGGCAATCATCATTAAAACAGAAAGAAATCTAACAAGAAAAAATAAATGCATGAAACTATGAGGTATTAAAAGATAAACTATTATTTTATTCCAATTTAAATATCCATTTTAATTTGATTAAAATTTTAAATATACCTAAAGATCATTGCAAGTGTATTTACAAAGAAATCATGGCAATTTATATTTTCCTAATTTTGTATGTCATAATGCTAGTAATGTCTAATTTTAGGCACCTTTTTGTCCTAGGCATTTTGCTCTTTTATATACACGCTAATGATTTTATGACTCAAAACAATTCTGAGAGTTTGGTTCTGTTATTATCAATAATTTTTTTGATGTGAAATTGAAGCCTAGAGATTTTTAGTAACTTTCACAAGGTTATATAAATACTAAGGAGTGTAGCCAGGCTGTGCCGCCAGGTCTACCTGCCTAAAAGCTTTTTTATAACTTAGAAGGCCTTTCCATAACTTACTGAGACATATGTTGGCTATGTCTGAACTGGGGTAGCAGAAATTAACTATCATATAATACAGCACATATTTTATACATCTAGTTTATTCAAATATTTTTAGGCATTGTCATGAGATGACAGTTGCTTTATTTTCCTCTGTCACAGAAATATTTGTTTGCCATTAAGTGTGCATTTGAGACGTCTCTGTCATTAGATGATAGTAATGATGAGTTTATAGGACCGTAATATGGATAAATCGCTGTAATATTTTGCTCTCCCACACACTCTGCTTGGCCACACAAATTCATAGCTTAAGTAAAAAGAAAATTTCTTCATGCACATATATTTTCCTACAATTCTCTTTTGATATCACAGAAAACAGGAAGCATTTAACAAAGTTGGGAAATTCTTTTCATGTAAATCATTTAGATGTTAGCTCCATTGCTTTCTTCTCTATATATTTTTTCCAGCTAATAGTATTAATCATGCAATGAAAAATGCAAAATTGACTTTCAGAATGATGGACCTGTTTTCTTTGAAGGATATTTGGAATTATGAAAACATATACAAAAATAAATTTAATTTTCTAATACACTTTTGGCTTAAAACACAGAGAAGGTGTTGCACAAAGGATACTGCCCATTTTGCCCAATATTATTATTTTTTAATATGCAAGCAAGTAATTGAGCGTTGACCTGTGCTTGTTTAGCGGCTGCTTTTTTTTCTTTCATTTGTAGCTTCAGTTTTAGTGTTTTTGAAAACCATAAAATCAAGGCAATTACTTTTCAAAGTGGAAAACAATTGCAATCATTTTTACTTAAAACCACTTTGTATAGAGTGAATAGTGCAATATAATATAGAATATTTTAAAGATATCATAATACTTTTGATTTAGAAATATGAAGAACCGTAGTAACCAAATTAGATGTCACGCTGTGCTAAATATGCAAGAAAAAAAATCCATGTGCAGATGGTGAAAATCAAATCCATTCTCAACTTCACAAGCCACGTCTACATGAAGAAAAATATCGGTTCAACAAACCATCCATCTGCCGTATTCAACCATCTCAAAAACCAAATAAATGACATATAAAAGTCCTGTGGCTAATTGTGCAGAAATGTTTTAACTTTTTAGATCTTATAAATCTACTATTCCATTCTATGATTCTTTGCTAGGCCTATTGTTATAGTCATTATGAAGATGTTTATGGCACTATGGCATTTCAATTGTAATATTTTAAATGAAGTAATTAATTTAAAATGAAGGAAACTACTTAGCCAAAGGAAGGAAAATGCATCCCATTTTTTTCTTTCTGAATTAATTTTACAAAACAAAAATCAAACAAAACCTTAGTGTTTGCTTTTTAAATTATATAATATGTGTGATGTTAAAAAAATTTATGCAGTGATTTTACTGGTGTTTTTAGTACAAAATATATTAACTAGTACATATGAAATTATTTTACAATAAAGTGTTGAGAAAAATAGAATATGAAATGTATGTGTAATGGAATAATTTGGAGGAAAATATATATATGCCAAGTGTTTGGGAGTTTGCATATTTCTATACCATTCATTGGAAACATACTCAAGTCTGTAGGTAAGTTTCTATGTGACAGTCAATAAACTGCTTAGAATTTCAATCTTTCAGTCTTGTCTTCCCATAAATAAAAGAATTGGGTGACTTGATCTCAAGGTTTCTTCTTGTCCTACAAGTTTTTGATCCTTTAACTCAATATATGACACATTATTAGCTTTATAATTAATTGAAATAGATGGCTGCAAATTTATGACTAATATAATAGTATTTTGTAGCTTAATATTAAAAACTTGTTTCAAGCTGAAGCAAGTATGTCTATTTAACCTTAATTTGCAGAAATCCCATCTCATTCTGAGTCATAAAAGCACTGTATCAAAGTCAATTTTGTTTATTTATTAGAGATTTATCTATAATAGAGGATGCTTCATGTTCAAAAGTAAAGGAGAATTTGAATAGTTATTAATAATTTATATCAAGTGGAATAATACTGTTATCCATTGTTGAAGAGACAGTTGCAACACCCATGATAATATAAAGTTTACAAATTCTAATGCCTGTTTCTGCTTCTTGCTGAAAATATAAAAATGCCAAAAATTTAAAAATGTTGACATGCTTCTGTAAAAATGCAATTATTGGGAATGTTACTATTTAATTTTATAAAAAATTTGAACAGGTCAAAATATGTAGATATAAAATTAATATACCATGTAGAAACACATGTCATTGCACAAGATCAATTAAATTAATATAATTTAATTTAATCCACTTTCATTTAAAAATAAAAATGTAAGACTCAAACAAAAGAATAATGATCTGATCTCCTACAATAATGCAAGGCAGACCAGTTTTCAACTAAACACTCTCACATACACACACACTCACACACAAACACAGGAATAAGTGTTGATTAATAACAGATACTTTCTGTGGAGGTTAGAAGTGATATGAAGAAATTATTCTCACAGAGAAGGGATAACAGAATTTCCCAGAAAGAAGTAGCTTAGAAATTGACAACTTATTATTATACTATTTTTTGTTCTACAAACCAATATAATCCAATTATTTGAAGTGCAAATATACAGCTTATTTTTTAGTAGATTGTAATACGAAAAAAAAAAGAAATATTCTAGAAGAGTTCTAGAATACAGACGCCCTCATTGTAAATATGGTGTAATTTAAACTACTCTTATGGTTTGCTATCATTAACATAAGCTATTGATTATGTTTTGAGATTTAATTGCTTTTTTAACAAATCTGATTTAAGGGTTACTACAAAAGGATAACAAAAAGGAAGCTTTACAACTTGAAGACATGAATAAAAGAGAATGATTTCTTTGTCATTACCTCACTTTATAAACATTCATTTCTCAACTAGTATCTCTTAGTTTAAATAAAGAAGAAAATGCAAACAATGTAGCATTAAAATTGCTTGTATGCTGCTTCCTTAGCATTTCAGTTGGAATTTGATAAAAAACAGACTCTGTACATCATTGCACATCTTTTAAGGTGAAAAGTAGGTCTTTCAAAATTAAAAGACCTTTTTTTGAAACGCTTTACTTTGTTTTATGTCAGGTTTTATTTGCTAAATTTCAATAGCATATAAATATAATGTAAAGTTTTTACATCATTGAAAAATGACATACAAACTCTGAAAGAACTCATGTAGAAAGACAAACTCATAATTATAGTCAGAAAATTCAATGTCCCTCTTTGAATAAATGATAGAACAAATAGAAAAAAAATTGGCAAAGATATAGATATTATTGAGTATAGTATCAATGGGTTTGACTTAAAGTACATTTACTGATGAACATAAACACTTACACAAAATGATATTATTAAATGTACATAAAAGTTTCATAGACAGAAAGTTTCAATCAGTTTTTAAAAAATGAAAATATTTAAAGCATTTTCTCTCACTATAAGAGAATTCAATTAGAAATTAATAGTAACAAAATAGCCATATAATCCCCAATTAAGCTGCCAATTAAGTAACAATTAAGTAATTAGCTGTCAATTAATTTAGAATTAATCCAGGAGTTATATAAGTTTATTGAAAATATTTTTGACTGAATAATGCAAAAAGATTTTTGTTGTGGTTGTGTTTGTCATATTTGTGTTTGTGGTGGTAGAATCAAAGCAGTAGTTATAGGGGAATTTATAGCTATACATAATTATATAAGAGAAGATGTTTAAAATTAATTATCTAAAATTCTGCTCTAAAACCTAAAAATGTCCAAAATCGGTAGAAAAAAGCGATAGTATTGATTAGAGCAGAGTTCAATTAAATAAAAAAGGCAGAAAAAATAAGCAAGGCCAAAAGTTTACATTTTAAAATGAGCAATAAAATTAAAATCCTAGCAAGAAAAATCAATAGTAAAAGACAGAAGTCAGAAACTATGAAAATATATATGAAAAAGAGAGGCAATTACTATAGCTCATATAGGAATTTAAAGGGCAACAAGGAAATATCATAAACAAATGTATTACATTTAATTCAGCAAAGAGAAAAATGCACAAATTAATTGAACATCACAGTTTACCAAAACAAAATGAAAGAGGATGCTTAAAAACTACAAAAATGAAATAGAACATATATAAATAACTACAAATATAATAAAAATTAGTTAATAACAATGTTTTAAAACCTGCCACATATAAAAGTAAAGGTTCAAGATTCTTTCAATGGTGAATATTATCAAATACCTACAAAAGAAGTTTTACAAATATTTTTACAAAATATTTTTTCAGAAAATAGAAGATAACATATTTCCCAAATTGTTTTATAAATCTATTGTAATAAAATCCTACTAAAAGACCTGACAAAAACATCACAGCAAAAATGTTACAAATCAATATCCCTCATGATGTAGATACAAAATTACTCAAAATTATTACAAGCAAAATATTTTAAAAGACCTAAGAATAAAAGCTAAAATTATGAGATTTCTACTAAAAATCATAGGAGAAAATTGTCATGACTTTAGGGAAGGAAAAGTTCTGTTAGCACAAAACAAGTGCAAAAAAGTAAAATATGAAAATAAACTTAACTTTAACAAATTGAAAACTATCGTCCTTTGATATATACTATTAAGAAAATGAAAATCAAAGCCACAGACCGGGAGAAAGTATTCATTATACATACTTCTGTCAAACGACTTTTATTCAGAATTTATAAAGAACTCTTTCTATATATTAATTAAAACGAAAATATCATAAAAAATTCTAGACAAAAGGTGGAGAGACAATTCACAAAAGATATATTAATGGTCAAAATAAGCACAGAAAAGCTGCAAAATGTCATGTCTTAGGGGAAACTCAAATTAATGCAGTGGAATATCATTACACATCGACAGGGATTAGCTAAGTAAATAAATAAAGAAAGTGACAATAAATACATATATATAAATAAATAACAAATAGATAATCCCAAGTGTCAAATGCACAGAGCATCTAGAACTCTTATATGTTACTATATATATTACTATTAGAACTGTGAAATTTTATAGCAAATTTGGAACACAGAATGAAAGTTTTTATTAAGTTAACATACACTTACAATATAAATGGAAATTCTATTCCTAAGCATTTGTCCAATATTTTTATATTTCCACTTAAAGAATTTTACACAAATTCTCATAGACGTTTTATTCATAATAGCCCCAAACTGAATAAACCAAATATCAAATTAACTAAATGGATAAAAGACTTGTGGTATATTAATACAATAAATAAAATGGGTGGAACTGGTGCCAATCTCATATAAACACAGATGAAATTCATGGAGAGTACTCTGAGGGAAAAAAGTCACCTACAAGCAACGAGTCAGTTTTATGAAATTCTACAATAGACAATATTCATACATGATAAGAAATATATGCTGAGAACTCTAACATATCTAAAGTTATCCAGAGATAACTAGAATCACCAATTTTAATAACTAAATGGATAAAAGACTTGTGGTATATTAATACAATAAATAAAATGGGTGGAACTGGTGGCAATCTCATATAAACACAGATGAAATTCATGGAGAGTACTCTGACGGAAAAAAGTCACATACAAGCAACGAGTCAGTTTTATGAAATTCTACAATAGACAATATTCATACATGCCACGTTTTTGCCACATTTTGATATGTCATTCTACCTATCTATCTATCTATCTGCCTGTCTGTCTAATCTATCTATCCTCAACTATTTATCAATTCATTTGACCACTTGACTGTAGGTGATATACAATATGCTTCTTGGACATTTATTACTGCTATGTCCATTTCCTAGTAATAATGAGATGACTCATAGAACCACTATAAATAAAGCCATTTAATATTGATATAAAGTCTACAGACTGCATACCACTTTTGTCATGTCTCAATAATCTCCTTTTGAGCCATTTTTCTTCCCTTGCTAGAACCCATCCAAGATCATGAACTGCATTTAATTAATTTTTAGTTGCTGGATTTAGTTTGTTCATTTACCAGAAATGGTTTGGCTTTTACAGCAAGGATTTATTAACTTACAATTTATAGGTCTTAGGGCCATGAAAATGTCCAAATCAAGGCCTCAGTAAGATTATCTGGTCTCCAAGACAGGTTGCTGGCTTGGGGGACACCTCTGGCAAGTGGGAAGTCACATGCTGGTATCTGCTAGTCCTTTGTTCCTGGGTTTTACTGCTTTGAACTTCTGGTTCAGGGGGATTTTCTCCATGAACTTCTCTTAATTTTATCTTTTATAAAGGACTTCAGTAAAGGCATTAAGTCTCAGCCTGGGATAGATCTCAACTGAAATAAACTAATCAGAAGTTTCCACAAACAATGTCTGCACCCACAGGAATGGATTTTGAAAACATGGCCCTTTCTGGGGTACATAGTTTCAAACCACCACAGATGCCCTTTCTTTAAAAAAAAAAAAAAAAAACAAAGTGTAGGAACATATTTACCACACAAAATTTCCCATCTCAACCTTCTCCAAGCGTACCATTCGGTGGGATTAATCACATCACAATATTGTATACCTCAACACACCTTCAGTTATAAACCTTCCTTATCTTCCCAAACAGAAATCCTACACCCACACGCATGCACTCCACATTCTTTCTTACCTCTGCTCCTGGCAACTTGTACTCTAATTTCCGTCCCTATGAGTTTACACATTCTCCAATATTCTCTTTGTAGTTGCAATGGGACTTAAATTTAACGTCATAAATAGATCACGATTTTGTTTCCCTTGACATCAATTTAACTTCGACAGTATACAAAAACTACGTTGTTATACTATTCCATTCCCCCACCTTTACATGGTTTTTGTCACAAACTTCATACTTATACAATATGGGTCAAAAAACACTGGTTATCATTCTATTTTATGCCTGCACCTTTTAGAAATTATAGGAAATAGAAAGTGAAATTACAAATAAAAAATAAAGTAATACTGGCATTAGATTTACCTGTCATTACCCTCACTAGAGATTTTTTTTTTTCATGGAGCTTTGATCTGTTGTCTATAGACCTTTCCTTTCAACCTGCAGAACTCAATTTAGCATCTGTTTTAGAGCCAGTCTAAAGTTAATGTGCTCCCTCAGATTTTGTTTATCTGGGGATGTCTTATCTTTGAAAGACAGTTTCAACAGATACAGAATTATTTGATGGCAAGTTTTGCTTTCGGTACTTTGAATGTGTCATCCCACTGCCTTCTTGACCCCATTGTTTCCAATGACAAATCAGCACTTAATCTTACCGAAGATCATTTATATGTGACATGCTACTTCGCTCTTGTGGCTTTCAGAATTCTCTATCTTTGGCATTTGGCAGTCTGATTCTAATGTGCTAAGGCATGGTTTAATTGGGTTTATCATATTTGGAGTTTTAAAGCATCTTGGATGTACATATTCATGTCTTTCATTAAATTTGGGACGTTCTTCTCCATTATTTCCTTGAATATTTTTTCTGTCTCTTTCTCTATTTCATCTCAGTCTGGGACTCCCGCAATGCAAAAATTGATACATTTGATGGTGAAACAAAATGTCTCAGATACTGGTAATTTTTTCTTCATTTCTTCTGTTTTTGCCCCTCAGATGGAGTGATTTCAATTGTCTTATCTTCAAATCCACTGATTTTCTCTTCTGCAAACTCCAATCTGTTGTTTCAATGCTTTAGATATTTTTCCTTATTTATTACTGCAGTCTCTAGCATTGTTCTTTTCCTTTTCCTAATTCCCAATCTCTATTGATATTTTCTTTGTGTTCGTCTATTATTTCCCTGATTTCCTTTAGTTCTTTGCTCATGTTTTCCTTTAGCTCAGTAAGTCTATCTATCTATGTAGGGCCAGTTTTTAAAAGTCATTTTCTGTTATGTCCCAGATCTGGTCCCACTTGTTGATGGTTTCTAGTATTAATCTTCTTTGCCTGGGTCATTGCTTCCTGTTTGTTTTTGCTTTTAATCTCTTGTTGAAAGCTGGGCATTTTGATATTTCAGTGTGCTATCACTGATATATAGGCTCTGAGTCATCTGTTCATCAGGAATTTATCCAGCTAATGCTATAACTGAGTATTCCTAGAACGCCAGGAGCTAATAGAAGAAGGAGGAGGAGGAGGAGGAGGAGGAGGAGAAACATAAGTGCTGTGAGCATATGCGTGACGACCACTCTGCTCCCTCTGGAACTGGGGCCATGGAGCCACACTGGAAACAATGATTAGCTCTGTACTGGGACTGTGAGAGGTGAGGGATGGGCCAGCCAGGATGAGACTCTGTGTTTTTTTAAGACTTTTCCTTGGTTAGATGCTCACCCTGTTACTATGGTTCTTTAATGGTTTTCTGGAGCCATGAAGAGATGTTTCTGCCAGTCCTTGCTAGTTGTCCAAAGCTCCTGTGTGGGGACAGAGCCCTGAAGTATCTCAGACTGCCATCTTGACCAGGGTGGGGCCTGGTACACAGATTTTAAGGAATAAGCTTGGGTAATTGAAAAGCCCTGTAATCTAACAGTACATTTTAGGTTTTTTAGAGATATACCATGTTGAACCAAGTGGTTACTATTTGTTTAACTTACCATTTTTAATTCCAATAAAAAAATCAAATTAGGAGCCTTTAGGGAGTATTTGGGGAATAAACATGACACTTATAAATATGGCTATTAATTAGACCTTCACATTATTAAAGTATACCACTTAACAAGTTGAATTATTTTCCTCCAAGAAGCTCTTTACCAATTAGAAAAGTGGAAGCATGTGTTTCAAATCACACTTTAATGAACTCAAAATGTTTGAATACCGACAGCAATTATTAATTTCTCTAAAGAGTGGGTCCATGTGTCTTTTCAAACCTCATAGGACATTATCAGGGCCTAGATCTATTTTAGTGTTAGCAGTCATTTAAATATTTTTGGATTTAAAACAACCATGAAGGCATAAAGTATCCTTCTGAAAAGTGTTTCTTCTTGGCACCCGGTAAGCAGTGTTTCGTGTTGCATTTATTGCTCAATACTTCATATATTTTGTTCAGTGCATTTTTAGCTTAGGTTGCCTGTTATTTAAAGCCAACCTTTAATTTTAATACTGCAGATTTTAAACAAAGCACATTTTCGTAACGGTGTACCTCATTCTGTTACTTAACCAGGCAGGCATTTTGGGTGACATGAAAATAATGGTAGTGCGGTGAAGAGAATCTATTTTAGAAATATAGGTGGTCTGAAAGAATGTATGGGATTTGCAATAGGTTTAGGAAATAAAAGAAAGCAATTAATAAAAAGACAAAGAGATTTGTGTAGTTTTAAGTTATCTAATAGAGAAATACGAAAATCCAACAATAGTTGCTTTAATATTTCAAGAAGACATCCTAGACATTCACAACCTTAGATGAAATGCTTGAAAGATCAAATGTTAAAATATACATTTACCTGGGAAATCTTTAGTAAAACAAAATTCCCGGTCATACATAGCAGAGGGAGTTAGGGGGAAAAAAAGTAGAGCTGTGAAGTAATCTAAATGAAAAAAGCAGCAGCAATTATTGGTGAAAATAGGCCAGAAAGTAGGGTGATAGATCAAAAGATAATTCTAAGATTGTGTGTCTTTGAGAGTAGGGTGCTGGCAATATACAGTATTCTGTGGAAAACAAAGCTTGGAAATGGGAAAACATGAGCTGCCTTACTATATCATTTTTACAGTGGCAGGGTTACATTGAGATTTTTAAATTTGATTTTAAAATTAGGTTATTTCTAATCTAATTATTACATTTCCTGTAATGACATTTCACTTGGCAATAACTTAAATGGAGAAGCATCTTAAAATCATACTGTAAAATTATGTCATTACTAATTGTTGCATAAAAGTACTGAAATACATGCTATTTAATAGGCAGACACATCTTATGTATGCAATGATTTTAGTTTCTTTTTAGAAAATTTGCATTGAACTGTTCAAGTAAAAAACAATCATTTAACTAAGGCTAAGGAAAAAATAATTTCCTGTTTGATTAGATAGTTTCTAACTCTTTCTATTTCTGAGACTATACAAATATATAGAAAATTAATAATGATACATGAATAATATTTATTGAGCCCATACTATATGATCCACACTCTATTATCAATTTATTTAAATTATTATGTTTAATATCATCAAGATTTTCTGAATTAATATCTAATTTTATCATTCATTTTTGAAGGAATATTTTGCGTGACATAATTTGCATTGACGGTCAGAACATGCTTATACAAAATAATAACATAACCAATCTATGGTTTAGAAAGATAAATTTGACAACAATTTTTAAGATTTCGCATGTGAAAAATGTTTATGACTTTATCGTCTAAGCTTCCTATCGCTGCTGCCATCTTTGTCACATTCAGATATCCAGTGCCTCATGGAAAATTAACCAATTATAATTTTACTGAATGTTCACTATGCAGGCCACTTGGAAAGTTGAGAAAGGATGGAAATTACATAAGGTGCCTACCTTCACAGAGTTTAACCTGAAGCTAGAGAAATATCTCACTAACACATGAAAAATACAATTAAAAGCAAATAATGGCTGATAGCTAATGGCTTAATACATCCTGCAAACAGGCATGGGCAGAAAAGATTTAACTGACACCGAGATTGTCTTCCCTGACAGCAAATTGTTACAGAAATAGAGAGGAGATTGGAAATTGTTAGGGAAAGGCTATGAATAAATTTATATTCAAGAAGTGCCAAATACTTGCATGGGAGAGATATTCTAAATTAATACATTTTGAAATTCAAAAAGTCAAACATTGAAAAAAATTAACAAATGGTAACTATCAGTATATAATGGAAATATTGTATGATAAAGACTGATACCTTTTGTGAAAGTGAGGGGAACACAGTTTTTTCTTAAAAGACTTATATGCTAAATTGCAGCCAAAGTGCATCAAAATGTGTCAAAAAAGGATCTGAGTAGTGGTATTAGTGGTGTCACAATTTTTCCAAAATTGCACAGCTATGGCTGATCTCAATGGTCTGGCCCATTCTCAAATCCACGCTTCTGTAATGCCTTCATTTGTTAATTCACATGCTGGAAATATAGATTGTAGCACTTCTATTTAATTCATTTTATCTTTATTTACACATATATAAAAATGTGATCAAATTTTTTTACACTTTATGTTTTTTGAATTTTATCTGAAGGTTATAAATTCCTCCTTAATCCAAAGCTTTGATAGCATTTTCTAGATATTGCAATTTAAAAATATAATTACTGGTTCCATCTGAAATTAATGTTATTTGAGGTATGTTGAAACACAAAATTTATTAATTCTTCTTATAGAGATATTGTCTACCAGTTAGTGTTTATTTAAAAACCTTTATTTAGTCCCTATATTTTTATGATTCCTAGCAAAAGTTTGAGCAATAGTAACAAATTTCTGTCCTAAAGCCATTTAAGAAGGTTTATAAAAAATTAGACTTTAGATGGATGGCAATAATTCTAGAGTCTCACAGACTTGGGTAACATATTTATTCCACATGGACAGATGAAACAGGTATCATTAAACTAGTTTGTATTTCTTTGAGTACTAGTAAGATTGAGTTTTTTTCCTTTTTTTTTTTATAAATAGCTCTCTGGATATTTGTGTGTAGTGAGTGTATGTGTGTATTTTGTACATATATAACTAGTGAGATAGACAGAGAGACTTAGTTGTTGATTTTTCCAAGGTAGGATTTCTGCCTTGTTAATAAATGTCTGTATATATAGTCAGGATTTTATTTATCTCTTCCCAGCATAAAGGTTGCAATGAGTACTCTAATTTATTAATTGCCTTTATTATTTTATTTTTCCATAATAATGTATATTTTATTTTTCTTTATTCTTTATTTTTCATAATAATATATTTTCCATAATAAGTTTTCATTTTTATTTATTACAGAAGTTGTAGGTTTATAGAACAATTATGTGTAAAATATAGAATTTCCAAATACCACCCTAACACCGGTTAACTCTTTTCCATTGGTATCTTTATTTGACTTTGATATGAGGGTGATGCTGGCCTCATAGAAAGGGTTAGGAGTGGTCCCTAATATTCAATTTTTTGGAAGAGTTTGTGCAGGGTTAGAGTTAATTCTTGGAGTTTTGGTAGAATTCTCTTGTGAATCCATTGATTCTAGACTTTCTTTTATTAGAAAGTTTTTGATTACTGATTTAAATTCTTTAGTAGTAATTGTTTTGTTGAGATTTCTATTTCTTCTTAAGTCAATATATGTAGTTGTGTGTTTCAATACACTTGTTAGGTTAGCTAATGTATTGACATACAGTTATTCATAGAAACCACCTATAGTAATTTTTATTTTATCACAGTAGATAGTAATGTACTTTTAGTTTCTGACTTTGTTATTTGTATCCTCTCTTTTTTTTAATAATTCCAGCTAAAGATTTGTCCTTTATTTTTATCTTTTCAGAGAAACATTTTTTTGTTGATTCTATTTTATTATTTTCTATTTCATTTATCTCCACTCTAATCTTTGTTATTTCCTTCTTTTTGCTTGATTTTGGTTTAGTTTTCTCTTCTTTTTCAGTTATTCTACTTTTGAGGTTAAGCCTGATATGGAGTCTTTCTTCTATTTTAATGTGAACATGTAGAATGATAAATTTCCCTCTCAACACTGCCTTAGTGGCATCCCAGAAGATTTGGTATGTTGCAGTTTCAGTTTCATTCACCTCGAGCTATTGCGTAATTTTGCTTCTGATTCCTTTTTTAATCTATTAGTTGTTAAGATTATGTTGCTTAATTTCCAGATATATGTGAATTTCCCCTTTCATCAATAATGAGGTATTGATTTCTAGCTTCATTCTACTCTAGTCCAATAATATATATTGCATGCTTTCAATATTTTTAATTTACTGAGACTTGTTTTATTATCCATATTGGTCTATCCTAGAGAATGATCCATGCGCACTTGAGAAGAATGTGTATTCTCTTTCCTTAGGGTGTGGTATCCTATAAATGACTGTTAGGTCGAGTTAGTTTACTGTTATATTTAAGTCTGCACTTTCTTGTTGATCTTCGGTCCATTATGAAGTATGGTGTGTCAAAGCCACCTATTAGTAATAAATATTTCTCCTTTTAAATCTTTCAGTATTTTCTTCATATATACTGGGGCTCTGCTGTTAGATGTACACTTATTTATAACTGTTACACCACTGAAATGTTACTTTTATTACTATGTTATACCATCTTTGTACCTAGTACCTGCTTTTGACTTAAAGTCTATTTTAGTCTGATACTTTTCTAACATGGGCAGGCACTAGGAATCGAACCCGGGTCCTCTGGCATGGCAGGCAAGCATTCTTGCGTGCTGAGCCTCCATGACCCACCCTAGTCTGATACTTTTTACTACTACTTGCATGGCATATTTTGTTCCCATCCTTTTATCATCAACCCACTTGTATCTTTGACTTTAAAGTGAGTCTCTTCCAGACAGTATATTTTTTGGGGTCATACTTTTTTATCCATTCTGCCAAACTTTGCCTTTTGATTGGAGAGTTTAATCCATTTACACTTAATGTCACTATTGATAATATACTTTCTTCTGCCATTTTTGATATTTAATCTTTGGAAGTCTTATACCTATTTTGTCCCTAATAGCCATCAAAGCTTACTTTTACTTATTTGCTTTCTTGTGTTGTACCTTATTGAGTGACTTCTCATTTCTATCTGGATGTATTTTTTATCTCTTTTCCTTGTGGCTAGCCAGAGTTAAAATTTAACATCCTAAATATGTTAAATTAATATTATTTCCACTCCATTTTGTTTTGTACTTGTTACCATCTCTGGTATTTGAGAATATTAGGAAAACTAGTAATGGCAAGAGCAGTGGAATTGAATGACTCTTTCTGAGTTTCATTAATGAACTGAAGAAAGAAAATGAAAGGTTTAGGGCAATTAATTAACAATGTAAGGTATATGATGAAAATCAGGGGATCTCATTGGAAACATGACATCCCTCATTTTCACCCAGAGGATAAAAAAAATCCAAAGGTCAATCTTTAATATAAGAAACTAGAACTTTAGAGAAGATTGAACTTATAGCTTCATTAAATGTCCAGTGCCAACTGGAAAGAATTGGGCTACTGAAACTTGGGATGGGGACATCGGGGCCACTGTACCTGAAAATTTTCTATCAGCTGATTCTACTGAACCCTGTGAGCATATAGATGTGGCCTAATCCTCTTCCTGAAAAACTAGTAATTACTCTGGTGCTACTTATTGACAATTCACTCCTCTGGAGCCTTCTGGACTTACCCTCCTAGCCACCACAAGAATTCTAGTGTAAATCACACTAGAATACATGAAAAGCTTGCTAAGGGGAGAAAAACAGCATAAAACACTGAAAATGCTGCAGGAACTAGCTGACATATTAGGGCAGGAGCCACGAAAGTTAGGTTCAGGATGTATTATGAAGGTGGTGGTCAAGACATTAGAATATAAAGTCCCACAAGAAATGGCAATGAAAAAGACCACAGGCCCTGTTGGGAAACTCAAGGGTGGTGATCTTCTGTAGGTCAAGACCGACTGAAATTGCTGTTAAACAAGTAGTCTCCTTGACAGCAGAAGGGATAATTGGATCTCAAAATTATCCTAAGTGGGTAGAGCCTAAGTGGCAGTGCTCAACTCCCAGAAGCAAAGTGAGCGAAGTCATTTTAATGATCAACATGATTTAAGAATCTGAGCAAGGGGACCTAAACTGAATATCAAGATAGATGGAGCACCAACGAAAGCAGTGCCCAATTTATTACTAAAGAAATAGAGGAAATCAAGATTCTCCAGGGAAATAGAACCAACAGGATATAGATTGACAGATAATACATATAAATATGCGTGTGGCTGCTTCATAATTTTCCTAATTAATTCTGTATTATTTTCTGCTATTATTTTCATTCATTTTATTAAATAGCCATTTGTTTTTCTGCGTAGGAATATACTTACTTTTACATGTTAATTTCACAACTAACCAATTTACCGAATTCTATTATCATTGGTAGGTGGTTTTCAATAATTTATTTTGAGCCTTTCAAGTCAAAAGTATCATGTTTTCTATAATAATTTTCTCTCCTCTATTCAGTTAGAATTCCTCATTTATTTTTCTTATCTAATTCAGTTGGCTAACACCTTCAAAGTCAGAATTTTTTTGACCTTTACACAGGTCACATTTTCACAATTCTAATCCAGTTAGATGCTGATGGTGTCCTTGCTTGGTCTCAAGTGGAAGCATTTTGATACATAACGTTCTAGAAAACTTTCCTTTTCCTTTCAAATACCACTTATGTGGGACTGTTACGCATTTCCCCAGTTTGGTCAGCAAAGCAGGCTGCTTCCTTTATTAGGAGCCTTACATGAAAGTCAAAAATTAGATCCTTATTGACCTTTCCCTTTCATAGCTGGTCATAGGATACATTGATAAGAAAAGGGCAAGGGAAAAGCAATAGCCTGAGCGCATCCATTTGTAGCATCACAGGTGTTTTCTATGGCTAATAGCAGGTGGGGGGGTTTCAGCAAATTAACTGATATGGATTAAATCTTCTCTTTTTGTCTGAACTTGCTGAGATTCTAGGGTCCTCCAAATCATAAAGTCTAAAAATTTTTGCTCATGTCACTATAATTTAGTGGGTTTGTTTTATTCTTTCCAGAATCTAACAAATTATAGAATGACATTCTTTAGTTCTTTACATTGTGATTTTAAAGAAAGTTTTGCCTTCATTGTTATTTTAATGACATATTTGTGGAGGGAGAGAATTTGTTCATGTTCCCCCATTATAACTAGGAATTATTGGTTTTTAAACTATTGAATGCCTTCTTCAAGAATAGAGTGAGCAATAATAATAGGGATAATGAAAAGCTGGTAATAATCAAATATCTAATAATAGAAAACATATTCAGTGTTTTTCTTCTTAGTTTTATTATGTTGTATGAAAAGATTTTTTATGAAAAGTTTATTTTAAAAGTTAAAAATTGCTAGTTGTTTTATGAATCACAAAAGAACAAGGATGCAAAAGAATAACTTAAATATCTCACAACTTTAAAATGCATAGAAAAAGAATGAAAATAAACAAAGGCACTACATTTTTCACTTCTTTTTTCATTTTAAAATTTTACGTAATTGATATATTACTCATATAATTAGAATACATAAAATAAACTTTTTAGTTAATATGAATACAGTAATTTCTACCTAGTCCTTTAGCCATATCTATTATTAAAGCAGATTAAAGAAATGAAAACATTTTCAAAAAGTTATTTTGCAGTGTCTAGATTATATATGAACATATGTAGCAAAAACTAAATTGTAGAGCTAGACTTATTTTTCCTAATTTTCAACCACACAATTTTTTAGACTTCAGTATTTTTGTATTTTGCAGAGAACACACTGACATGATCACATATCTGGACATGTTGACAGATTGATTTTTCAAAAACTGTGAAAGTCTCAAGTAACTTATTTTTCCAATAAAATGGAGTACCAACTTATTTGCATCCTGGAGTTTGTTGATTTCACAGCACAGGTTTGGACCTTCTTTACAATCATAGACCCGCCCCTGAAACAGTGTCCAGGAAGTGTACAAATATCATATCATGCAATTGAATATATGCTAAGAACCCTGTGCTTCTAACACTACTTCTTTGCAGCTTGGAGAAAGTGAAGAAATGGATCATGACTATTTCACTGCTACAAAGAGCTTTAGGATAAGTAAGACCAAGAGTACACAATCTTTCCCTCTAAAAAGCCAGGTAAGTATTTTAGGTTTGTAGGTCTCATGATCTCTGTTGAAATTATTTAGCTCTTCCATTGCAGCATAAAAGCAGCCTTGCTTGCTAGACAAATGTGTGTGGCTGTATTTCAAAAAAATTTATTTGAAAAAGCAGTCAGCAGCTCATGGGCCATAGTCTGTTGCCACCAAAATGAGGTTACAGGATTAAAATGTGTCTTTTACATGAAGAGTTGAATATTACATATTTATAAAATATAGAAATAATTGCTTTAATTTTTGACTTGTATGACCAAAGAGGGTCTACAGGTAAACATTAGCATTTGAAAGGATGTTCAACATCATTAGTCATCAGGAAAATGCAAATTAAGACCACGATGAGATAGCTCTAGATACCTAAGATTGCCTCCTCCCAAACCCCCACTTTCCAAAAGCAGTTACAACCCCAACCTCACAGAAATTATACAACTCAGATATTATTGGTGGGAATGTAAAATGATACAACCACTCTGGAAAAGTTTTGAAGTTTCTTTAAAAAATTAATGTATAATTACAATGAGACCCAGCAATTGTAGTTTTGGACAGAGATCAGCAGATAAATGAAAACTTATTGTCAAACAAAGCCTGTAAATGGATGATTATAACAGCTTAATTTGTACAGCCAAGAACCAGAACCAACCCAGTTGTCCCCCAACAGATGTATGGCTAAACGTACTGCATTGCATCCATACCTTAGAAGACTAATCAGCAATAAAAAGAAACAAATTATTGATACATTAAAAAATTTGGATAAATAGCCAAGAAATTTTGAAGAGGGAAAATGAAGCCAACCCCCAGATATATATACACAGCATGATTACATTTATGTAATGTTTTTGAAATGAGAAAAGCTTATAAATGGAGGACAGATTAGTGGCCAGAATGTGTTAGGGGTGAGAAGCCAAGGAAGAGGGAAGTAGGCCTGTATTTAAGGGCAACAAGGAAAATAGAAATTACATACCCTATACCAATGATCTTAGAGAGTGGTTCAATAAGACCTAAACACATTTACAATTCTTTATTCAAGTAATTGAGTTATATAGAAACTATCAAAATTTGTGTAATGCAAATCCAAACATATAGCAATTATTCTATTTTTTTATAATCCTAGACAAGTCTTTGTGGGATATGTGGTTTGCAAATATTTTTACCAGTTGGTAGCTTGTCTTTTCATTTTCATTCCATGATCTTTCACAGAGCAAAGGCTTTTAATTTTATTTAGGTCCAAGTTAACAAATTTCCATTTTATGGGCCAGGCTTTTGGAGCCCAGTGCTAAAATCTTAAATCAAGGCCTACATCCTAAGACTTTCTACTATCAATTTTTAAATAAGTTTTATTGATTAACATTCTACATTTAAGCTCATGATCCTCTTGCAGTTAATTTGTTACAAAGTAGGTGATGTTGAGTAAGGTCCATTGTTATGCCTTGAATATCTAATTACTCCAGATAAGGATGTTGAAAAGGCTATCCTGCCTCTATTGAAATGGTTTTGCATTTCTTGTAAAAATCAGCTAAGCTTATTTGTGGAGATGAACTTCTGGGTACTCTCTTGTCCCCTTGTTCTGTGTGTCTATCCATCCATCAGTACCATACTCCTCTTATTATTGAAGCTATAGAGTGAACCTTAATATTGGGTATAGTAATTCCTTTCCTTTTTACTGTCAAGTTTAGCAAATCTAGAACCTGTGCCTTTCCATATAAATTTTAGAATATTTGTCTATGTGTACAAAGCACCTAGCCAAGCTTTGAGCAGGAATTACATTCAAATTGAAGATCAATTTAGAGAGAACTTATATCTTTTCTATGTTGAGTCTTCCAATCCATGAATAATGGAATTTTCGCTACTTGCTTATATTTTCTTTAACTTCTTTCATGAGTATATTGTAATTTTCAGTACACATAATCTATAAGGTTTTCTTAAGTTTATACTTAAGCATTTCATTCTTTGGAGTGATTATAAATGGTATTGTATTTTTTTTTTAATTTCAGGGTCCGCATCTTTATCGTTAGCATATAAGAATGCAATGGATTCGTGTATGTGTGAGTGTGCGTATGTGTTTTGATCTTGTATCCTGACTGCTGAGCTCACTTATCAGTGCTAGGAGTTTTATTGTAGATTCCTAGGGATTTACCATGTTGAAAATTTTGATTTTGTCATTCAAAAATTGAGACAGTTTTATTGCTTTCTTCACACTCTGAATACCTTTTATTTCATTATGCTTCCTCTACATTAATGAATATGACCATAGGATTCTTCTTTAACTTGTTACATAGTAAATAAAATTGATCAATTTTTGAATATTGAACCAGGTTTGAATACCTGGAAAAAATCCTACCGGGTCATGTTATCTAATTATTTGAATGTATTTTGTGTTTGGTTTGCAAATAGAGCTTTGAGGACATTTGCCTCTAAATGTGTAAGAAATACACATATGTATTTTTCCTTTATGTAATGTCATTGTCTATTTTTGGTATCAGGATAATACCGGGTCTAATGAAATGTATTTGGACATGTGTAAAATTTATGTTAATTCTTTTATAAATGTTTGATAGAATTGTTCTATGAAACTATCAGGTCCTGAAGATTTCTTTTTCAACAGATTTTAATTATGAATCCAGTATCTTTAACAGTTTTCAAGCTATACAGATTGTCTATTTCATTTCAGTCGATGTTGGCAGTTTTTGCTTTTTGAGCAATTGCTTTTTTTTTTTAAGTTGTTGAATTTATGAATATTAAAGTTAGTTGTAGCATTCTGCTATTTTAATGGCTCCAACATTCGTAGTGATACAGTCAGGAATCAATTTCTAATATTGGTGATTTGTGTCATTCCTTTTCTATTTTTATCTATCTTGTTAAATGTTAACCATTTTATAGATTTCTTTTTAAGAATATGCATTTTATGCCATTGATTTTTCTGTTTTCCTGGTTTCTGTTTCAGTGATTTTTGCTCTTTATTCTTTCATTCCTTCTGCTGGTTATGGGTTTATTTTGCTCTTTGTTTATTAGTTTCTTGAGGTAGAAACTTAGATTATTAATCTTTCCTCATTTCTAATGTAAGCATTTTGCATATATACATTTCCCTCTCAGTCCTACCTTAGCTGTATCTCCCAATTTATTTCTCATGTTATACTTCCATTTTTATTCAGTTCTATGGATTTTTTTATTTCCTTTGAGATTACGTCCTTGTAATTATTTAGAAATGAGTTATATCATTTAGAATGAGTTGCTTTAGTTCCACATATTTAGAGATTTTCTTATTCTTTTTCTGTAATTTATTTCTGTAATTTATTTCTTGCTGATTACATTATGTTTAGAGAACAAACTATATAATTCTAATTCTTTTATTTGTTTGTGGGTTTGTTTTCTGATCCTGGATATTGCCTTTATTTGGGAATTTTCCATGGATACTTTAAAAAAATGTATATTCTGCTCTTGTTGCATGAATTGCTTTATATATAACCAGTTAGGTCCCACTGATTGGTTTTATTACACTGTTCATTTATACCCCTTCATAGGGGTATAATTCATAGAATTTCTATATAGATTTCTAACAGGTACTGTGGGCTGGTGGAGGGGGTGTGATTGTTAAAGTCCCCAATGATAATTGTAGATTTGTCTGTATTTCCTTTTAGTTCTATCAGTTTTCATTTCATATATTGTTGAGGCTCTGTTTTATTCTTAAGGTTTCCCAGTAGATTGATTCCCAGTAGATTAGCATTTGTAAAGTTCTACTAATTTTCTTCGTCATGAAATCCACTTTTTCATAAATTACTACTTCAAGAGTTAAATTATTTAAGAATTAATTACAAATTTACCTCAACTCCAGTTTTCGTTTCCACAGATTCATTTTTTTTGTATGCTGTATGGTGGGGACACATTTCATTATTTTTCCATGTGAGTATCCCATTATTGCAGCCTTACTTGTTGAATTTTTGTTTGTTTGGTTGGTTTTTGTTTGCTTTGATTGTTTTTTGGGAACTGCATGGGCTGGGAATCGAATCTGGGTCTTCTGCATGGCAGGCAAAAATTCTACCACTGAATTAAACTTGCACCCCCCTCATTGATTCATTTTTAATATGTATATTACCTAAACACTCATCCTTACCTTTAAATTATCTGTAAATATAATATATAAAGTTTATTTATGCATTAAATTTTATGTTAAAGTTGTAATGACACAACATCTATTGACTTACCACATACCTCATTCTCCTGTAATTTTTCTATGCAGAAGAGGAGCAGAAGAAAAAATACATCAAACTTTTTTTTAAATATGTCCAAATCCATAAAGGTATTCTAGAATTAATGGAGAATAAGCATCTGCTAACATTTTTAAGATTTAATTTGAACTAGTTTCCTGAATATATTGAATACACGCAGAAAGGGTTGAAGAGAAACTCAGATAAAACTGAACTATGAATTTTCTATTTCCTTCTGGTTTAAATATTTTAGATATTGAAAAAATTTTACATAATTCCATTATATTAAAATATAGCATACTGTTACTCTGTAATTCATTTATAAAATGCATAGCAAAGCTAATCAAAAATATATCTGAATGAGTGAAAGTTTTATTATTAAAATACTGATAAACCCTAGCATTACATAACTTAGATTATTTATGTTTAAATTAAATATCCCAATGAAATGTGAAAGTTTGATATATAAAATATTTTTTTAACTAAACCTCTTAAATTGCCACCACATTCTTTGGATACTTAGCATTTTTCTAAAAACTACTAGCACTTACCGTTTGTCATAATGTTGAGGATTCTGTTTTATTGCTTTCTTTCCTTTAGAAAAGCCTTTAAAATAATGCTTCAGAAACTTTTATGCTGTTAAACAATATCAGAACATTTATAAGAATAAATGTCTTTGTTTTGAAATCAGTACACATGCTTTTATGTGCTTGAGTTTAATAAAAGTACTCAAAAAACTGTAAATATCAGAAGAAAAGAAGTTCTAAATCTTTTCACATAATATATGAATGTGGTTGAAGAATTTCAAATATCCTTTTAGAACCTAATTTTTAGAGAGCAGATAACAGGTACAGTGAGGAACTAAATGAAGATTTTAATGAAAAGGGCAAGGAGGAAAAACAATTTCATAATTAATATATAGGTTTGCAGTGTATCTAACAATTGTTTACATATTGGATGTTGTAGGATTCACTTCTATTTATTGTACAAAGGTACTAATTCATCATAAGAATGGACTTTGATTTCTGGATGGTATATACCTTCTTCATAAAATAATGTCTTGAATTTTAGGTGTGAATATTACATTATAAATATACTGGGTAAAGCCTTCTGACTGAGATTATAATAAATCTGCCGTCAATTTTACTATGGTATACCATATATAACAATGAAGAATAGAACCGCACACATACAAAAGGAAAAGGAAAAAGAAATATTCATCTTACATGCTACTTTCACCTAATCTCTCCACATTTATGATACAGGATTCCTATCTTGAATCAAACACAGTAAGTGTACAATTATTGCCTTTACTACCGCACTTCAGAATATTTAAAAAAACAAAGGCCACTCTATTTTAAAGTTGTGAAGAAAATAAATTTAGAATATGTTAAATGTATTTGTTTTCTTATTGAAGAAGGTATATTTCATGCATCGTTTTGCTTTATTGAATATCGAAATCTCACTAACTACTCAAAGGCTAAAATAGAAATATATGAAAAATATATACCCTCATGGATATAAAATATTATGGAATTATCATTGTTTTTTATAAGTTTAGGAACTTGGTTAAAGTTTTAATTAATTATACCCAAATTAATAACTACTTAAATGGCATATGTGTAAGTTTTTTGAAATGTGCTTATATACATTTTATATTTAAAGGCAAATTATCGAATATCAAAATATTTGAATATTTAAATGCTATCATCAGATAATATTGAATGTTGTAATATTCTTTCATGTATATATTAAAGTTATTCATTGTTAATTATTCATATGATTGATCATTAAATAGAACTATGCATGTTAATTTCTTAATTTTCATATATTTGCTAATAGAAAATGCCTAGAAAACAAGACATGTGGACTATGAAGCAAAACTCAACCATTGTCAGTAATTTTTAGCAAGAAAAAATATAAGGTGTTTATGGAAAATTACATGAAGTCATAAATTTGGTCTATATAAAACACATACCTTTTAAACAATGTGATCAACAAAAATAGTTTTTAATTATATCACTAATTATTTTTTATATAGTATAATGTTCAAAGTCCACTATTGCAAAAATTATTTTTATGTGAACATTTTTTTCTTTCATTATTTTAAGCATTCAACTGTAGATTAAAAAATTTCCAAAACACTGAGATGCAACTAAATCTTTATACAATTACACAGGAGTGAGCAATAAATTCTTTGCAAGCAATGCATGAGATTTGAGACCTCCCATTAATTTCAGACAACTTTTCCCTTGCAATTTTTGAAACAAGATAAAGCAACATAAAACAAAACAAAGCCATGTAAGGTTAAATAAATTACTCTGCTATGATAAAATATTTTGAAATATTAAATATAGCTGATAATATATTGAAAATGTTTAAATACTTTTAATACAAATAAGTATAGTTTATTAAACTCATCATGTTTCAAAGAGCAATAAACTATTCTTGAATGAATGATCTCTTTGGAGCTTCACAACCCAATTAGTTCATTGGTATTCAATTTAGAGAACCTAGAGAACAAGTGATTTGTTTCCAATATTCAAAGGAGAGATAGGCATGAGGAAAACATTTTCATTTTCATAGGGGTTAATTTGGAGAAAAACAGGGGTCACAGGTCCAAAACAATTCTGAAACTCCATTAGATTTCAAGGTCTAAGAGTCATCCATGGAATCATATTTTGTCCTCTGGGCCTGATGGAGTTGGCAGCCCCACCCTTTCCAAATATGTGCACAGCCCCACCCATTCCCATGCTCTCCCCAAACACTGGATAAAGGCTCCACACACTTCAAGCACTGAGGTGATGGCCAGGTTTTCTGTACATATTCTCCACGCTCTCTGAAGACTGGGGCAGCAGTCCCCTTCCTGGACAATGGGGTGGAAGGCCTGGCTTCTCCAAGTACCGGGGTAGACTCACCCTTTTCACACACGTGGGTGTGTCCACTCTCTTGACCCAAGAATATGTCATCATGTAGACCTAGGCTTCCATGGTCCTGACTCTGAAGTGAATTTTACTTCAAAGTGTCCCTTTTCTGTCCTTTTCACCCAGGCAGGCAGTGTTTCTGTGCATGCAGATCTCACAAAAAACACCTGTCAGTTTTGCCTGCAGTACACAGGAGTTTAACCATCAGACAAATCATTTTCCACAAATCCCCCTTGGATAACTGCCTTACTGTCCCCGACCTTCCCAGAAATGGCTGACTGGATCCACGTGCAGTTAAACCCTCACATGGAGCACTATCGTCTGGGTACTCATTTTTGGGAAGCTCAGAATATTCAAAAGCATCAGCATCTGGTTTCTTTGTACCCAGGAACTGAGTTCTCAACTCACCCATTTCCCTTTGCATTTAATCATAAGCTGTAAGGAAAAACCAGCCTGAACTTTCCACACTTAGCTTGCAAATCTTCTCAGCTAAACTGAGATCGTTATGTAAATAATTGAGTTCATTAATTTTTTGTCTCAACTTGATTTAAATAATAAATTAAGGGAACTTAAAAGATTGATTTAAACATCAAGAATTGGGGAAATAATTGAGAAGAATAATGTATTTTTATTTTTTCTTAATTGACACAACATAAGGTTAATCAAACTGAGGAAAATGAGTTAAATGCTTTTTGCATTTACTAAAGAAGTTTGGAAAGCCTATACTAAAATTTAATTTGACAGTTACTTGCAAATTTCAAATTGATGATATATATTTTTGAGTGATTTTTAATCAATTCCTGAATCAATATTTTATGTTATGTTGCCATACAGTTATTCCAGTTATTAAATGTGTTCACCAAGCCTATGTTGATTTTATAAGCCTAAGTATTTGGGAATTCTGTGTTTTCCCTAGCAATTTTTCCTCGACATACATTACATTAAGAAGTCAATGGCTTTCTTTCCCAGAGATCCTCGTCTGTTAATTTATCTTCCATTACTTCCATACCCTCCATATTTCAGCATATCAAAAGATCATTATTTTAACTAATATTGTAAGTAGATTGGAATTAATTGTTAAAATCTTTGAGCCTCAATATAAATCATTTCAATTTTTACTGCTTTGCCTGTTTAACTTGCAGGATTGTGCATATTGTTACCTTAGTTTTTAAAGTCACAATTTAATATTTAATAAACTTGAAGATAGCATTTTGATGAAGACTGAGTTCTGAAATAATATTGTACTGGAAATTTACTTTAATTTCTATACTGAAATAAATGCCCTTACTCTGTATGCCTACTGAATCTTTGTATTCACTTAGAATGTATGCATATAATTTTGTTATATACGATAGTATATATTTTGTATACAATATATATTTGAATATATATATTATTTGAAACTACCTATTTATGAGTCTTTCAACCAAAAATTCCAAGTCATTGGCCTGTGGTATATCAATCAATATTTGTTTATGACCCAGGACTGTTATCTTGTTCACCTTAAAAAATATATATTAGAGAAGTTGTGGTTTACAGAACAATCATGCATAAAATACAGGAATACCTTATACCACCCCACCAACACCTTGTATTAATGTGGAACATTCTTAATCAATGATAGCACTTTTTTGTAATTGTACTATTTTTAATGGTAGTTACAACTGATAGATTGTACTATTAACTAGCATCCATAGTAACATAAGGTACATTTTCCCCATTTACCACCCTATTGTTAACACCTGTATTAGGGTCATACGTGTGTTATAATTCATGAAGAAACACTCTTCTACTTCCACTATTAACTTTAATCCATCATTTAGAGTAGGGTTTACTGCGTTATACAAGTCCTCTGTTTTAGACTTAAAGATTCCCCTTTTAACTGAACTCACCTATATAATTCAGTGCTGTTAATTACACTCACAATAGTATGTTACCATCACCACCATCCATTTCCAAACCTTTACAATCAACCTAGATAGAAATTCTGTACAAATTAAGCACTCACTCCCCATTCTCCAACCCCAATCAATTCCTGGTAACCTATATTCTTGTTCTAACTCTATGAGTTTGCTTATTAAAATCAGTTCATATCAGTGAGATTATACAATATTCATCCTTTGGTGACCAGCTTATTTCATTCAGCATATGTCCCATGTCGTCATATGCATGAGGCCTTCATTCCTTTTGATGGCTGAATAATATTCCATTGTATTTCTATACCATGTTTTGTTTATCCATTCATCACTTGATGGACACTTGTGTTGCTTCCATCTTTTGGCAATTGTGAGTAATGCCATAATAAATATCAGTGTTCAAATATCTGTTTGAGTTCCTACTTTCAACTCGTAAGAGTATATACCCAGTAAAGGGATTGCCAGGCCATATGACACTTCTACATTTGGCTTCCTGAGAAATAGGCAAACTGTCTTCCACAATGGCTGCACCATTTTGCTTTCCCACCAACAATGAATGAGCACTCTGTTTTCTTCACATCCTCTCCAACACTTGTTATTTTCCATTTTTTAAGCAGTAGCTATTCTTGTGGATGTGAAATGATTTCTCACTGGGTGTGATTTGCATTTCCCTAATAGGCAGTGATGAAGATCACCTTTTGTGCTTGTAGCCCTTATAAATCCTCTTTGGAGAATGGTCTATTCAAGTCTTTTGTCTATTTTTAAATTGGGTTGTTTGTATATTTATTGTTGAGTTAGACGATTTCTCTACATATTCTGGATATTAAACCGTTTTCGGATATGTGGTGTGAAAATATTTTTCAAATTGGGTAGATTGTCTTTACTTTTGTAACAAAATCTTTTGATACACAAAATTTTTTAGTTTAAAATGATGCCGTTTATTTATTATTCCTTTCAGCACTTGTGCTATGGAGGTAAAATCTAAGAAACCATTGCCTAACACATCCTGAAGATGCTTCGCTACATTTTCTTTTAGGAGTTTTATATTCCTGGTTCTTATATTTTGGTCTTAGATCTATTTTGAGTTAATTCTTGTCTGGGATGTGAGCTAAGGATCCTCCTTCAATTTTTACATTGGATGTCCAATTCTCCTTGCCTCATTTGTTGGAGAGATTATTCTCTCCCAGTACAGGGCAGCCTTTTCAAAAATCAATTGGCCATAGATGTAATGGTCTATTTCCGAACTTTCAAGTCTATTCCATTGTTCAGTATATCTATCCTAATGCCAATGTCATGCGTTTTGACTGCTGTAGCTTTGTGATATGCTTTAAAGTGAGGAAGTGTGAATCCTCTAACTCTGTTCTTCTTTTTTCAAGATGTTTTTGGCTATTTGGGGCCCCTTACACTGTAATCCATATTCTGTAGCACAGAAAATAACTGTGGCCTACTGCCGTGGTATCATGCTAATTAACTTGGCGGTCAGTAATATATTGTTTCACATATTTTGAAAGACACTTGCTGCTAAGAGGACAGGAAAGAAACTTTATTAATATTCAGGAATCTGCTTTATCAGCAATGCTGACAGGGATTTAATGATCTTGTACATGCTAGAATATCCTCTCTAAGATAAGGTTAAATTGCTACAATTTACAGTTTGCACTATTCAGTGAGTGGCATAGTGCTTGCTGAGCCATTTTGATTTAGAGGCTGCATATACTGTACTGGATAATACTGCTTCATCCCATTCATAAGACTGCCCATTTCAATGTAGAGTGAAAGCAAGAAAGGGCTTTAGACCAAGCCCAGGCTGTGGGGTATGATGCAATCCACTGGGCATCTTAGGCTACACAACCCAGTGGCTCCATTGACAATAGAATTACCCATGGTTGATGAAGATGCTATGTGAAGTTTCTTGTGATCACCAACTGAAGAGTTGCAGATTTATAGAGTTCTGGAGCAAAGCCACACCCTCGGCAGCAATGAACGACTACCTCCTTGAGAAATAGCTCTTTTGTAAAACTTAGCCTGAGTGAAGATTGAGCTTCAGACAATGGACTACCAAGCAAATATAAGAGGTGTGTACTGTTATTAGAGCAGAGGGATGAAGCAGACATCCAACTTATAATATGCATGATGATTCATTTATGATCAGACGCAAACGGATCCAGAGAGAATAATTTAATATAAATGCATTCCCTAACTCTGACCATCATCTTTGTTGTATTGATGTCTCAGTTTGCACCTATTGCCTTACGAGCGATTTCCGTGACCAGATGATGGAATGGAAGAAATAATACCAATGTCACCTCTGGGTTTGCTTAAGGTGTTATTTGAACCAAAATTGAATGTCATTGCACTACCGTTGCAACCTGGGGGATTCTCCCACTAGACAAAGATTTGAGCAGCAAACTTGCTTTTTTTTGTTTGTTTGTTTGTCTGAGTGAAGATGTAGCCTGGCATAGAATAAATAGGATTTCTTGGCACTGGCAAATGGAATGGCTTATTTGTCCATTTTGAAGGGCCATGTTTCCAAGATCAAAGACAAGGAAGTCTGGAGATGAGGCATGTAGATGAAACTATTAGACAGCCAAAAGTGAGTGAGCTGGTGGCTTGTACTCTGTATCTCCTACCAGAGACATCTACCACAGGTGAAACACTCAACAACTAGTTATTCAGACTGCAACATCCTCTGGGTATCTGCCAGGATCTGTCCTTGCTGCCCCTTTATTTGCATTATGGTGGACGTTCTTGAAGTAATATACCATCCTTGAAGAATTCACGCTATTATAGTACTCTCAAAGAAATCAGCCAATTTTCTGATGTGAAGTTGAATATTTCAGACCAGTTTCACCCTAAAAGTAAAAATAATTTATCCTTACTGCAGTTGACACCTACCGTGGATATGATTTGCATTTCTTGCTCTCAGGTTCCATGAGTACCACTATGTGAGAACTTTCAGAAAGCTCAGTTTACTGTGGTCTTCACTTAAAAATGCCTCAGACTGCAGCATTTTATTGTGGAGATGGTGCAGCTCCACATTCCTAACATCATACTCTACTAGAAGCAGCTGGGTTGCTGCAACTGTGAAATGACTTCAGCTACAGTGTCCACAGGGTTGGGACACATTCCTTGATGTTGAGATATATGGGTTGAGTAAATTCTAAACTAATATACAATACTGTGTCTTCAATAGCTAGAAAAAAGAGAACTAGGAACATGGGGATAAAGATAAGAAAGACGCCTCTTATCATCCTTCCTTATAAAAAAAAATGTCAAATATGTGTTTCCTGTTCCCACAAGTTTAGATGCTTTAGATTAGAGGCTCTGGAAATACTTTCAATAGCAAGCACAGTATTATTTCCAGTGAACTTGAAACTGTGACTTTATTATCTGGCCATTTTGGGCCTCTTGCCCTTGTGGAACAACTGGCAAAGGAAAGAGTTACTATACTAGACAAAGTAACTGATTTTTATTATCATAAAGGAGTTTTAATATATTTAATTAACTATATACAATCTAAGAAATTGCACCAAAGTTTCTCCAATTATTTCTTAGAGCAAACATTTGCGATGTTGTATATTCCTCAAAAAAACCTCAAGGGAGCTGCATGTATTTTTTGTATATTCATTATAGTCTGTGTACTTTATACTTGAGCATTTGGGTTAAAAATAAAATCCTTGGTTCACATTTTTCATAACTTAAATGTGTTGCTATATTGTCTTCAGTATAAAGAATTATTCAGAATTTTAATACCAAACGTGACTTTTCTCCCAAATATTGACTTGTTCTTTTATCTTGAATGTTCAAATAATTTTTGCCTTTTCTTATTATTCATTTATTACTATTTATTAGAATATGCCACAGGATTATATTGTTTTGACTAAATATTTTAAGGAACATAGTGTACCCTCTCAGTATGGTTCTAATGCAATGGTTTCATTTGATTGAAACAAGGATATTATTTTATTAATTAATTAATTTATTTATATTGTTTGATTTACTTTTTAAGTGCCTCCATTGATGCACTTGCCTGTTTTCTATAACTACCATGTTCTATCAAATCCATTCCCCTCTCTTTATTTCTGCTTAATTGATACATTTTTCTCCTTTTTTTCCTTTACTTTCCCTACCATATTTTCTGTACTATCTATTTACTCTAATAGTCCTAGTTTAGACTACATTTCTGGATTTTTCCCTTGAACTCTGCCATATCCTTTCATTATTCAGACTTAACACACCTGACTTTATATTTCTAATTGCTATTGTTCTGTCATGACATAATTTCCTTTTAGTTATTTTAACTCATTTTGTAGTATTAGCATATAGTCTCCATTTCTTCTGTTAACTTTTTTTTTTTTTTGGCATGGCCAAGCACCTGGATTTGAACCCAGGTCTTGGGCATGACAGGCAAGAATTCTGCCTTCTGAGCCACTGTCGCATTGTCCCTCTTCTGTTAACTTTTAATTTTTATTTTTAGGGTTACTGTGCTGGTTCGAAAGGATGCATGGACCCTAGAAAAGCCATGTTTTAATCAAAATCCCATTTTGTAAAGGCAGAATAATCCCTATTCAATACTGTATTCTAATCTGTAATTAGATCATTCCCTGGAGAGGTAATCCAATCAAGAGTGGTTGTTAAACTGGATTAGGGAAGATGTGTCTCCCATTTGGGTTGGTCTTGATTGGTTTACTGGAGTCCTATAAAAGAGGAAGTATTATGGTGAATAGGAGATTTCTGAGAGAGCAGAGAATGATGTAGCCACGAGAAGCAGAGTCCACCAGCCAACGACCTTTGGAGATGAAGAATGAAAATGCCTCCCAGGGAACTTCATGAAGCAGGAAGCTAGGAGAGAAAGCTAGCAAATGATGCCGTGTTCGCCATGTGCTATTCCAGCTGAGACAGAAACCGTGACTGTGTTCACCATGTGCCTTCTCACTTGAGAGAGAAACCCTGAACTTCATTGGCTTTCTTGAACCAAGGTATCTTCCCTGGTTACCTTAGATTGGACATTTCTATAGACTTGTTTTAACTGGGACATTATCTCGGCCTTAGAGCTGTAAACTAGCAACTCATTAAAATCCCCCTCTTAAAAGATGTTCTGTTTCTGGTATATTGCATTCTGACAGCTAGTAAGCTAGAACAATTACTTTATTTAGTTCATTTTCATAAATTTCATCAAATATTTTATGTGAAGATTAATTGCAATTTTTCATATACCTTCTGTATAAAATAGAGCTTTTCATATACTTTTAGGGGAAAATTCTTGCCTCAGGGTTGGAAGTAAATCAAGGTAGCTTTCATAGCTTTTCTTCTTGAGAGCACTCCCCTCTAATTTTATTACACAATATTGGGACTATTCAGGCTTTATATGTAACACCTCCATTAGGCTCAGACCAGACTCATTCACACCTCTCATACATGGTTGCTAAAGCGCATTTCTTTTTTGCCGGTGTTTCTGCTCTGCTTAATTTGAAATCTACTCTGAGCAGCTTTTCTCTCGTTGGTACTTTATCCACCAGGAACATGGTACTATACCAGGACTCTTGGATTTGAAAGTGTAGAATGCTGCATGGTCCACACAGCTTTTTTGTCTAGGTATTTCCTGATTATTTCAGTGATCATAAGGTATGTCATTCACATTGGGATGTTTCTCTATATTTCCAATATATTTGAATGATTGATAAAGCACACATTTGTATAGTAAGTTCATCACATTTAGATATTAAACCAAAATATTTCTACTGATGTGTCTTTAAAAAGATTTTTTAATCTATTATTTACTAAAGTGTATGTCTTGCAAGGAACTTAATGTTGTTAGAGATTTGTCATACCTGCCATATCCTTCAGTGGAGATACATTATCACCTGGTCTTGTTGAAGATTTTGCTTCTGCCTTTTTTTTTTTTTCATTTCTAATACTTTGTTAATTACCCTGTTTCATGTTAGGATCACCATTAAATAACCTTTGCAATTTTCCAGAAATTGAAATATTTTTAAAAATATTTAAAAATATATATTTTTCTTCACACAAGAACTACTCTAGGTTTAATGATGTTTCATTTTCATGTGTAACCCTGATCATAAAATTAGAGGTTTGAATGCAAGAGGCCCCAAAATTTAAATTTAAAATTAAAATTAAAATTTAAAATCCCCATGTTGTTTGATTTAGATAGATCTTATAGAAATTACACTTGTCCCTTGTATCAAGTTCTTTGGGTAATGTTGTGCTGTCATTGTCATGATGTCCTGAGGTATAGTCCCTCCTATAATATATTCCTTAAACTTGGACATCTTCTTATTTGTTTTGTAGCATAGCTGAATCAAGGTTGGAATTCTCTAACAAAACTATTTCAGAATAGAAGAAGAAAAACAGACAGCAACAAATATTCCCCAGCCTACGCACTCTTTCACATCCTGATTCATGTTATACTTACTTGAGGTGACTATGATATAGCCATCACCCTTTGTTAAAGTTTTGCCCCAAAAATCTAATACTTCTCATAGATCCAGTTCCCTATATGAAGACAAAACTCTTCTAGTAATTAGCGGTCACCTAGGACAAACCCAGATCTAGGAAAAAATTTACCTAATCAGGTCCTGACCGGTCAAAGTATGGTAGGCATCCTGAACTACTACCCAATGAGCCCAGCGTCGTACCATATACAGAACTGCTCTGTATTGTAGAAGTTATTCCACTACAGGACTAGAAATACCTGATGATTTTAGTTCTGTGTTTGTGGTTGAATAAAGTATTTGTTTCCTTTATTTTATATTTCCCATGAGTCATCTATCCTTTCACACACACAAAAAATCAACACAATGTGGTTCATGAAAAGATACTTTTAATGACTATCTCATAGAGAAATCACCCTGGGAACATTTCATTTATAGTTGTCAAGGTGGATCTCTTTGTATAATATAGAATCAGCTTAAATGTACTTTGGCCAGTAAAGGGCCTATGACCCCAATTAGTCATGGAACCAGTTTAGTTTATTTCCATAGTACTAACATTTGTGAAAGTCTGCCATATACCAGGCTTCATTCTGGGTATTTTACACACATCATTAAATTCAGTCCTTATTTTGTTAGGCTAGTATTAGGCCCAATTACATAAGAAGAAAGAATGGGAGTTAGAAAAGTGAAGCAAGCTGCCTGCCTCAGGTCAGGAGTTTGCGAAAAATTAAGGGGTGTACATGTCTCTGTAATTAAATAAACAGTACTTGTTTTTTTTCATGACTGGTCACATGAAGCCTGTCTAGAGATAGTAACTCTGTTAGAGCCAGTATATGTTGATCAACAATTTTTAAAAATATAAGCTCTCCTACTTAAATTAGGTGCTTTGACTCACTTTTACTATTCTTATGTTTTGTTATCAGAATACTATCACAATCTGATAATTCGTTTGAAAATAATGTGATTCTATAAGGATAATAGAGTTTTTGTTTTTTCATTTATTCCTTAAACACAGCTGAGTTAAATGGAAACTGTTAAATTATTATTAGTTAAATGGAATAATTAAATGGATAATAAATTAATAATTAAATAGACAAAATTAAATAGTTATTAAATGGATAATAACTGTGATAGAATTATTTTCTCTAGACAGGCTTATGTTACCAGACAAGAAAAAAAAACAAGTACTGTTTATTTAATTACAGAGACATATACACCCCTTAATTTTTCGCAAACTCCTGACCTGAGGCAGGCAGCTTGCTTCACTTTTCTAACTCCCATTTTTTCTTCTTATGGAAGAAGTTTTTTTAATTTTAATTGAAAAAATGGATTAAACAACGTGTGTTAAAAATTAC
This sequence comes from Tamandua tetradactyla, assembly GCF_023851605.1. NCBI lineage: Eukaryota > Metazoa > Chordata > Mammalia > Pilosa > Myrmecophagidae > Tamandua > Tamandua tetradactyla. The sequence continues at coordinate 34,309,560 of NC_135348.1, read as the reverse complement.
TGATAATTTTATATTGTCATCTAAGAATTTTGTAATTGAAATATCAATGCTTTCAAATTGTAGCCAGTTTGAAAAAAATGAACATAAGATATTAAAATATTCCTTGCAATGAGTTCTGATTATCAATCAAGGATTAGAGGCCATGTAACTGGCTGTGTTTAAAGTCATAAACTTAGTATAAATGAATCAACTTACCATTTAATCATTCTAAGACAAGAATTATTTCAGGTCACCATGTATAGCTTTTTAAAATTTATTTCACTTTTTATCTTTTTATTTTAAATTAGTAGTCATGAAATAAATGGCTACCATATATCACCGTATTATTAACACTTTGCATTAGAGCTGTACATTTTTTACAACTGATGAAAGTGTATATTTATAACTGAACTGCTAGTGACAGTCCATTGTTCCTCTTAGGGCTCACTGTATGTGCTGCACAATCCCCATGGATTTATTTTTTAATTTTTTATTCTAGTACCATCTATACAACTTAAAATTCCCCCTTTTAACTACATTCAAATGCATGATTCAGTGCTGCTAATTACATTCACAATGTTGTGCTACCATCACCAACTTCTTATAGCATTTACTAATACATTAATATGAGATAAAATAGAAATAAGCTAAATTGAAGACTGCCCAGTGTAAATCAATAGTGCCCTGCAGCTCATTCTTTTATTAATTAATTCAACTCAGTTAATTATTTTCTATTCCCCATTCCTTCCACTAAGCTAGTAGTAGGTCTATTTTAGTGTCACATAAGTTAATGGCAAGAATTCCTCAAAAATCATCTTTGTGGGCCTCTTTCCATTACCAGATTAAGAAACCAATTATTTGGGCATCCTTAACATTTATTGATAAACTGTAATCGGTCAGATGAGCTTGATCAGAAAGGCCTGATCCAAAATTTCAATAGATATGGCACAATGCTATCTAGAATTTGTATTAAATTTGTATTAAATCTCACATTCATACTAGCAGATTAATTTAGCAGTAGGCTCCAGCACAGAATTTGCTTGAAATGATTAAGAATGCAGGTCTGTCCTTAACCAACGCTGTAATTGTGCCTGCCTAGTCATAGGAGTCGCTGTTGAACTTCCTGACTTCTCCAATTGCAGATGGATTTTTTTTCTGGACGGGTTGTAAATAGTGCAACTTACAAACAGCATTATATTCGAGCACTAAGTAATATCTTTGTGCCTCTTGATGTTGTTAAAACAGAAATCCAACATCATAAAGTTTAAGTGTTACTTGTACAAATGTTATGAGAAACAATAACTTATATTCATCATAATGCATTATTTTACACTTAGGAATCAACTCTTTGTTGAACTTAAGTGAATAGCTACTTGACTCTGCAGAAAGAGTTCTGAAACTCAAATTCCCAATTCAGTGGAAAACTTGTTTTCAAGTTATCAGATAAATGACTTAAAAATGGTTATTTTGCATAGGTAGAAACATTACGGCCATTTAGTATTCTAAAGTATACTTCACAGCCTAGCTGTGTATTTAGAGGAGGAACAACATAAATTATATGTAATTTATGCAATACAGAGCGTGGAAACAGAGGCCAAAGAAATTAGCATTGTAAAATTATTATTTCACTTATGTGTGAATGTGGGTGGCAGCATGCCAGTGCTTAATGCTGCTGCCCTCATGACCAAACCACCATTAGCATATTATGCCTGATTATACACTTATTTATATGTCTATGTAAAAGCACTTGAAAAAAGTCAGAAATAACCAAAATTCTTAAAATTAGGACATAATCTAACCCTTCCTTATAAATAATCATTTTCAGGCCACCAAAGATTGATATTATGTTTTCTAAGTCAATACACTAAAAAGTTGTTTCCACGAAGAACAGCAATTGTTAATAATATGAAATAATAAGTGCTCTGGTGTTGCAGTCAAGCAAACTTGGTTTTAAATGCCTATTGTTCCACTTCTTATGTGAAAGTAACTCCATGTGATTGATTTTATGTGGAAATGGAAACATAATTATCTCATAAGGGTATACTTAATATTACTATTAATCTATGTAAAGTAATCGATAGGCAATCAATCATGCTGACACTTAAAAATCTCTTTATCAAATACCCCTTTATTAAACATACCTCCTTTCTTTTCATGACTCTGAATAAACAAGACCTGCACCCCTATTTCTGGACTTCAGCGATAATGAAGCCTGTGAACTATCAACAGCTCTTTCAAATCATGAAAGGTTCAAATCAACCTACAATCATATCTGAGGTTCAGCCTTCATGCTAGTCCTAAAGAATGTTAACTTAGTTTCGTTCAAAAGAAAAAAAAATAAAAACAAGCATATGCGTCTGTGTTTTAAACCATCCCATGATGTTTTATGGAAAGAGCAAAGACTTGTAGCTAGAAGACAGGGGTTTAGTTGTCGTCTTCACTACTTTTCATTGTGATAAGAAAAACCATTCTGCTTTTTATATTTTGCGTGTGTTTCTGTTTCTTACAAATAAATTTAGTTTGGACAGGGTCTCCATGAATTATTTGTAAATCTGAAATGGAAAAATATTTAAATCCAAAGTTTGTCTCTAATTCACTTTGAGGCAAAATCTGTCCCAAATTACATAGGGATACTTATAGATTTTACTATGCCGTTGGAGTGAACATTCATATATTTTGCTGAGAAATGGTAAAATGGAGTTGCCTAGACTCTGGTGATATGTTACATAATATGCAATGTGTAAAATTCTGACTATATTGATAAGCAAGCTTTTAGCTATTTTATATGCTTAACTCAATAATTTGAAGATTTATTGACCTAATACTGCCAAATTTGGTTCTGTGATTTTTTTCCCTTTTAATTAAATGAGATTACATTTTTAAAAACAAAGAAACAAATATTTAGCATCCTATGTTCTTCATATTCATTTCATGAAAAATGTGAACTGTCATTTTGTCTTGACATAGAGTCAATTCATTTCAGTTCAGCATGAATTAAATATTTAAGAGTCTACTAGAAATTTAGCACTGTCTGCTGTTACATATAGGAAAAATATTATTTCCTATGTGTGTATTTATCAAATATCTATTTCCTAAAGCAATCAGGAGATGATTCATTAATAGTATATGTTAAAAAATTGCACATAATGGAGTCCTAAATTATTGAACAAATAATACAAATTACATTGAACAAATAATATTGAACAAATGATACGGGTATCAGTAGGAAATGTGTAATAAACAGAGCTGACTTACCCTTCTGACATAAAAATATATTGTGACATACTCTAGAGTCATGAAATGACTAAATGATAACAGAAGGATAGGACGACAAAAATATGGGACATAAAAGTTTTTATAAAACATTACAAAATAACTAAGAAGGTTTCAGGTTGAGTTTCCCTAATCTGTTTAGATGTAATTTGATTTTTTCACTCTTATTTGAAGCCATGCTTCTAGTGCATAACACAAAATATCTTTTTTTTTCTAAACTATGTACATTTTCTTTTTCGTATTTGTTAAATGTTCAGACAAAGCTTTATAAACAAAGCATGAAGAATTTCATTTACAGAAGTTGTGATTTATTGATGAGTCATGTGTATGCCAAAAATTAGTAAAAATTCAGGGATATGGATGATTTTGTTCTGGCTATAGTACTTAAAAAAAACATTTTCCAGGAAGTTAAGCTGGTCAAGGTATGTATACCTTGAAAGCAAAACACAAAACAAAGCAAAACACAAAGCAAAGCAAAACATGGCATTTGAAAAGTAATTGAGTTTTCTCATTCCCTCATTTTCTGAAAGTGTATATGCAGATGGGGATAGAGGTATTAAATTTTCTGTAAAGAATTTCATGTTATTTATTTGGGGAAATATTTTCAGATAATATCACCAATGGCTATGCAATCGAACCTAATAAATGGGAAGTTCTAAAGCAAAGGATGGCTACAGTGTTTTGCTCCCCAAAGTGAAGTTGAATAAGGGATTACCACTGCACTTGCATTCTCAGGCTCTCTCTTCTTTCCCATTTCTGTAGCAATAGTTGGCTGATGCATTACTACCCACTGGGCCAATGTTGCTAAAGCTGTTGCTACAATTGCCGCTGCAATGGCATCAAGTAGACTTCTTTAGGCTATTATGCCAGGACTAAAAGGGAGATACAAGCTCAATCTGAACCCCTGAAGAGCTGCTCTCCTAGGTCTTGTCAGCTGTAATCTTTCTGAAAGCTTCTGCTCATCAGTCCAGTCTATAACAAATTGGAAATCCCAACAGGTGATCTTTTCAGAAGAATAGAAAAATCAGTGGAATTACATGGTTTTCTGGCAATTCAATCAATGAGTGAGGCAATTTGCCCATTTTCACGTATTTCTTAAACATTTCATTTGGTTATTGTATAGGCATGGCCTTTAAAAATTATTTTAAAATCAATAGTTGCTTACATGCTCTGTCACTTAATTTTCTCATTGAACTTGTAAATTGTTCTCTTTGAGCCAGATAGGACTACTGAAGAAAAGGGAAAACAGTTTGACCAATGGAATCAAATCTGTAAGGTAAAGTTTGATTCAAGTAAATATAAATTCATTTGAACTATATGTACTTTGTATAGCAATAAACTTCCAAATCACTATGTTATTAATTATAGTGGTCAATATTTTGACATTTGTTTGTATTTGTATACATTGATACACATTAAAAAGAGTGACCTTAAAATCTCTTAACAACTGTTTGGTCTATATCCATTTCTTTAAGTTCTATAGAGACTTACTTTGACAAGAAAATTAACTTTCAAAGAACATGATAATAAACATATTACTTATTTAAATAGGTTTTATCTCTAATAAAATACAATTACTGAAAACAATATTATTAGTAGTACATGTTTACTATTAGTATAATAATAATAATATTTGAAATCATGAAACTTACGAAATAAAATATACTTAAATGTAAAGAATGTTACTAAAATGCTATTTGATAATTGTCTTCAAGAAACTTTTATTTTTAATTTCTAAACTCAATATATGAAAATATTTGCTGAGTAATAGGAAAAATGCTGCTAGTGTTCAGTTTTTCCTTTTTTTTATTGTTTAGCATTTCTAATAACCACTGAGTATTATTAACTGTTCACCCTGAAACAACATTCACTTGGAAAACTTTCACCAATTTTCATCTGGAAAAGTAAACTTTTCCCAAGTAGGAAGAGTTGATATGAAACTCTAAGAGCCCAAAGAAAAATTCATGATGATTTCCCAGAAAAATTGCCATCCTTGGAATGGCCCATGTTGTGGCAATTACTACAATGATTTGCTCATTTTATGTACTTGTTTATAGTTATAAATGCTATACAAAGTTAGAAAAGGGCACTGGATATTGGAAATATTATAACCCAAATTCATATTTGTATATTTTCAGTATGCAGGTAATATGTAATGGTAAATTCAAATGTACTTACCATTAAATATAATTCTATTTCACAGTATATTATTTTCTACTTCTTCAATTTTTTCATTTTCTCTCTCTTTCCCCCTAAAATGGTTAGATATTTATCAGTATGAATATATACTTGTTCTATTTTATCATCTTATAGAAAGGGCCTGCATGTAAATTTTTTTTATTAGTGATTTGAGAAAATTGAGTATTAACTTTAGTAGAATAAAGTTATGTAATTTTGTTGGTTAAGTCAGTTGACCTTTGTAAGTGACTGGACTAGCTTCTTTGGACAAAACCTTCAATTAGATATTATAGCTCATTACCTAGCAAAATATGTAGATTCAAAATTTAATACTTTCTCTCTGAATGGAAAATGTAGATTACTTCTTTATGCTTGTGCCATGGGTCAACCATAAATAAATTACCTTTTCTAAAACCTGTCATGGATGATGGACATTCTAAGGCATTGAAATATGTTAGAAGATAGAACTTTTATAAGATATTTAAATAAAAGCTATATGAGAATCTGAGGTTTTCAGTTCTCCCATGAAAAGTAATTTTAAAAGTATGATAAGAAAATATTGATGTTCATTTGATTCATTAAGTTTGATTTAGAAGAGTTTAACCAAACTTTCTTAATAATTAAATGATTATATTAGTTTTCCAAATATAGCAGAATAGTCTTATATTAAAAATGAGAAAGGAATTACCAAGTCCTACTTTGATTCAAAAATAAAGATGAATAATTTGGTGTCATTTTGTACTTTTTCACTGACAACTATGATAGGCTTCAATTCCAAATAGAGTAAGAGGTTACTGTAAAGCATTTTTGCAAGCTCTTTTTAGTCCAATGAAAATTTTGGAAACGTAAAGCTCATAAAACTTTTAGAACTTTTCTTTTTTCTATCTCAAGTCATAAAATAATCTGTGAACATGCCCACACATATTATCAATATCAGTAGAAAATAGAAGACAGTTTTCTAAGTAACATAAACCAAACTTGTCTTAATGTTCCTTTGATTAAATTCTAAGACAGCCACAAATCCAGAATCATCTTTTTCATTTCTATATCAAGACTGATTATACATCACTGTATGTGCTCTGAATAAAGTCAGTATTTTAAAATATTAATATATAGGCAAATTAAATAAATTTCATTTTCAGTTGCTCTGAATTGTGTGACAATCTGTATGCAGAATACAAGTGTGATCACATCAGAACATTTTAAAATCATATTCATTTTAATGACAGATCTGTTTTATAAACTTCTTCAGAAGACGATTTCTACATTAAGCCCTGCTCTCATAAATTTCGTCCTTATTATGTAATTTGAGAGAAAAAAGGGGCAAGAAAAGAACAAAACAAAGCAAAACAAAAGTTTAGGGGAAAATAGAAATTTTGATTGTGAGGGCCAGGCCTGTGTGTGATGGTGGGAAATGAAACTACCCTAAGAATTTAACACATGATGATTCCATCTTCACCTGGGATTTGAATGGGATTTGAACAACTTGTTTGCTGGGGAAAACTGAAAGAAACTCAAAAGTCAAATGTTGGCTTTAAAGTCACCCATAGTTGTTGGCTCCCACAGAGAACTGGCAGTGCGAAGAATAAATGATCCCCACATGGATACATCCTTATAAAAGTCCTCAAAGCACTCCTGCAAATAACAGTCTATTTAACGTTAGTTAATTAAACAACAAAATTTAAAGAAACCTTCATGAATGATGACAAGCCGTGTCGGCAATGGAGAATCTAGATGGAACTCTACAGCGACCTGTTCTCCTGACTAACAATATAGCTGCCACTGCAGTGCAGAAGTAGGGACAGGATGGCTTTTTAAATAAATTGACCTTTCATATGAAAAATTGAATTTATTAAAAATTGAATTTTCATCAGAAAAAAATAAACGTTGGGCGGGCCGCGGTGGCTCAGCGGGCAAGAGTACTTGCCTGCCATGCCGGAGGACCCCGGTTCGATTCCCGGCCCCAGCCCATGTAAAAAACAAACAAACAAACAAAATATAATAAAAATAAGAAAATGTTTAAAGATGTTTCCTTTTCTTCCTCCCTTCCTTCCTTCCATCCTTCCTTCCTTCTCTGTCTTTCTTTCCTTCCCTTCCTCCCTCTCTTTAAAAAAAAAAAAAATAAAAAAAAAAAAATAAAAAAAATAAACGTTAACCTCACGCAGATGCACTGACACTGAAAAGTAAAAAATAAAAGAAGATAATCTTATAATTGTTAATGAAGGTGAATGGTTTCTGTATATCGGGTTTGGAAAATAATTTCTTAAACAGGAAACAAAAAGCTGTTGCCATGAACAATAAAATATAGACTTTTGATATAATTGAATATATATTTTATAAAATCTGAGTGCATATCAAACAAAGAGGGAATTTATAGATGTAAAAGATACCTATGAAAGGATTAATTTAACAATTTACATAAGGCAATATGATGATTTTCTAAAAATTAGTAGGTAAAAGGCATAACCAATCATTAAAAGTAAAAATAGGGCGGGCCGCGGTGGCTCAGCGGGCAAGAGTGCTTGCCTGCCATGCCGGAGGACCCCGGTTCGATTCCCGGCCCCAGCCCATGTAAAAAACAAACAAACAAACAAAATATAATAAAATAAGAAAATGTTTAAAGATGTTTCCCTTTCTTCCTCCCTTCCTTCCTTCTATCCTTCCTTCCTTCTCTGTCTTTCTTTAAAAAAAAAAAAAAAAAAAAAAGTAAAAATAGAACCACTTCAGAAAACCTCATGATCAATGAAACATGAAGTGGTGCTGGATTATGTAGTCGCCAGGAAATACAAATAAAAATCACGTTTGAGATAGTATGACAGACACCTAAAAGGTCTTAAAAATGAATTAATTAAGCCCAAGCCTAGCAAATTAGTGGAGCAACTGGAAATTTCATACACAGCAGGAGGAGTGCAAACTCCTCCAAACATGAAAAATGATTAGTAGAATCTACTGAACACCGATATTCATATACCCTATGACTCAGCAGTTCTACTCTTTGCTATATATGCAGGAGAAATGAGTGCATATACATAACACATGGCTCAAGAATTTTAATAAATTGTTTTATTTATAAAGAAGACTAAAAGCAAGCCAGTAACCCATAAACAAGAGAAAAGACAAATAATCTGATGCATAAACATAAAATATAATACCATTTTGCAGAAAAAAGCAAGGAATTATTATAGCAAGTAATAACATCGGTAATTCTAACAGACAAAATATTAAGCAACAAGTCAAGCATCAAAGAATATAATCTATATGGCTCCATTTATATGAAGTCTTTCTTAGATTTCTGTGGCTGTGGTAGCAAAGTACCATAGACTGTTTAGCTTTAACAACAGTAATTTAAGTCTCAAAGTTCTGAAAGCTAGGAGTCTGAAATAAAATTGTCAGCAACACCATGCTTTATCTGAAGTGTGTAGAATTCTTGAGGTGCCTTGCCAGCAATTCATAACTCAATCTCTGCCTCTGTTTATGGCCCTCACTCTCAGCCTGTCTGTTCTGGTCCCCTATTCATCTGCTTATGATGACTCCAGCCACACTGGGTTAGGGGCTACCTTGAGTCAGCTTGTCCCAATCTTTAAAGTTTGTATTTACTATGTGTTCAGATCCATAGGACTTCGTGTTGGACGGTGAATATGTCTTTGTGGGAAACATGGTTCATTGAATCATGTTCAGTCTATGAAGAGGAAACAAATAGTCTGTAAACAGCCATACATGGAAGTCAAAATACTGATAAAGATTGAGAGGGCCATGCTCCCTCTGAATCCTCTAAAGATGATTCTTTTGCCTTTCAGCTTCTGGTGACCACAGCCATTTCTTAGCTTGTGATGGCATAACTATGTCTGCTTCTATTTTCATATGTCTTTGTTTTTCCTCACTCTACACCGTATGGATTCACCTCTGTAAGTGAATGGAAGAGCCCCTTCAAGTTGCTACTGGGCATCTCTCCTTGAGAAGAGAGGAAAGAAAAAAAGAAATAGTAGGAAAGACTAAAGACCATTTATGAATTTGGTTCCAGAATTGCAAGTTATACTCATAATTTCCTTTCATTATCCATCCTAACTTCCCTTTACACTCAGCTATCATCTCAGCCATTCTTCATGATTTGTCTGATGGTGGGTCACCTTTACTGCTGAGCAATCTGAGACCATGGTAAACAAACATTTCTCAGGCTTGGGTTGCTGCCTTTACTCAGTCAGATTCTTAGTCAAGAAAGAGAATTCAAATGGATCATTTGTTTTCCACTCTTATTTAGATTTGCTCTCATGGTGTAAAAGGAACCTTATTTTCTTCTGCTGACAAAGGTCGATTACCCTACCGTGATGATTACTTACCACACTGACTGCTGCTTCTAGAGAATATTGAGACCAAAGTTTTTAGGCAGTTTGTACTTCAGTGAAATTCTACGTGAATCTCCTGGCAAAAGTTGAACCCATTTGAAAACTAGGATGCCCAATCCTGTAGAGCCCAGAGTTGCAGTCACAAGAAGCTCAAATTCCTCTATTGTCATTGTTAATGGGGCCTTTCCTACTTCCACTCCTTGGCTCTGAGACCAATGCATTCCTTCTCTTGGAGATACTGCACTAAATACAGGCCACTGATCCAGTATATATAATTAATCCACTCTGAAGATGGAACTTCCTCTTTGCAAGTATTTCCTTTGACATGGCTCTACTGCTGCACCATCAGCAGGCCATTCAATTCTCTATCAGATCATTTGCTTCAAGATGGTACCATATGTGATATAGCCAGTGAATCCATCATCATGAGTCTCCACTCCTGCAAAACCATTGCTGTAAAGTGAGTTCCCTGGTTAAATATGTTATTATTCCATGCTTGTGAATCAGGCACTCCATAATCCTCTGTACCTATACATAGTGATATGAAGGTAGGAAAAAAAAATTCCCAGAATAAGTGTCAATGCCTATGATAAATCACCCCCATTTTAGCAAGGAAGAGACTAAACATAATCAATTTCAACTAGATTGCTGGTTTGTTGCCTCAAAAATAATATCTCCAGGTGTTTGCCACTGGAGTCTTTGCTACCAGGTTGAGCAAGCAAAATCAATAGTAGATAAAATAGTCTTGGTAAATAGGAGACCTTGCTGTCGCACTCACTTATAGTCTCCTATCCCTCTGTCTACAATATTCAAATACCCATTTTCCCAGTTCTAGGATGGCCAATGACAAAAACCTGGCTTTTTAAATGGAAATATTTTGTCTATCTGATAATTTATTCCTTTTTCTTGGTGGATGATTTCTGACAGGCATTATTATATGATAAAAAAATTCATACTTCATGGCAATTCTTAGATATATGATAGCCCAGGCCATTTGCCACTGTTTCATGAGTTCATGTGTATTTTTTACCTTGGACCACTTTTCCTTCCACAGAAAGTAGGTGATTATCAGGTATTCTGCTAAAAATTGTACCTATATTTGCTATTGCATAATGGAGTTCATGCTACTGGAGTCCAACTCCTCTTGAGTCATCAGTTTCAAGATTTAAAAACTGGCTCATATTTGGGTAATAAACAAGGGATTGTGACTTTTGTATTGGTGCAACTACCCGACGCCTTCAGCTCTCTTGTGTTACATATATTAAGCATTATCCTCATTTAATGCTCCTCTATTTTCCCAATTATGTCATGTTCCATTAGTCACATGTTCTTCTAACTATTGCTACAGGAATCCCTTGTAGTTATGATAATTGTAAATTCCTGGCCTCTGATGGGTCAACCCTGCCATCTTCTCTCTGTCACTTACTTCAGAGCTTTGCCACTCCCATTACCATCAGTGAGGCAAGTTCTCTGACAGGTTCTCAAACTGTGACCCCTAGCCTGAAGAGTAGAGCTGATCCTTGAACTTTTTAGTGATATAGGTGTCTTTATTCATGCATTTCAGATGGACTCTATGAATGATGCGATGACCTAGTGCCATCAATATCTGGAGTATTAGTCAAGGTTCGTCAAGGAAACAGAACCAACTGGAGATAAAAGTAAATATCATGAGATTTCTGTAAGACTTGTCCCATGTGACTGTGGGGATGAGCAAGTCCAAATTCTATAGGGCAGGCTGCCAGCTGGGAACTCCAATGAAGATTTTCAATGAATTCCCCAGAAAAGCTAGCTGGCTGAAGCAGAAATGAGAAGTCTCTCTTCTGACTGCTGAAAGCATCACTTTTCCTACAAAAGCCTTCAACTTATTGAATGAGACATCTCTCATTGTTGAAGGCAATCTCCTCAGTTAATTGCACATACAATCAACATCAGCTGCAATCAAATTGCTGATGATGTATGTCCACAAAATAGCCTCACAGCGACAACCAGGACCGTGCTTCCTTGACCAAACAACTAGGCACCATAACCTCACTAAGTTGACATATGCACTTAATGATCACAGAACACCCCCTGTCAACTTGACAATAATGTACATCTCTTTAAACATACTTAATTTCTAAGTAAAACAGTATCAGTAATATTTTGCTTAACATTACTCAACCATCCTGGATACAACTAAAATGCACTAACTATCCACAGAACAGGGTTCAAGCCCTTAGGTAATTTTCACTCTCAAACTTGAAATCCTATAACTTAAATTCTTTGAAATGAAGCTAATACATGTTATGCCATATGATAAGGGACTAAGACAGGGAAGAAATAAAGACATTGGCTTTATGGATATCCACAAATATAACAAAATAAAGAAAAATGTCCATTGCTATTACAGCCCTTATACTTGCAGTAAATTAGCTCTACCCAGTTAAGAAACAAGGAAAAATTTGAGTTATACACTTGCCAGAAAATTCATACCAAGTATGTGGAGTAAGAAGATGGGGGAATATATTTAGTTGCAAGTTTACAGTTTTAAGGCCATGAAATGTCCAATTACAGCATGATTGTGAAAGTGTCCAAATTAAGGCACCAACACGAGGTTTCCTTCACTCAAGAAAAGCTGCTGAAGTTTAGTGTTTCTCTCTCAGCTGGAAGGGTACATGGTGAAGTCTGCTAGCATTCTCATCTGGCTTTCTGTTTCATGAAGCTCCCCTGGGGACATTTTCCTTCCTAATCTCTCCAAAGGTCTCTGGCTGTGTGGGCTCTCAAGCTTTTCCAAAGTGGTTCGCTCTTAAAAGGCTCCAGTAAACAACCCCACCTTGAATGGATGGAGGCATATATCTCCATAGAAACCATCTAATCAAAAGTTACCACCCACAGTTGGGTGGATCACATCTCCATGGATAATCAAAAAACTCCTATACAGCAAAACTGAATGAGGACTAAAGGACAAGGCTTTTCTGGGGTACATAAGAGATTCACACCAGCACAGGGTGTTTAGAGTAAACAAACATGGGTGGAACAAAGAACCCCACCTCAAAATTGGACTCTACTGTTTCCATTAGAGCTTAAGAGTTCTGTGCTTAGCTAATAGACTACTTTGATTAGATGTGGCTAAAAGTTATTAGATATATTTTGTTGGGCTGGTGAATATGTCTTCAGAAATAATATGAATGAAAATGATTTTTTACCTTGGCTATCATTGTACAGACTTCACAGTGACAAACTATATGAGAATCCACCTGATTAGGTCCACCTAGCCCAATTCTATCTCAAGATTGTGATGGAATTACATTTTGAAGTAACAAGAATTTCATGTATAATTGTTATTCTTCTTATCCATATGATTACATAAAACAACAAATAATGGCTATCTAAAAAAAAGACTTGGCCCATCATGATTAATTAGCAAAGAAATAATGCACAATTTAAATGGATACACAGTGTTCTAATTGCAATACATATTTGCCTACAATTAAAAGAGTTTTTTTCCTTTCCCTTCTGAACATTAATAAATGTGACCTTTGCCTTCCTTTTTTTTTTCCTTTGCATTCCTTAATCTGTATAAAATGTTAGGGAGGCCTTGATTATGTTTTTTCTCCAGATGCCTTTTGGCTCAAAGGACACAGAAGTTCATTATCTGAATCCGTATCTGTGGAAATTATTTAGAAGTTGTATATTATCCAACCATCGCTAATACAGTTGGGAACAGCTGATCAAGTTTCCCATTTCTTTGGCTTCTGTATTTTTATGTCCCTAATGAGTGCAGAGAAAAATGCTTGGAGAAATAAACCTGAGGTAAAATAAAAACAAAGTCTATAAATTCTTTCTCTTCTCTGAAACATCTATTATTTAGGGGTGATAGCTATTAGCTATCTTCAGAGAGTATATTTCGGTTTTAGTGTCTCTGAATACATTTTGTTGTAATGAGGAAATTTTTCACATAAGCAAAAAAACTGAGAGTTAACACAAAGTTTAGAGTTAACATAAATCCTGATCCAACTCAGTTCTCTGTGGACTACACTTTCATTGAGAGGTAATTTCATTCGGTTTAAACAAACAGTAACATGCCTGGGACTAAGGGGGCCTGGAATTTGAGTGATAATGAAACAGTCGTGATCCAGTTTATGAAGAAAGATGATGCAAATAGATTCAGAGTGGATTATAATGTGCCATTAACATTTATAAAATGGAAAAAGTTCATTGGATGGAAAAGAATAGATAAATTTCATGGTGGTTGTATCATGTGATTTAGCACTTACTTTGAAAAAGCTGCAAAATTCGAGGTGAGGAATTCCTGGTTACCATAGTAGGCCAAGGCTACAGATACATGAAAGTAAAGAAGATACTTAAAAATGTGAATTTAGCTTGATTAAAGGGTAATAGACAAAAAAGAAATCATCTTCCAGCTATATCTTCAGTTTCTTACAATCTACTTTCTTCCTAAAATATCAATTTTGTCAAAATTGATTGCTAATGCCTAAGTGACCAATTCTCAAGCCACATATCAGACAGCTAATATGTGCCACTACTAGGTCGCTTTTGACTCAATTAATCATTATCTTCTTGAAGCACAATATACCCTTGGCTTCTGTGGTACCATAACCCCCTGCTCATACTTGACCAGCATTTCTGTCTCAGTCTAAATGCAGCCAGGCTCTAGAGCTTATTCAGGTGTGTTCTCCTTCTCTAGTCTCCTTGCTAAGTGATTGCATTTGGTGCTAAGGTTTTTAAATATTATTTATACACTGATAACTATAAATCTTGGATATACAGCTCCACCAACTTAGCTAGATTATACACTTGAATAATCTCTTGAATGTTAAATAGACTTTGGAAGATTCGTAGGCCAAAATTCAAGCTTAATTCCCAATCCTACAGCCACCGAATTCTCCCAGATTTTCCCATAATATTTAATAACAAATGTATGTACTCATTTGCCTAGGTTAAAAAGAAATTTTCACTCAGGTTTTCTTACATCAAAAATCAAATTTATTAGCAAATTCTGTCTTAGAAAACTTAGATAAACTTAGATAAGTTTTTCCTTAAAAACTTATCTAAAATTCAACATATCTCAACCATTCCACCACCACTTCTCTAGTGCAACCTATAATCTCTTTTAGTTGGAGCATTACAATAACGCTAGAATTGATCTTCCTGCTTTCATTTTTTCTTCATTATAGTCTATTCTCTACATGGTAGCAAGACAAATATTTTTAAATTAGAGTCTGGGGTACCACTTCTTTTATGGAGTAGTAAGCCTTAAAAGACTGCTCCTCCTGCAGATAATTATAAATCTTGAACAACAGAAAGACGAACAACTACCAAAGGGCTCTGGAAAATGAAGAGAACAGATGGTTTTAGAGGTGAGATGAAGAATGCAAAAATGAATCAGAATAGGTTATTTTCTGACTTGTACAGCACTGACAAATATACAGGCTTTCTAGAATCTGCTTTCCAGTATCAGGAAAGAAACCAGGGCAGCCAGGGCTCAAAGAGGGACTGTGCAGGGTAGTGTCTGAAAGGAGAGAGCTAGAGAATGGCAACAAGAGCTGTTCATAAACTCTTCCCTGAGACCTGAACTCTGCATCTGGGGATAGAATGAGAGCATGCGGAGCTGAGGTTGGAGGTGTCACTCATGGCAGATGAGGCAGAGTGTACAACTTGAGTCCAGTAAAGTTAACTGCCTGGTGAAACAAATCAATTAACAGAATTCAAAGGAATAAAATGGAATCAATAATTTACATGACATTATATTCATAATGTATGGGTACAGTTCAAAAATTTTTAACGTACAAAGAAAATTAAAAATGCTCTGCATTCTCAAAGGTAATCAATATAGTCCACTCTGTAATGACTCCGATATCGGAATTATAAAACCCAGACTTTAAAGGACTTTGAAGCAGCTATTGCAACTGTTGTCAATAAGATAAAGGAAACTGCCCTTGCTATAAATAAAAAAGAGAGAAAAACTCAATAGTAAAATAGAGAAATAAAGAAAAATAACCAAATGGAAATTGTAGAATTGAAAAATCATTATCTGAAATCTAAAGAAGAAAAATTCCTGGATGTAGTACGTAGCAGAAGGAATTGTAAGAAAAAAGAGTTAGTGCACTGGAAAACAGATCAATCAAAAATATCCAATCTTAATAAGAGAAAGAAAATGTTAACAAATAATGAACAGAGTTCCACAGATCTGTGAGACAGTACAGAAGGTTTTAAAAATGATGGAAAAGAAAGTACAAATATGGCAGAAAATATATATGAAAAGGTAGTGGTTGAAACTTTCCCCAAATTGCTCAAAGACATAAACTGACAAATTCAAAAAAGCAAATGGGCTAACTATGAAACAAACCATTCCCAGAAATAACTCAATCAAACTGTTAAGAACCAAAAAGCAAGAGAAAATCTTGAAAGCTTTTTTCATTCCCTAGTAGCACTTAACAGATGTGTGATCATGAAATGGTTAAGCATCCTGGCATTGAAGTCAGAACATATATTGAAATATTGACCCTACCACCTTGTTACCTGTATCAATTATTAAACTTTCTGTTCCTCGTTTCATTTGTCTTAGAAATGGGTTAGTAATAGTGCCAACATCATAAATTTGATATGAAAAAAATATGGGTTAATACAAATAAAGCCTACAGAAAAGAGGCTAACAGAAGTACGTATGCGATTGATTCATGCTGCATGTGTTTGTTGTTATCTGTCTTTCACATCAGAATAGAAGCACCAAAAGAACAGGGACGTTGCATATTTTGTGCCCTGCTACCTCTCCAATGATTCAAACGTAGTCTGGTTCTAGCAGGTCCTCAATCAATATTCGGCTCAATCATAGACAGAATAATAGTCCCAAACAACATTCATATCCTAATGCCCCAGGACATTCGCATAGGTTACTTTACATGGCAAAAAGGACTTTACAGATATAATTAAGGTTCCAGGTCTCAAATACTGAGACTATCCTTGATCATCCAGGTGGGCTTAAACTGATGACAGGAATCCTTCAAATTCAAGAATCTTCTCTGGCTCACGAAGAGAGATGCTATAGAAGAAGAGTCAAAAGAGATTTGTCAATGTGAGAAGGATTCGGCTTGCTAAGTTGTGAGATGCAGGGAGCTACATAGAAGGATGAAAGGGCAGCCCTTAAAAACTAAGAGCAGCCCCAGCTGACAGCCTACCGAGAAATGACAAACTCATTGTGTGTGTATATATATAGGGGGGTTATAGTAAAATCTAACCAGGAAAGGCATGTAAAAGATAAAAAATTATTAAACTTTGGTATAGAAAGCCAAAATAAATAGTTCTATAATTGGAGGCAGTTTTCTAACTACAACATTATGGAGCCACCGAAGACAAACTAAAGCAATGATAAAAATTAAAACCATACAGATCGTGACATATAAAACAAAGTAACAGGATTACCCATACAGGGGTTTGGGCAAAATTTTAAACCACTTGCATTGCCCCTATGTCAGAAACACAGGATATGCCTCAAGCAATAAATAAGGCAGTCATTATCTCAATGAGGAGGAAATGCTTTCTTATGAAACCAGGGTCATGTCCAGATGTTCTTTGATTCTTGACCAACATCCAATTGTACCTTTATTTCTAAAATTATTTTAAATGTTTAATTAAAACTAAACATTTAAAGGGCTGTGATTTAAAGATATTTATCAGTGTCTCATTATATCAGGGAAACTCTGTCAGCAGTAGGGCAAATTTAAGATGGAAAATGGTCCATAGGTGTTGAATTATGATTTCTCTTGGGCAGTGACTCACATCCCCCACAAAAGACATGTCTAAGTCTTAATCTGTGTTTCTGTGAGTATAAATTCATTTGTAAATAGGACCCTCTGAATATATTATTTTTGGTTAAGGTCTGGTCAGGTCGAATCAGGATGAGCCTTTGTCCATGACTGGAGGCTTTAAGAAAGAGGAAATGGGACTCAAAAGAAGCTGGAAGACATAAGAAGCCACAGAAGAGAGAGAGCTTCCTGTGTGAGGGAGTTCCAGCATCACCAGAATGTTACCGACTCTGGGGAAAGGCACAGCCCTGCTGGCACCTTGATTTTGAACTTCTGACCTTCCCAACTGTGAGACGATAAATGTTCCCTGCTTCAAGCCAATGTGTTTTGTGATATTTGTCATAGCAGCTCTGGCAAACTAAGACAGGGTCTATAAATTTCTGACCACTGCTCTTGGAAAAGTTAAAAACATCAACTGCCGGAAATTCATATAAAGGACATTTTCTCATAGTGAAAACAATTTGGCAGTGGGAAAAGATGCTTTCAGCATAGAAAGTAGATGAATTGTTAATAGATGGCAAAAATGGACCAAGGAATTTTCAAAGCACAGTGCAATTCATTCAAAGAAATTCCATCAGCACCCGAGTGTAAAATGAGTGGTTGAAAGAGAAATCATCTGCTATATATTGGCAAATGCACCCAGGAAGTGCTTTCTAAGTTCAAGGAAGAGTCAATACACAAGGAATAAGTTGTAGGGTCTTTGAAAAAACATTATGTTTCAAAAAAGAAAGGGACACATTCTATGAAGGACTAAAGAAAGGATTAAAAAATATGAAACCCGTCTACCAGGAGAACACTGAAAAATATATAAAGTATCATTTTTGTGGTTAACCAAACATAAGAAAACAAAGAAGCTGGACAAATGGCTATGAAGTAAATGAAAGGATCTTCAAAGTGTAATGTTACCTATTTTAGAGATGGCAAAACCTCAATAAATATTCAGGAAAGTGCAGATATATTAAAAAAAAGTAAATGAAATCTCATGGCCTTTTTCTTAGCTTAGAGATGAACAATAATCACATGCTACATATTTAATTGAGAGCAATGAAGCTAAAATAATTCGTTGTATTTTATGGTATTGAATTGTCATACTAGAAAAAGAATAACTAATAGATATTTAAACATGAAACATAAGACATTTAAAAAATAAAAAACACAGAAAATAAAGAAAAAAGTAACAACTAAGCATGAGAAGGTGAGAATAGAAATGAATTTGAATGAAAACATCTAATAAAAAGACAAATAAAGTAACACTTTTTGTCTTTGAAAAAGCTATTAAGCTTGGAAAACATCTAGCAAAACTGATCCAAAAATGAGAAAAGGCACAAATAAAGTATATTAGTTGAGAAAAGGAAACTGTTTTGAAAAAGCAATATGTAAAAATTGACTAAAAAGAAAATAGAAAATTTAGTTTATCCAATCTATAATCATTTAATAAAAGTAAATATTAACTTAAATTTTCCTAAGTTTAAAAGCATTTGGGAATTTTTAATAATTTCTAAGAGGACCAATAATTTCACTTTCACAAAAATTTCTTTCAGGTTATTAAAAACACTTCCTTGCATAATGCTAATAAGCTAGTATGACCCTAATTCCAGAACCAGATAAGAATTAAAGGAAGGAAAATTGTAGGCTTATCTTTCTTATGACCTTGAGATAAAAAAAATCATAAAATATTAGAAATCTTAAGCCACTGATGTATATTCAAAAATATTTCATCATGGGCACAAATGGGCTTCCTTGGGCAGTGCAGATGGAGTTTCCAAGCAGAATGCTTTGGGAAAATCTTTTGTCCTGGAAGGCTTCGCTCCTGCTTGACATGCACCAGAATGAGGATGAGGCTGATGACAAAAGGAAGAGCTGACGCTGTCCCAAGGTCCAGAGTCAGGGCAGTGCCCCCTTGGGGCAAGAGTGGGCAGTGTAAGTAGTGACAAACTCAATTTCCATGTGTTACCAGAGCTGTGAAAGGGGGCTTCGGTGGCATTCTCCCCAAGCTTTCTCTGTGCTGGATTTCCTCTCCAGGACTAACCATAGGCCCCCAGCCTCACACCCCCTCCAAATCTCTTGAAACCATCCTTCTTCTTTTATCCCTTTATCTCTTTTTATTATTGAGGAAAATCACCTTTTCCTTTGTTTCCCATGGCACTTCCTTCCGTCTACTCCACCATAAACCCCTAATCTAGTGGGTTTTTAAACTTCCTTTGATGCCTACTAAACACAGAGGTTAAATTGTTAGCTGTTGCAAATTTTAGTAAAACTTTCCTCAAAACCCTCAAGGGAGGTGAAAAAGAAATTGAATTCCTTTATTTTAATGTAGAAAAAATGTTATTAAAAGTTAAGTTTCTACATTAGAAAGAATCAGAACTTCTTATCATGTCACATAAACATGATTTCATGTACATCATTTATTGGAATACCTGCACCTTACCACCATTGGGAAATAACATGACTTCTTGACCTCATGAATTACAGTATGTTTTGTAAAACAAATGGTTTTACTCTCTCATACCCAATAGACATTTTCCAACCACAATTTATTTCTCGGCAGATGGATGAGTCCATAAATCAAAAATAAGTTTTTATTGTAGATAACTGTATAGAACCTACAAACACTCAGAGAACAGAAAATTATCTACAAATGGATAGGGGATTTTAAAATCTGAATTGTGAAAGAAAATCAAAAAGCACATTTTATTTGTTTCACTACTAAGAACTCAGGCCTGTTTGTGTGGTCTATGTTTTCTGATTCAAGCTTTATGATACTGGATAATATCATTTGTTTATTCAATTAATATACTACTATGAAAAATGAAACACTATTTCCAATATTTCTGTGGAAAAAAGTCCTTATTTGGACTGCTAAAATTTAATTTCCTGAATTCCAAACACATAATTTAAGAAAATGATTTATTCAGGAAGATTATAGCTTCCTGTCCATGGAAATAAAGTTAAATGATATAAAACTGTTTATTAAAACTATAAACCTCTATGCATGATGCCATGTATTGAAACTTTATTTAGCAAATCACCAATCTTAATTTGGCTAATATATATATACCTATGTCTTCCTTGTTAACATACTTTAACATAGTTCTCTATAAACCTTCGGAATTTTTGCTTGCCATCTCTGACATGCTTAGAATTATACTGACTAGATAACAGAAATCTCATTTTTTTAAAATTCAGGATATCAGTTTTTCCAGCAACATCTCTATGTAGATATATTTACCTATTGCTGAAAAAAAATCTGTCTGAAAAAAATGTATTGGAAGTTTGCAGTAATGTTTCACATGTGATTTCTAAGGAATGAGAGAATAGGTTTTAGTATTTCTAAATCTTTGACACAAGCATAGTGACCCTTAATAAAGTATTTTAAAAACCTTTAAGAAAATAACCACTAGTTTTCTACTATAATTTATTTGCTTTTATATTAATTCAAATATTTAAAAGATATTCTCCCCAATGACAGAAGTATATCATTGTGATGGTAGTTATATTAAAGTGAAAACATTCATCTAAATGTACTGTTTAGGGAGAAAAAAATGGTAACCTCAATACTTCCCAATGAAAAATTGATTTCATAAGATTCTACCAAAAATAGCTGGACAGGTACAGATAAAGGCAAAACTGCTAAAGGTGCTGTGCGTCAAGTAGACCGAGCAGCAATCTCGATGGTGACTACCCATGAATTTTAAAGGAAGTGAACAAGAAAACCAGTGAACCTTTAACTGACATTTTTTAAAGTTCACTAGACTTGGAAGAGATTCCAGAGGATTTGAAAGCAGCAAACATGACTATGTTATTTCAAAAGGGTCAAGGTAGAAGGGGAAAAAATATTATGAGCATAGCAAGTTGAGAGGAGTCTTACTAGCTAAAACTGCATGCTAAGAGAATATATGAAACAAAGAAAAGAATTTAACTTATATAATCAGCACACATACATGTACTGGATAATGTGCCTGAGTAATAAAACAGCACACATTAGAAAATATAGGTTTACATTTGAAGTCAATTTTTTTATACTGAAATAAATCTTGCATGGTCAACAACCCAGAATAAAAGGAAAATAAAATGCTTTAATGTTGGAAATGTCTTGAGAAGGGGAAAATAAAGAAAAAGAACATACATTTAATTTAGAAAAGATATTGTCTTAGTATAGGATCTAAACTAGTGGTAATTAAGTTAAAATGTACAAAATCCCACTCAAGTGGGTTTGCTTAAAAGAAAATATATGTGAGCACATGAAAGCTCACATGGGACCTAATCTCAGGAAAAACCTCACACACCCTTTCGGTGCCTCAGTGATTCTCTGGGTCTAATTTCTCCATTGAACTTCTGTTCTGTCTCTCTCTTTCTCTCTCTGTATCTCTCATATCTTTCAACTTTTATGCTTCAGGGTTTTTAGTTCACACTTTCTCACAACACCTCAGTCAGTTTTGTCATCACCATCCCAATTCTGGTCCTGAATCAACATGAATAGCTAGATTCAGTGGCTGCCACTATTTAACCACATCTCTTAAATCACATTTTATAGGAAATCAGTTGGTTTAGGTGGAGTCAAGTGTCCACACCTGAGTCAGTAAGCTAAATTCAGAGAATCCTGGTTATCTGGTCTCCCAGTTCCACATCTTAATAATTTTTTACCTCTGGTTAAAAATATTTTTCTTTCTTTCTTTTTTTGAGAGTCACAGACTGTTCATCTTTCCGTAATTAGTTTAGGAGGAAAATGAAGAAGCCACTGGTAGCAGGAAGACACAAGAGTCTTCTTGGGACTGGCATCCTTTTTCCATGGCAGAACATCTGGCCGAGATCTGGCAACTTGCATGCCTGCAGCCAGGTTGCTCTCATGTTCTGGAATGATGCTGCTCGCAGGGCTGCTGTTGCCACAGTAGTTTACTGTGCCCCAAACAAATGTGATGCTGGTCTGTTCCCACAAATCTTTATCCCTGTCTTCAATGCACTAAGGGGTTGCACAGAAAACCTAAATCTTCTGAGTCATCAGTTTTCTAGGCCTGGATTGAAGACCCCGGTGGCCTCGCTCAGCACAAGGGCACGAGTAAGATAAACACATAATTCACATACATCGTCTGCTAACAAGAGTGTTTCTTTGTAGTGCACCATAAAAAATAATTGCTACCAGTTTTTACTCATTTTTATATTACTCTTCTAGATCCATCGTGTGATACAACTGTTATTTTATTTTTTGATTGAAAGTCATATAATGAAAAAAATTCTATCATATGTATCAGTGGTTTCCTCAGGGTGTATTTCTGTGTACTTGTCTAACTCTATATTCAGTGTACCCATATTACATTCAAATGTACAAAAAAGACATGCATTTATGTATTGCATTCTTATGTTAAAATGTACGTGTTATACAAATACACATTAAACATAAAGAATGTATACACCTATCCATTTGTAGCACCTTCTCTGCTACATACAAACCAAGCCACCACTGCTTCTTGCCTGAATTTCAGCAGTAGACCCTTCTTGCCTGGATTTCAGCAGTAGCCTCCTAACTGATACATTTTCTTCCTCTCTACCTTCTTATTGTCTTTCTCAATTCAGTAACCAGAGAGAGACTTAAAAGTTAGGTAAATTGTGTCACTGTTCAAATCCCCCACCCCCCTTTTCACTAAGAGTAAGCCAAACTCCTTCTAAAGGCTAAAAGTGTTTTCTTCCTGTTCCTTTACTGACTTCACCTCTTACTATTTTCACTTTTTCTCAAGTAGTTCCAGAAATACTGGCCTCCTTATTCCTCAGACAGTGTGGTTGCACAACCCCCTTAACTCATTGGCACTGGCTCCTCCCTTTTCCAGGTGCACTGCGTCCTCATCCCACTAACGCCTGTCTGTCTTCCTTTCAGTCTTTGCCTAAATGATACTACCTTAATGAGACCTATCCTGGCCACTCAATTTAAATACCTCCTGTAATCCTCATGCCATGTCCCCTGCTCTACATTCACTGCTTCTCATGCATTCAACTACTGTGCCATTGTCTGTTTGTGAAGTTTACTTTAATTGTCTGTCTTAGTAGGCTAAAATATAAGCTCCTCAAAAGTAGCAATCTTTTTCCTCTTTTGTTTACTGATGCATACCAAGCGCTTTAAACTATTCTTGACAAGCAAAGGTACTATATGAGTATTTATTAAATGGATAAATCAGGTCCTTGTTCAAAATTTATTTTTGCCATATAAGAAATGATTTTGCTCATAATTGGTTTGTTTTTGCCACAGGAACTCTGTATATGTGAAAAATAACTACTGGATTGATTTGTCTGTCCAGAAAACTCGGTTTCACATTTGTGGCTCACCAATAGCAACAGTTTAAAATTTCAATACAAGCATTTTTCTTACTTAATCTCACTTAAGTCTATTTTAATTGCCTGTTATTATTCCCCTTGTGTCCTTTCATATCCTTTATTTAATCTCCTTTTATGTAACTCCTTTGGCAATCTAAAACTCTATGTAATCTAACTCAGGGGAGTAAAATACATGAAATGGAATTCTTTGAATTACTTGCTTTTTGGGGTTCCCTATCTTTTGTTCATAAGTCTCATCTGACTTTCGTTTGTGACCACAGCTGTAACAGGGCCAGGACAACGGGAAATAGGTTCTTTACATGCAGTTAATGGGGTAAAAGAGAGAATATGGACTTATATGTTATCGAGGGAGTGCTCTGATCTAAATTTTCAACTCAAATATGAATAGGCATGAGAAGACATCTGAACAAAACCATAAAAACAAAAGTAATGGAGACGATTGTCTGAGTTAAAGGTTATGTTAGACTCTGTCAAAGTACTTAAAAAAAAAAAAAAGATGTTCAGAAGATTGGAAACAAAACTCGTACAGGATAGCTAGAGACCCCAAACAATACTTTGGAAAGAAATGGAGTAAGCTTGAAATTTTAACAAAAGAAGCTATATATAAAGTAATGAATTTATCAGAAAGTGTCAAAATCGGATTCAGAGGTAATGTTTTGCCTAGAATGCCAAATATTTACAAGGAGAAGAATGTGTCTACCCATTTTCTCCAAGATGTAAATCTGAAAGTGATATAACATAATGAAAAGCATTGCTAAAAAAATATATAATAACTTTGTTATGGGCATGTAATTTAGATCGTTCATGAAAAACAATATGAGTTAATATTTTCTTAAAATGGATAGAAGGCTTGCTTTTTTGACTGCTTTCTTGAGATGTAATTTGCATACACATTCCAGTCATTTATAGCGCATAATCCAATTATTTTATTTTATTCCCAGAGTTGTGCAACCATCCTCACAATCTATTTTTTCAGTAGGTCCCCCCCACCAAAGAATCTTAGTACCCATTAACAGTTACTCCCCACCCCAACACCAAGCTCTATACAGTCACTAATTTTTTTGTGTGTCTCAATAGATTTACATATCTTAGAAATTTTCATATAAATGGGAGCAAAGAATCTGCAATCTTTTATGTCTGGCTTCTCTCACTATACTTTTCAAGATTCCTCCATGTGGAACCATGTATCAAAACTCCCTTCCTTTATAATGGCTGAATAAGATTCCACCATATGGATATACCACATTTTATATTGCTTTCGTCAGCTGATGGATATTTGGTTTGTTTCTACTTTTTAGCTATTATGAATAATGCTGCTATGAATATTCACTTTACAAGATTTTGCATGCACAGTATATATCTATGAATGAAATTGCTGGATCATATAATGAATCTCTTTTTAACATTGTAGGAATTGCCAAACTGCTTTTCACAATAGTTGCATGATTTTTATACCCACTAGAAATCAGTGCAAGTTCAAATTTTATCACATCCTCATTCACACTTGCCATTGTTTACTTTTTTATTATGACCATCATATTGGTTGCGAAGTGTTATCACTTTGAAATTTGTATTTATCTTTCCTATATGTCTAATGATCGTGAGCCTTTTTTTCAGTGATCCTATCTTCTTTGGAGAAATGTATATTCAAATCATTTTGATATTTTGAGAAGACTATTTATTATTGAGTTGTGTGAGTTCTTTATATGTTCCAGATAGTAAATCCTTACCAGATATAGGATTTGGAAATATTTATTCCATTCTGTAGAATGCCTTTTCATTTTCTTAATGGTATCCTTTGAAGCACAAAGGTTTTTCATTCAGATGTAGTCCTATTTATCTACATTTGATCTGTTGTCACTTGTGTTTTTGATACCATATTTAAGAAATTATTGCCTAACACAAGGTCACAAAGATTTACTCCTATGTTTTCTTCTAAGAGTTTTATAATTTTAGCTCATACTTTTAGAGCAATGATCCATTTTGAGTTAATTTTTGTGTAAATTTTTGTGAGAAGGAGGTTCAATATCATTCTTGGGCAAGCGGATCTCCTGTCACCCCAGCATCATTGATTGAAAAAAAATTAGCTGTTCACTGAAATTTCTTGGGAGCCTGTCTCATAATCAATTGACCATAAGTGGATAGCTTTATTGCTAAACTCTTAATTCTATTACATTCATCTATATGTCTACTTTTATGTAAGTACCTCACAGTCCTGATTACCAACATTTTCTAACAAGTTTTGAAGTACATAGGTGTGATTTTTTCAAATCTATTCTTCTCTTTTATCAGAGTGCCTCAAGTTTCCATATAATTTTCAAATCACCTTATGAATTTATGAAGAAAACACTGCTGCGATTTTGCCTGGGATTGTGTTGTATTTGTAGATGAAATTGGACAGCATTCTACCCTTAACAATAAGTCTTCTGATCTATGAACATGGAATGTCTTTCAACTCATTTGGACCTTGTTAAATTTCTCTCAAAAGTGTTTTTTTTTCAGTTTTCTGTATAAAATTGTTAAACTCCTATATTAAATTTGTATGTAAATTATTATTTTTGAAGATATTTTTAAATGGAATGTTTTCTTTTTCACATTTTGATATTCATTGTTAGTATATAGAGAGATAATTTTTATATATGGATCATGCATCCTGCAGACCTGCAGGATTTGCTTATTGGTTCTAATAGTTTTTCAGTGGAGCCCTTATAAAATAATATCACACATGCTGATACATGGTTCCACATGGATAATATCCTGCCGTATGGAACTATATGGATATAATTTTACATATCCCTTTTATTTAGGTGCCATTTATTTCTCTTTCTTGTCTAAATGCCCTGGCTAGAACCTTCTGTATGTTGTTGAATACAAGAGGTGAAAGTGAACAGTTATCTCTTTTCTAAATTTAGCTTAAGGTATTTAGTCTTTCACTTTTTGAGGTTTTATTTAGGAGTTTTTCATAGATTCCGCTTTAGGTTGAAAAATTTCATTTCCATTCCTAGGTGACTATTTTTATCATTAAAGGGTATTAGATTTTGTCAAATGCTTTTTCTGCATCTATTGTAGTGATCATATGGAATTTGTATTTTTAATCTATTCATATAGTATAATATACTGATCTATTTTTACATTTTAAACTTATCTTGCATTCCGGGGATCCATCTAACTTGATCATGGTATATAATTCTTTTTATATGTTGCTGGATTCTGATAGCTAGTGATTTTAAAATAAATTCCTCTATTCATAAGAAATACTGGTCTAGTAGTTTGGGTTTTGTTGTTGTTATTTTTTCTTGTGATGTTTTTGTCTGGTTTTGGTATCAAGAAATACTGGGTTTATAAAATAAGCTGGGAAGTGTTACTTCCTCTTTATACTTTCTGAAAGAGGTTATGAAGAATTGGTAATAATTCTCCTTTAAATGTTTGGTCAAATTCACTAGTGATGCCATCTGAAAACAAATTTATTGTGAACAGTAGAGAATATAATGCAGTCTGGCAGGATACATATGGCTCTATGTACAGGAAAATATTTCAAATCAACCATTAGGTTAAAGCCTTTCTGCATGGTAGGCTTGCCTCACTCTGGAAAAGAAGCAAACAACAAGAACCCCCCCCCCGCCGGAGATGCCTAAGTCTGGTGGCAATGCAACTGTAATGCCAGCATCCTACATCCTGTGACAACACAGGCTCCTCAGCTGTGACATGGGAGAGGTACATAGTTCAGACTACAGAGGATTATTTTCGTACTTGCTTAGAGAGCATAAATCTACCCCAAACTAAAAAATCTCAAACTGGAATAAGTCAAGATAAGAAAAACAAATCCTATATAGCATTTACAACAAATAAATCGCTAGCTAGAGGGGGGACAAAATATATAGTATAACTATGAAAGCTCTAAAGATGTCAGGAAAGAGTCCTTTAATTTGAGCACGATGCTGATTAAAGCCTGTGCTGTAGGTTCAACGCCTTTGTGAACCAGTCATCTTCCAGCACAGGAAAAGCTTGCAGTTCCATAACTATAAAATGCACCCCTTAACCGTGTGAACCACTTCACAATATGCTGTTGGTCGTAAGAGAACCTGTCTAAGACTAGGGAGATAGAAAAATAATCCAAAGCGTGTGTTGTACACTTGCCTTCACAAATGAAGAAATGCAGTCACTCTTAACTTGCTTATGCCTCAGGAAGCATGGAATTCTACCCATCAAGCAGGCAGCAAGGCACTGCCGCTTTCTAGTAACTTTTCCTGCACTTTGAGCTCAACTCTCACGTAGCTTTTGTTTGCTTGTTTAAGACATTTTTTCAATATAATGCAGCAATCAAAATAAATTTTTTTTAAAGAAAAATGTGGCAGGGAACTAAAATGCTTGCATTGTCTCAGTGGCACACATCAGTCCCAAATGCTGCCACATCATTTGCAGGGTTTAAAGTCCAAGACATAAAAAAAAAAAAAAAAAGGAAACAAAATGAACTAATGAAATAGGAATTGTCGTCAGTCATGCCCAGAGAAGAATCCCTAAGGGTCCTACCAGGTGACCAGGTTTTAATGGAAATAATATGTATTATGTGCATATGCTTTCCTGGGAGGCCATATTACTGACTAGAGGAACTATACACATAGAATATATGTGTGTCCAGGCTGCCTTGCACACTTCAAAAATGTACAACTCAAGTGCAAATGTCCCATCGTGTTGTCTGGTGCAAAAAGCACAAAGCAGGCAAGAAAGTAGGTTATTACATGGATTATTACATGGATAAAGGGGGGACCCCAGCAAAGTCCCTTTCAAGCTGCAGTGTCTTCTCAAGTTTGCATGGCCTTTTCTAAAGGACAAAGTGCAAACAAAGGTTTGTTTTATGCTTTAAATATCAGAAACTATAAAAATCAGCTTATACACTTTTGACCAAAAGCAAATAATCCTCCCAATCAAAGCAAAAAAAATACTGTCAAAAAATGTTAGTCACCCTTCTCCTAATATTATAGTCACCCATACATGGCCACATGACTGGGGAGAGGAAGGGGAGATGCTCTATTTGGTGACCATGTGGCCAGAACTTGCCCATGAGTAGCAATGGTTTATAGTTTGAGAACCATGGAGTGGGTGACAGCTGTTCTCCCCACTCCCCACCCCCCTTCTTGTTTAGACCAAGGGAAACAGTTCAGACTGAGCTCTTCTCTCTCTCCTAATTCCTAGATATGTTTCATTTTATTGATCATCTTGCTTGATGTTGATGACAGTATTTGGATCCATCTCGGTTTACAGCTGAAGTCTGTTTTCTTTCCTCTTCCCCAGAGGGGTCCACATTTTTAGGAATGTGCCCCTTTCTTCTAGGTATTCTAATGTTGGCATACAACTTATAATGTTACTTACAATCCTTGTTATTTATGAAACCTTAGTAGTTATGTCACCTCTTTCATTCTGCCTTTAGTGATTTTGCATTCTCTCTTTATTTCTTCGTTAGTCCAGCCAAAGTTTTAACAATTTACTTGATCTTTTCGAAGTACCAGCTTTTGTTTCATCGATTTTTTCCCACATGTTCTTTATTCTATATTTTTCATTTATTCCCGTTCTAATTTCATTATATTTTTGCTTGTTGCTTATTTTGCTTAAATTTGCTCTTCTAATTTCTTACAATGTAAAACTAGTATACTGATTTAGAGTACTCTTTTTTTTAAATATAGGAGTTTACACCTGTGAATATTTTAAGAATATACTCCTAGGCAGTTGCTATCTAAGTTTCTTCTTCAACAGTAAACCTGAGAAGAGACCAAACCTGTGTGAACTGAAGCTACATAAAACCTCTCCCCCAACTGTTTGGTCTCCTTCTTTATCACTAGAGGAATTGTTTGTATACAGAAAAACCATACATAATGTACCAAGTTCCTATGAACCACTCTTTAATTAATGCCTTGCATTATTGTGGTACATTTGTTGCAATTCATGAAAGAACATTTTTTAACTGCACAATTAACAATATCCCATAGTGTACAATAGGGTTTACTGTGTTGTACAGTCCTATCTTAAGAAATACTTTGTTCAAGTAACATAATACAATCAAACATCTCCCCTTTTAACCACATTCATATAAACATATATAAACTTCAGTGTCAAGTACTTTCATAGTGTTATGCTACCATCACCATCATCCACTACCAAAACCTCTACTTAACATAAATGGAAACTCTCTACAATTTAAGCATTAATTTCTCATTCCCTCCCTAACCTCCCAATCCCTTCATTAGCTGCATTCTAGATTCTGACTCTGTGAGTTTGTTTATTCTAAATGTGTGAAGTCAGTGAGATCATACAATATTTGCCTTACGTGTCTGGATTATTTCACTCAACACGATGACTTCATGGTTCACCCATGTGTTGCATGTATCTGAAATTTATTAATTTTTATGGCTAAATAATATCCTATTGTATGTATATACCCCATTTTATTATACAGTCACCACTTAATGGAGACTTGGGTTGCTCCCATCTTTTGGCAATTGTGAATGATGCTGTTACCAACACTGGTGTGCAAATATTTGTTGAGTCCCTGCTTTCAACCCATTAGGGTATATACCTAGAAGTGGGATTGACAGATCATGAGTTTCTTCTATACTTAATTTTCTGAAGAACCACCAAACTGTCTTCCACAATGGCTGTACTATTTTACATTCCGACTAGCAATGAATGAGTGCTCCTATTTCCACATTCTTGCCAATTTTGCAGTTTTCTATTTTTCTTTTGTTATAATAGCATTCTACTAGGTGTGAAAAGGTATCTCATTGGGGTTTTGAATTGCATATCCCTAATAGCTATTGATGTTGAGCATTTTATCATGTGATTTTTGATCATTTTGTGTATCTTTTGGGAAAAATATCTGTTTAAGACACTTGCCCATTTTAAATGGGCTCTTTGTCTTTTTATTAGTAAATCACAAGATTTCTTTGTATATTCTGGATATCAAACCATTACCTGATATGATATTTCCAAATTTCTCCCATTGTGTATGTTGTTGTTTTACTTTCATGATAACGTTCTCTGATGCACAAAATTTTAATTTTAATGAGGTACCATTAATTCATTTTTTCTTTTGTTGTTTGTGCTTTGTGTGGAAGGAAGGTCTAAGAAACCATTGCCTAATACAAGATCCTGAAGATGCTTTCCCATATGTTTTTCTAGAAGTTTTATAGCTCTAGTACTTATACTTTGGCCTATGGCACATTTGGGGTAGAATTTTATATGTGGTGCTAGGTAGGAGATCCACATACATTCTTTTGCAGAAGGACACCCAGTTTTTCCATCATCATTTGTTGAAGAGCATATTATTTCTCAGTTTAGTGGGCCTGGAACACTTGACAAGATTTGATTTTGATTTCTTGTCAAAAATAAGTAAGCCCTAAATATGAGTGGTGCATTCCTGATATCTCAGTTCTAGTCCACTGATCTATCTGACTGTCCTTGTGCCAGTGGCATGCTGCTTTGACCACTGTAGCTTTGAATTATGTTTTAATGCCCAAAATGGTTTCAACAACCAATTGGCACTAGCAGAAGAAAGAATCAATGAACTCAAAGACAATTGAAATGAATCAGGCTGATGAACATAAAGTAAAAAGAATCATAAAGTGAAAATAGCCTGACACCTCTGAAACAACAACAACAAAAGATATCAATGTATGCATTATGGAAGTTCCAAAGGAGAAGAAAGGAAAAAGGGGACGGAAGAAATAGTCAAAGACATAATATCAGACAACTTCCCAATCTTAGCAAACAACATATATAGGAATATCTGAGGAGTCTGGACAATATAAAGTAGGATAAAGTTGAAGTAAAATACACGGCATCATATACTGATTAAACTATCAAATGCAAAGAACAAGGAGGGAGTTCTGTAAGCTGAAAGTCAGAAGCAACATGTTACATACAAAGAAGTCCCCAAAAGAGTGAGTGATGAGTTCTCAGTGGAAGCCATGTTAAGCAGAGGCCAGTGGCTGAAATACTTTAAGGACTGAAGGAAGCAACTGCCAGCCAAGAAATCAATCAATCAATACTCTTCTTCAAAAATGAGAATGAAGTTAAGAAATTCTCAGATAAACAAAAGATGAGGGTTCATCACCAGTAGACCTTCCCTGCAAGTAATACTATAGGGAGTTCTTCAGTATGAAAGGAAAAAGACACTAGACAGTGGTTCAAAGTGGCATAAAGAAACAAAGAACTACACTAAAGGTAACCATTAGGATAATTATTTAAAATATACAGTATGCAAAGATATAAGTGGTAAAAAGTACAAAAAAGGTGGGAGTATAGAGGGGTGTTCTAGTTTGCAAGCTGCCAGAATGCAATATACCAGAAACAGAAAGGCTTTTAAAAAGGTGAATTTATTACATTGCAAGTTTATAGTTCTAAGGCCACAAAAATGTCCAAATTAAGGCACATAGAAGAATTTACCTTCACTCAAAGAAGGCTGTTGAAGTTCAGGGATTCTCTCTCAGCTGGAGGGGCACATGGTGAAATCTGCTAGCTTTCTCTTCCAGCTTCTTGTTTCATGAAGCTCCCCCAAGGGCATTTTCCTTCTTCTTCTCCAAAGGTCTCTGGCTATGTGGGCTCTTGTTGCTCTTTCCAAAATGGTTCCCTCTTAAAGGGCTCCAGAAAGCTCTTGAAAAGGTAGAGACACGTCTCCATGGAAACCATCTAATCAAAAGTTACCACCCACAATTAGGTGAGCCACATCTTCATGGAAACAATAAAAAATCTCCCACCCAGCTATATTGAATGAAAATTAAAGGACATGCGTTTTCTGGGGTCCAAAACAGATTCAAACTGGCACATTCCACCCTTCAGATCCCCAAAAGACATGTTCTTTCTAAAGGCAAACTACATTAATTCCATAACAATAACAGAAAGTCTTAAACTATTTCAGGAAAAATACAAATACAATATAAAGTCAGAAACAGTACAAAATCTTATCCAAGTCAGCTGCAGGCATGGTCTGTCCTAAGGGAAAATTCTCCCATGGCTCTAGACCCATAAAACTCAGAACAAGTTATTTGTTGCCAACATACAAAGGAGGGACTGTCATTCCCATCTACATAGGAAGAAGCTGGGAGGAACACAGGGGTCACAGGGCTCAAACAGTTCTGAAAACCAGCAGGGCAAACTCCATTAGATGTCAAAGTCTGAGAGTCATTTATTTTGGGGGCTCTAGAAAGCTGTCATCCCTTTCCATGGCCTATGTAGCAGCCTGCCTCTCTCTGAATGTAACCTCAGGGGACAACGAGGAGCCTACCTTTTTCTCAGCTCCACCCTCAAAAGCATCAGGGCCACACCCAGGCTCTCTGCCATCTCTGGGGCACATGCTCAGTTCAACCCCACCATGTGGTCCCAGCCAGGCTCTCCCCAATCCCCAAGGAATGTGCTCCATCCTCTCCAAGCCACAACTCTTCCACTGCAATGAGGTGGAAGTTCCACCCTCTGACTTTGGGGCAAACTGAACCTCTACAAGTGCTTGGGTGGGTCTGCTCTACTGGCCTAGGTTTCTTGACTTAAGACCTTCGCCTCCATTATTCTGCCTCTGAAGACATTTCACCTTTACTTTGTCCCTTTTATGAGTCAGTCCAGACTGGCAGTGGTTCCATTTATGCAGAACCCACAACCCTCACTGGCTTTCTACAGAGTGGACAACGATCATGCCCATCAGACAGGAGTCTCCGCAAATCCTTCCTGGAGCTCCAATCCTGACTTTCTCTGAAATGACTGACTGATTCCACACTTGGTTAAATCCTCACATGGGGCACTATTTTCTGGGATCTCTAGGGAGGACCAGAGTTTTTCAGAACATCAATTTCTGGTTTCTTTGTACCTAAGAGTTCAGTTCTCCACTTATCTCTTTCCTGTCACAACAGATTCAAACCAGCACAAGGGGTATAAGCTACAAGGAGAAACCAAGCTGTACTTTCCACATTTAATTTGGAAATGTCTTCTGCCAAACATCCAAGTTCATGGCTTTTTAAATCTGCCTTCCATTTAAAGCCAGAAGTCAATTTTGTTAAATTTTCTGCAACTTTAAAACAAAGGTCACCTTCATTCCAGCTTGCAATAACATGTGCGTCATTTCTGTCAAAGCCCTTATTGGAAGTATCTTTAGAGTCCACATTACTGCAACAGTCTTTTCAAAACACTCTAGGCCTTCTCTATCAAGTGCCTTACAACTCCTCCAAAATCATCCCCTTAACCATTGAAAAAAACTATTCTATCAACCACAGCAGCACCCCACTTCTCCAGTACCAAAATCTGTTCTAGTTTGCAAGCAGCTGGAATATGATATACCAGAAACAGAACAGCTTTTAAAAAGGGAATTTATTTAGTTGCAAGTTTACAGTTTAAGACCATCAAAATGTCCAAATTAAGGTACCAGCAAGAGGTTACCTTACTCAAAGAAGGCCAGCGATGTTCAGGGTTTCTCTCTCAGATGGAAGGGCACATGGCAAAGTCTGCTAGCTTTCTCTTATAGCTCCTTGTTTCATTAAGCCTCCCTGGGGATATTTTCCTTCTTTATCTCTGAAAGTCTCTGGCTGAGTGGCCTCCCATTGCTCTTTCCAAATGGTTCCCTCTTAAAAGGCTCCAGTAGGCAACCCCAACTTGAATGGGTGGAGACATATCTGCATGGAAACCATCTATTCAAAAGTAACCACCCACAATTGGGTAGGTCACATCTCAGTGGGAATAATCAAAAAGCTCCCACCCAGCAATATTAAATGAGGATTAAAGGATATGGGTTTTCTGGGATACACAACAGATTCAAACCAGCACAAGGGGTATAGTTAAAATATACATAGATGTTATTGAAGTCAAGTTGATATAAAAATATAATTTTTATATATTTGGGATGTTCAATTTTAATCCCATGTTAACCACAAGAAAAACATATCCAGGTAGAAAAGATAATGCACTCAGCATGGGACTAACACAAAAAAATGAAACAAATATAAAAGTAGGCATGTATGGAAGAATTGAGTGACAAAAATGATATGAATACAAATCAAAAAATGACAGAAGAATGCGCTGACATTTTGTGATTTATGTACAGTGGCATTAAATGCAATTGGATTAAACTCTTCTGTCAAAAGTCAGATATTGACAGAATGAATAATAAAGCATGAGCCTACTATATGATGTCTGTAATAGACTCACTTAAATTCAATGATACAAGTAGGTTGAAGGTGAAAAGATGGGGAAAATGCACCACACAATTGGTAACCAAGCATGGACTGGGTATTTATATAAATATCAGATAAAATAGTTTTTAAGTCACAACAGTTACACAGAAAAAGACTGTCGTACTGATAAAAAGGATCAATTCAACAAAAAGAAATAACAAATATAAATATATATTTACCTAACAGCAGATGCTCATAATACATGAAGCAAATACTGAGAGATTTGAAGAAAGGAATTGATAGTTCTGCACTAATAGTATGAGACTTTTCTAAACCACTTTCAATAATGGATTGAAGATCAATAAGGAAGTATAAGACTTGAGCAACACTTTCGATCAACTAGAACTTACAGACATATGTAGAGCACTTTTCCCAACAACAACAGAATGCACATTCTTCTAAAATACACATGGAGTCACAAAAGAAGTCACAATAAATTAAAAAATATTGAAATTATACAATTTATCTTCTCTAGTTTCAATCCAATGAAGCTAAAATCAGTAACAGCAGGAGAAATGGAAAATATATGCATATATGCAAATTAAAGAATATACCCTGAAAGAACATGAGGGTTGAAAAGAAAATTGCAAGGGAAAATTAAGAAATATCTTTAGGTGAATGAAAATGAAAATACAACCTACCAAAATTTATTAGATGCAGCAAAGGATGTGCTGAGAGGCAAATTTGTAGCTCTAAATGTTTACATTAGAAAAGAAGAAATACTACAAAGTAAAGACCTAACCATAAAACTGTAGGAACTAAAAGAAGAGCAAACTACACCAAAAATGAGCAGAAAAGGAAGGAAATAACAAGGATTAGAGTGGAGATAAATGAAATAAAGAAAAAAAAAAAAAACGAAACTTAGAATCAACCAAATCAATGTTGGTTTTTTAAAAATCATGAAAATCAACAAACCTTAACTAGACTGACAAAGAAAAAAGAAATAAAAAATTTTAAATATCAGAAATTAAAAGGAACATTACCACTGATCCCACTATAATAAAATGGAAAATAAGAGGATACTATGGACAACTGTATGCCAATAAATGAGATAACTTTGATGAAATAGACAAAGTTTTAGAGACACAAAAACTACCTACACCAACTCAAGAAGAAACTGAAAACCTCAGCAAACCAATTTCTAATAAAATGAGAGAATTAGTAATTTAAAACATCCCAAAGGAAAAAGCCCAAGACCAGATGGCTTCATAGGGAATTTTGCCAAACACTTCCTCAAGATTTAAGTCCAATTTTGTGCAAATTCTTCCAAAAATTGAAGAGAAGGGGAAGCTCTTTGTTCATTCTATGAGACCAATATCACTCTCAAACTGAATCCAGGTAAAGATATTCCAAGAAAATTAAACTACAGACCAATATTTCTTACTACTATAGATGCAAATAACATAACAAAATACTAGCATCCTGAATCCAACAGCATATCAAAACAATTATACATGATGAATGCTGGATTCATTCCATATAGTCAAGCATGGTTCAACATAATAAAATCAATAAGTGCTATATACTATATAAACAGAACACATGGGGAAAAAAGAGGAACTCAAATGATGTAGAACAGGTCTTTGGCAAAATCAGGTATCCTTCTTGGTAAAAATACTTACAAAAGTAGGAATAGGAGCTAACCTCCTCAACACTGTAAAAACCAACAGTTAACATCACTCTAATAGCCTCCCCTCTAAGATCAGGAACAAGACAAGGATGCTAACTGTCACCACTGCTATTCAACATTGTACTAGAAGTTCTTGCTAGAGCAATTATGGAAGGCAAAGAAATAAAAGGCATCTGAATTGTATAGGAGGAGTCAAAACTTTCATGTTTGCAAATGATGCTCTATGTAAAAAATCCTGAGAAATCCACAACAGCTCCTAAAGTTAATAAATCAACTCAGCAAAGTGGTAGGGTACAAGATCAACATCCCAAGATCAATAGTTTTATTTTTTATCAATTGCTTTCTTTATACCAGCAGAGAACAATCAGAAGAAGAAGCAAGAAAAAATATTCCATTTATCATAGCAATTAAAAGAATCAAACATTCAGGAATAAATCTAAGGATGTAAAATAGTTGTACACAGAAAACTACCAAATATTGTTAAAAAAAAAAAAATCAAAGAAGCCCTGAGTAAATCCATTTCTTGTTCATGGGTTATACAATGAAATATTGGTAAGATGTCACCCCTCCTCAAGGTGATTTATAGATTCAGTGCAATCCCAATCAAAAGTCCAACAATCTTCTATGCATAAACAGGAAAAATAACCTTCAAATTTAAATGGAAAAGTAAAGGCCCTGAATAGCCAAAACCATCTTGAAAAAGAAGAATGAAGTTGGAGGGCTCACATGCCCTAATTTTAGAGCATATTACAAAGCCTCAGATATCAAAACAGCATGGTACCAGCAAAGGACAATAGACCAATAGAACTGAAGTGCTAGTTCAGAAATCAACCTTTGCATTTACGGCCAGCTGATTTTTAATAATATGTCAAAAAACACTCGATTGGGAAAAACAGTTTGTTTAGCAAACTCTAATGAAAAATCTGGATCTCCATTTGTAAAAAAAAAAAAAAAAGAAAGGAAGAAACAAACAAATTTTAAAAAAAGGACACCCTACCTCACACTTTATACAAAAAAATCAATCAAAATGAATCAAAACCCTAATATAAGAGTCAGAAATATCGAACACCTAGAAGAAAACATAGGACCCCATCTTCAGGGTCCTGGGTCGGGCAATGTCTTCCTAGACTTTAAACCCAAAGCATAAGCAACAAACAAAAATAGATAAATTTGGCCTCATCATAATAAAAATTTTGTGGTTATGGCAGCACAACATTTTGAATATAATTAACAGCACTGAATGGGGATAAAAAGGGAAATGCATATATGGTAACAATTTTTTTTTAATTTACAGAACTGCATTACACAGTGAATCTTAAGTTATGCCATGCACTATAATTAATAATACAATTATAGAAGTATGCTTTCATCAATCATTACAAATGTTCCACACTAATACAAGGTGTTAATAA
Organism: Tamandua tetradactyla; assembly: GCF_023851605.1. Lineage (NCBI taxonomy): Eukaryota > Metazoa > Chordata > Mammalia > Pilosa > Myrmecophagidae > Tamandua > Tamandua tetradactyla. The sequence continues at coordinate 34,271,409 of NC_135348.1, read as the reverse complement.
TGGGGTAGTATATGGGAATCCTATATTTTATGCATGATTATTCTGCAAACCCACAACTTCTCTAATAAATAAAAGAAATGGCAATGAATAAGGATTAAATATTCCAAAATGAGGACTATAAATATTCATAAAGGGAATAAGGATTCTAAATAATGAACTATAAACAATTATTCATATTCCATAAAATATAAGGAATCTTTCTCTTATAATTACAATTTCTACTACTAACTACATAATTGAGTATGAATGCAAAAGTGGGAAAATAGGTAATAATAGTATAAGGTAGACTAAATGACAACACTGAATAAAGCCCAAAAACATTCCTGGAAACACAAAGGTCGTTTTCAGTTATATTCAGAGCAGGAATATCAAGAAAACCACATGATCATCTCGATTGATGGAGAAAAGGCATTTGAAAAACTTCAGCATCCTTTCTTTGTGAAAATACGTCAAAGACTAGGAATAGAAGGAAATTTTCTCAATGTGATAAAGGGAATATATGAAAAACCAACAGCTAACATCATACTCAATGTGGAAAGACTGATCAGGAATAAGAAAAGGATGCCCATTATCATAATTGTTATTCAACCTTGTGCTAGAAGTTCTAGCTAGAGCTATAAGGCAAAAAACAAAATAAAAAATAAAAAATAAAAGGTGTCCTGATTAAAAAGGAAGATGTAAACTTTCACTGCAGATTGCATGATCCTGTATACAGAGATCCTGAAAAATCTACAGTGAAACTACCCAAGCTAATAAACAAGTACAACAAAGGATCAACATGCAAAAATCAGTTGTGTTTCTATACATGAGCAATTAGCAACCTGAAGAGGAAATCAAAGAAAATTTTCCATTTACAATAGCAACCAGAAGAATCACGTATTTCAGAATAAATTTAACCAAGGACATAACATACCTATCCATAGAAAACTCCAAAACTTTTGCTAGACAAGATCAAGGAAGACCTAAATAAATGGAAAAAATAATGTGTTCATGGATTGGAGGATTAAATATAATGAAAATGTCAACTCTGCCCACTTGATTTATAAATTCAATGCAATATCAATTAAAATTTCAACAACTTACTTTGCAGAAATAGAAAAACCAATAATCAAATATATTTGGAAGAGTAGCCTGGCCCAAATAACTAAAAATACCTTGAGAAAGGAAAATTAATTGGAAGGTCTCATACTACCTGACTTTAAAGCATATTACAAAGCTACAGTGATCAAAACAGCATGGTGCCAGCATAATGGTAGGTGTCATCTACTGACCAATGGCATCTAATTGAGTGTTCAAAGATGGACTGTCATCTATGGCCAATTGATGTTTTATAAGGCAGTTGTAATAGTTAGGTTCAGGAGTCAACTTGGCCAGATGATGGTACCCAATTGTCCTGTTGCTGTCGACTTAAATCATCAGCATGTGATATTCATCTATGGGTGATAACATCTGCAGTGAGCTAAGGGGAGTGCCTTCTACAATGAATGACATTTGTATTAATTAGCTGGAGGCTTTAAAGGCAGAGCACAGATGATAGCTCAACAGCTCACACCCAGACATCTGGAGATGAAGAAAGGACATTCCTGAGAGAAAGCTCTTAGAGCTCAGAAACCAGGAGAGTAAGCCAGCAGATGTCACCATATGCCTTCCCATGTGACATAAAAATTCAGATGAAAGCTAGCTATCTTTCCTCCAAGGAACTGTAAATTTGTAACTAATTAAATCCCCTTTATAAATCCAGTCTATCTCTGATGTGTTGCGTTCCAGAAGCCTTAAAAACTAAAACAGCAATCAAGTCGACTCAACTGGGACAGAGCATCCTCTTTCACGAATGGTGTTTGGAAAGCTGGATATCCATAACCAAAAGAATGAAAGAGGACTCCTATTTCACACCTTATACAAAAGTTAACTCAAAATATACTGAAGGCATAAACATTAGAGCTAAGACCATAAAATACTTAGAAGAAAATGTCTAAAAATATCTTAAGGATCTTGTGATAGATGGTGGTTTCCTAGACATTACACCCAAAGTGGGAGTAATAAAAGAAGAAATACATAAATGGTATCTCTTCAAACTTGAACACTTTTGTGTATAAAACAACTTTTTCAGGAAAGCAAAAAGGCAGCATATGCAATGAAAGATGATATTTAGAAATCACATATCAGACAAAAGTTTAAACTCCAGAATACATAAAAAGACACTACAACTCAACAATAAAAAGACAACCCAATTTTAAAAAATGGGCAAAATATGTGAACAGACTTTTCTGAAGAGGAAATATAAATGGCTCAAGAACATATGAAAAGAGGCTAAACCTCACCGGCTGTTAGGGAAATGTAAATCAAAATCACAATGAGATATCATCTCTCACCTACTAGAATAACCATTATCTAAGAAACAGAAAACAAGTGCTGGAGAGGATGTGGAGAGAGAGACACACTTATTAACTTTTGGTGGAAATGTAGAATGGTGAAATCGCTCTGGAAGGCAGATTGGCAGTTCTTCAGGAAGCTAAGCACAGAATTGCCGTATGGTCCAGCAGTCCCATTACTAGGTATATATCTGGAGGAACTGAAGGAAAGGACATGAATGGACATTTGCACACTGATGTGTATGGCAACATTATTCACAATTTCCAAAAGGTGGAAACAGCCCGGATGTCCATCAATAGATAAGATGCTAAACAAACTGTGGTATATGCATATCAGATAAGATTATGCAGTGGCAAAACAGTATAAAGTCATGAAGGATGTAACAATATGGGTGAACCTTGAAGACATTATGCTGAGTGAAATTAGCCACAAACAAAAGGGCAAATACTGTATGGCCCAACTAATATGAGCTAACATTAATGAGTAAACTTTAGGAATTAAAGTTGAGAGCACAGGTTATCAAGAAAAAGAAAGAGGGTAGAGATTGGGCATTTAATGCTAAAGGAGTACAAAATGTTGAACAGGACTGATTGCAAAGACCCAGAAATGGATAGCATAATAATCTGATGGTAACACAATATTCTAGGTACACTGAATGAAGCTGAGTGTTAGCATGGTTGAGGGAGGAGGGCTGGGAGCATGTATGATATGTACGGGATGTATGACACCAGAAGGAAAGATAGATGATAAAGTGTGGGATGGTGTAATTTAGCAATGCCTAGAGTGAGCAGTGATGGTGATTAAATGTACAAATACAAGAAAGTTTTGCATGAAAAATGTCAAAAAAGTGGGTGATGTAGTAGATGTGTATGGGACTCTTTGCAGAAGAAATGGAAAGGTCCCCATATAGATTGTGGTGGTGAAGACATGGCTATTATACCAGGAACCATTGACTTTGTACTAAGGTTGGATTCTATGATGTGTGAATGTTGCGCAAAACAGGGACAAGGCTGCAAGCCTCCTGGAACATTATGAGGAAACCTAACAAACTGGGGTTGAGGCTCCGAAGTTTCGGGAAGTAGGTTTTTATTCATCTGTGGCCAGTGGTCTCAACCAAGTAGCCCCTGAAAGTCTGAGCCCTGAACAAAGGCTAACATTAGTTTTTACAGACAGGATGACACATTAAAGACAAAGTAAATGATTGGCTGGTTTAAATCAGGAAGGGTGCAAAGCTGGGTTTACAGAAATGGGTAAGCAGTTAGGGGGTGGGGGCGTCACAGGGGCTTCTCTTATCCTGCCCATTGACTGTCCTCAGAGCCTGGGAGATTTTTCAACAGGGAGAGGCCCAAGTAAACAGAGGCCTGCCAGCTGCAACAGGAAGTGGCTTTAACAAATAGGAGCTGCCTGCAAATTCCCCCCTTTGATGCTTGCCCATGCCAATGGGCAATAGCATCACCTATATCTCATCTCATTCTTGTTGCAGATGCTTGTATGTCCTGATCCAAGCTGGGCATGGGAAACAAAGTAGCCATGCAGGGTTTAGATCCCTGCATAGTTGGGAGAGGTGAAGACTGTGCCCCACCTCTGTTAGCCCCAAGTTTTCTCCTGATATTTAAAATTATGAAACATAAAACCAAAGGGGAGCCACAAATTTGGAGTAGAAGATAATAGGGTTTGGCCTAATCCCTTTGTCTGGAAGAAAGGGATTAAATGAGGGTACAGAGGTACCAAGGGAACTGGACGCAGGTCTTCTGCCTTGCCAGGAGTAGGAGCACTATTCACTTTATGATTATAACTTGGTTTATATTTTTCTTTATACATTCTCTTTATCTCATTATTTGACAAAACATTAATATTTTTTCAGTTAAACCCAGCTTCCAGCAGGGCTTGGAACATATCTCTGCAGGAAATCCTGTCACTGGTATTGGGGAAGCATTTCCCATTATATCTTTTGGCTTTTCTTTCCCCTATATTCCAGTTTCCCATGTCTCTCAGCTCTGCCATTTTCTTTAAGACAATTTTAAGTGGATTGCTGTTTCTCCTAATAATAAAGTCATTATCAAGGGTTTATATGCTGGAAGTGTTGCCTTAATGGTAGCATTTCTCTGTGAAACATTGACAGGGAGGAGGTGATATGTGCTGGCCTCTCCCAGTACAATTACAGACTTCATAGCTTCTTTTTTTAAATTTCTGCATAGCATCTCACAAATTGTACCAGGGTCAATTATTTTGTGGTCGCATAGTGTCAGCAGGGTATGCTTATTATACCTTTGCGCAGCAAATGCCAGCAAGTTAGAACTTTTTCCAGTCTGCTGACTAAATTTCTAAAAAGCAGTTTGCATCAAGGGATTGGTGCTAATTCCTACAAATTTTATGCAATCACCCTAATCCAGCACCACTCCTCCAGCCCCTGCATCAGCAATTCTGACTATCCAGGTAATTAATGGCTCACCAGTTTTTTTGAGTAAAATGCCTAAGAATGTCAATTATGGTTTGTGCTTTTATAGTGGTTTTGAAAGTAATCTGATTGCCCTGTTTCTCTTCTTTTTGCCTTTGTATTGAGCCAGCTCCTATTTTTGGAGGATATTTACTCTTTTTTTTCTGACAATTTTTTTCATTTAAAATATTCCTATTTTTTCATCATCTGCCTAATCCCACACATCACCATCCCACTTATGAGGGTCCCAATCAGCAGTGGCAGTGGCTAGTACCATATACACTTTCCTTTTGTTCACTTTAACTTGTCTCTTTTTATATATATATTAGGCCACATGGACCGTGGCCTTTTCAGCTACTGACTGATAATTATGAATTCAATTTTCCAAAACAAAATTTTGACTTTGTAGCATGGACAGTTTTCCAGTAATTCTGCCAATTCCTTTTCATAATTCATTTTTTCAGAGATTGCTCGATCTCTCTGTTCACACGTTTTTCTATATTCCATTAACAAAGCCTATCCTTTTCCATACACTCCAATTATTTCTTTTCCTTTTACTAATGAAATGTTTTCTAGGCACAGAGCAACCTGAATAGGCTCTCACTGTTTAATTCTATTCCCCCAACTTTCACAGGGCCCCGTGCATTTTGCCCATTCCTTTGCAAGTGAGGAATAAGATAAATCATCCCATCCTGGGATTCTTTTGCTTTGAGCTTAGAGATCTTTTTCAAAAATGACATTATTTCCTAATCTATGTCCAAAGATTATGGCCCACTATCAGTCTATCTCAAGTAAATCTTGGAGAAGGGTTACTGACTTAAAATTTCCCAAATGTTGGATAGCATTAGAAAGTACAAAGCATGGAGACAAAATGTTTAAACCCAAAACATTCTGCATACAAAAAGGACAAGAAACCAACAACTTCAAATTTATCAAGAATGGTCCTAATAAAGCATTACAGTATTCAGAAGGACACAGTCCATATTTTCTGCACAAATTTTCTAAAGCTTGTCTTACTGACTTTCACCATTATGAAGCTGGGCTGAAATGTGAATCCTGCTCACAGCACCAATTTTGTCACATGAAAGGCAATGTGATATTTGTGGCCATTTGATTTATAGATTCAGATTCATGTACAACACAGACTTCAGTGACATAAAAACAGATTTTATTAGACAAGTAATTAAATAAAATTAAAAGAGAGTAAATAAAAGAGTCTTCAAAAATAAAGCATAGTTATATCACCAGATAAGATGGCACCAACACCTGAAGAGAAGTGCTGGAGAGTTTCAGGAGCAGCATTTTAACTCTCATTAGTAAAAATTCACAGCAATCTTGGAGACAGCCTTCAAAGTCTCCCTAGGTAAGAGCTACAGCAGAGTATGAAACTCTGATGAGTTGCTCTCCCTCTCTCATAAGATTCTTTGCTCTCTTCTTCTCCTAAGTTTCTCCTCTTTCTTTCTCTAACTTCTTGCATACTGTTTTTTTACTCTTTTCTCTTTTTATGATATCTTCACATAATATGGCCAAATTCCAATTAGCTTATGTGACTGGGCCCAGTTTGGTCCTCTGGGAACTGGCTAGGCACCAAGAGGAGCTTCCTGGGACCTAGATATTAAAGTACACCTCCTTCTGGGAGGATAGCCAGTCCTCCCAGCTAGAGTGCACATTCCAACTGTTTCTTACCAAGGCCATTCAATGGCAACATCAGTTGTACAGAAAAGGCTCTCAATGTGATAAATTTTAAAACCCCTACACAGATGTTCTTCTCTTACTCTGAAATGTGAAATTTTTAATTTATAAGACAGAGTAATGATAAGCAATAAAATATGAGAATTTCTTCTAATCCCCCCTAAAAGTGGCCCATTTTAATTCACACAGTTTCCTAAGTTGGCCAGGGGTCAGCTTGATTCCCCAGTCATCAGTAAAAGCTTTCTTAAAGTTGGACACCATGCACCACAGAGATGTCTTACTGACTTCCCCTCTCATATCAGTGGTGCCAACGATTAGGGAAAGGGCTTACAGAAAAACAACAAAGGGTTTTGAACAAACTGTCACTTCCTTCGGTCTGGCCAGTCCCAGAGGGGATGCTGGGTGCTCTTTGGTTGTGGTGGTCCGGTATAAACCCCCAGCTGGCCCCCCTTTCTGGGGTTGCCCACTCAGAGCCATATGACAAACACAGAATCCGAACTCATTCACAGCCGGGTGCTGGTCTCCTGTGGCCCAGGACTTCCTTTCACTCACAACCATCATACGCACCCACTCCAACACCCCTCCTGCACTGCGCTTCCCAGAACCGAACCTGAAGACCTCCATTTCCCCTGGTCCTCCAGCTGGAGCCTGGTACTCAGAGAATTTCTGGGAGGTGATCAGGTTCTCCTTTCACTCAGACTTCCCTAGTCTTTTATGAGAGGGCTGAAACTAACACCCCCAGGCACTTATCAGTCAGACAGTGGTGCCCCCAGAAACTGTCCCAGATCCATCGCCTCTCTGGTGGTGACAAGTGCCCCAGACAGGGAAGTTAGGAATCTGAGAGATGGGGAAAAACCCCGCTGTCAGCACTGGATTCTATCGGGTCTCTGGTCCAGGCAATGCTGCCACCACAGGCGAGGGAGGTGATAATGTCACCACCCTCTTGGTCACAGATGAGTCCCCAGAAATGTTGCGTGAAATAGGGACAAGGAAGCAACCCTCCTATAGTGGTAGGTAGAAACAGAACAAACCAGGGCCAAGCCTCCGAAGTTTCAGGAAGTAGGGTTTTTTGTCTATAGCCATAGGGTTCAGCCGAGTAGCCTCTGCAAGTCTGAGCCCCAAACAAAAGCGTAACATCAGCTTTTATAAACAGATGATGCTTTAAAGACAAGGTAAACAATTGGCTGGTTTAAATTGGGAAAGGCATGAAGCTGGATTTACAGAAGCAGATGAGCGGTTAGGGTGGAGGGGGCTTCCCAGGGACTTCTCTTATCCTGTTTACTGACCATCTTTAGGGACTGGGAAATTTTTCAACAGGGATTGGCCCGAGTAAATAGGGGCCTGCCTGCTGCAACAGGAAATGGCTTTAGCAAACAGGGGCTGCCTGCAACATGAATAAAACTGTTTAAAAATTAACAGAGAGATACAAGTGTTGGAGAAAATATGGAGAGAGATATGTACCAATTCACTGTTGGTAGGGAGGTAGAGAGGGGCAGTGTGATGACTTCTCAGGAGTCAGGAGTGGACCGCAGTATCCTCCTACAACCCGTAGTTAGCTGTATACTTGGACTAACTGAGACCACTGACAGGAATGGACATTTGCACCCTGGTGTCTCTGGTGGCAGTGTTAATGATTGGCAATGTAGGAAGGTAACCTCAGGGAACATCGACTAAAGAAAAGAAGAGGGAGCAGTGGTGTATAAACACAATGGACTATTGTGTGACTGCAAGGAAAGGATGAAGTCACGATGCATGCAACTAGGTGAATGAACCTTGAGGAGAGGATGTTGAATAAAATAAGCCAGAAACAAAAATAAATATTACATTTTGCCAACATGCACTAACTATAATGTGCAAATTCCAAGAATAGAGTTCTAGAGCATAGATTATCAGGAGAAGGCGTACTGTAAAATTTCTTAGATTATAAACTCTTACAGCAGTCATATCTATTCTGGAGTTGTAACTGTTATTTCTAAATTCCAAGATGCTGAGCTCCTTGTGCATAGCCTGGTTGTTCCCTTGAACCTTAGGTATTTGTGTAACAACTGAGACTCAGCGTTAGAGTTATGCAGCTGTGAGAGCCAGCATTTCTCCATATAGCACCTGTTAAAAACCCTGAAAATGTGATCAGACTTCAATTAGACATATGAATGAAGCTGATCCAGGTAGAATTAAGGTAAAGCAGATTAAATGATAAAGGATGATACTGTGTTTTAGAACTTCAACTTCTGTGTTAGACCAAAGGAAGAGATGTTTATTTGGTGCACAATTTACATTTTCAGTAGCAGACTGATCTGATTTGTATGGTCATGTTATCTGAACACCATAATTACATAGAATCTTGAATAGGGAGTGAGATCTTGTTGATTTGTACAGGTTGGTGGGATGCCCCAACATATTCCAGAATAATCTGGACAGAAGATTAAAAACATATATTTGTAAAGTTCCCTTGAGGGACTGGGGAAAAAAGGTGGAAACATTAAACTTCTCCACATGGGGAAGATCTGATATTCTCATAATCATTGGGGACTGCCCATTTGAGGGGCCAGACTCTCAATCTTCAGGCTTGCCCTTATGAAACTTATTCCTACAAAGGAGGAACTAAGTCTACTTATGATTATGCCTGAGAAACTCCCAGAGAATCTCCCTTGTTGTTCGGATGTGGCCTCTCTCTCTCTAGTCCCATGTGGGAGTTGTCTCCAGGGGACAAACCTGGCCCTGGTATGATGGGGATGAGAGTGCCTTCTTGACCAAGGGAGAAAATAAAGTTTCAGTGGCTGAGAGATTTCAAATAGAGCCTAAAGAGGTCATTCTGGAAGTTATTCTTAGGCAGTACATAGCTATCCCCTTTTGGTTTTTTTGTTTGTTTGTTTTTTGTTTGCTTGTTTTTGGTGTATTGGAGTAACTAGAAGGAAATAACTATAACTGTTGAATTTCAATCCAAAAGCCTTGATTGTTGAAGATGATTAAATAACTATAGAGCTGTTAAGGTATGATCAGGTGATTGGGAAAACCTTGCGTCTGACACTCCTTTTATTCAGTGTATGGACAGATAAGTAAGAAAAAAAGACAATGAATAAATAAATAATAGGGGGAGGGCGCTATGGGTTGTTTTGGGTGTTCTTTTTCACTTTTATTTTTACTTTAATTCTTATTTATATTGTTTTTGGAGTAGTGAAATGTTCAAAAATCAATTGTGATGATGAATGCACAGCTATATAATTATACTGTGAACCACTGATTGTACAATTTAGATAATTATGTGGTATATGAATATATAATATATCCCAATACAATTACATTTAAAAAATCATACAATCAGAAGAACAGATTAAGAAAAGGGTGGGAAAAATTAAGGAGTATTTCAGACATTTGAATGGTATCATAATGCTTCAGCATATTTATTAGGACATCCCAGAGGAAGAAGAGAAGGGAAAAGGGGCCGAAAAGATATTTGAGTAAAAAGTGGCGGAAAACATCCCAACTCTCATGAAAGACATATATATATTCCATGTCCCAGAAGCTCAACATTCTCTATACATTCTCCACAAAGAGTAAATGAGGTGAGAAACTTTCATGGGAATTCTGTGTACTCAGTGACATGTGTGAGTTTGGAGCCTGAAATAAAGATTTGGATTTTGCATTCTTCAGCATATAGGAATTTGTTAAAGTGGTAGTGATAACTGATCATTTAGGAGGTGAAACTAGTTTAAGAAGAAGACGGATTCCAGAATTTTAAGGATCAGTGATATTTAGACACAAGAAGAGACAAGGGAGTCTACAAAGCTTATGAAAAGGAACAGTCTCAAAAGAGCTGGGAGAGTTCTTTTGAAATTCAGAAATCAGAGTTTCAAGAAGGGATTTATTCAATGGTGTTAAAAGCCATTGCAGTGAAGTAACACAATTGGTAAATGAATTCAATTTTGGGAGGTCCTTGGTGATTGCTAATTTAAGGAAAGTCTGGATTAAAAGCCAAAGGAAAAGGAAAATAAATGACAAAAAAAAGGAAAATAAATGTAAGCATGGACAATTTTTTGGATTTTACTAGAAAAGAAGGGACAAAAATGGAGGATTGGAAGAAAGAAGTGCTATTGTGTTTTTAGTCTTTTGCGTATGCATGTGAGAAAAGCATTAATAATATGTTGATAGGATAAGTGGAAGGAGAATTCGAAGCCTGGTGTGAGCAGGAATTTGGGAGGAGAATTATAGAAGGGGCATTTTATAATGAATTTTTGATGGTAATTACTTACTTCTTTTTTGTTTTCCTCCCTCAACTTGAAATATTCCTACAAAAGAGGAAAAGAAGGGAAAATGTAACATCAAAGAAGAAAAACATTAAAAAAATAAATCACTGCTGAGGAACATAGAAGGCTTAATGTGTTCAGCATTGTTATCTACTTTTTTTTTTTTTTTGGAAGAGACAAGTACTTTTCCTCACACAAGCTAAATATTTTGTAATAATACCGTTAGATAAGGAATCCATTGATGTCGCTTTAGAGAGAATTTTCTATATAAAGCATAGGTAATTAGGGGCTCAGGTTATGTATGAGCATCTAATGGCTCAATTAATCCTTCAGTGGAGCTAGTTTTAACATTCCATTCTTTCCTGTTCAGTGTTTCCAAATTTAATGTAGCCTCACTATTTAGAAAACTTGCTTTGTACTTTTGCTTTACTTGAAAATTAAGGAACTTTTGAATCTAATTCTACACGTCAATACATCTCCTCATCCTCACATGCTGTCCTGTGTCAAGGTCAGTAGAGTTTACCTCCTTTCAGTATAGTAACCTCTTAAAGAGATGCTCACAAATGAAATACATAAATAGAGATTTAATATATTAATTTGTAAGTATTCAAATATGCCTAAAAATTACTATTGAAACAATATTGAATATAACTTTAAAATTTCCAACTTTCTTTTAATAGTAATTGCATTATTCAATATATTTTCTTTCAGTCATGTTGCAAATTTGCTTTAAAAATTTATAATCCCTCTCCCTGTTTGTTTTTTTTAACAATGATCCCTACCACTTTAATTGATAATAATATGTAATCAATATGACTTTACATATTTTTTAGCTCTGGTATGATTTTAAAATAAAAGATATATATATATCCCCTTCTATATTTTTTGAAGTATATTTATTTGCAACCACCTTTTACTATCAGATTAAAAGAAGCTATTGATTTTTATCTTGTGCATTTTCAATTAATAAACTAAAATAGTTTGGAATACTTCTTAAATCATTATGCAATTATAGTGGCATTATTCTCCTCAATACATTTTATATAATATCATCATTCTTTTTTATGTCCCACAGTTTGAAAAGTCTTACAATATTCATATTCATTTGAAATACATTGTAAAGAAATTCATGGGTGTGTTTATCTTCCTTTTGAGAGCGGTTTATTATCAAGTGCTATGAACATATCTAGCATGATAACTAAACTTATAAATGCTCTATAATACTTATCTTCAAACCTTCCTTCTCCAAATAATTGGCTAGAAATGAAAGAAGTTAATATATTACAATGGATCTATTATTTATTTCGATATGTTACTTGAAAACAAATATGTTAACACAGAATATCAAGAACTCACATATTCTTTGAGCTATTTTATTTGTTTTATATTTTGGAAAAACACCCAGATTGACTTCTGTCTTCTCTATTCATGATGAATCCTGGCATATTTCCTGTTCGAATATCATTCCACAAATAAAAGGCATTTTATTTTATTCCTCTTTAAGCTAATACTGCTGTCCTCTTTAAGATGTTTCATTTCATCCAGATGACTACTGGAGTTAAAAGAGGAATTGCCAATTTAGTAATTCCATACTTTGCCCACTCCCCACCAGTTTCCCCCAGGTCAGCCTTTGATTGGGTGAGAAATTTATGCATTTTGCACAAGTCTAATCAGAAGGTATGCAGAAAAAATCCACTGCACAATGGAGATGACTGCAAAAACCCCAGAGTTTATGTAAATAAGGGGGTGTTAGAGGCAGACAATCTAGGACTCAAAAAGCTTGATTTAAGTGTGCCCAAGAATAGCTATAGAAAAGCATCCCTAGTTTGCATTTTAGCAGATGTGCTTTTCTTGCCAGGTTTTTGCATCAGAATAAGTTAGTACAGCTCTTAAAAGAAATACAAAGGCAATAGAGAATGAAACTTTTAAAAGATACAACCAAAGACTGCTAACTAATTAAATTAATCCACATTTTTTAGAGTTTTGTCATTACATATGGAAAATGAATGCAATGGTTTCTTTGTCAGGAAGCAATCCAATCATCTTTATAATCACTCAATGAAATCTGCATTTTACCAAGTCCTGCCATTGACACACACTAGTGAATTGAATTGGTTGTTAACCCAGTCTCACTTCTAATTATTTTATGTTTCTATGCAAAATATTAGGTAAAGGGAAAATAGCATCATTTTCCCAGTTATTATTTTGCATTAACCCAAACTCACAAAAATGCGTATTATTCAAAGGGAGTTTTTGAAAATTGCAAAATTAATCATACTCTCTATTATTTGACTTAGATGTAGCTCATAAGTAATTCTGTTATAGCATATAAAAGTATGCCTATATTAATGCTTTTCAAATCTTTTAAACTTTTCCTGTATGAATTGTTCATATTTGAGGATATTTGGCCTTATGCTGCCACGTAAAAAAAAAAAAAATAGATATCTCTTTCTCCTCTTTCTTTTTGCTGATACTGGTAAATAGCCCAAACCCTTTCTCTATTTGCAGAGGCCTGGCCATCTCTTGTCTTTTCCTGAACTTCTGAGTGACAAATGCCCAGATTGGCAAGATTCAGGTATGTTGACATGTTAGAGTTTCTCTAATTTTTTTCTTTTTTCTCTACCTTGAAAGACATCTGAGAATAAAATCTAAGACGCAAATTCTTCTGTTGAAACAGGAGTAATGTAGCCAAAATAAACTTCTCGATCTGCAATTATTCAGAGGGGATAAATTTAGGAAAATGGATTTTACTGTATTTCTCTAAAGTAGGATTTGGAGCAACAGTATTAACCATTTACTGACCACCTTTATTTTGTATATACTTCCTACTTTATTTTATAATTTGGAGCAATTATTCCCATGTGATATCCAGGCATTGTTAAATGGTTAATTATAAGAGAAGAGTATTTTAACCACAAATACCCAAAATTGTTAATACTTCAAAATAAGATATAGCTGTGTATTCATAGTGAATTATTTTTATGACTGCTGCAGGGATTATTACTTTACTTTAGGAAGGGGAGATTTTTTTCTACATTCTACAAGTAATCTAGTTTGTCAAGTTAGGCTGAAAAAACCACCACCACCACCACAGCTGTACAGAGACCCCTGGTGTGTAACAATGTATTATTTTATGTGGCACATAACTCTTGTATGTTATAAAGTTGATGAGAACTCTTAAAGAACCAGCACCCAGAGCAAAACGAAAAAAAAATTGAGATCTTAGAACTACAGCAAGTTAGTGAATTGATATATCTGAGGTTTTGAAGTAGTTAGTACTTGAGTCAAGGCAGAAGTGGAGTTTTTCCACTCTTCATCTTCAAGTAAAGACGAATGGGCTTTCATAATGGACCTTGCTCTGACAATGGGAATAAATGACTGTGATATCTGAACACTTTCAAGGAGACCCAGAGATTCAATATGCAAAGACTTTCATTTTATCATTGGAAGTGCAGCCTTGGATTATTACTGACAGCCAAGATGCAGTTAAAGTAAAGGTCATGCGGGCTAGTGACAATAATAAATTTTAAGATTTGGTATCTTTTTGCTGTGGCCTACACTGAATCATTTATCTAAAAAAAATTTTTTTTTAGTACTTTGCCTTAGCCCAGTTTAATACAAAATATGAACTTTTTTAATACAAAATATGCACATTAATACAAAATATGTGCTTTCCAGATTATTCCTGAATAAACATTAAAAACTATATTTTTAAACTGCATTAATGCAACTACTCTTTAAATTTATAGGTAAGCATATCAGATCAAATTAATACTGGTATCACAATATAATTTGAAATTAGCCCAACTCCATCTGTTGAAAAAGATTTATGATATAGTCTAGAAAGTTACTTTACTTATCATAAAAGCCTGAGGTTAATAGATCCTAAAATGTGTAAATTAACTGACTATCTTAATTATTTATTAAATACCTCTTTTCTCAAAAAAAACAATGACAAAGTACAGCATTAAACTCACTATTAAATTATTATTGAAGCATTCACATTTAAACTGTAGGGGGAATTAGGAAATGATTTATTTACTTTTTTTTCTCAACACTTGCTTCCAAGTGCAGCAAAATATTTCTCTCAACAAAATTATTAATCTCTAATATTGTAATGCAGTAAAAACTTCATTTTAGTGCTTCATTATTTTTACAGGTGTTAATTCTCTTCCTCACGGGGTCACCCTTTACTTACATAGGTTCCCCGTCCTTATTGAGAGTAAGTTTCTGCATATTGCTGCCTATATGACCAGGTCAAGGTAAAGATCAACAAACCTCTTCAGCAAGAAAAATAATGTACAGATGGCATCATAAACCACCTATCTTGTAAAGCATTAAAACTCCTCTACTCTGTTTATAACAAATCTCCAAACCCCTGTGTCACGAAACCCTGCTAAGGCTCTGTTCTCATACCCTGTGAAGTGTCCTTGCTCTAAACCCTTATAAGATGTCCTCTTGCACTCCTTCCTTTGTGGATCACTGACTTCCATTTCCTGAATGGCCATCATCAGGAATAATCTCCAGTTCATAAGTCCTAATAAAATTCAGGCTAACCGCATGCCTGGTGTGTTCTTTGCTCTTGGGGCTGCACTGACCCACGCTCTTCAAGGACTGGGTTGGCACAATTGGTAAGCAAGCCGGGAGACCAAAGAGTTGCTGGCTATAGCAGACGTGAGTCTTGGGAAGGGAGAATCCACGGGGAAACCCCAAACTCGTCTATATTGTCCACGTGGGGAGGTGTAGCTGCCCCTCCTGGATGAATGGAGATTTCCCTGAGGGTATGGGGATGCCTTCAAAACTGTACTGGGCTTGCTAACTGTTTTCCAAGATAGCAGGACAGCAATTTTAGCAAAAAAGAAAAGAGACCACCAAATAATGGCAGCCATAGTACGTCCCCTATTAAGAGCCTTGTGGCAGTACAAGTGACAAAAGCTATTTTGTGCCATTTAGAATAGTAATTAATACTAAAAAAAAAAAAAGCTATATGCCTTGTGCAGGAAGAAATGAAAGACTCTGACTGATCACCTGTGCCAAGTGGATGATCAGCTAGAGACTGCCATGCAGATATGCATGAGTCAGAGACCATATGTTGCTTCAGATTTGAATCCAGAGAATACTAAATAATCCAGGATGGGACCCAAGGGCTCAGTATCTCATAGGTAATTCATCTGATGATGAAGATAAGGAAGAAAAAGAGGTTTGGGAAACAGGATAGAGGAATGCCACCTCTATGTGCAGAACTTTCAAAAGTTGCCTCTTTACTACATGGGATTAGTAATCAATTGCGTTATAATCACTTTGTTTTAGATTTAGCTAATGCTTCTTTAGTATTCCCTTAAATAGGGCCAGTCAACCTGCTTTCATCTTCACCTGGGAAGGAGAACAAAGGATGCTCACCTTGCTCCCAAAAGGTTATTAAAATAGTCTTACCATCTGCCATGGTCTTGTGGCCAAGGATTTGGCTAGGTGGAAAAGTCTTGCAAGTGGAACTACTGTACTATGTTGGTGATGCCATGCTAACGAGTAACTCTCTTTCAGAACAAAAGAAGGCTCAGGTTCATTATTATCTCACCTCAAGATTTAGGGCTGGGTAATTAACCATGACAAGCTGTAATGCCTTGGCTGCTCTGTCAAATTCTTGGGTGTTATATGGTCAGGTTAGACAAAATGATTGCTTCTGCAGTAATTGATCAAGTACAATATTTCCTATACCTCATATGACAAAGCAATGAATTGACTTTCTAGGAATACTAGGATATTGGAGACATTCCATTCCCTATTATCTTAAATATTAAAATCATTGTATGTGCTAATTAGAAAAGTTAATACTAGGGAATGGAAGGACCTCCAGCAGGCTGCTTTTGAAAAAGCAAAAAGAGCAATAGGACAGGCCCACGTACTGAGGGGCATAGGGCCAGATCTGCCCTGTGAATTGGATGCAGCCAGCACTGATATCGGCTTTGGGTGGGGTCTGTGACAGAGACAACATTCTAAATGAATGCCTCTTGGCTTAGGGTTAAAACCATGGCAGCACTAAGATACAGTCCCCTAGAAAAGCAATTGTGTGCTCCATAGAATGGCTTCTTGCAAATGGAGATTCTGATGCAAAGATGCCCAGACACCTTGAAATGGCTGTCCCTATTCAGGGGTGGACAACCAACATGGCTTCTAAGCCACACTCTGGCAGTCTCAAACTGAGCAGATGGACCAAATTGGAAGTCTATCTGTTAAGTGCAGCACTTTCAATACCAGTCCTCTGAGTGTATAAACACATGAGATTTTTGGACCAGCATCATATCTAGAAAATTCAATAGCTAAAGTCACTGCACCTAAAATAGCTGTTGGAATGCCCACTATAGAAGTCATGGATACCATTCTTAAGTCTGCTTGGTACATGATAGATTCACTACTGGGCAGCTTCCCACATGGACAGCTATGGCAATACAATCTAGTACTGACATTATATAGCGGGAGATTTGAGTTATGCAAAGCAGTCAATGGGCTGAATTAAGACTTCTATGGAAGGAAATAGTGCATGAACCAGGAGTCATGTTATCTGTACCAAAATCTGGGCTGTTTACAAAGGCCTATGACCTGGATGGAAATCTGGAGGCAGGAACAATGGACAGACATAGGTCACCCCCTCTGGGAACAAGAATTATGGAAGGACATCTGGAACACCTGTCAACAATGAAAAGTAACTGGTCATCATTTTCCTGCCCACACTCCCAGCATTTTACCTGGGAATGTGGAAGCAGAAGCAATGCATGGGTTCGGAGCAGCTCAGTTGAAACCATGAAAGTGGTGGAATGGTTTAATTGGAGAAGCGGACACCAAAGCCATCAACCTCTGCAGCATCTGGCCTAGCAGTTCCAGCTGCCAATCATGTGCCAGCAGCTAGTGGACATCACCAAAAGTGTAATGACAGATGAGCTTAACTGTATGCTTTACAGTCCATTGCCATTTAAATCAAACCAGTATGCAAATGATTTAAAAATCACTGTAACTTAACACACAAATATTAATCATCCACATAGTGTCTAGCACAATATAATTTACTTTGTGTATATAAAATGTGGAAAGTA
This sequence comes from Tamandua tetradactyla, assembly GCF_023851605.1. Classification (NCBI taxonomy): domain Eukaryota; kingdom Metazoa; phylum Chordata; class Mammalia; order Pilosa; family Myrmecophagidae; genus Tamandua; species Tamandua tetradactyla. Next base: position 34,253,575 of record NC_135348.1, on the reverse strand, counting down.
TAGTCTGCCCTAGCTAACCTTTAATAATTGCATCAAGATTTGCATCCTTAGACCTCTTTAGCTTTCCAGAGATTACAAATATAGACATTTCATATGGTTTATTTATTAAATATATATTATGTTAATGAAAATTAACAGGAATTGCTAAATTAACTAATTATGAATAAAAATGAAAAGCAAAAAGCTTGCACTAATGTAAAGTTTTCCAGTTGAAAGCAATATAATAGATATTATTGGTTGATTTGATATAATTTACTGATTTCATAAAAATAGGCCATCATATAGAAAAACTAATATGGAAAATAATTTCATAATAATAAAATTAATAATGAACATATATTGAGTACTTCTCATATTCCAGTTTCTTAGATTTTTATATGTACTAAATGATTTAATCCTCTCAATATATGTGCCTAGTGATTATTAATTTATGTTTTAATGATGGAGAAATAGAGGCCCACAGAAGAATTTGGCCAAATTTACAGACATGTGAGGGCAGAATCAGAGTTCGTAACAAGACAACCTTAATCCTAAATCACGATACTTGGATGTATCTGTGAACCTTTGAAATGTCTTGGAGTTTGGAAATTTAATTCTACAGTAAAATGTTGTGGCGTGGCATTTTGGTTGAAGAACTGACATTTTAAAATGACTAATAGGTGGAATGCTGATGTTGTTGAACACAGACAAAATGGCATGGAAACGAAGACATAGAGTTCGCAGCCAGACAAATACTACAGTGTCCTGTACTTCACTACTTCCTCCCTGTGTTGTTTGCCTCCGTTCATTTCCTCCCATGTACAATGAAGGGATTATGCCTCCTATAGGCTCATTGTGAGGCTAACTGAGCTGTAGGCCAAGTGCCTGGACATCAACCTTTCTGTCAACAGAGGAGTTATTTTTATTAATATTTAAGATTAAAGCTTAATGTTTAAATAATTTATTAATTATTATAACTACCTGTAAATCTTTCCTAAAAGACAACTCAGAGGTTTACAGTTGCCAGCAGTTTCACATTACAGTTCATGGTCCCTTTAACCATAAAAGTATCCTGCATTCTCATACTTGTCACTTAAAGGAGCCCTGTCCCTATACAGGGCCAAAGCTTTCTTTAAATTGTTTACAAGATATTTTTATCTCACATAAGATAATTGGCTGATACACCAATACCTCATAAATCCAGACATGCATTAAAAGAAATAAGCATCTGTACGGTTATTCTTTTTACATACCCATGTCAAATGGTTAGGAAGTTTTCATTTGATATATTCAATATTTACTTATTGAATACTAAGGATATGGTAGACTGTGGTTCTTGAGATTGCGATAATAATAATGATTTTATAATACTTATGTAGCAATTAATGTATATATAATAATTGTTACAAAAATTTTGTGAGTTATATACCACCATTACCTTTTTATAGAGGGAAAAAAGTTAGGATTAAAGAAGTAAAATGACCATTCAAAGCTAGTTTCTCCATGCCAGTGTCATGAATATCAATAATGAATTTTACAGACACTAAACAGAATGCTCAGTTTTTGTTTTCTGATGTCACTACTATTTTTCCACCTGTAAAACGAATTATAAGAATAATGATGCTGCGGTTACCTTAAAACTACACACTATTCATTCAGCATCACCATTCTACTCCAACTTGTTCAAGCTGAGCACGTTTGTGCCATAGCCCTTTATGCCATGCGCTATTTTGCTCACGTTATTTAAACTCAAGTTATTCTTTTCCCTGCTGGGAAAAATTAAACATTTTTGGAACTAGGACAAAGAGATAAGTGAACCACAGTCTTAAGCTTTGAAGACAAGGAGGTAGAAACATAAAAAATAGCCTGTGATCCCGCCAAAGAGAGTTCTCCTTTTCTGAAGAACCCAATTGTAATGCATGGTTTTAAGAACCTTTTAAGGGAAGATGTTCTAACATAAAAACAGATGTTATATTTATTAATATGCCAAAAATAAATTCTACATAGTCATATGTTTAAGAAGATGGCAGCGCAACACTAGTGAGATCCAGCAGAAACATCATTCTAAATTAACAGGCAGAAAAAGAAAGCCACAAAACTTAATCTGGTAAAATGGATAAATGATTCCTTTATTTAATAAATAATTATTAAGTGATTATTCAGTGCCAGGTGCAAGGATGACTGAAATGCAATAATAAAGAAAACAAAAGCTCTGTACTTTTGGAACTTGCATTCTAATAGTCAATTTCAAAAGAGAAACAGATACAATAGCTACATGAAATAAATAGGAAATACGGAATGCTTTCTTGGGATTATAAGAAACAATAAAATAACTAAATAAGTATTGCTCTAGGTCACAATAAGTTTTCAAAAGTAGGAAATATTTAAATAGAAAATAAATTACAAATTTACATAAATCAAATGTCAAATTCTTCATGCAGTTGAGAAGAAATCAAATAATGATGCCATACATGCAAGAAATGAGTATTTTAGAGTCCATAATACAAATATATTAGCATTTAAAAACTGTTAGTAGTAACAAACACTATCTTTTCACAAATATAGCTCCTGGCATATTAAAGAAATGTACATCATGCAATAATTCATGTTCTTGATATTCTCATGTCTTCACTGTTCTCTATTTCAATTTAATACTAAATAACATTAGGGAGCAATTCAAAATTGATCTCATAGTTTGTCTTCTCATTCATACATTTACATAAATTTATAAATCAGTTTACAACATACACACTTATACTAGTATTAAAAGTAGCAATAAGAAAAATAGTGGTATTATTAAAATAAATCACTATATCTATGCATCAGTCATTTACTCCTTTACTATTTTCAAGGAGATCTGCTAAGTGCTTTGGGTACAGTAAAATCTTTAATCATCACAATTAAAAGAGAAGTTGTATTGTTACCCCTCAATTCCTGCCACTTTGAAGTAAGCATTCATTTGTAATGGTCATTTTAAAAGTAAACAGCATAAAAAGAGTTTGCAAAATTTTAATCTAAAAGTAGTATTTTCACAAAGCATATAAAATAGTTATAAAAAGAATATGCACATATCAAAATGCTCGATGTATTAAACATCTTGTCTGGCCCAACTATGTCTGGCCCTTGAAGATGAAACTCTTGTCTACCATTCTGTTTCATATTTTGTATGCCTTGTCCTAATTACCTCCTTCTGCCGTAATGTAAATTATTCATGATGAAGTGCCAAATAGAAAATAATACCTTTGTTCAGTAGGCAGCGTTCAGATCTACGGGGTCAACCTTCAAGTGGTGTTATTGATATTTTTCACAGTTCCTCTTTTTCTTTTTTGTTCTCTATACAAATATGCATAAGGGGCACTGTTTGGGATTCCTATTCTCACATGCCAATTTGCAATGGTTTCCTCACACATATATTAGCCCAATATTCCAATAATAGCCATTTTTTCCCAAATATATTCTACACTAGATTGGTGGTCCCAAAACATTGTTTTGCAATATAAGTCTCTCTACATAAAATTCTCAGTGGCCTCTAACAGACAGAAGGGTGGAATTCCAATTCCTAAACCTGCCATTAAAAGTCTACTGCAATATAACCACAGACAATGAAACTGCCTGTTTCTCTTGTTAGTTACCACAACCTCAACTGACACAAATAATGTAAACTGATTTTATAGCTTATTTCTCTGGTTCTATACCATATTCTTACTGAAATATAATTCTTTTTTTTTTTTTAAAGGAAAGACAGAGAGAAGGAAGGAAGGATAGAAGGAAGGAAGGAAGGAAGAAAGGGAAACATTTTTAAACATTTTCTCGTTTTTATTGTATTCTGTTTCTCCGTTTTTGTTACATGGGCTGGGGCCGGGAATCGAACCGAGGTCCTCCGGCATAGCAGGCAAGCACTTTGCCCGCTGAGCCACCGCGGCCCACCCTGAAATATAATTCTTGAATACAATATATTTGATTCCAACTGTAAGGCAAATTTTTAAAAGATGGAGAACATAACTTATGCACATATTTTTATTCTTACAGCATACTGATCCAAGAAATAACTGGAAACTTGTGAGATGCCTCCAATTTTAGAATGGCTGATGCAAGTATTAAACCTAATTCCTTAGAGGAGCTTTGATATTTTTTTATTAGAATAATTGAGCATAAATTTTGGAAAAAAAATCTATAGGATTTATTTTTGTATATTTTACAAGGATAATTTATAATTTATATATAAGGAATAATTTAATATTGAACATTGTTTTGAAATTATAGAGTGTTAATTCTCATAATATTCCATGGAAAGTTAAAATCATGAAAATTATTTAGGAATTTAAATTAAGCTTTTACTTTAATAAATATTCTTGCCACATCTGAAAAATAAATTAAAAGAAAATCACCATTTAGAGAAAACACTGTTAATCCTATTGTACATTCAATCTTGATGTCTTTTTTTACATAGTTTTGTGTTCTTATTGCATGCTGAAATTAAATATAATGATGACATATGTAAATAATACATATACAGATGATACATATATTTATATATGTGACCAAAACAGATTCCTTCTGCTTAGAAATAGCTATTATAAACATTTTATTTAGTCTAGTTCTATGCACTTTTTATCTGCATATTAAGATTAACTTTTTAATAATAATTAAAATGGAAATATTCATAAGTAGATAGAAATGCTAGAACAAAACACTTGATCTCAGATAATACCTGCCACTGTGTAGTTACCATTTCACACACTTTTTTATTCAATAATTACATACTTCAATAAGAGCTTCAAAGGTGAGGAAATAATTACTCAAGTTCCTTGAAAATGCAAAAGGCAATTATGTTGCTCTATGCACTGCTGCATTTTTGAAAGCAAAAAACTCCTGTTCAGTAATTCTCCTAGCACTATTTTCAGAACAAGTCAATAATTTAATCACTTTTACCAAGTTCTGAAAGATTAATTTTTGTTTTTAGATATTACTAAACATGAGGATGAATTCATTGTAAACCATGGATTAAAAGATATGATTTTAAGAATATACTGCTTAGTTCTGGAGAAAGAATAGACCATTGAAGAAATAACTTTGAGAAGCAGAGCAGGTCTGGCTTTCATTTCCTACTTGCAAAATCCATATTGAGAACACAGGTACCGTCCGGATTGCAAACTTTGCAGGACAGATCTAAAGGTAGAAGGCCTGTGGCGTATTTTCTACTAGACTTTGCCCATTCTTCAGATGTAAATGTTGCATCAGGTCCCATCAACAGGAATAAGCCTTATTTAATCAACTCTCAGGCAGTTCATTGGTGAATTGGTCAGTTTGCTTTCCTGCTATTTTGGTGAAGTTGGTAGTGGAATTTCCCTTATAGTAGCTGCCTCTCATCTTTCAAATAGGTTTAGTATTGGGGGACATTCCTTTATTTTGACTTCTAAACCCTCCTCACCCCCACAGAAAAGTCAAAGTTAAGTTCCCATCTACCTTCACCGTTTGTCATGCATATGTGATTCAATTTACCACTCAGAACATCCACCTAAGAATTTAATTCCAAAGAGAGCAATGTGATTAAATAGCTTCTTCTCCGATACTCACTTTTGCCATTTTAAGAGGTACCAGACTCACCTTCAGAGGCAGCAAAGGTAGCTGTGGTGGTTACCCATTCTCAGTGGTAGAAAACCTGCTTCACAACAGAGGGGCAGTGCCCATGCTAGCAGCAACAGCAGGTACAGTAAAGCATCAATTTTTCCAAACCTTCCAGGGGTTCTGAAAGCTAACTAACATGATTTAATAAATTGATTTGCAATTTAAAGTAACTCCATTGGATTTGTGGATTTTTCTGGTTGTATTGTTTTGGTTTGGTTTGGTTTAGTTTTATAAGAACCCTGGTGATGCTTTTAAGAATAAGGGGACTTAAGGAGAATATTTTCTGATATATAACACACACACACAACTGTCAATATATATAACAAATAAAATCTCCAGGACATAAAATTTAGGAAACATGATTATTTCCCCTCACTATTTTATAAGCATTCTTCACTTTCCTTCTAGCATTCGTTGTTAAAGAGAAGTTTGAAATCAGTTTAATTTTTGTTCCCTTCTGGGCAAATTTTTCATCCCAAGTTGATGAAGACATGAGCCATCACAAATGTTACCAGGAGGTATCTTTTATCTTTTAGGGTCATTCAATAATTTTTCCATTGAATTTAGTGAGACTTTCAACTTCATGATTATACTTTACTTTCAAATCACTAAATTCTACAACTATGTTTCATATAATATTTTTCTCAAGCTTTTTCAGGTTTTGCTGTCAAGGACACTTTTAAATCTTATAGTAGATCTCTATTTTCTATCTTCAGCTATCTTTCATCCCCTTATATCTTTCCTTATCACCCTACTAATTTTAATGCAATTGAAAAACTTAATACAATTATTTTAACTACCTTTACTCTTCCACATATTCCTTACCGAAGGTGCAAGTTCTATCTTCTCCTGAGACCTTCAAATTTATTGACATTACAAGATGTGTTAGTTGAAACAATCAATATTTTATATAAGTATGTGTCATGGTCAGATTTGTGTGTCAACTTGACCAAGTTGTGGTACCTGTTTGTTTGGTTGGGCAAGTGCTGGCCTGTCTGTTGCAATGAGGACATTTCATAGAATTAGATCATGATCATGTCAGCTGCATCCACAGCTGATTCCATTTGTAATCAGCCAAACGGGAGTGTCTTCTGCAATGAGTGATGCTTAATCTAATCATGGGAAGCTTTTTTAAGGAGGATTCAGAAGAGACAGGCTCTCTTCCTGCTTCGGCGGCGAGCCTCTCCTGTGGAGTTTGTCCAGACCCTCCATCGGAATCGTTGGCTTCACAGCCTGTCCTGCGGATTTCGGACTCTGCGTCCCCACAGTCACGTGAGACGCTTTTATAAATTTTATATTTGTGAGTGTTCCCTGTTGATTCTGTTTCTCTAGAGAACCCTAACTAATACAAATACTATAGCATTTCTGTTAAAAAGTATTTTTTCATAAGTCTCACTTAAGAAGATTTCTTGATTCAAACAAAATCATCCAAAGCATAATATTCAGTGCCAAGACAAATACTCTAAACAGTTTTGCTAGAAGTTCCCTGATGATTCTGAAGATCTGCCTTCTCTGTACAAAATATTACAGGGGTGTAGTGTTCCATGTTCACTGTCCATGTTCACTCTGAAAGTACATCAATGCCGTAAGCCCTGAGTCTGCATCTGAGATACAAGATTAATTACATGTTCTCAGGTATATGAAATAGCTTGTCTTTAGGATCAAAGTTTGGGGAAGGTGAAATTCCACATGGAATTTTTCATATTCTGATAGCATTTATGAATAACCTTCCGTTTTAAAATCTGTATAGCATTAGTGTTTAACAAATTAGTGCACATCTGGAAAAGACATTAGAAATTCCAGTCCATGTTAATAGTTAGAAGTTTACTTCATGAGTTGAAGAAATAATTACGTATATCTACATTTTTTGGTATCTTTCCCTCAATCTTCTTTCCCTTCATCTTCCTTCTAATTTATCCTTGTGTTTTTTTTTAACCACATGTATTTCTCTGTTCAAGAATTCCTGTTCCCATTTTATAGATTTCATTACTTTTTGCATCCTATCAAGTGTGCTAAATTATCTAAAATATCATCTTCTATTCCAGAGAAGCAGTTTCAAAAAAGCTCTTTCCTCTGAACTCTTAGATTTTATTGCCTCAGTTTTTCATTATTTCATTTACGAAATAAATGTCAAGCACCTATTATGTCCCAAACACTCTTTTAAGTGTGTGGACAAACAGGGAAGTACTATGCATCCATCAAATATAAAATATCTCTCTATTCCCCCAGTAGAGAGATATTTAAATAATTAATAGTCCAGAGGTGAGATGGTTATGTTCTAGTGACACCTCGGCAGGTGATAGTGTCCAGTTGTTTGGTCAAGCAAGGACTGGCTTGATTGTTACCATGAGTACATTTCATAGACTTAATTCATCAGTAAGTTGATTGCATCTATAGCTAATTGCATCTATAATCAACTGAGAAGATTGCGTTCAATAAAAAGAGACATCTCGTTCAATTGGTTGAAGGCTTTAAAAGGAGAAGAGATGGTTTCAGCAATCAGAAGAAAGACTTTCCATCCCTCCTTCACCAGCCAGCTTCCCCCAGGAATTTTATCAAAAACCTTGATTGGAGTTCCCAGTTTACAGCCTGCCTTACAAAATTTGAACTTGTGCATCCCCACAGCTGTATGAGAAAACTTTTAGTAAAATCTCCCGTTGGTTCTGTTTCCTTCTAGAAACCTGACTACTACAAGAAAATACTGTATGGTAATAGAAAAGTGAGTGATTCAATGTATGTATGAGTGTGTGGATGGGTGAAGTATTTTACACAGATGTTATCATTGATATTATTTAAATTTGCCCATTATTGATAAGAGGGTATTCAAATCCAGTCAATTTCAATGTGCAATTTCCAAAAGTTCCAGGCCATAGTACACATAATTTCCAATATTTATCTGCCATTTATCTTCTGAGTGTTTTCACCTAAACATGTGAATCCACCTCCCACCTACCTGAAGATTCTTAACAGATGGAAAGCATTAGCAGATTATAAAACAAGAAAAAGACAGTCCCATTAGAACTTGTCTTGTTTTCTTTTCCTCAGTTAGTACTTTATTAGTGGAAATTGTATTGAAAGGTTTTTAGTCATTTCTAATAATCCCTTTTCTCCTGTTACCCCAAATTGTTTATTTGATTTTTTGAAATCATAATTTCTGCATAGATAAAGAACGAGGTATAATATTAGAGGTAGAGCAGAGGGCATGGGAAGCTGTAATGTTGCCTAAAGTTTAGCAGGCAGTCAACTGATGGATAACTGTTGATTTCTGTTTGGTTCAGATTTTTTGTTTCTGAACCAAGGAAGATAGAAAGGGGGAAGAAACAAAGGTCTTTATGCAGTCCGGCACACTGGAAGCATCATAATGAACGTATGTTTAATCCATCCCCGTTGGCCTTGTAGTTCATGGACATTCCTCTCCTACTCTGACAGCAATTGACAGTAAGTCTCGTTTCACTGTATAGTACAATTTCATTTTTGAAAGTCTTTTCCTAAGTACTTTAGTAAGAAGGTATAGGAGGCTGTTTCAAGGACTGCTAGCCAGATAACATTTTAAACTGGAAATGAAAGTCAAGTTTTATGAAGTTCCAATATATCTGCAAATCCAGCACAAGAAATAGTTTGGTCCAAACAAAACAGATGTGCTACACACTGAACTTATAGAAAATGACTGAACTGTAAAGCTAAATAAATAGGATATATTGTTTGCTTAATTTCTATTGTGATCACCATTAGTTCTTTTTTCTCTAGCCTGTGTTTCATTTATGAGCTATTTCCCATGCACTCTTCAAGCCAATGACCATGTTTAGAAGACAAAAGTTATTGAATAAATGACAATTTATTTGTCATTTTCTGTATTGTTATTATTTTACTGAAAATTGTAATGTGGAAGAAATTAGAATTTTTTAACACTAAAATATGGAAAGCTTAAACAAATTATTAATTTTGTCTCCTCTGCTTAGAACACACTTTTCCTGGACTGTTTCATTAAGTTAATAGACATTAATTCAACAGCAACTCTGTCCTCTGCCCTACTTCAGGCACCACAGACAAAGAAGTAAATAAAACAGGCAAATATGCCTGCCTTAATGGAACTTGCATTGTTTCCTTTTACCTGTTTTTTGCTCACTGCTTGGGCATCCTATACGTTTCATACCTGATGCTACATTTTCCAACCTGTCAACTAGAGCGTAATTGTTAACGTTTTGAAGAAAAAAACTATATTTAAATCTCCTTAAAGTCCCAACCTAGTTCTTCAATAGTTGCTTGTTGACTAGAATTATATTTACGTACATACAAATTTCTAATGCAGAAAATGCCTTTCTTGAATTTCCTTGATTTCACTTCTTTGAAAAGGTCTTCATTCTATGGCACTCACTTGAAGGAAATAATTGTAATTATTGGATAGGAAATATCTGTGCCTCAAGTTAGAATATATTAAATTTTCACAAATGTAGTTTAAACACTGAAAAACATTTGCCAAGTAATATTAGGAAAAGAATCTCATGAATTCTAATGAGTCTGAGAACCACTTGAATAACTCCTAACATATTCATAATATGCACATGTGTGTACCCACAGCCACGCCCGCATACACCCACAAACACATGCCACCATCAGGTTAGCTGACGATAATAACTGTATACAAAACAATGATTAGATGATTAGCTTTGTGGTATTTATATGTGAGAAGTTGTAGTACCATGTTAGTACAAAAGGGCAAGAGAGGGGCTAATAGGAAGTCATCACCGTTATGTGAATCTTGGAACTTTATTTCACATGTTTAAATTAAATCACAAAAGAAACCATTCCTCATATGGAGTGCATATCCCATGATATTTCAATTCTGAGAAGAAAGCCTTTACTTCATAGCAATTGATTATTTTTTTTTCTAAAATAGATGTTTGATTGTATTTTTGCTCTATTGGTAGACTGAGGGCACAGATGTGTGGCCATACTCCACAATGTTAATAAGATCTTAGGCTCAATTATTAAACCCAGTTTTGTTTCATCTTATATTTTCATCTCCACTGCCTTCTTCCTTGACAAATACTTATTACTGTCATATTTCATGCATTTGAAGCTGCCATTGAATAAATAAGGACAAATATCAAAGACCTGAAAATCAGATAATTTTTTTAATGACCTGATATTTTACAAAATGCATTATTTGACATGAATAGGACTAGCAAACAAAATCATTAGATTTCCAAAAAGTATTCAAAATTAAATCTGAACATAATTATATAACTATGTCCTATCTTCCAATCTGACTAAAAAGATCATAACAACATATCAGTTTCAAGCTTTCACTGGGGAAAAACATGTATAATTAAATCTCTTAAATATAATTTAATTAATTCCACAATTAAAAGTTAACTAATCTCTCTCAGTAAACTTAACTAATTTCACTAACGTAGCAGCTGATTATGCCAAATGAAAGTCATTTGATTAGGAAATGTTGCTGAAATAAAAATTCCCTAATAAGTAAAAATAGTTAATAAGTTGGATCCAGAGAAGTCCTAGGAATTGGACAATCTCACTTCTGTTAAGTGGCTCAAGGGTTCAGGAATTACAGCAATGCTGCAGTGATTACACAAGTACAAGTACTTACACATGGTCTATAGAATTCAGACAGAGGGTATAGCAGAGCCTGGAAGCAAGCACTGAAGGCTTCTTGGTGCATTCCATTGAGGGATGGTGTCCTTGGTCTTTTGGGGGAGAAATGAGAATTACCAGAAAAGGGTAAAAATGGAAAAGTGGTTTTACAGCACCTATAGTTTTAGATACCAGCACATATAGAATCATTCCCAGTAGAGCCAGCGAAATGGTCCTTCAGCCAAGAAAAATACACACTGGGCCAGCCCTAGACAGAATGTACCATTTACTTAAACAAATCCTAAACCCTATTTTTTGTGTTTTTAGCAGGGCAGTAATAAATGATATGAAGTAGAAAGCTGAAAGGGGTAAGTAAAAAAGAGCTCAAACATGAATGATACAGCCAATGGCAACAAGTTCTAACTCTAGTGTATATGACTATAATAGGCACAGTTTCGAGTTACTATTGCACATCAAGGTTTGTGCTATTTAGCCATCATATAAGATCAGTCATCAGATCTGAAAAAATAATTCTAAATAGAATTGTATAACTTGCTTGTGTGCATTCGTTTTATGAATTCCTTTTGAATTTCAATTATGATCCAAACCCCAGACCTTGTCCAAAATCTTGAAATTTTATTAATTGGAATTTATTACATTTTAATTAATCAATTTTTATTTTAAATTAATTATTAATTAATTTTATTAATAGAAAATTTATTAATTGAAAATTAATAAACATGTCCTTTATACAACTTTTCTCCCTGCACTTGAAAATACAAATCAGAAGACTTCCAGCTGAAATGATTTACTAAACTTATTCAGTAAGGCCTCTCTCTGCCTCAAAGAAATAGCAACAAAAAATAAAGGTAAAAGAATGGAAAATTAAGAAAACATGGAATCTGGGATCATCACTTCTCAAATTCATCTCTTATCACTTCTACCACAAGTTCACTTGCTTCACTTGATTCTTATCACTTGTTCACTGTGTTAGAGCTTATTTATGGAAGGCAACATTTTTTTTCTGACTCAGGACTTTTGAACACAATGTTCCTTTTGCCTAGAAAACACATTGGCAATCTTCCCTAGCAAGCAGCTCCTCATTTATTCAGTCCAGACTCAAATGTCGCTTGTCTTAGAAGAACTGCTGAGATTCCAAACTTGGTTTAGTCCTCCTCTCTCTAAGAGCACCCTTTTGTATTCATAGATCTTATCACAATTATTAAATATATACTTGTCTGTGTATTTATTTGTTTTCTGTTCGTCTGGCAGACTGTTTTGTTGACTACTATAATTTCAGAGCCCGGCACAATGTCTGGGATATTGCAGGAACTCAGCAATCACATTTAACTAAACTATATTGAATTTTTAAACAATTAATACATGAGGGTGTTTTATATGTGAACTGCTGAATAGGTTGCCAACTTTTTAGTTATGTTAATAATATAAAAAATTATAGCTACTCCTGTTAAAATTTATTTTTAGCCACATATAATTTCATAACTTGAATTCTATTGCTAATGTATCTAAGATCTGTTCTTGATTCATGCCAATTTAAAATTAATAAACATGTCCTTTATACAACTTTTCTCCCTCCACTTGAATGTACAAATCAGAAGACTTCCAGCTGAGATGATCTACTAAACTTATTCACTGAGTCCTATTTCTGCCTCAAAGAAACAGCAATGAAAAAAAGATAAAATGGAAAATTAAGAAAACATGGCCAATCTTAAAACAAACAAATAATCTTCCTGAAACAAAATAATTTCCAGCTACCTGGAAAGGACAAGTCCACTGAGCACAGGACTTGATTAAGGATAGGCAAACGGTCCAAGGGAAGATAAGAAAAATTAACATATTTCATAAAAGCAAGAGACTAGCACCAAGCTCACTGATTAAAACCATAGTTGCAACATACCAAGACATTACAGCTAAAACTTTTCAGAATAGAGGAAATAAATACATCCACAGTTTATAAGTTTATTCTGAGTTTTGAAGAATATAAATAAAAACAGTCCTATAACTAAGTACTTGGTAGTGAAACAAACACCAAAAACAAAACAAAACAAAATTAAAAACTACCAAAGGGAGAAAAAATCAACAGTTTTGTCAACAAAATCATGATTATCAAATGACAGTAACCTCTTTTATGGCAACAAGGAGAGAACAGAATGGAATGGCTCATTTTATATGCTTAAAAATGCATCTGACTATTCAGAATTAATGCCCTAGCTAAACTGTATACAAGAGATTGGGCAAGTTTGGTTTGCTTATTTGTTGTCCCTATAAATACAGCATAGGAGAGGCCTGAAAATCTTTCTTATAAAACACCTTAAAGTGTCGTATGAAATTATAATAAAAATAAGCTGTAAAGTATAGCTAAAGTTCCTTAGAAGAATAAAAATGAAAGACCCAAAGTGAAGAAGCTAAAAAATGAAGTTCAGAAGCCAAGAATGTTTACCTTTGTAAAGTAAAGGTTGGCCTTTTAATAGCAGACATAGGACAAGAGACAATGCTTTGGTCTGCACTAAAGGGAAACATGGAACTGAGACTCATCAATCAAGTGTGAATCTTGGACTAGTTAAAGATAAATCTGGCCACCTGCAGAAAGATACAGTTGCTCACCAAACCTTTAAAACACTGATTAAAACATTTCTGAGAAACTCACAGACTGAGAAAAGTTTTGGAAAAAAGATTTACAGCTGGGCAATACTAAAAGGATCAAATATCCAATTTTACAGGATAAAGACTATGCTGTATTTGGAGGTAATTTTACTGCCATAAATACTTTTGTAAAAATCCAAGAAAATGAATGAGATAAATATTCCATTCAGTAAACTAGAAAACAATTAAGAAATGTAGAAGTGAAAAAATTGTAATTAAAATAGGAAGAAAGCTATAAAACAAAAATATTAAGATAGCCCAACATGGGGATTAAGAAAAGGCAAAAACTGTTGTTGTAAAAGAGTTAAGGAATATTGTATGTCAATACATTTGGAAGCATGGATCAAAATGGTAATTTTATATAAAAATGTATCAAACTTGAGTCAAGAAGAAGTGAAAAATCTGGTTAAACTCTAAACATTTAATTAATAGTCAATAAACTCCACCTAAATCGTGACCTTGCAACACAGCAGAATTTAAACCAAGAAACATGTATTTATTTTACTTTAAAAAGTAGAGGTGCATGTATCCTAAGCAAATTTATGTAAACCAAAATGTAGATTTCATCTAACAAATATAAAAATAATTTATCATCAGAAAATGTCAATATAATCCATCATTTCAGATTATAAGAAGCAATATGATCCCTTAAATGAATTCAGAAAAGCAATCAATATAGATTAACACCCATTTATAATATAAATCCTTCGTAAACTTGGAAAGAAAGCTTAGTAAAGTACAGGAGTAGTACCTTATTATATGGGATGTAGAACACACATCATTCTTAAAGAAAACTTTATAAACACATTAAAGTCAGGAGAAACTTATTGAATATATTACCAGTCTGAAATAACATAAGCCAATAAAAATAAATGAAATGTAACAATTGAAAAGTTAGTCATTGAAAGGTGATATGACTCTCAACATATATAATCCAATGAAATCTAAAAGCAGTAAGAATTAATCAGGAATTTCTGCAAGGTTGCCAGATAAAACATCAAGATCTAAAAATCAATACCATTTCTATATGCCAGCTTCAACCAATTTTAAAATGTAATAATAAAAAAATCCTTTTCTGCAATAGCAGCAAAAATTGTAACTTACCTACTAATAGATGTAATAAAAGATATTTAAGACATTTATGGATAAAATTAAGTGTTACTTAAAGGGTATAACAAAAACCTAAGCAAGTGGAAAAAATACACTTATTCTCTAGATGGGGATCCTGTACATTTTATTTATATGTTATACTCCTGAAAACGATCTATAAATTCAGAGAAATTGTATTTGATAACTAAATCTTTTTTAGTGGAACTCAACAAGTTGATGTAAATTCATTCTTTATATTATGAAATCTCAGTTATTCTTTAAAATTTATTATAATTTCAGAAAGATATGTTCTGAAGGACAAACATGGAAAATAATAAAGTATGAGGTGAAAACATATAAAAATGATTATGAAGTCAGTAATTTGGACTGTTTGATATTGGGGCAGTTAAATATAAATATATCAAAGGAAAATGGAGAAGACCCAGAATGGAGCATGTATATATTGAAATCTAGTAGGTAAATGGACACATTTTAAAAATTAGTATAGAAATTTAATACTGACATAAAGTATGAAAACCTGAATAAGTTCTCCACCCCAAGGTCCTTAACTTAACCACATCAGTAAATAAAGTACTACTAGCGATGTAAAGTAAACATTCACACGTGCAGCACTTAGGATGCAGACGTCTTTGGGGAGCCATTACGCTCTCTAGCCCACTGGCCCCGCTCAAACAGTCCCCAGCCACCCCCAACACACCCTCTCTGCCGTCCTGACTTCCGCCTGCCTTTGCTCTAGGTTTCCCAGGCCTCTGCAGAGTGAACCTTAGCTCCCTGTTCTTCCCCAGACTTAGCTCATCACCCTCAACTGTAATTATTTGTTAGGCCATCATTAAAGAAATAAAATACGTAGTAGGACAATTGGATATCGCTAAGGAAAGTAAACTATAATCTATCCTGTTCTCACAAATATATATCAACTTATATTTCAGATGTAGTTAAAACATTAAAAAATAGATTCTTAAAACTGCATAAGTAGAAAAGAATCTTTATAAACTCAGTTTAGGAAGAATTCTTTAAGCAAAATACAAAAAGTATAAATTATAAAGGAAAATTGTATAACTTGGACTGCAGTGCAATATATTTTCTATTCATCAAAGGCATCCTTAACAAAAGAAAAATGACCTTATACTGCCTTGAATACAATATTTGTAGGACAGTAAAGAATCAAAGCTTTTTAACCACATTATTAAAAGAATCCCGAAAGAACAAAAAGAAAAACAACCCCGTTAATGAATGGGAAAAGGGTTTGAAAAGGCCTTCCACAGAAATAGAAACATGAATTTGAATTAAATGTGAGAAGGTGCACAAATTCATTAATAATTAAGAAAAGAAATCACATTTTAAGACAAAGATAATTCCATTTCACACACATCAGATTTGCCAAAACATTCAAGTTAGAATATAATTAAATTTAGTAGGGATAAGAAACAAACTCTCATTTACACTTGGTGGGATTGTGTATTAATACGACTGCTTCCACAAGAAATTGTCATCAACTAGCATAGTTGGAGATATGTATGTATTATAAATATACATTTATTAACAGGAGAATGGATAACTAGTTATATGCATATATGTCAATAACGCTTGGGTATGTGTGTTTTCCTTTGTATCCAGGTGCAGGAAATTGAGTTAGTCATATTTCATGCACTAACATCAGACAATATAAGATTAAATTTTTATATTTTAATTTATATTAATATTGCCTTCATCTATTTTCTGCATTATATCTATCTGTGTGTGTGTGTGTGTATATATATATATATATATATATGCACATATATGTATGTAAAATTAGAAAAGTTGTAGGTTTGAAGGAAAATCATGCAGGAAATTCAGAGTTCCCTTATCTCCCCGCTGTTGTTAACACCCCGTGGTGGGTGATGACTGCGATTAATAGTCATAAATATACAGATGTTCTTTCATGAACTAGAACCTAGAACAAATGTACGCCACTATTACAAGGAGTTACTTATCAGGTGGTATGTGTACTAAATGTAAAGTACGGAAAACTATGGATTATAGGGTACGTCGTGATCTCAAATACCGACACACCTATAATGAATGCAGGTTGAATGCATGAACATACATAAAATTTCTCTTATTTGAAAAGATTTGTTCTTTCTTTTGCCTAAAAAAAAAAATAAAAGAATGCAAACATTTGTCAGTGTTGTTTATAAAAAGAGGTACCAAACTTCAGAGTAACCATTTATGTAAGGAATAAGTGTCTCTGCTATGCCAACATTGAACTTCAGCCAAATACCATCACTAATGTGGACCTTAAACATAGACTGATACTTCAGCTGACTTTTTATTCACACTGAAGGACCACTGATAAGGAGCCCTGCACTCTCTCTGCTCATAGTGTCTGAGTCTGCTCTGACCTGGGCAGCTCAGGGGCGCTGCACAGCAATACTCAGGGGCTCCTCATCACCAGCACACAGTCCCTACATCGGGTCTCTGCCTTTTTGAGTCTATACATTCTTTTTGCTATACTTTTTTTTGTCTGCACAGCATATTCTCAAGTAGCTTCCTAAGGAAGCGGTTCTGAGAGGTAATTTAATATCTTCATACAGATTGGGTAGATGGAAAGTGGAAAATGTTTCCTTATAGAGCATAGGAGATGTTGTTGCTTTGTCTTTCAGCTTCCAGTGTCACAGTTGGTGCTGGGGAAGTCGTGGACAACTTTCCAGCGACCTCCGCCCTGCCCTCACGTACTCCTCTCCCATCCTGCCTCCTCTGCTGTTGTGCAAGGATGTTTCAAATCTTTCCCTTCCACAATCTGGAGGGGATTTTAAGTCTAATGAAAGGTCAGTCCAGACCCTAAAGCCAGAAACCAGGAAGAAAAGCAGCTGCACATTCTAATCAAAGCAAGACTTCTTAGAAACAGGACCCAGGGTAGATAAATACCTCACTCAGACAGGATAGATTTGTCTCTCTTCTTCAATGTAAAATGAGGCGTGTGGCGCTGCCATCTACCAGCCCTGACCTGGGCAGTTTTGGCCACCCTGGGAAACTGAGCATGGTGGCATTTCTTCTTTTGTTCTTTTGGACACTTTGTGCTAAGTAAGTAATAAAGTTAGTCATTTTCTGAAAGTTTCTGTTGTGTCCTGAACCTGTGTCCCCACATTGTACCATGCAGCATCTAGCGCCACAATTTAGAAAATAAAAATCATTACAATTGATTTGTTTTGTAATGTACAAAAAAATCATTACAATTTGTGTTTTTGGTGGTGGTGGCTTTTTTTTTTTTTTAATCGCCTATTTTTATTCTAAGAGTTAGATCAGTGAAGTAGAACTACTAGGAAATATATATTGAGGGCTCTTCAAGTAATCTCTAGAAAGCTCTTCTCTCTTGTGTGAGTCTGACGCTTGAGCCCTTTGCAATTAGCAAGCACCATAGCTGTGGTTGGTTATGTACTTGGGCGACGCAAACCTTCATTCCTAAAGGGTCTGCACTTTAGGATTTTTTAATTTTCTACTCTCTTTACTCTTAGGACATGGATGTATTAAGAAACACCCTAGAGGATCTGTTGCAGTCTACACTTTTCTTTTTATTACTCCCATTTTATTGTAGTAACCCAAATTCCTCATGATTGTCAGGATCAAATAGTCTAATGGTACATTAACCCCTCTCTTTGCCTGTTGATATACTGGCTTGGAAAACACAAAATGGCCAAGTATCAGTTGCAATTTCCAGCTCAATGGAATCATTGCTGTATCATTTGGTAGAAGCATTCCTCTCTTTGGAGCTAAGAACCTTAGAACAGAAAAGCCTAATCTCAAGATTTTTGTTCATTAGTCAACTGGAGCTAGCAAACTCCACATGTATCTAGGTGTAAATTTAGAGACAGAAGGTAGCGGATAAAAAAAAATAAAGGCCATGCGTATTAGGGCCACTCCGTCATGAAACTTATTTGTGGAATTTTCTAGATTTGTACCTAATATTCTAAAATTTCTAATACATGCTTTGATGTGGATTTATTTTTATGCATGACTCATGGGCCATTTCATGGCTCATGGGCCATTTCATTTCAAAAGTATTCCCCAGAATACTTTAGTTCTGGCCCTTTAGTTCTGGGGAGTACTTTTGACATGACAGCATTCTAATGTCTTTATGTAAATTCCCTCCTGTGAAATCTCTTCTCTGATTTGCTATTTCTATTTATTTCCTTTAGACTTTATTAGTCCTACACATTACAGTTTGTTCTGAGTCATCTGGTAATGCTTGGTTTTCTGATAATGATTAATATTCCAATACTAAAACCCTGGAGAGACGCTCTATGCATGTAGGATATAACTTCTTGTTAACCTTTTCTTTATGGGAGATTTGGATAGGTTATTTATTGAAGAAATTATTATAGTAGTACATTTATGTCTTGCTTATTGGGCTAGTCAAGTACCTTGGGTAATATAGCACCCATTTTTTTAGCTTTGGGGCTAAAGGTCTGGTTCCCAGAGTCTGAGAGCTAGAGAGGAACAGGGGTTGTTTGAGTCTCCACAATCAGTATTCATAGAGATAAGCCCCTGAGTACTTGAGTATTGTACCCAGGCCTTCAATTGTTTATGGCATCTTGGAGTCCAGAAACCCTGTATTCTCTGTAGCATAAACCCTGAGACTGGTGGCAAGGTGGGGACAAGAAGAGGTGTGAAGTGTGAGAGGGGATTTATATACGGCTATAATTTAAAGAAATAGCATTCCAGTGTTTTTTTATTTTTGCCTTTCATCCCTTCCACTAAAGTTCAGTGGGAACAGGGGTAATTATGTCTTGAGTCTTTTGAGGATTCTTTAAAGTAAATAAGAATTGTTTGTTAGCTTCCCCCTTGCAAACGTTGAGTTTAGCTCCCTCGGGTCCATTCACCTACCTGCTTCTTAACTTCCAAAACTGGTTACCATTATTTCTTCTTAAATCATTTTTGTTCTTCCTCATCTATGTATTTAAAAGGAAAAAAAGACAGAGGAGAAAAATGTTTTCTATAGTTGAGTGGGTATTCAGGAGACATAGAGCGAGGAGTGCTTATGATGTGCCATGTAAAAAAGGACCTCCACATTAATAATTTCCCTCAAACTACCAAATGTTTCTTCAGAATGACCATATATTCTTGATGATTTTGAATGTGGATTCTCCTTTCTCATCATTCTGTTAACACACTGTGGTAACTGTTTGTTTACTTGTCTTTGTTTTGTTCTGCAATTTTTATAGTTGTTAAGTAGTATTTCATTTTCCATTCCACAAACTGCCTAGCAATACATTTTTGATATATTTTTTAAAATGTGCTTTTTAAGATTTCTTTTATCTGTTTATTCTTTTCTCTGTTTATATACTTTTTATTTTGTTCATTTTTCCATTTGTCTATACTTATGCTAATATCACACTATATGAATATAAGAGTTTTAATATTTGACAGGACAAAGAAAGCTTCCTTACTCTGCTTTGTAAGAGAAAAGATTCTCCTGGTTCTTTGTTCTTCCAAATAAGGTTCAGAATCTGCTTGATACATTTCATTGTGTTGGTTAGGATATGCTGTATTAGGGAAAAAAAAATAGGTCCCCCAAATCTCATTGGCTTAATACCATGAAAAATCATTCTCACTCACTCATGAGAAGCCTCTTACTAATCAGTTGACTCTCCAATATAACCTCCTTTATGCGGAGTATCTGGGATGCAGGATGCTTCCGAGCTGTGGCTGTTACAGCTCATATATGACATATCGGCTCCATGGCATTAATGAAAGGGAATAATGGCCATGAGGGTTATGCAATGTTTTAAGAATTGACTTGTAAGTATTTTATGACATAACCAGCCACAATCCCTGGTCAAAATCCAGTATGCTAGCTCCAACCCAATTACTGTACATTTCAGGATATGTAACCATCATGTGATCCCAGAAAGAAGAATTGGATTTTGATTATTATTGCCTTGAATCAATCAGAAAGTTTGAAGACTTCCTATCTATAAATATAAACTATTTCTCCTTATTTTGGTCTTCCTTAATGCCTTTCCATAGATTTTTATAGTATTCTGAATATAAATTTTATAAAAGTTTTTGCGCAACTTTTATAAAATTCTTCAATATTTCATAGCAGGGATTGTACTTTAAATCCGCTTTATGTATTTCTTCCTCATCTCTAAGGTCACCAAGATATTCTCCAATATATTTTATTTATTGTGGGTATCAATGAGGATAAGCTAAATTTTTCCAACAAAAATTTTAAAATTAAAATGGATCAAGAACTATAGAAGTTTATTTCTGGTTCACATATCAAAACACAGCAACTGTTCAAGAAAAGAGAATTGGTATTTTCCACGAGGCTATTGAGACTTAGCCTTACTCAATCTTGTGACTTTATTGTGCCCCAGAGCCTCTATCCAGAGACTGGAAGGGAAAATAAAACATGCACATGGTCTTCTTAAATTCTTTGCCCCAGAATTTCTGAACAAATTCCTGCTTACTTTCTACTCAAGAAAATGTAGCCATTTGGTCACATCTAATTTCAAGGAAGTCTAGAAATTATAATTTAGTTTTGAGCCTATGTTTCTTTCTCATGAACTGATGCTTGAGTAGCGTATATTTTTTATCTTCTATTGTTTTGCTTGTTGTTAATACCATGTATTATGAAAACGGATAGCAGTTTGGAGAGCAGCAGTAGTCTTTGTCACATTTTAATTTTATCCTTCACAATTATACTTTATAATCCACAAAGAATATACATCTAGATATGATGTGAAGGAAGTTTCTTTGTTTATTTCCTATAACAATTTTTTCTCAATTCAATGCTACTCTTACTGATGAATCTATTTCCATGAATACAGAAGCATATCTGCATTCTCTAAAGAATTCCTTTGATCTATTTATCCCTATGCTATTACTAAACTATATATATGTATTTAATTATATATGTTACATAGAGCTATTTTCTCAAATTCTTTTTTGTTATTGGAATCAGTACAATATAGTAATATATTAAGATATGAGTCAGTCACAGAAAAAGAACAATACTATTTATAGCAATTCAAACCACGCCAGTTCACACAATGTCTTGAAAAGGGTGACTTGGACTTCATTCAATACAGTCAGTGTGTATTTTCTGTCAAATATATCCAGGGCATTTACCATCATATAACGTGGTCATGGGAAAATTTATGTTCAGTACTAAGGGATAAAAATTAAGATGATTGCAGAATATTGCATTGACAATAAAGCACAAATAAGGAAATGTTCTTGCTTCTAAAGCTTCCCCAATACTTTTCTATTCTTTTCTCTATCTGTTCGTCTGAGTGTATGATTTCAATTGCCCTGTCTTCTAGTTTGTTGATTCTCTCTTCTGCCTGTTCATATCTGCTACTGTTTCTTTAGTGTATTTTTAATACTCATTATTGTGGCTTTCATCTCTGTAATTTCTATGTTTCTTTTTAAAGTTTCAATTCTTCTTTATACTAGCAAATTGTCTTCTTTATATCCTTTAGCTCTATATTTATATTTTCCTTTATCTCCTTGTAATGATTTGGGAGATTTGTTTAAAGTTCTTTTATTAATTACTAAAAAATTCTACATCACCTTTGAAGTTTTAATTTGTTCCCTCAACTGAGCCTATCTTCCTGTTTCTTACTATGGCTTGTAAGGGTTCGCTAATGTCTGGACATCTGATTATTTTGATGAGGTAACTCTGAAGGTCAGTTTCTCCCTTTTGTCTCGAGTTGTATTGCTGATTGGCTTTGTAATAAGGCTCTCCTTTGGCATTTAGCCCAGGTTATTCTGGACCTTTAGAGTAGACTTCAGAGGCGATTTGTTTACTTATTAGATTTTCTCCTCTTTTCTTCTGATTCTGGTCGTGTATAGGTAATACAAGTTTTTAAACTGCACTTTTTGTCTAATTGTTTCACTTCCAGAGAAAGCTTCCTTTTACTGTTTTCTTGTTGTTAAGAATTTTCTCCCCAGCTTCTATAATTGGTTTAATTCTCTGTCACGCAGTGCCCCCTTTTCCTTACGCTTTTCAGTGCTGGAACTAGTTCTGTCTTAAAACAGTTCATTTCCCTCCCTGTGTTTTTTTTTTTTTTTTCCTGCGAGTCTTTTCTGCCTCTGGTTTCTTCCCCATTATGGAATCTCACTCTGGGGACCCAGATGAGGTCTAGTCAGAAAAAAAGTGGGTCAATCCAGAATGGTTTGTTTTATATTAAGGGGGTCCGGCCAACAGAACCCAGATGTGTGCACCTCCTGCCAGCAGTTCTGCCAGGTCCTCTCTCCCCAACCCACCAGGAGTCCTTGGGTATCCTCAGGTGCTTGTGCTCCACCCCGGATCTCTGTAGACTTGGTTTCCTGTACCTGGGTACAAGTGGGGCTCTTTCTGTGCTCAGTGGCTCTATAATCTTCATCTACGGCAGGGGCAAGACAGGCCAGGCTGCTGCTTCATGATTCCGAGCTAAGTGGGACCAATGAGGGGGAAGAGTCCAGACTGGTGTCTTCAGAAATAATTTTTCTGACCTGATCTCGAAGACTACTTTTTATTCTGATTCAGCATTTGTAGCGTCCTTCTCCAGAGTCCTCAGCAAGTGAGATTTGTCCTTCTATTAGCTGATACTGAGGGGAGACTTTTCCTTCATAATAAGAATTTATATAAAGTTAATTATAACATACCTCTGAAGCTTTATATGTTACTGTTGAATTTCGTAAATTCCTTATTTGAGAGTTTTGCCAGGTCGCTTTTGCCTTCAGTGCTTGCATGTAATAGATCCAACTGAATAAAATCTAAGCTAAGAGAGGAAAACACCTGGTTTAACCTTGTGTTTACTGTTATCTTCAAATGCCTTGACCCAATTTCTTCAAATCTACATGCCGTGGCTTAGTCACTTAGAGATCATAGCAAGTGCCCTCTGTTTCCTTGGCTTTATCTAACACTAATATGGTAAGATATACACAAACTCTGTGTACCTTATCAAATTCCGTACAAAGTGAGTTGATATAATATTGGCAGTTTGCAGAGTTCAATACAGTGAGCAGTTATTGAATGCATGCTTTATACCAAGTACAGAATGTGAGATAAATAAAAACAAAACCGAAGAACAGCAACGACAAATCATAAAAGAGCTAAGCAGACATTCTGACTTAAGAAGCTTACATTGTAATCCTTTTGAAGGCCTTCTGGAGAGTATTTCATTAAGCATTACTATTCATGATTCCTTGGGCTTTAATCTTACATTCCTTCGCAATATAGATAAACGATTTTTTAAAACATCCTTGCTAAAAAGGAAAATGAGTTGGCTGTTAATATGTCGAAGAAATACATTTTATTTTTAAAAAAGAAGCAAAATACTCTTTGTTGATGAACAATTCATGTGATGGTGGAAAAACTCTAAAATACTACAGTAATAATTTAACTGATGACCTTCTATAGCATCATTTCCCCCTTTTTGGTTGAATGCCCTTTACCCACACGGGATGTTCATAAAAAATAGGCTTCAACTTTCTATCTTTCCATAGTCCCTAATTATTTTATAATCCTCATATTCATTAAAATTTGTATTTCTAGATCTGCATTTTTATTGTACAAGGTCTTTTATGTTCTCGTATTGTAACAATGTCAACATCTCCATGTGACACTCAAATCTGCCCCTTGAATTTCAGAAATTATTGCTAACTGCAAATCTGACACAATCACATGTGTCCCATAACAATCTCAGTATTAATGTGTCCGAAGTCTAAACTCATTTTAATTTTCAAAAAAAAAACCAAAAAACAAATGTTCCACTACAGCATTCCTTACTATCACACTCCAGGTGCCCAAGTCAGAACCTTAGATTTCTAAGAGTGCTTTTTTCTCTCTTGCCTCCAATTCCTAACATCGAATCTCTTTTGGTACTAAATTCTGAATGCTAGTAATTTCTGTTTACTCCAGCCCTCTGGTATTGGCCTAATAACAGCATCCGTATTATTTCACATACAACAGCACTGGTATCTTAATAGTTTCCCCTGCCGCTTCGGTACCACTTCATTTAATCCTTGACATTGCTATTAAAGTGATATTTCAATGTGTACATCTGAACTTGCCTCATCCTTATTGTGATCTTTCAGACTTCTCAGGTGGCATTAAGAGTTTTTTTGTGATTGATTTAAGGAAACCTGTTCAGCATCATCACATTATAATTACTTATGCAAACCATACCGTAGCTAGAATAGTTTCTCACCAGGGCTTGTGCATGTGACTATCTGCTTCATATACTGTTCCTTTTACCTGGATTGGACTCACCTTTTCTCTCCTGGAAACTTTTACAAAGTCTTTTGGCTTTCCTTCAGACAGATTCTCTTCCACACCTCCGGTATGCTTTGCTCGTACCCAGACAAAATTTCATTCTGTGCATTCTTATTATTTGGACTACTAGATGCTGAGTATTTTTTTTGCAGGGGTTCATCTTCCTTCTTCAGCAGTGTTTTGAATATATAGACATATCTTAACATGAAAAATTGGTAAATATTTATTGTATTTTTCTATTATCTGCTATGATTTTGTAAATTGCATACAAAGAAAAATATCTCTCTGTTTACATTAGTATTGAATAATTCAATATACCATGATATAAAACTAAACAAACTTTCTATAATGTAAATCTCAATTAAACCTCACTCTAGGAAATACCTTCTAAAGCAAACAAATGACGTACCTACAGAAACATCGGTTTCTAAACTTCGTAAGCCACACCGTGAGCTCTGTATTTAAGGCAGGTAAACTAAGCTTCCAAATGCCCAGGCCACCCTCTCATGTCAAATAAACTTCCTAGAATATGCGAACAGAGAGCAACAGAAAGTGCAGCCCACTCATTGTTCTGCGCATTCTTTGTTAATGCAATTCTGGCCCATCTTTACACCTGAGTGATTTCTGAAAGAAGATTAATGACGTGAATATTTGTGAAGAAAATGTCTATGTGACCAACATCGGTGCTGCTCTTGAATATCAGTGTCACAGCTCTTTGCAACGGCTGCCTTTTTGCAATACAACCCTATTTTATGGAGGTGACAGGCTGTCACATGTAAGGTTTATTTCTATTACTTCTTTTGCTGCTTTAATTCACAGTCTATTTTCAGTGCCTTTTCCTTTTCTTTTCATATGTTAATTTTGATTGGAACCAATTAACATATCTAACAAATCCTAGAGTTAATTTTTCAATTGCATTTGGGACACATGGTTCTTCTGAAATATTTTATAGTTTATAGTTTTTAATAAAACATATAGTTTTATAGTATTTAAAACTATATGTTAAATGTTTTGCACATTTACCTACATTTTGGATTAAGGTCATGCCTCTGGTTACTTTGTTGTTCACTCATTATGTACACTCTGACAAATTTTAAGGAACTGTTTTAATGACTAGACTTGCCAAACATTGCCTTTATACCCTGTCTTCAGAGGCAATCTCTGATAGTTTCTCAGAAATCAGAATTTTCTTGGTAGAATACCACTCCACGCTCAACGAGGTATCTTCTTATTAAGTCAGATGAGTGATAAAGGAACTGTGAAGGAACGTGGGAGAGGAATTGTGCTGGAAAATGTGGTTACATCTTCTAAAATGGTGGTATCTGAGATGTCAGGACTGGTACGAGTAAATAACTGCATTTCGGCTCCATGTAATAATCCAAATGCCATTTTGTAAAAGTGTGATAAAAATTGCACCAACGCCAGGAATTACTGAGTTGTATAGAAAAGCAATTATATTTACAATCATCAGGGATTTTAAGTTCACTTTTCAGAGATATTTTCTTTTTTCAGAATTGAAAACACAGCTTATTTGCCATTGTGTCAAACAATTTTGTCAGAATTCACAGGTTGCATAATTGAATTTCCTAACAGCAGGCCATTTTAAAATTAGTGTTTACTTATTGTATATATCTTAAAGCATTGCGTTTTGATCAGATGTGAATAAAAGTTAATTTTTCTATATTGAAAAATTTCATGATTCTATAAACAATTTAAAGACTCATTATGTGAGATATAACACACATCAAAGCATAACAGACAATGCTCTGATCAACGAGAAGGTCTTTGCCGTATGAGTTAAAATGTCTTCAGCCGCAAAGAAATATAAGACCCAACCGATCCCTGCAAATGGCAAGGGAGATTGGGTACTTGCCTCACATTCACCCCAAATGAGGGTCCACTGAGATGGTCTTTTCCAGGTCACAAATGCTTAAAAAGCCCAGAATAATTTAGATCATGTGACCACTCAGTGTTGCTGAATTCTCTCAGCTCCGACTTCTTCTAGGCATTTTATCTGCATGCTCGTTTGTTTTACAGCAGTAAAACCGTTACAGTGTAAGATCTCACACTCTTACATACCTTGTCCACATCCCCCCTATTCACTAACCTATGTTCTGGGCTTGATTCCGTTTAGAACAATTTAGGTTCAGATTCTAAAGCAACAACTTTTGCAGGAGGATGTGCCAATCATGGCGCCTACTGGGAGAAGGAACAGAACCAAACCTGCTCAGATCACAGGCTACAAAACTATGAGGGGAGAATAGCTTATGGGGAAACAATCACAAGAGCCCCTGCATTCCTGCAATTGAGAGATAGATTGAAAGATGACATTGCAAAAGTCTGAAATAATCCAAAGCTCTTCAAATATTTTACTGTAGATTCTTTTCAAACTCTAAAAGCAACACACGGGCATCACAACAATCAGCCCAAGACATTGGACTATAGACTATTTCCAATTTAGTACAAAATATGTACCTATATTTTGATGAAGATGAAAGGAGCCTCTTTGTTCTGTTTTGAAACTTAGTTTATTATTCCTATGACTTTTATCAAGCTGTTAAATCCACATAGAGAAAATTGGATAAAACCTAATATTTCAACCCAGTTACTTATTTTTAAAAACACTCCAAAGGAGAAAATGAAGCATCTTAACATAAGGAATAGAACATTGTGATATCCTGGAGGCATTCCATATTCTTTCATCATAAAATTTTATCACTTTTCCTAAAGAAAACCAAAATCCAGGCTCATAATGATCACATCTTCTGCTGTAACACCTGAATAAGCATCTCTTTAAGTTTTAGTTTCATCTTGCATGTTTCCAAATTTTTTATAAAGGATGTCAGATAAACACATTATTGTCTTCTCATGCTTTGGCTTGACACACACACACATCTATGCATATGCATATGAAATTCATCTATTGAAGATGCAAATTGCTCGGTTGATTCATTTTCCATGTGAATTGAAAGAATATTCTATTACTCATTATTTCTCCATTCAATTATTGGTGGACATTTAATTTATTGCCAGTTAGAGTCTATTATGAATGATGCATCTTTTCATATGTATGCAATTTCTTAGTGAAACTGTGCAAACATTTCTGTTAGACAAATATGCAAAATTGGAGTGCCTTCCAAGTGTTGCTATGATCTAATTATGTAAAGAATACTTTTAGCAGGACATACTAATCTGTCTGGATTATTTATTATAAATAATCCCATCTTTTATGGATTTATGAGCCATTACTGTCCCTGAGAATAAATCTGGCAGTCTTTTTAGCTATGTGACTAGCAATATTTGAAAACTTAGAAACTCCAGGACTAATTGATTCCCATGTTAACTTGTACCATGCACAACTGGTTCTCAACCCTGTGAACCCAAACATGTCCTGGTGCCAAAAAGTGATTTGAGGAAACTGTATATGATAAATTCAGAGCATCACAATATGGCAGTGGTTGTTGTTCCCTTTCAGTGTACTTTGATAATTATTAGAAAAGCTTGAAGCTGAATAATGTTTGTGTATCATGTTAGCCTGGAAATTCAGCCCTTAGAGATGGTGCTAAAATAATAACAATGTCTAACATTTATTGTGGTTTTATATAAGGTAGAATTTCTAATCCCCACAACTCTGCAGATTAGGACGATTAAAATCTCTATTTTATAAATAAGGAAATGGAGAGGTTATGTAACTTGACCAATGCCATAAGTAACTATGGAGTTGAAATGTAAACCAAGACATACTGCTTCATAGCTTGTGCTCTTAATGTTATAATATATTACTGCTAGAATGCCTCACATTTTGCAGGTGTTCAGTATGACAAAGAGTAATCTCTGGAAATAGAATTTGTAAAAGGTTTAGCAATACTGATTTCACTTTGTTTTTATTTTTTCAGTTGCAATGGGCTCTAAGTGTGGGAAGTGTGTGGCTAGAATTATGATACAGTCAAATTGATATTGCTCTAGTTATCAGGATAAACTCAACATAAACATATCATCAAAGAATTTCTATATATGCTATATATGGAATAAAATTAATTTCCAGAAACTCTAGTAGTTCACAAAACAGGTCAATATACAAATCAATATTTTTCATGGTTACTTTGATGCTTCCTTCAAAAGTCATACTGCACGATTTGTACTATTCTACATGGCAATTCTGAGTATAAGAAAACAGAAATAATTGCTAGGACTAAGCTTTGTTTTCATTATTCTTCTACCTTTCCCCTATATATTTTTATTTAATGTGTTAGCTCTAAATTTGAATAATACTATTACTTTTCCTTCCTTTGGTTATGCTAGTCCATGTCTCATTCTCAATATCTTAATGCCACCACTGCTTGAGGACCACCTAGATGATGGCCTTGCCAGAGTACTAATTCCTACTTTGATTTCTTATTCAGTCTCTATGTTAGTTAAATTCAGTTGTCAACTTGGCCAGGTGAGCATACCTAGTTCTGTTGCTGCGGACATAAGCCAATGGTACCTGAACCTCATCTGTTGCTAATTACATCTGCAGTCGGCTAGGAGGCGTGTCTGCTGCAATGAGTGACGTTTGACTTAATTGGCTGGTACTTAAATGAGAGAGTGCAACGTAGTACAGCCAAGCAGCTCAGCATTCCTCATCTCAGCACCTGCAGCTCAGCCCAGGCCTTTGGAGATGCGGAAAGAAGTCACCCCAGGGAAAGTTGTTGGAACCCAGGGGCCTGGACAGAAGACCAGCAGAGACCATCCTGTGCCTTCCACGTAAGAAAGAACCTCAGTGGAAAGTTAGCTGCCTTTCCTCTGAAGAACCAACAAAATAAATCCCCTTTTATTAAAAGCCAATCCATCTCTGGTGTGCTGCATTCTGGCAGCTAGCAAACTAGAACAGTCTCCTTCTCATTTTCTGTTTCCAGATTTTTGTTTTCTCTTTCTTATGACTTATTTGTCTGGCAAAACGTCTTATCTAATATATATATATCCTTTATCTAGTTACGATTGATGATCCCAAAAGCACAGAGTTGGAAGATATTTTTAGAAGTCTCCTAATGCAATAATTTCTTCCATATTTTATCCAGAGTTCTCAATCAGTTGGAATCACAATTTCATATCAAGATTTGTTATTGCATCAATTAGGGCCTAGCAGGAATCAAATCGCATTTACAGAGGCTAATTGAGTTAACTTGGATAAAACCGACTATAAATTTATGGATAAGACTTAAGGATATAAAAAAAAAGTAATGCTGTGGCTAAGTAAATTTCTTTAGCCTTGAAAAGGGGAGAACAGGGATCCAGTCCAAAACATGGGCAGGCAGCTCTACAAAGATGGATACCTATAAGAAAATATGAGTTTGCAGAGGGATGAAGTCAACCCACCATGAAATGACAAGGCAAAAGCCAAGAGTAAACAGGACAAGCTCACTTTCTTCCCATTCTCTGATCTCTTCCCAGAGCTTCCTATTTTCAAACCCAAACGTAAGCCAGAGGACAAGATTCTCTTGATGCAATCCAAACACATCAGTCTCTCTGGCCATAGAACAGAATAGAGAAGGGTGGAGAGTGGAGTGAGATGGACTTGCAGAAGATATACAGCAGAATTCTCTTTACATATTTCTTTTACATAATTCTTAGGCATATTTTCTGCATATTTCTCAAATTGAAAATGCTTTTGGATTCTCAGAATAGCCATCCTATCGAGTGTGTTCTCCTTTGAAAATGATCTCGATTTAGTATATGAACTGGTCTATATATCATACTGATTTGAATATATATTTATCTTATAGAATACTTATATTCTACGAAATAGCCTCATTATCAAGAGATGAACAATTTTTAAACATCTCTAATTTAACATATAAAAAGTTGTGCCATGGTATGACCCATTCATAATAGTTATTGAATATATTCATGACATTGTAGAAGTTTCTGAGGAGTTGCAGCACTACAAAAATGTGAATCTGAAATACTAAGGCTTGAAGACAATGAAAAACTGTGTATACAGGGACACACTTCTGCAGAGATAGATATTCCTTGTTTTGAAAAGGAAAGAGACCTTCAGAACTCTCGTCTGTGGAAATCAATATTTTCCTCTTTGTATCTGAAATCATCTTTGTGAGAAGTCATTGCTACTTGAAGATTTTGTTTTATTTTAATGCTCATTCCATGTAGATTGAATTTTAGTACCTAACTAAAAGCAACAAAATGAAAACTGTTTATCTTGTTATTACTCAAGAAATCAGTTCAATGTAAAGTCTTAGTATGCATAGGATTTTTGCTGAAAATGTTTCCTAATTTCAAAGATATTTTTATCTCTTTCCCAAGTTTTCTGCATTATCATCATCAGTGTGCTAAACACAGTATTATCTGCTTTATGTGCATTTCATGCTTACAATAATTCTGCTCAGTCTAATGTGGGAGCCACTAGCTACATGTGGCCATTTAAGTTTAAAATTGAATTAATTAAATTAAAGAAAGGATTGCTTTGATGATGCCTTGATTTGGACATTTTCTTAACCTCAAGCTGTAAGTTAACAAATTCCCATCGCATATACCAAACCATTTCATGGTGTCTGCTTTAAGAAGCCTAGGAAATTAAAACAATACTTCAATATAGGGTTTGTGCTTCTATCATTATCTGAGATTTATTATTTTACTCTATATCCCCAAATTAATTTCTTCACTTAATATACTTTAATTTTATTCATTTGCCTATTGGTTAATGTTGTAAGATTTAATCCTTTAAAATAAGAATCAATTTGAGCCTGAATCACAGTTGCCTTCTGAGTATGATAAAAATAAAAATGACCTAAATGTTTCAATACCATTCCCATTGTATTTTACTCATCTATTTCCAATACTCATTTTTTTTATTATGACATTGTTTTATCAATTTACCAGTAGGCTGAATTCTTACTATTTTCCCTAACTATTCATTATATCATCCAAATTCGAATTATGCAGACTTTTCTTTCTATTGTGTTTTGTGTAGTGCACTGAAAATGGTATAAATCTTTTACTGATATTTAATTCCTCTAGAGATTCAGCAATTTCACAGGTACTTTTATTCAGAGAATGGTTGTGAATATTAGGCATTTCTCTTCCTTTAGTGCTTATAAAGAATTCAATTTGATAGCTAATGTAACACCTGAGGTTTTTTGTTTTTCTGTTTTTTATCTCATATAAATTCTTCACCTTGATAGGCAGCTTTCAACAGCTGTCAGACAGCAGTTAACTGTACCTGCAGGAATTTCTCATTCTCATTTTTAAAGATTACATAAAAGCAAGAAAACATTCTTATTTTAGTGTGAGAAGACACTCCCTCTAAAAGGAACAAAAATTTCAATGAAGTAATTCCATATAATATTCCTGATTTGTGGTCATCGAAAAGTCTAACCATAACTAAGATTAAAAAATCTGCATAAAAAAATCTGCATCATCTGTGTATGAAGACATTATAGGAGAACGCTTTCATTTTTATATGGGGTGGATTTGTGGAGTGTAAGGCCTGAAACAAAGACCCGATGTTATGTGCTGCCTCAGCACCTGGTAAAATTGGGCAAACCTCTAATAACCCAACCACAATCCCCCTCCCCACTTTGATCCTATGAATAAGGTCACCAAGCCAAACCACTCTCCTCAGTGGAACCAGGATCCCTCTCGATATTACAAAATCTGCCTCCCAGAGCCCCAGCTTGTTTATTCTTTTCCTGAATGCAACTCTCATATGGCCCAGGTTGGGAGCATATGTGACAAATAATCTGCTTTCAATGTCCTGGGTCCAGTGTCAAATATTTTGTGGTTTTCCATGTCCCTGGAGCAAGAATTCCTCCCTCAGGGGTAATTTAGAAACAATAGAAATAACATGTTCCTTTCTTTGAGGCACAATAGTGTTTCAGTAAATGCCATATGAAATATTATTTGTCTGGTCACAAATAGAAACACTATCAACTACACTAAACAATATATATATATATACACATCGCAATCTCTCTTTTTTTTTAGCTAATCCTTTTATACTTTATTAGCTACTAGGTCATTCAAATCATAAACCCCTAAAAGACAGTGACTGTGACTTGAGATAGCTTACAGTCCAGTGGAAGTTACAGACACGAAAATCTGCATAACATTGAGCAGTGGTATGTGCTCACAATTTTGAATCCGGTGCTCTCAGTGTGCTGTGAAGTAGAGAAGACAGTGACGGTCACAACCTATATACTCAGTATGATTTTCATGAACAAATAAAGAAAAATTCATGACAGCTAAAGAAGAAAGTACAATGAGGAAAAGCTTAATTAAGGAATGATCAGGAACAAAGTAGAAACTCAAAGACACAAGACAAGATGGCAGGCTTGAGCTGAAAGTACAGCAGCCAAGATATAAGCCTTAGGAATGGAGGTTGAATAAACTGAAGAGTCTGTCAGTGAACATATGAAAGGAAACTCCATTTAACTAGTAAATGAGATAAATACAAAGTAACACCATTGAAATACCGTCCATATTTATCATATCCACATAACCAAAATGTCTGATAATTCACAGTATTGGCAGGGATGTGAGGGAAGGGAAACTCTCATAGACTGCTGGTGGGTACTAATCTATGGTGTATATTAAATAAACTATTGAGAAAGGAAAAGAAGTCCTATACACTAGAAAGTTGGAAAATGTCATGTTTGCTGTTAGTCTCTCTTGGTGAATAACATTGTTTAGAAATTTACATATCAGTAAGTTATATTTAGATGGGATTATCTGGTATTAGGAAGTTTCAACACACAAATGGACAAATGCCCTAAAATATTTGTGGCAGAAAACACTAAATTGAAGATGATATCTATAAGATCAAGTACAATATCAACTAATTATAAATCATAATTTTCATATCTAAACAGCTCTGACAATGTTAACCAATAAATGAGCTATCAAGATTGTTTTAAATATTATTTTATCCTCATGATATTTATCATGTGGCCAGAGTCTTAAGTGTATATTTTGCCTTGGACTGTTAGTATGAAACTTTCAAAAATAGGAAAATTTTAGTAATATATTTCTTACCTCCTTCATTTTTTCATTTTGTACTTTACAAAAGGTGAATATGTGATGATGTGCATGTCAGCGGGAAGAGAAATGCTTGAACATTGCATGTGTTCAAAAGAATATTATTGGTTGGTGCAATGGTGGCTCAGCAGGCAGAGTTCTCACCTGCCATGCCGGAGACCCAGGTTCGATTCCTGGTGCCTGCCCATCCAAAAAAAAAGAAAGCCATTAAAGTAATGAGTCTTATCTAAACTCTATAATAAATGACCTGAAGGAAAAAAGAACTGGGTGAACATATTTGTGAAAATGGGAGGGCCAACAGATTGGAGCAATCTTGAATCCAGTTCACCAGTCTTAACTCTTGAGATAACAGAAGGGGAGCAGATGCATAACAATATTTACATTTAAAACTTAAATAAGTCCTTGCATCTGATATTTTATGTTTTTTTTTTTCTTTAAATATCTGTTCTAATTACCTCTAGCATCAGCTTCCTGGAGATGAGTTCAATAAATGATGATGCAATGCTTTTATTTGGCTTGACCACTAGAGATGCAAACCTAAAAATTAATATTTTGTTTTACTGACACATAGAAACAGCTTTAAGAACTACCTAGAGAATACGACTCAGGCAAAATGAGCATATCTGGGGGTGGGGGTAGGAAATGAATAGAAGCTTGGAAATACTGAGACAGAAAATGGAGGAAAGGAAAAAAAATAGAAACATTCCATTAAAATAGAGGGAGTGAGAGTAAGAGTAGAATTATGTATTTTTGCTCTGTAGTATACAAGAACATATTTATACTTTATATATATATATATATTCACATATATTTCTGGTATGCTGTTGATATATACACACTTAAAATTACTATTTGTCTTCTTGATAGAGAAACTTAAAAAAAAATATCTGTACACTCTCTCTCTGTTCTGGAAGTTGTCCTAAAGTTTTATTAATCTGATATTAATATAGCTACCCCTGATTTCATTTGATTAATGGTTTCATAATATACTTTTCCTGTTCTTTAACTTTCAACCTGAAAATTTTGTTATATTTGACGTGATTTTCAGTTTTTTTTTTTTAAAACATGCATAGTTTGGACATGCTTTGTAATCCACATTGTAAATATCTGTCATTTAATTGGCAAATTTATACTATTTGCATTTAATAAACTTATTGATAGGTGAGGCTTTAAGTTTGTCATTTTTATTTTGTATTTTTGTTTTGTTCTCTTTCTTATTTGTTTTTTATTTTCTGTCTTCCTTTGTGTGTAGACATTTTTTTCATGGAATTCCATTTTGTTTTTTGTTTTTTTTTTTCACATGGGCAGGCACTGGGAATCGAACCCAGGTCCTCTGGCCTGGCAGGCAAGCATTCTTGCCTGCTGAACCACCGTGGCCCGCCCTCCATTTTGTTTTTATTAATTGTTTCTTATGAATCACTATGTATAACCTTGTTGGTGGTTGCTTTATGAATTGCAGTGTTTATATAACTTAGGATAGTCTATCGGTTTATTTGTCAGGGTTGTGTTCTAAGTTATGTAAACAATATGATACACAAAGCAGCCAGCATAACTAGTATCCCCATTTTACCTATTTAAGTGAAACGTAGAAACCTTGTCTCCCTTTACACCACTTCCCCTTTGCTGTTTGTAATTGTCTTAAATATTTCATTTATATACATTTACAGACACATCAATGTTATAATATTCCTTTCATTATCAAACATAATTTAGAAAATTCAAGAGGAAAAGTCTACTTTGGCTTACAGTTCATCCTTTCTTCTGTTTCAGTGTTCATTTTTACTCATTTTTTTTCTGTTTAGAGAGCTTCATTTAGCCATTCTTATAAGATAGGCCTGCTAGGGACAAATTCTTTTCATTTTCCTTCATCTGAGAGTGTCCGATTTCCCTTTAACTTTTGAAAGTTGTTTTCACTGGCTATACAATTCTGTGTTGGCATTTATTATCTTGAAGATTTTATGCCACTTATTTTTAGTCTCCATGGTTTCTGATGAGAAATCTATTATTCTTCCTCTAAAGGTATAATATCATTTCTTTCTTGATGCCTTCTATATTTTTAATTGTGTGTAGCTGTCTGCAGTGTGAACACGATATGCCCTGAGGTAGATTTGTTTGATTTATCCTTTTGAGGCTTCACTAAGGTTCTTGAATGCTTAGGTTTATATCATTTGTCAAAATTTCAGTCATTATTTCTTTGAGCTGTTTTCAGCCCCACCCTCTTTTTCATCTCTCTCCTGGACTATGGTGATACAAATGTTAATTCTTTTGTATTGTCCCTCAGTTCCCTGAGACTATATCCATGGTTTTATTATTACTATTCGGTCTGTATTCCCTCTGCAGTTCAGAATGGATAATTTATACTATCCTGTCTTCCAGTTCAATGATTCTTTTTTCTGTCCTTTCCATCCTGGTACTTAATCTTTATATTGTTTCTTTTATTGTTATTATATTTTTCCATCATGTCATATCCATTGGCTCTTCCTTCTCATTACCGAAACTTTATTTCTTTGCTGAGACTTTGTTTTTACATTTATTTCAAATGTATCTACAATTGCTTGTTGTAGCATATTTATCATGAATACTTAACATCTTTTAAAATAATGCTATTACCTCTGTTGTCTCAAGTTGTCATCTATAGATTTTTTTTTTAATTTGAGATTGCCCTGCTTCTCATATGATTAGAGATTTTTTAATTGAAATAATGGCATTTGGGACAGTATGGTTTGAGATTCTAGAGCTTATTTAAACCTTATTTTAGCTGGTTACTTCTGACCTACTCTGGTAGGAGTCCAGATACTCCACGTTGTTTCCTTTGATACTAACTACGGAGGGCTCCTCATTTCTGCTGAGATTCATAATTCTGAATTCTTACTTGGTATACCCTGATACCTCCCTTACTCGGAGGGATAGCAGTGCCTCATTAGTGTTCCCAGCATGGCTTCCATTAAGCGCACAGAGGAAGGGCCTGGTGGCTTCCTTTCACTGGGCTACGGTGCAAGACCTGATTCTCTAATAGCCTGCTCTGAGATACCTGTAGAAGAGGGGGCAGGATGCCTCGTTACTGTAAGATGGAAGTGGAGGTCAAGTCTTGCTATTTGGTCTCCACCGACACTATGAGACCTGGTCTTGTTATTACCTGGTTGGGGTGGAAATCTTGACTTCCTACTCAGCCCACTCTTATGCCACCTCAAAGGATAGGTTGGAGTATCTTATTACGGCTTCTTATAAAGCAGGGAATTCTAGGACCCTCCTGGATCTTTGTTGACATATGTGAGGGTAGCCTGCAGTCTTTCTTATGGTGTTTGCCTAGAGTAGAGAGAGAATTGTCTGAAAGTTTTTGTCTTGCTGGGCTGTCTCTTTCATTGTCCTTTGCCTAAACATGGAGAGCATTTGGAAACTGCGTTGTCTGCATCCACAGATGTTTCTGGTTTGCTGATTACTTTGGCAATGTCTTTGAAATTATACAATAAGAAAAAGCTGAATATCAAAAATAGCGTCAAATATACAGAAGATCTATGTTTTTAATATTCAGAGAGAATCAAATCAGATAAAATTTAAAAGTCACTTGCATCTAAGGCTAAACAGCAGTCTTGATAACCAAATGAAAATAACTAGCTCTGCATCTGGAAACCTGTGGCATTCTTACAGTTCTGGCTTACTAGATGAATTGAAGCCAAGTTACCTGGAATTAGTCAATTCAACTCTCTTTCCAAAGACTTTGTATTTTGAAAATAATGGTTCAAGTACAGAAGAACAATTATCATTTTATTCCTTTCACTAGCTCTAACCATTGATTCTCTAAACTTCCAGATAATTTTTAAACATATCTGTATTTTCCTTTAACATTGCTCAGAGTTGTATATTGTTATTTGCTACTAAAGAATCCTAACTGATGCCTTCTTTATAAGTATTGGGATATAAACATATATATGTAAATTATTTATATATATAATGTTAATTTTAAATATATATTACTATATGGGTATACAGATTTGCAGAAATGTAAATAAAATTATAAATAGAAAAATAATAAAATATTCTACAATGTGAGCAAGTAATAACACCATTTATTGAGAGTGGGAGTAATTTTAAAATTTTCTATCATATTTGTTTCTACCATCAACAATATAAATACATTTAATGAGGATTATTTTAATAAACAGTGAATTCACTTTAAGATTAAACAATGCAGAGAATAGTGCAGTAGAAATTAATGAACTAAAACAAATAAAAAAGAACTTGCTCAGTAGGATTTGAAAAGATGCATAGATCCATGTACCCAGGCCTGTTTATGCAGGTGGGTATAATAAAGTAGACCTGGTAACCATCACAGAAGAATGTACACCATATGTGTCAGTTTTAGTGAAGTAAAATTTTTAGTTCATTACTCAATTCAAATAGTAATTATTATACCAAAAAGGAAAGTTAAAATGAAGCAAACTCCAGATACACGTTATTCAATTCTTGTTCTTCCTCATGCCTATTTATTTTTTTCTAAGTATGATAAAGAAGATACATTTCATTTGATGCTAATTATATCAGGATTCCTTATCTTGCCTCTGTCAGAGTCTTTGATCATCCAAATATGTCTGCCCTTGCAGTCATATGACTTTAACTGGAGCATGTGTGATGAAGGATGCCACACTGTCTAAAGCCACTTCTGGAAAACAATGCCTATGACATCAAACATAAAGGCATGGTTGAATCTCAAGCAGTGCTGTTGTATTTTAATTGGAAAGAGTACATTTTGTAAGTAATTTCCCATTTGAATTAGAAATATTTTAAAAGTGGATTTCAGGATGTTCCAATACATTTGTATCTAATCAATTATTTCAGTTAAAAAATCACTAATGGTATATTCCATGTGTTACTTAATCTTAAGTATGGCTACAAATTAGTGTGATATATAATTTCATATTATCCAGTACCCAAGTGAACTCAAACAACAATTTAAAATGACTACCTTCTACAGCTAAATTATAATGTGCCTCAATTTAAATGTGCCTTGAAGTGAACCTGCCATCAAACTAAAATTTTTGCATAGAAAAACTGAAAATGTATGAATATGAATATATGGTTTCCTTTTTGGGGGGAGTAGGAATATGTATACTTTTTTTTTTTTTAGATGCATGATCATCGTTTCTTAGTACATTTGCATCGGTTTAGAAGAACAACAACACAACAGGAAAAGATATAGAATGTTAATATAGAGAAAAGAAATAAAAGTAATAATAATAGTAAAAAAACAAAACAAAACAAAAAAAACCTATAGCTCAGATGCAGCTTCATTCAGTGTTTTAACATGATTACTTTACAATTAGGTATTATTGTGCTGTCCATTTTTGAGTTTTTCTATCTAGTCCTGTTGCACAGTCTGTATCCCTTCAGCTCCAATTACCCATTATCTTACCCTGTTTCTAACTCCTGCTGGACTCTGTTACCAATGACATATTCCAAGTTTATAACCCCATTCTATATGTAATTTAAAAATAATGATTTAAATGATGTTATATATTTAAATGAATTTTGAACTGCTGGGATTTTAATGCAAAAATATATATGAATACATTATTTCTAGAAATTTGCCTCTTTAGGTAATAATTTTCATACAATACAATTTTTTTTGCTGTACTCATTTATTAGCTCTAGTAGTTTTGCTGTGGATTTTTGGGGGGTTTTGACATATAGTATCATACCATCTGCAAACAGAGAGAATTTTACCTCTTCCTTTCCAATTCTGATGTCTTGTATTTCTTTTTCTTGTCTAATTGCTCTGGCTAGAACTTCCAACACAATGTTGAATAGCAGTGGTGATAGTGGACATCTTTGTCTTATTCCTGATCTTAGGGGGAAATTTTTCAGTTTTTCCC
This sequence comes from Tamandua tetradactyla, assembly GCF_023851605.1. Lineage (NCBI taxonomy): Eukaryota > Metazoa > Chordata > Mammalia > Pilosa > Myrmecophagidae > Tamandua > Tamandua tetradactyla. Next base: position 34,213,447 of record NC_135348.1, on the reverse strand, counting down.
CACTGAGGATAATGTTAGCTGTGGGTTTTTCACATATTCCCTTTATCATGTTGAGGAAGTTCCCTTCTATTCCTATCCTTTGAAGTGGTTTCAACAGGAAAGGAGTTGAATTTTGTCAAATGTCTTTTCTGCATCAATTGAGATGATCCTGTGGTTTTTCTGCTTTGCTTTATTGATATGGTGCATTACATTAATTGATTTTCTTATGTTGAACCATCCTTGCATACCTGGGGTGAATCCTACTTGGCTTGGTCATGATGTATAACTCTTTTAATGTGATGCTGGATTCGATTTGCTAGAATTTGGTTGAGGATTTTTGTATGTATATTCATTAGTGAGATTTTTCTGTAGTTTTCTTTTTTTGTAATATCTTTGTCTGGTTTTGGTATGAGGGTGATGTTGGCTTTGTAGAATGAGTAAGGTAGCTTTCCATCCTCTTCAATCTTTTTTTTTTTTTTTTTGAAGAGTTTGAGCAGGATTGGTACCAATTCTTTCTGGAATGTTTGGTAGAATTCACATGTGAAGCCATCTGGTCCTGGACTTTTCTTTTTGGGAAGGTTCTTGTGATTGGTTTATTGAGGTCTTCTATTTCTTCTCGCATCAAAGTTGGTTGTTCATGCCTTTCTAGAAAGTTGTCCATTTCATCTACATTGTCGCATTTATTAGCATAAAGTTGTTCACAGTATCCTGTCATTACTTCCTTTATTTCTGTGGGGTCAGTGGTTATGTCTCCTCTTCCATTTCTGATCTTATTTATTTGCATCCTCTCTCTTCTTTTTGTAAATCTTGCCAAGGGTCCATCAATCTTATTGATTTTCTCATAGAACCAGCTTCTGGTTTTGTTGATTTTCTCAATGTCATTTATTTCTGCTCTGATCTTTATACAATACAAATTTAATGGTAAACACATGTACAGTGGGTAAGAAGTATATTATGAATGAACAAAGACTATTGTTTACTCCATAGGAAAAGTAGCATGCATACAAGTACTTCACATAATTACTATAGTCTTACAGTAATGGTGCTTTCTCCTAAATGTGATCATTTAGATAGCAATGGTTTGTAGTAAAACAATTGATTAGTTACAACTGAATTATTTATTTTTGCTTTTTTATTAAAATAAAATCTCCTCTGCTCATAGCATTTTAAAATATTCCATGTTTCACATATTTAGTTTAGAGACTGGCAAACCATGGTATTGTTAAGCAATTACAATATCTCTAGTTAGAATGCTATCTAATACAACATTCTGATTGAGAATAATGTATTAGTTAGGGTTCTCTAGAGAAACAGAACCAACAGGGAACACTTGCAAATATAAAATTTATAAAAGTGTCTCACGTGACCGTAGGAACGCAGAGTCCAAAATCCACAGGGCAGACTGCGAAGCCGATGACTCCGATGGATGGCCTGGATGAACTCCACAGGAGAGGCTCACCAGCCAAAGCAGGAATGGAACCTGTCTCCTCTGAGTCCTCCTTAAAAGGCTTCCCATGATTAGATTTAGCATCACTAATTGCAGAAGACACTCCCCTTTGGCTGATTACAAATGGAATCAGCTGTGGATGTAGCGGACGTGATCATGACCTAATCCTATAAAATGTCCTCATTGCAACAGACAGGCCAGAGCTTGCCCAATCAGATAAACAGGTACCACAACTTGGCCAAGTTGACACCTGTCCCTAACCATGACAAGTAATCACCTATAAACCTATATTTATCTGAACTCTAATTAATGAAATTACAAAAAGTCATGGAATATGCAACATCCCCAAGTCCTCTCTTAAAATCATTCTAAATTAGTTCAGAAATTACTTAAAAATGCATTCTCTTCCATGAACATATCCTTAGCATCTAATTAGAAGAGATCTCTGCTGTAGAAAATACTCTGTTTCACCACTATGCAAATAATTGTTTAATCTCTTAACTTGGGGGACTAACTTTTATATTTCTTTGGCTAAGGAACAAATTGTTTCAGATACATGTCTTTAAGAAAGACCATCATATTTTAGAGAGGTGTGAAAATAAGAAGAGTGGTCTGGAGATTAAGCATTTCTTGAATGTTATTTAAATTAATTGTAGTTCTGTTTTCTCATCTTTAAAGTGAGTATCGCTTATGTATGGCAAACTTCCTCACAAGATCATTTGGGGGATAATATAAAATAATATATGTATGGGGTGCTCTCTAAAATATAAATAAAATGCTTAAGCGAAAAAGTCACCATGTGCACACATGTAGACAATCGACACATATACTAAGAGGATATGTGGCCATTTGAAAAATCTATGCCATACTTACTTGTGACTCTTTTCTATATTACACATGTATACAAATTAGACCCATCAACATAACACTGAAGTAATTTGATTGCATTCTCTATCAGTCTTTGATTCTTTCCAAAACAAAGTTCTGAAGCCAACATAATAGCTTTGATCCAATAGATACATAAAGATGATAAACTACCGTCAGCACATTTCTAATTAGTTTGCACAAAGCAAACTAAAATTGAATATGGCCATTATCTAGTTACACCTACTTAAAGGGTAAGTAAACATACCTTTTTAACCCATGTTTGACATTAGAGTGATGTAAGTCCATGAAATATAATTGCTATAAAGTTCTCTTAACTTTGTTTGTTGGTTTTTTAGTAAGGGCAAAATTTCAAAACTGCTCTTCAAAAGGGGATCTTAGGGTGCCTATGCAAAAAAAAAAAATAATAAAGAAGTGGGGATCTTAGCTGTCCCAGGGGAAAGCACAGGAAAGTCTTGAACTTACTCAGCACCTACACTACAAGTGGATATTAATCCACATTAATAGTGGATATTAATTTGATGTCATTTGTGTTAAAGAATCGTCAATTTGATAGAAGTTGCTCTGACAGTATCTACCCAATTGTGCACATCTGTCACATCTTTATTTCCTCAGAAGAATAAAGGAGTTATGATAACATCAGTTTGTCAGGGGAGAAAGGTAACTATGGTAAAGAATAGGGATCCATGGCTCAGAGTGAGCAGCCAAAGGTACAAGGAAACGAGAGTGCACGCTGCGTGGAGAATACCTGGCACCAGAGCAGCACTCCAACGAAGTGAAAGGAACAATCGAGCTATCTAGGCTGCTGCCTCAACATTAGCATTATTTGCAGGACCTAATCCTTGGCACCTGAGAACCTGTGTCAAATTAAACTTTCCTTATCAAAATAATGTGTCTGATTTTCTTTGACCTTTTCAGTATTCAAACTCCATAGCTAGAAACATTTTTTTTCATTCTAGGATTTCCTGTCACCGTGATGAAAGAAAATTTCTGCGAGATAACTTCATCATCTCCCTCAAAATAAATGGCTATTGTTTCCTAATTCTTGTCGTAAATCTCAAGAAGAATTTTGAAAAGGTTTAACAAAATGCTGGTGTCTGAACATATGTTTGGTCTCCAGAGCTTGCTTTTTTTTTATTATTCTAAAAACGTTAGAATAATAGCAGATTTTTCTGCATAGAAAACCTTTGTCTTAGGCACATGTGGACCATATTCTTGTGTTTTGGACTTAAATAACAAAGAGGATTTTATGGGTAGACAATGAACATTTGGAGATTTTATTTCTGGTTGTTTCTGTATTCACAGAGGTGTCATCCATCTGTAATTAATGCACTCTTCAGCAACGTGAATAGTGATCAAATGTCCCACCTTTACCAGATTAAGCCACAATCTAATGGTGTAGAGTCCTGTAGACGGCAGGTATTGATATCCTGATCCTGGCTATTTTATTTTAATATTCAAGAAATGTAATCCCATTTCTATCCCATTTCTGAGTTTTCTTCAGCAGTAGCAATATGTGCATTTCAAGAGTGGATAGAGAGGCAGATGTTTAGTGAATGCAGATCTGAGCAAGACAAATGCCCCTATTTTCCATGAGACTGACTCTGGAGGTGCAGCTTATGGATGTAAAATGTGGACCATTTTCCAACTGTCAGTGGCCTCACTCCCTACCTTGTAAAACTCTCCCTTCCACTTCCACATTTGAGGAGAGTGCGTGCATTTTTCTCTTCTAGTTCTAACTTGATTCATGTTAGAGTCTTCTTTTCCATCCTAGCCTTCCTTTTTTACAACAACCTTAAAGGTGAATTTGCTAAACTGTGTGAAAGTCTAGGAGAATTATATATGCTCCATATGACGCTGCTACTGCAGTGATGGAATCAGGGGTGGGGTGATTTGGGCACTTGGTTCCCATCAACGTACCATAATTTAATTTCAAGTACCAGTTTTTAAAAAAATGAGATGGTTTTATACAGATACAAATGTTCAAACTCAAATATAAAGATTATGAAAATTAAAGTGAAAATAGTTAAAATTACACAATCTTTCGAAGAAAAAAAATGTCAGACTACTGGTGTTGATTGGAATGTTGATTAGTGGGGACCCTTATTTACTATTCCTAGAAATATAAATTGGCATAGACATTTTTTAGAATGGTAGGAACAACCTCGTATTTGAATAGCCTTGATTCAATCTTAGTCTTAGGTATTATACTCAAAAGACTCTTAAAAATAAGATATTCATGCTCAAAAGTGTTCATGGTAACTTTCAAAGAAATCAGTCAAGATCCAGTTGGGATATAGAAATCACTTCAGTTGTTTTAGAAAGAAGTAAGTATACATAATTATTTCCAGGATATAAATATTTTAAATTGATACTGCAAAGGAAGAAAGAAAAAGTTTTCATAAAATATCAAGTGTGGGAAGCAGCCCTTAGGACTAAGGGAAAAATTGAAGAGGCTGAAATTACCAAAACTTAAAAGCTTAGATGTTTTGTATAGCTAAGGTATAGATGAACTCTCTAAGGAAAGAATGGTGGTCTTGTATTGAGATCTCTGAAGAAGAGGCACCACTTATCTGGTGCTGTTATTTTTTTCTGAGGAGCACAATAAGGTGGTTCTCTGAGGTCTGGTAAACTACAAGGTGTATCCAATTATTGCAATGGGAAGGAACTTTTGCTTTTGAGATAAGGAAGTTTTAAGGTGATGCCTAAGGGGAGCAACATAGAAGCAACAAGCAGAATTAAGGCTTTTCTTCTCCCCTGACCTTCCTGTAAACCTTCTCCCGATAGTAATAGAACCTAATAGAGAATCAGTCTTTAAAGCAGAAATGTTGTTTACAGAGCCCCAGCTCCAGCACCACAAAGCAAGTATAGATTTGTAGGTTTGGGTCAGAAGGACAATAGACTAACTCAACAGATGACTCAACCGTAAATAACCTTAAGTTTGCTAAGGCTGCAAAAATGTAATATACCAGAAATAGGTTGACTTTTACAATGGCTTATAAATTAATTTATAAGCTTATAGTTCTGTAGCTATAAATATGTCCAAATCAAGGCATCAAAAGGAGGTGCTTTCTGCCTGAAGATGGGTTTCCGGTGATCCTCAAGGCACATGGTGACATATGCTGGACCTCTCAGGAGAGGGGTCCCTTTTCCCTTGGGTTTTGTTGCTTGCAGCTTCTGGCTTCAGTAGTTTCCTCTCTCAGTTTCTCCGTCTTCATCTCTTACAAATGGCTCCAGTAAGTGGATTATGACCCACCTGGTTTTAGACCTACTATAAACAATAGGTCTATACCCATACAAATGGATTAGCTTTAAGAATGTGGTCTTTTCTTAGGTACATACAGCTTCAAACATCACAAACCTAAATGTTCATCATTAATGTAAAGGATACAGAATTTTGGTACGTTCAGTGGGATGTCACATTTATGAATCCTTCAGATATTCTACAAAACAACCTTCTCAAGGGAATGCAATAAAAAGCATATATTTCTCACATGTCAGCTAGAGGGCTCCTTAACTGTCAGTGGGCTAAGAATCAGCTGATGTAGGACAGGTTTGGCCAGGGTCGTCTAGCTGTCTCTGATCTGTTCTGCATTTCTCATTTTGGCACCCAGGCTGCAAGGGAAGCTGTAATAATGCTGATGACAGCAAGCATTAAAAAGGCAAGTTCCCTTAAGGCCTAGGCTTAGAATCGGCAGTAAGGCAAGTATCTTGCTTAGTCTCCCATTCTGCAACTTGAGACTGTCTTCCCTGATTATTTTCCTCAAATACGTTTAGCTTTGTTCTCTGGAAGTTTAATCCCTTTTGCCCTTTTTTCTCCTTTCCTCTTCTCCTTTACCATTTGTGAAAAGGACTTTGGAATATTCTCCTGACCTCTGCCTTTAGAGGGGCTCAAATAACTTCTTGTATCTGATCTTGTCTCAGTCCATTTTAATCCAGGTTGTCGATACTTTTCCAATATAGCAATCTCTAAAAAAGTTCTACGAGTTTTTTTTTGCAGTTGATTCTATTCAAGTTAATGTGCCAGACACCACATGCATTGTTCTTTATAAGACATGCTCGTCTCTCTTTTTTCCTCTAGACTCAATTAGAAATACTTCGGGCATCTGTGTGAACATGTCCTTCATCCTTGTAGAATCTTGTTCAGCTGAGACAATTAGAAGTTGTCACCATCACCATTATTCTTTTAGAATTCCTAACAAAAGTCTGTGATGACAGTAGCTCACCTCCAGGTTGACTGCCCAAGTTCTTAATTTGATCTTTGTATATGAGGTTCATCAAAATTTGAGAATCTTTACAGGCTGGAAAGGCTTGAGGAACATGTTTACTTTCAAAACCCACAGATTTTGGTCTATGTTTTGCTTGCAAATAGGACGGCTCTTTTCTTTGTTCACAACTTTCTTGTTTTACTTATCAAGTGCAACTACAGAGACACCTAAAACTTGAAACAGTCTACGTGAAAACCATTTTTCCTTTTCACAAAATCATTTGGGGACTTTTATTTCTTCTATGTTATCACAGCTAGCTTTACATTTTTTTTTTTATTAGCACAACTACATGGCACAGATCATCAGTTAACCAACCTCAATATTTTAAGATTTTATTTATCTTGACACACACAAAAAAAACAAGTGCTATGGTGAAACCCAATTCAAGGGACAATGAACTATATTTGCCCATGCTAATGCATTAACAAGAGTGTGGATACAAAGAAGGGTGTAGAATTGGGATCAATCTTTAAACACAAAACCAGTGAAAAGAAATCAAGCACAGCTACGTAAGCCATATACGTTGCTATATATAATATATGTATAAGAAATCAAGCAGAGCTACGTATAGCCATAGCGTTGCTTTACAACATTAAAATGTTAAGTAAAAGAAGCAAATTGTAGAATATGCACATATGCTTACATTTAAATAAAGTTAAAACCATACAAAATGAAACAATACATACTTCAGGGAAACAGACAAAGACGATAGAAATATACAAAAAAAATCAAGGAAAATTGTCAACTTCAGGGGTGGGTAGCAGAAGAGGCTGGGTGAGATAAAAGGAGAATTTATGGAGATTTTAGGATACTAGTAGTGTTATTTTGTTTTATTTTGCATATTAAGTACACATATTCATTTGTTTAATCTGTTTCTCTAAATTGCATAAATAGGTTTTGGGGTATAATGCATGTGTGTGTATGTTTTTTATTGTTGTTGTTGGCACAGGCAGGCACCGGGAATCAAATCCAGGTCTCCAGCATGGCAGGCTAGAAATCTGCCACTGAGCCACTGTTGTACCACCCAATGTATGTGTATGTTTTACAAAGTTTCAGTGTACTTACTCTTGGGAAAATGTAGGCACAAACTCATAAAGAGGAATATGTACTTCATGGAAGTATATAGAGAGGATATGTACTCCACAGAAGTCCATCGTCAGCTGTTGTTGTTCCCCAGGGAAAAGTGATGGTGAATTTGAATGAGGTCGATAGAATGGGAGATGCAGTTTGGCACGCTGCCGGCTGTATCAAATCCAAATTTTTCTTGCCCATTCGATTTTTCTACAGACAGAAAATGGGTAATTTTTGTTCCCATCACAAACATAAACAGTAAAAAGATTAGTAACGCTGTATAATTCAGTAATATTAGCATGGGACCGTAAGAAAAATTGATTGCTCAAGTCAGCGAAGAAAGAGAAAGATAAACAGACTTAAGGAATATCATTAAAAATTAAATCTACAAGCTCACAAATTTCTTTCAGTCTACTCATAATGCATTACCCAAAGCTAAATAATGATTCACTAATACTTTGGAACAATTGAAAGAAAGATTTAAGAGAATGGCTTCAAAATGACATGATTTTTTTCTTTTATTTTTTAAAAGTTATTTCATAATCAATAGAAACAATCATGTTAACCGAAATAAATATGTCAACGTGATAAACACATAATACTTCAAAAATACACTGGTATTAAATTTTCAAAAGTTAACCAATTAGGTAATTGATCTGTTTGGATGGTAGCTATTTGAGATTAAAGACTTTAGAGACTAAAATATTTGTAACAATTATTAACAGATTGATTTTATCTATTTTAAAATATGTTTTGAATATATGTAGGCAGATGTCACATGCATCTCTTTTTTAAGCATATACCCCCAAAGTTTTAAATAAATTTAAGTCATGAAATTAACTGCTAATTTCATGCAAAATGACAGAGAACAATTGCCTTTTATAAGCTGTAATTAAATTCAACAACCAAGAGAATGCCTTTTGCCTTGTAAAGCACCAACTATAGCTCATCAAGAGTTGCTGCCAGTTTCTGAGAAGCATATTTCATTAATAGTGCCTTAGTCCTGGTATTATGCCTGCATTTTTAGTATACAAAGGTTTAATTATTAATGCTAAATTCAAAATAACTATGGTAAGATAAATGTGACTTTTGTACTCTTTTATTTTCGAGAGTGTTGCAAAAAAGCTGTTGACTCTGTTTTCATTTCACCCTGGTTACTGGAAGTATCTCAGTAAAATTCATATCACAAGGGTTTTTCTCATTAAGTTACCAGAATGTTTGAAAGTAACGTATTATGGATGCACCTGACCACCAGTCCCAATGCTCAAAATGACATATATTTGTATTTTAGGAAAAAAAATATTAATTCAAATAAATATCCTTTTGGCCATATGCGGTAAGGACAAATTTTGAGAAAGTAATAAGGAACAAGGTTTAAATAAACTCAAGAGGAAACAAAACATATAGAATCAACATTGTAGCCATACACAATTCACTTGGTACCTCTTTGCATTTGCGATCAAATCTGTTCCACACTGCTGTAGTAAAATGGCAGTCTTCAATTTAGGCATGTGTAGGGTCATCTAAGATAAAGCCATAAAAATTTAAAAGCTCTAATCCTTAATTCTTTAATGTGCTATGCATTGTGGGATCTCTATATACTGATACTTAGTAGGTGTGCGCCCTCCAAAAATAGTCCAACAGCAATATTAAATTATCAAGGCAGGTGGTTACTAGATATAATCATTTGGAGAGTTGTTGGCTAATTCTTTTTCACATTCAAACGCACACATATATGCTTTAAAACTTTTTACTGACTGTTATCACAGGCTACATTTCTGAGTACATTGTTCTTTCATTTGACAAATGAATTTTACAGAGCCTACTTTATGCCAGATATTTTGCTGTACCAGAGTACGCAGTAATCCGCAAGTCAGGCATAATCCCAAATTTGCAAAGTTTAAGCCTAACAAATGAAATGATAAACTAATAAACAAATAAATATGTCATTATAAATTATGATAATAACAGCAAAATACAAGAAAAGGCTCCAGTGACAGAGCAGTGTGGAATACCTTTTTCAGATGGATACTATGAAATGACCTTTCAAGCTGGCATTTCAGATGAGATGTAAGAATAAGGAAAAGCCAGAAATATAAAAAATTGAGGGAAAGATTTCCAGAAAGAATGAACAGTAATATTAAAGTCCCGAACCAAGAAAGAACTTAATTTTGAAAACTGCAAAAAGTTTAGAGTATACTCTAGTGAGAGGTTAGTACAACATGAAGTAGGGATTTCATGTGATGGACAGATTATGCAGAACCCTTTAGGCATGTTAAAAAGTGTTAGTAAGTAAAGATGAGTGCATAGAAAATGAATAAAATATGTTTCATTCCATTTTAAACCTAAGTCACATCAGTGCTTCACAGCTGGCTAAGAGAAAAAATGTTTAGAGATTGTTCTGGTTTCAAATTGTTACATACCCCAGAAAAACATTCTTCTTCAATCCTGATTGAATACTGTATGGTGGGACCCTTTTGATTGGATTGTTTGCATGAAGATGTGAAATATCCATTGTGGGTGTGGCTTTTTGATTAGATGGAAATGTGACTCTACCCATTCAAGGTGGGTCTTGATTAGCTTACTGGAGTCCTTTAAAAGGGGAAACATTTTGGAGAAAGCTCAGAGGCAACACTAGACCCAGATATTTGGAGATGCAGAACCCACCCCCCAGAGAAGCTGTTTGAAACCAGAAGCCAAAGGACGAGCAGATGCCAACCACATGCCTTCCCAGCTAACAGAGGTGTTCTGGACCCATCAGCTTTTATTGAATCAGGGCGTCTTTCCCTGGATGACTTAGTTTCAACATTTTTATGGCCTTGGAACTGTAAACTATGAACTTATTAAATTATCTTCTTAAAAGCCCTTCCATTTCTGGTTTATTTCATTCCAGCAGCATTTACGAACCAAAATAGATATTATTATTTATGATAAGTGCAAAAAACAGTTTTACAAACGTGTTAGCAAGACAGACCAGTTTTGAAGGCTAGTTTAGTTTTTGGATGAGTATAAAGGTATCCTGGTCTCTAAAGTAGAGGCAATAGCAATGGAAACGAATGCAATCTGCAGGTAGATGTAATCAAAATATCAGGAAGGCAATGCCAAAAATGTCCTGTAAGTGTCCTCTTGATCAAATGGCAATATGGAATGCTGTTTGAGTAGATGAGGAAGATAGAGAAAGAAATATATATGTATGGCAAGGAAATTAAGTGTTTACTTTTGGAAATTAAACTTGTAAAAAATTCCACTCTAGTTGTAAATTAAAAAGTTGGATCTATGGGCATGGAACTCAAAGCAGTGGTCTTCTCGGGGGACACATTTAGTGCTCACTTCTCTAAATTTCATTTACATAATATAAGCAGAGAATGAAAAAATCAGAGAAGAAATTTCAGAAAGCAATGAGAAATCCCGATAGACAGCAACCTGTAAGACTTAGTGGCTGGTTGAAAAAGGAGGACCTGGCCAAGGAGACTGAGAAAGAGTTACTAGAGGGTCAGGAAAATGTGAAGTTGTTGATAGCAAAGGAAAAGAGTGTTAAGAGGAAGCAGCATCATGCAAGCAGAAAATAATGGTCCCAATATTCTTACAATTGGACAGAGGAGCTGTCAGTACCAAATGATCAGTATCAGAATCAGGCTAAATACATGCATCATGGGGATCATGGGTATGGCACCAGGTCTCAGGCAAGGGGTAGGAATAGTGCCAAAGTGTTTTTGAGCATTAAGCTTAAAAGTCAAGGATTTAAGCTTAGCGAATAATATGAGAAACTAGCATTTTTGGGGCCCCAATATTAACACTCCTTTACTCTATGTTCGTTATAAAGCATAACAATGAACAAATAAAATAGTAAAGATTATTCCATTACTGATAAAACCTAGATTAGGTGCTATAGCAATAATAACCATCTTCATATTGAAACCCTAAATTAGGCAACCTTACCCATTTAATTACAGGAATAATTATAGGCTTTTTTATTATGACTCTGTACTGGTTTGCTAAGCTGCTGGAATGTAATATATCAGAAATGGAATGCTTTTTTGTTTTTAAAGGGAAATTTTAATAAGTTACAAGTTTACAGATCTAAGCCCATGAAAATTTCCAAACTAAGGCATCCATGTAAAGATACCTTAATTCAAGGAAGGTCAATGGGTCAGGAACACCTCTGTCAGCTGGGAAGGCATGGCTTGAATCTGCTGGCCCCTTATACTTCATTTCTTTCAGCCTCACTTCCTGTAGGGATTCCTCCCTTTGCTTCTCTGGGTTCCCTAGCTTTCTCCAAATTTGGACTCACTTGAACATTTCACAGGAAAGCACATGGCAACATCTGCTGGGCTCCAAGCATCTCCAAACATCTCTGTCTCTATTCTCTGAATCAGCTGCTCTCCAAGTGTCTATACCTGCTCTCTCTGTTGTCTCTGAAATAACTTCTCCAAGGGTCCACATCTGTGTTAATTCTGAACACTCTCTAAAATGTTTCTTCTTTTAAAGGTCTCTAGTAAACAAATTAAGACCTACCTTTAATGGGTGGATTCACATCTCCATTTAATCAAAAGGTCATACCCACAGCAGGATGTATCACCTCTGTCGACATAATCTAATCAAAACAGTTTCCACCTATAGTATTGAATCAGAATTAAAAGCAGCAGCTACCCCCACAAGATTGGATCAGGATTAAAACATTGCTTTTCTGGAGTACATAACTGATTCAAACCAGCAAAGGCCCCAATCCCTAAAAGACTTGTAACACAGTGGAATAGGTCTAAAGATGTGGGCTTCAAGCTCCCAGACTCACCATCTCAAAAGTGACTCCAACTTCCCCTGGAAATTAGTGAAATGTGGGAATGGGCTAGAGCTTAGGAGTGGTTACAGAAATCTCTCCTCATGAAGCCGAGAGGGGTGGAGGGAAACATCCTCCTCACTCTCTGTCAGGCATGGTTATTAGTATCTGAGAGAAATCAATTTCTTGGGCAAGCAATGAAGAAAGAATGGAGTGAATAGAACTGAGGTTCAGATCAGAGAGAATCCAGTCTCCAGCTCAACTTGAGATTAACTCAGTTACTGAACAGATGTTCTTAAACTTCATTGTCAGCAGGGACAGGGTTCAATGTCAAGATTGAAAAAGATTTAATTTACAGGGAACTGGAAGTCACTCCAGGTGTGAATAGAAGAAAATTGGGCCAAGCCCATAGAAAAACCACAGCCATGGAAAAACAGAGATGATCACGGACAACTAACAGGAAATTTTTTTTCTAACGATACTAAAAGAAACAACCTATGTTCTTTATGGCAGAAAGAAAAACGTACACTGCTAGAGAATTGAGGAAACCTGTTACCATTACTAGCTAAAGACAAGGCAAATTTGATTCTGAGTCTATGTAATTTTATCCCAAGCTTATTTATGATGTGATTTTCATGGACAGATGAAGGAGGATGTGTCAATTACTTTTTTACTTATAAAATGTGAAGTATACTAAGCAGAATATTTTATTTGAAAATAGTAAAATCCTAACTCACACTATCAGGTGTTTAATACGAAACAAATAAAAAGGAAATTGATTTACTGTTGTAGCTGGCAAGTCCAGGTATGGTTGTGGTCTCATGACTGAGAGTGACATGAAACATATACTCAGATCTCCTCTCTCTCTGCTTTGCTCTTTCTCTCTCTCTCCACAGTCTTTTCTTGTTCTGTATTTTTGTTCATATTTCCTTCTCAATCTATTGAGACTTTATACAAAACTTTAAGCAGTTTGGATTTCCTCACAGACTAACTCAAGGAAAATGGCCACAGAGAGTTCAAGGACACCAATGACCTTAATGGAACTTTAGTGTAAAATTAGAAATATTCATGTCTACTTACACAAATTATCAAAACATATCCCTCTACAACATGAGGGCAGAGATCAGAGTGAGGCAGTCGCTGACTGGAGTCAATGAACTCAGAAATGTGGGCAGCCTCCAGAAGCTGTAACACAAGGAAATAGATTATCTTCCAAAGCCTCCTGAAAGAAAACAATCTTGTCAGCACCTCAGTTTTAACCCGGTAAAACCCATCTCAGACTTCCTTCCTTCATAACTGTGAGGTAATGCATCTATGTTAATTTTAGCCCATAAAAACAAACAAGCAAAAAAGCATACCCCTTCAAAACAGCACCAGGCACTTCAGCTGGGTCACGACTAATCCAAGAAAAGCATGTTACTCTCTCCTGCTCGTGGAGGCAACTGTGGGTCTAGGCACAGTGCTTGGGCAGCAGCACCCAGGCTAAATCTCACTTCCCGATCACACTGGTCTGTACCTTTGTCCAAATACTAGGAGCCCTGAGGTCAGGCTTACATTATCCCACAAAAACAAAAGAAAATGCACACAAAAAGGACAAAAAACAAAGAAACAGAAAATTCAGCGATGAAACAAAACTATCTAACATGCCAAGATGACTCTAATCAGCCTTGCTTGGATCGATGTGGTCATAGATTAGGATGCTTTGATTAGCCAGGCACCGACGGAAAAGCAACATGAGGAAAACAGAAAGAAGGTGAAAAGGATACTAAGTAAATCAAAACAACAAAAGTTCTCTGACTTCTAAATCTAGTCTATGGCATTCACATAAACATACACACACCCACAAACACACATGTACACAGAACACAAATAACATATCCAGAATACACATTTACTCCTGAGAGTATTGTCTTAGTTTTCTAGCTACCAAAACAAACACCATACAATAGGTTGGCTTATACAATAGGAAGTTTTTGGCTCACTGCTTTAAGGCTAGGAAAAGTCCAAAATAAGGCAAAGCACCAGCAGGGCAATGTTTATTTTCTAGAAGACTCTGGCTTTCTGGGTCTAGCTGCCAGTGATCCTTGGTCTGTGGCTTCTCTGTCACATGTCTTTTCCTTTCTCTTCTAGGTCCTGTTGATTTTGATTTCTGTCTTCTTCCTGTGGCTTTCTCTCTCTCTGTCTGAGCTTCATTTTACTTATAAAGGACTTCAGTAATCCAGATTAAAGACCAACCTGTTTCAATTTGGCCCCGCTATCGTTGAACATCTTCAAGAGATCCTATTTACAATTATTTCTCTTACTTCTTCTTTAGCCTAGTCCAACTTTTCTTAATTCATTCTTCTGGAACGTTTCTTTTTAAGACCCCATGTGAAATTTCTTGTTGCTAAATCAAAGAAAAGCTTTTGTGTTTGTTTGATTTTTTTTTCCAGTTTTTATCTAACTTGGCATCTCAGCAAAATTTAACTTCATGGGGCCACTTCTCTCACTGCCTGAGGAAGTTTCTTTCTTTGACAAAAGTGACTCCATATTACTTTGATAGTCCTAGCCTCTCTGGCCAATTTCTTAGCATTTCTGCAGGATCATTTTCCTTTATCTAGCTAACAAATATTGGGGCGCCACAAAGTTTGGTGCTTGGCATATACACTTCTTTTTTTAATCTACATTTTTCCCGTAAGCTATTTCATCCATGAGGATGTTTCAAAATACATCCATACAGAGATGGCATAAGAGTCTAAATCTCCGGTTGAGGCTTTAGCTTTGAGCTTCAGACTTTATTTCAAACTACCACAGCAAACTAATTCTTTTGGAATTTTTAGGGGTACCTGTAAACACATCTCTACTTGAAAACAGTATTTCTTCTTTCATTCCTCATCTACACGTGTACAAACACAGTTCTATTCTGGTGGAATAATCTCAGTGAGTAGCATTGCCTTCAACCAATGATTGCAATCTCCTTTCCTTATGGATCCTATTCCATGCATTTCTAGATCTAGAAGATTTAACTACCTAACAATTTATTGAATTCTTCAATATCATTTCATTTTTATCAATATAAAGGCCAACACTATCATGATCTCATACTTGGACTTCCATGTTAGCCACCAATTGATCGCCTGTCATTTTCTCAGACCTCCAATTTCTTTTTGTCCCAATGAAGCGGTGGAGCAATTTGCTATATAGTGTTTCATAGGAACACAGACTTAGGCACAATAGAAATGGGAAAGAGGTGCAAATGGGGACTGTATTCTGCAGAGGCCGACTACTTAGGGTCAGGGTTGGTGGATGGCAACTCACCATACTCCATGTGGGAGAGGAGAGACAGATCCGTGCTGCCCTTGGGCACGGAATTTATATAACCCATGGAATTTCACACCACTAAGCTACCCTGCCCTATTAAGCATGTGGGGATGCCTGTTCCTAGTTTCTGAGTTTACGGTGTGGTCAGGCCACTCCACTGGACCTAGCATCTCCCCCTGAGGAATAGAAATAGAGTGAAATATCTGCACACAATAGAAAGGGAGTGAGGTAGTCTAGAGATTTATTTTCCAATAGCAGAAAAGTAAAGGGATCAGATCAAAAGTAATATTCATTCATGCTCCAAGCAAGCAAACAAACCAAATAAATCCTTTGTAAATTAGAAATTAAGAAAGGAATTTTTCTTACCATGTTGTCAGAAACAATAGAAGTAAGCTCTTACTGCGGGAGTCCTTCGTATGGGGTCTCCCGCCTCAGGTCTTCTTTCCAGCGGTGTGGGGTGGGAAACATGCTGGTTTCCCCGGGGGCTCGGAGGTGTGGAGGGCGGGGTAATTATGACCTTATTAGGCTGCTAGAGAGGGAGCCTGGGGGCGTGGGGAGTTGCTGAGAGCGGGAGGAGGAGTGGGTGTGGTTTTGGGGCCCCGAAAACAAAAGGGGGGTGGAGATGAGGGATAGGACGTCTCAGATGTTGCTAGGCAGGGGCCTTAGAGAGCGAGGCTGAAATTGCATGTGGCATCTTACCATTTCCATTTTTCATTTTACTGGAAGCATATGGGAAGGTAGTAAAAGAAGTTAAAGAAGTATTGAGTTTGTAAGAAAGAAACGTGATTATTTATAGATAATACATTTTCTATACAGGAAATCATTAAGTATCTACAAATGCAATTAAAATGGCAGTTTATCAATTATAACCTTATAAATCAGGAGAAAACATTTATATAGGGTAACTGGAAAAGGTGCAATTACAGTAAAAAAAATTATGTTACCTATAGATTGCTTTTAAGATTTCTTGTAATTGTAATTGAAGTCATAACATTTCCCCAAGTAAATGAAGACAGACACCACATTCAATGGTGGAAAAAAGTGATACCATAAATATTAATCCATTGATCCAACAACTATTTATTAAATGACAGTTAAGTACCAGGCACTCTTCAAAGCAATAGGGATATCTCAGTGGGCAAAATGGTACAAAAAACCTTAAATTCCAATACTCCCCATATTATTTCATATATCTAATGCAATTCTGATCCAAAATAGAGCCAGACTGTCTTCATCAAAACATGACAAACTGATCCTAAAATCCGACCGGGAGAGTTGAAGACCAAATATAGGCAGTATGATCTTAAAAAAAACAGGAGTAGAAGGAAACATTCAGGAAATGAGTAGAAGTAAGAGCAAGAACCTATCAACCAGCAATCACTCTGATGCTCTCAGTACAGTCTTGGAACAGGACTATGTCTATCAGATACAGAAACCAGAGCTTACTTACTAGAGGACTGTGCACGCATTGCCTGGGATTACCACATTAGTTCAATGCAGAAGTGGTCCAAGCCCTCTGTTATTTCTGGAAATCATCAAATAGGTATGCAAAAGGAATTTCTCATAGTATCAGATACAAGGAATGCTACTGAGAGTACCATTTTTGCAAGGATCAATTTTTTTTTAAATCTGCCAAAGCTGCCAGAATGCAACACACCAGAGATGGATCAGCTTTTAACAAAGGGGAGTTATTTAGTTAAAAACTTACAGTTCTTTGGAAGAAAGGCAGCTAATTTTCATCTGAGGTTCTCTCCTACAAAAGGAGATGTCTGCCGGCCTTGTCTGCTGGCTCCTGGGTTCCAAAGCTTTCCCTGGCGTGGTTCCTTTCTTCATCTCCAAATGTCTGGGCTGAGCTGCAAGTATTTAGATGAGGGACGCAGAGCTGCTGGAGCTGTGCTACATTGAAATCTCTTCTGACCTCTCTCTTTTAAGCCTCCAGCTAATTAAATTAAACATCCAGCACTGCAGAAGGCACTCCTCTTAGTGGACTACAGATACTATCAGCCCACAGCAACAGAATTACACACCCTCACCTGGCCAAGTTAACACCTGAACCTACCACCTGAGCCTAATGTGAGAATTTAAAACGTACAGGCTATCCTGATTAAGATGAAGTTTTTAATAATTTCAGGTTTTAAGTATTAACATGAGCATGAATTTGTACAATTTACAACTTGGCAACACCTTAGCCTTATTCTCTCCAGAAAAGTAAAATGCTTAGACTAATTGGTCTTTAAGCTTTCTTCCTACTGTAAATAACCATGATTCTCATTCTTCAAGTGTTATATGTATCTCTATTTTCAACATAGAATTTGATTTAGCGACAGAATTCATTTTGTTTTCCACATTGCTTATTTTCTGTTTTGTTGGCCCTATCATAATTTACTGAGTATTCATGTTATTGTTACTGCCTATTTCCCCACCCCCACACAATTGTAAGATAGTTTCAAATATATATATATACATATATAAATACTTATCATTTATCTTTTTTTTATTCTTAATCCTTACTGTCAGGCTATCTTATACATAGCAGACAAGCAGTATGTTTGTTGAATAATAATTGATCAGTTGCACTATAGAGAATGGAATGTAGATTCTTTATACCCTATCCTAAATCCTGACCCTTAGGACAAACTAACAAATATACATTTATAATTAAAATAGCAGCCTTCACATGGAGGGCTAAATGGCTTCTACCTATCTAATAAGGCTACCCTACAAAAGATGTTGTCTTTGAGGGAAACCACTAGTTGGAATTTATAAAACTGTCACTGGGAAGATATCATAGTTTTATTATTAGTGGTAATTGTAGAAGTAGCAGCAGAAGTATTTTAGCATCAGACTGCAGTCCTTTAAACTGCCTTCTTGGGCCTGATGGCATTTTGTGGAGCATTCTAAATGACGACTAGAATCTAAGTCAGGATGACTACTCAATTTAGGAGCCCCCGTTGATTTTATTATATGGGGTCTTCTTTCTTTCCTTAATAGGAGTGAAAATAAACATGCACTAAGTATCGGCTAGGCCCAGCAAACCCTGTAAAGTAACAGTGGGCGAAAAGCTTAAATGAACATGGAAGATTTATCTGCAAAAGACCTCCAGACAGTTGACTGTAGCTTCTAGCGTAGCTTATATTGACCGACTATTTTGACCAGCTCCGATTCTGGGACATTAAAAAACCCCAAGAGAACCCTGGAAATAGGATATTCCTTCTTCTAGGTAATTTAGACACAGAGTAGACAAAGAAGACAATACATGTGCATGAGTACTTAATAGTGGATCTGGGAGACTTGTCATGAAATTGTCTGCTCTTATCAAGTGTCCAATTAACTTTAAAAGTTTAATCATTTCAGAAATGCAGCTAACCTCCACATGGACTCTAAGACACCTATCTAATCTGTGCATAGCCCATCAGCTGATCTCACCTCATTAAAAGTTACCAGGAATAGAAACAAATGATATCAAAACCCACCAAGTTGTGCTGTGAAGGTAACCGCGTGTTGTCAGGTTCATTAGCAAATACTTTTAAGTAACCCTCAATTACACTTTATATGATTTAATACTGAACTTCAAATTATACCTTTGGATCAAAAAGGAAGGTAAAATATTCAAAGATAAAATAAAACTGCACTTGCTATTGACTGGCAGTGTGTCTGATTTCAGTCTTCTTTAACCTACACGATAGCATATCAAAAATAGTTCCTTTAAAAAAATAGATGGGCTGAATGAAAAATGCATTACTAACCTAATTCGTTATCACATTTTGATTCTATGTAGTGATTTAGCAGAATCAGCAGATTAGCCTAATAGGAAAAAATAGTCTTTTAATTATGATAGCTGATCTGTTGTACACTTGACTCATTGTTCCTTCTAGATTACAATGGCACGCAATCAATTATTTGTAGCATAATTTGAGGCTGAAAAATAATTAATTGTAGAACAAAGAGAAAGAGTATGTCTTGTTTGCTATTTAAAACACATAAATAAGCGCTAATTCAATGTGATTGAGAAGATGAAATTCAAATGTGTATCTCTCGTTACCAAACTTGATACCTTTCTTTAATGTCCCATGATTGCATATTAAATTTTTCTAAAATACTTATAATAGCAGCTCTTTGGGTATTTGAGAAAAGTAGATAAGAAACAATGTTACTTATATTTTGAAATTATTATCTGTAACTGATTCGGAATAATAAAACAAACAATTGCAATTCTCATCAATATACATTGTATTAAATGCACATTTTATGTAAATTGAACACAGCTGAATGGAGAGATAAATAAGGAAATTTTTGTGAACCTTCTTTAATGCTCTCTTGGACATCAAAAAACTAATATTTCAAGGGAATTAATTTTGGTTTGTTGCAAAAAACATGATAAAATAAATCCCTATCTCTGAAGTATTTTCCCTTGAAAATGTAATAGAAAGAAAATTTTAAAAATCTTCCTTTTTTAAGATATTAAGTTATTTTGGGAGCAAATAGTAAAGGTAAATGTAAGTAGTTTGTTTTCTTTAATTTATGCAAATTTATGCATGTAAGTTTGACAATCTTGTCTCAGATATGTTACAGTGATAAAGACAAAGGATCTATTACTGATGGCCTTAACCTTTAGTAAACTGGTGACCAACATTGTCACAATTCACATTTAAATCTGACAATTCTGCTATAGTCCAGGGCAATTTCTGCACCAAGGGAAACAGGAAGTAATTGCTTACTTGAAATTTAATTAAACTCCTTATGCACATAAGGTGAAATTGTTCCTCTGCCATAGCTGAATAAGCACAATAATCAAACACACCATCTATTTAAGGAAAAATGTTTAGTATTGAACAATGGGACACTTCATATATTTATTTTGCTGATTATGATTATTTGCAGGACAAAAAGTAACACATAATCTCCCATCCTCTCCTGTTCCTATTTGTTCCCAGCAATTCAAAACCCAAGAAGATAATCGCAGTTTTATTTAATTCTAATTTGTAATTGCTTCTTCATACAGTAAGAACAGGTTTTACGAATTCAAAGTACCTATAAAAATAATCCCTAAACAGTCATTTTTAGCTTTCAGAACTGCACGGATGCACTATATTTTGTTGTAACGCAATTCACATGCAATTAACTTTTTTAATAATAGAAAATATCCATACACATTCATAAAGGTTCTATTTCTAGAGTTATGAATATCGACATCATAAGCTATAACCCGCTCAACCTGATCTCTAACATATTTTCATTTTGATGCTTCAAGAACCACTGGACACACCATTTTGCCTCACATTTTAAATATTACAGAAGTGTTTTCCTAGATCAAGATGCAAGTGTGCTTTCCCAACCATTTCAAAGAAAAGAAAACCATCCCACGTGGGTTATTGCTGCATCACATGCACAGGTGAGGAGATTTGGTACATAGCATGTCCAACCTGAAATTTCAATTATAGAAACTACATTGTATGTGAATTGAAGAGGTCCAGGAATTGGTATCCACTAGTTTTGAATCATAGTTACATTGCTTAGTTGGGACTCAACTTGTTTATCAACTTCTCCAGCACGAAGGTAATACTGTCTATACGTAAGATTGTGTGGGGAGTGATGCGAAGTTAGTAGTTCATTCATTCATGCTTAAAAGAATTTGGTTACTAAAATTGATTATGACCAGAATTTTTTTAAAAATCTCATTCCTTTTTTCAGATTGCTAAGTGGATATAAAGTTTGAATATTTTGTGATATATTTTAGGATCTTTATCTGCCTCAAAAAGTATAATCCCTAAAATAATAACAATTGATTTAGCTAATGATAATGTATTTTTCCCATTTACTGAATTTCTCTAAAAATATTAACATATTTTATAATGGTTTGAATCAATTACATGTACTTTTGAAATATGAATATCCATGGAATATTGCTGAATTACATACCTTATTATAATACGGTCTATATAACACTCAAAGTGTGAGAAAAAAATTCACAGTGAAAAGAAATTTCACATGCAAAGAATAAAAATAAATTGCTATAGGAATAGTACATATTTGATTTGATGCTGAAAACTGTGACCTACTGAAAATTTTTAAAGTAAGTAAATAATTCACATTTTATCACTTTAAAATGTGTCTAAACACGCCACATTTTAAATTACACTAACACTTTGAATCTCTTTCTATATCTCAAGGAATATTTGTATTTCTGTGCAGTCTGTGAAAACTAATTACCAACTTTAAATGTAATTCAGAGAACAAAAAGACAAAGAGAAAACAAACAAACAAAGTAATTCAGAAATATTAAAGCAAAAGTCTAAGGGGATAATAAAAAAGGTGTGAGAGCAGAAATACTGTTTTTTTTTATAGTAAGTGATGAGAGTCAATATTAGGATTGGTATAAGATGCTTATTTGAAAAAATGATACAGCCCTAATTTAATTGTACACTCATTATGAAATAAATTATTGTTAAAGGAAATGAGTTAGAGTGGTGATGTGAATTTAAAAAGGATTTTACCACTTTAAGTATAAATGGATGCTATTCAACAACCAGGCAATATTTATGATATAATATAATTGTACATCATTATTTATATAAGTGGAATAGATTGTAATTTGAGGACAAATAAATTTACATTGTTTTGGAAATCTATGACAGCCTATATTAATGATTCATTGAAATACTGCTCTCAGGGCAGTTTCTCAGATTATATGAACCTAATTAGCCATGAAAGTACAAATATGTACTTTATATTTAAGATATTCTTACGTATCTTTGGGGAGAACAGAGTCATTCAAATGGCCCATTCTTTTATATGGCTTTGGAGTCCTAGTGATTTATCACAGGTTTCCTTCTTATACGCCCATGGATATAAAAAGCTGTGTAAAAAGGAAGATTAAAGACATTCTTTTTTTTTTTTATTAATTAACGGAAAAAAAGAAATTAACCCAACATTTAGGAATCATACCATTCTACATATGCATTCAGTAATTCTTAACATCATCACATAGATGCATGATCATCGTTTCTTAGTACATTTGCATCGGTTTGGAAGAACTAGCAACACAACAGAAAAAGATACAGACTGTTAATATAGAGAAAAAAAATAAAAGTAATAATAATAGTAAAAAAAAAGCACAAACAAAAAAACAAAACAAAACAAAATAAAAACCTATAGCTCAGATGCAGCTTCATTCAGTGTTTTAACATGATTACTTTACAATTAGGTATTATTGTGCTGTTCATTTTTGAGTTTTTGTATCTAGTCCTGTTGCATAGTCTGTATCCCTTCAGCTCCAATTACCCATTATCTTACCCTGTTTCTAACTCCTGCTGGACTCTGTTACCAATGACATATTCCAACTTTATTCTTGAATGTCGGTTCACATCAGTGGGACCATACAGTATTTGTCTTTTAGTTTTTGGCTAGACTCACTCAGCATAATGTTCTCTAGGTCCATCCATGTTATTACATGCTTCATAAGTTAATTCTGTCTTAAAGCTGCATAATATTCCATCGTATGTATATACCACAGTTTGTTTAGCCACTCGTCTGTTGGTGGACATTTTGGCTGTTTCCATCTCTTTGCAATTGTAAATAACGCTACTATAAACATTGGTGTGCAAATGTCCGTTTGTGTCTTTGCCCTTAAGTCCTTTGAGTAGATTCCCAGCAATGGTATTGCTGGGTTGTATGGCAATTCTATATTCAGCTTTTTGAGGAATTGCCAAACTGCCTTCCACAGTGGTTGCACCATTTGACATTCCCACCAACAGTGGATAAGTGTGTCTCTTTCTCCACATCCTCTCCAGCACTTGTCATTTTCTGTTTTGTTGATAATGGCCATTTTGGTGGGTGTGAGATGATATCTCATTGTGGTTTTGATTTGCAATGCTCTAATGGCCAGGGACATTGAGCATCTCTTCATGTGCCTTTTGGCCATTTGTATTTCCTCTTCTGATAGATGTCTGTTCAAGTCTTTTTCCCATTTTGTAATTGGGTTGGCTGTCTTTTTGTTGTTCAGTTGAACAATCTCTTTATAAATTCTGGATACTAGACCTTTATCTGATATGTCATTTCCAAATTTGTCTCCCATTGTGTAGGCTGTCTTTTTACTTTCTTGATGAAGTTCTTTGATGCACAAAAGTGTTTAATTTTGAGAAGCTCCCATTTATTTATTTCCTTCTTCATTGCTCTTGCTTTAGGTTTAAGGTCCATAAAACCGCCTCCAATTGTAAGTTTCATAAGACATCTCCCTACATTTTCCTCTAACTGTTTTATGGTCTTAGACCTAATGTTTAGATCTTTGATCCATTTTGAGTTAACTTTTGTATAGGGTGTGAGATATGGGTCTTCTTTCACTCTTTTGCAAATGGATATCCAGTTCTCTAGGCACCATTTATTGAAGAGACTGTTCTGTCCCAGGTGAGTTGGCTTGACTGCCTTATCAAAGATCAAATGTCCATAGATGAGAGGGTCTATATCTGAGCACTCTATTCGATTCCATTGGTCGATATATCTATCTTTATGCCAATACCATGCTGTTTTGACCACCGTGGCTTCATAATATGCTTTAAAGTCAGGCAGCGCGAGACCTCCACCTTCGTTTTTTTTCCTCAAGAAGTTTTTAGCAATTCGGGGCACCCTGCCCTTCCAGATAAATTAGCTTATTGGTTTTTCTATTTCTGAAAAATAAGTTGTTGGGATTTTGATTGGTATTGCATTGAATCTGCAAATCAATTTAGGTAGGATTGACATCTTAACTATATTTAGTCTTCCAATCCATGAACACGGTATGCCCTTCCATCTATATAGGTCTTTTGTGATTTCTTTTAACAGTTTTTTGTAGTTTTCTTTATATAGGTTTTTTGTCTCTTTAGTTAAATTTATTCCTAGGTATTTTATTCTTTTAGTTACAATTGTAAATAGGATTCGTTTCTTGATTTCCCCCTCAGCTTGTTCATTGCTAGTGTATAGAAATGCTACAGATTTTTGAATGTTGATCTTGTAACCTGCTACTTTGCTGTACTCATTTATTAGCTCTAGTAGTTTTGTTGTGGATTTTTCCGGGTTTTCAACGTATAGTATCATATCATCTGCAAACAGTGAGAGTTTTACTTCTTCCTTTCCAATTTTGATGCCTTGTATTTCTTTTTCTTGTCTAATTGCTCTGGCTAGAACCTCCAACACAATGTTGAATAATAGTGGTGATAGTGTACATCCTTGTCATGTTCCTGATCTTAGGGGGAAAGTTTTCAATTTTTCCCCATTGAGGATGATATTAGCTGTGGGTTTTTCATATATTCCCTCTATCATTTTAAGGAAGTTCCCTTGTATTCCTATCCTTTGAAGTGTTTTCAGCAGGAAAGAATGTTGAATCTTGTCAAATGCCTTCTCTGCATCAATTGAGATGATCATGTGATTTTTCTGCTTTGATTTGTTGATATGGTGCATTACATTAATTGATTTTCTTATGTTGAACCATCTTTGCATACCTGGGATGAATCCTACTTGGCCATGATGTATAATTCTTTTAATGTGTTGCTGAATTCAATTTGCTAGAATTTTATTGAGGATTTTTGCATCTATATTCATTAGAGAGATTGGTCTGTAGTTTTCTTTTTTTATAATATCTTTGCCTGGTTTTGGTATGAGGGTGATGTTGGCTTCATAGAATGAATTAGGTAGCTTTCCCTGCACTTCGATTTTTTTGAAGAGTTTGAGGAGAGTTGGTACTAATTCTTTCTGGAATGTTTGATAGAATTCACATGTGAAGCCGTCTGGTCCTGGACTTTTCTTTTTAGGAAGCTTTTGAATGACTAATTCAATTTCTTTACTTGTGATTGGTTTGTTGAGGTCATCTATGTTTTCTTGAGTCAAAGTTGGTTGTTCATGTCTTTCCAGGAACCCGTCCATTTCATCTAAATTGTTGTATTTATTAGCGTAAAGTTGTTCATAGTATCCTGTTATTACCTCCTTTATTTCTGTGAGGTCAGTAGTTATGTCTCCTCTTCCATTTCTGATCTTATTTATTTGCATCCTCTCTCTTCTTCTTTTTGTCAATCTTGCTAAGGGCCCATCAATCTTATTGATTTTCTCATAGAACCAACTTCTGGTCTAATTGATTTTCTCTATTGTTTTCAAGTTTTCAATTTCATTTATTTCTGCTCTAATCTTTGTTATTTCTTTCCTTTTGCTTGCTTTGGGATTTGTTTGCTGTTCTTTCTCCAGTTCTTCCAAGTGGACAGTTAATTCATGCATTTTTGCCTTTTCTTCTTTTCTGATATAGGAATTTAGGGCAATAAATTTCCCTCTTAGCACTGACTTTGCTGCATCCCATAAGTTTTGATATGTTGTGTTTTCATTTTCATTTGCCTCACAGTATTTGCTAATTTCTCTTGCAATTTCTTCTTTGACCCACTCGTTGTTTAAGAGTGTGTTGTTGAGCCTCCATGTATTTGTGAATTTTCTGGCACTCGGCCTACTATTGAATTCCAACTTCATTCCTTTATGATCCGAGAAAGTGTTGTGTATGATTTCAATCTTTTTAAATTTGTTAAGACCTGCTTTGTGACCCAGCATATGGTCTATCTTTGAGAATGATCCATGAGCACTTGAGAAAAAGGTGTATCCTGCTGTTGTGGGATGTAATGTCCTATAAATGTCTATTAAGTCTAGCTCATTTATAGTAATATTCAGATTCTTTATTTCTTTATTGATCCTCTGTCTAGATGTTCTGCCCATTGATGAGAGTGGTGAATTGAAGTCTCCAACTATTATGGTATATGAGTCTATTTCCCTTTTCAGTGTTTGCAGAGTATTCCTCACGTATTTTGGGGCACTCTGGCTCAGTGCATAAATATTTATGATTGTTATGTCTTCTTGTATAATTGTTCCTTTTATTAGTAGATAGTGTCCTTCTTTGTCTCTTTTAACTGTTTTACATTTGAAGTCTAACTTGTTGGATATTAGTATAGCCACTCCTGCTATTTTCTGGTTGTTATTTGCATGAAATATCTTTTCCCAACCTTTCACTTTCAACCTATGTTTATCTTTGGGTCTAAGATGTGTTTCCTGTAGACAGCATAATGAATGATCCTGTTTTTTAATTCATTCTGCCAATCTATGTCTTTTGATTGGGGAATTCAGTCCATTAACATTTAGTGTTACTACTGTTTGGATAAGATTTTCCTCTACCATTTTGCCTTTTGTATTATATATATCATATCTGAATTTCCTTCTTTCTACACTCTTCTCCATACCTCTCTCTTCTGTCTTTTTGTATCTGTCTCTTGTGCTCCCTTTAGTATTTCTTGCAGATCTGGTCTCTTGGTCACAAATTCTCTCAGTGACTTTTTGTCTGAGAATGTTTTAATTTCTCCCTCATTTTTGAAGGACAATTTTGCTGGATATAGGATTCTTGGTTGGCAGTTTTTCTCTTTAATAATTTAAATATATCATCCCACTGTCTTCTAGCTTCCATGGTTTCTGCTGAGAAATCTACACATAGTCTTATTGGGTTTCCCTTGTATGTGACGGATTGTTTTTCTCTTGCTGCTTTCAAGATCCTCTCTTTCTCTTTGACCTCTGACATTCTAACTAGTAAGTGTCTTGGAGAACGCCTATTTGGGTCTAATCTCTTTGGGGTGCGCTGCACTTCTTGAATCTGTAATTTTAGGTCTTTCATAAGAGTTGGGAAATTTTCAGTGAAAATTTCTTCCATTAGTTTTTCTCCTCCTTTTCCCTTCTCTTCTCCTTCTGGGACACCCACAACACGTATATTTCTGCGGTTCATATTGTCCTTGAGTTCCCTGATACCCTGTTCGAATTTTTCCATTCTTTTCCTGATAGTTTCTGTTTCTTTTTGGAATTCAGATGTGCCATCCTCCAAATCACTAATTCTATCTTCTGTCTCTTTAAATCTATCATTGTAGGTATCCATTGTTTTTTCCATCTTTTCTACTTTATCCTTCACTTCCATAAGTTCTGTGATTTGTTTTTTCAGTTTTTCTATTTCTTCTTTTTGTTCATCCCATGTCTTCTTCATGTCCTGCCTCAATTTATCGATTTCATTTTTGAAGAGGTTTTCCATTTCTGTTCGTATATTCAGCATTAGTTGTCTCAGCTCCTGTATCTCATTTGAACTATTGGTTTGTTCCTTTGACTGGGCCATATTTTCAATCTTCTGAGCGTGGTCCGTTATCTTCTGCTGGCGTCTGGGCATTTAGTCGGATATCCCTGGGTGTTGGACCCGACAGTTTGGAAGATTTTTCTGTGAAATCTCTGGGTTCTGTTTTTCTTATCCTGCCCAGTAGGTGGCGCTCGTGGCACACGTTTGTCTCACGTGTTTGGAAGGGATCCCCCCCGATCACCGTTCTCGGCAGCCTGGGGATTTCCGATCCAATTCTCTCAGTTGGTCCGGGCTGCTGCGCGTGGTGGGGGCGCCAGCTGCCGCGGCTTGAGGGGACCCTGTGGCTCCTTTATTAATGCCCCTATTGGTGTTTGGTTGGACCCAGTCCCTGCCACTGTTGGAAATTCCCTCCTTTCCCTGGAGGGGTGCCGGTCACCGGTCGCCGGCCGCTGCGGCCCAGGGAACTCACCACTGGACCAGGAAGCTGCCCGCAAGTGAGGGGCGCCGGTTCTGGCCACCGCGGCTTGTGTAGCCCTCTGATCCGAGACTCGTAGCCGGTCCAGGAAGCCGCCCGCAAAAGAGGGGCGCCGGCCGCCGTGGCTTGGGATACTTGCCTGTCCGAGACTCTCAGCCGGCGCGGGAAGGAGGGAGGGAGGTGCTCTGGCCGCCAGCTGCCGCTGCTCAGGGAATCGCGCGCCGCTCGGGGATCTCACCGCAGCAGAGTCTTGCAGTCAGTCTAGCCAGTCCAGACTGGGGTACGCTGTGTGTCCATTCCCTGCCGTGGCCCCGGGAGCTGTTCTGCACTGTTTCTGTTCACCTAGTAGTTGCTCTGGAGGAGGAACTCAGACACGCGTACCTTACTAAGCCGCCATCTTGGCCCTGCCTGAAGACATTCTTAAAGTCCTTCTTCTTGACACAGGAGTTGTGCTTATTCATAACAGCGAATGGAGACAAATGGAGGGCCATTAAGAGAACCCAGGGCCAGGGAACCTGAAGGGACATAGTGCTACTCTGACTAGTTTAAGAAGCAATAAGGAAAGAAAACAGAATGATGGCCACCTTTAATAGATTGATCAAACATCCCAGTATTTCTTCCATAAAAATAAATGTTGACAAGAGGGCTATGGATTAATACACAAAAACAAACAAACACAACTTTAAATAAGCATGGCCCATCAAAGCGCAAAAGATGCAATTTTACATACATATCAGAAGAGAAATTTGGCCAAATGAAAAGCTTTACAGAGATGATGAACTGTTGCCACAACACCCAGGATTCTCAGTGGTAAAACATCAAGCCTGAAGTATAAAGAACAGTCACCAAGTAAAAGAGAAAGCAGGATTTAGTAGAAGTTCCTACTTCATTAGCTAGCAATTCCTTGCCTGCTATTCAAGGTTGAAGGAAAAAAGAGGACTATGCAACAAGACAAGTTTTGTGGTTTTTTGAAAGAGTTTATTTGACAAAGCAACACATATAGTTGCTATTATAATTTTTTAATACACAGAATACTCAGAAGATTGAGCTGTCAAGTTAATAAAAGTTAATAAGCAGAGATCTTTAGAGTTTTTGTTTCTTGTTTCTTTGTTTTTTTTTGGGGGGGGGGTCATATCTGCCTCTTCCTGTTCTAATAGATTATTTTCAGTTCATGAAATGCTGGATGTATAATATTTGTGATTCACCACAAAGCATCTAAATATTTTCTCACCGTGAGTGTACCATATTAGATTACATTTGCTTCAAATTCCCTAAATCCTAATTAAACCTTCCAAAGCAATATCAACTCTTGTGACTTCTGTCTAGATGAATAATGTCAAGCTCAGTAAAAACTATTAAACCCTGGTATCTATAGAATAATATGACACCTGCTTAATACTGCATACATCAAGATAACACTCAAAGGAAAATACAGTCTAATATAATTATTATTAAATGTTTATTATTCATAGCTCCAAATCTCATTCACTGTATTCATGCAGAGAAACATCTATTTCCCAAGCACAAGCAATTTTAAGTTTTGATAATTAAAACTCTGGATGTCAATATCAGTACTCTGCAGGCTCAAGTGATAGGTATTTCTGTGCTCATTTGAAATAAGAAGGCTTATTTCTCACTATGCAAGTTTTCTATTTATAACTTAAACTACACTCTTTTACATTTTATTTTTTGAAATTATCCATTTGAATATGTTTAAAATTGTGCTATCTCACTGAAATAGCAAAAAGGTGAGATATAATAAGACACAAACTAAAGAAATTGAATAAAAGAAACACAGTGATAGCTTAAGGATATATGTTAGGAAAGAAAACTACTTAGGCATTTAGAACACAGAAATTAAAATTTTGCCTTTTTTTTTCTCCCTTGCCATGGTAAATGCTCCCTGACAATGGGAAAATGTAAGAGAAATAAAACATGCCAGTTATTGACCCAAGCACTTTTGAATAACACTACAATCTAAATTTAAATATCTCTATTGAAATTGATTTGCAAAACCTCAACATCATTTTCTGCCAACATGGTCATAAATTAACAACTTGTAAAGGTAACTGAAGAAAACGAAGAAACTCAAAATTCTTTATTAGACATACCTTAATTCTAACAATGGTAATGTGTCTCTTTGGTCAGGATATTTTCAATTCTTGATGATAAGGCATCATAAAAACTGCCTTAAGTCACAAATTTGACTTTCCCTAAAACCTTTCAAGAATAGTTTTCCTATTTTGTTTTTTATTTTTTACAGAGGAATATGCCTATGTAGCTAGCTCATACTACATTGATCAGAGTTAATGCACCTAATGTTGAATAAATGAGAAAGCTGGTGATAAGCTGAGATGCTTAACTAGAAAATCTAAAACTTTCCACAGATGTGTAAATGAAGTTCATAAATTCATATCCAGAATACATTTTGCCCTCTGTAACATATGGAGACTATCACTCCCCTACTTAAGGGAACTCCAAACTCTTCTAAGACAAGAAATCTCACATCCCAACAGAACAGTGTGAGTCTACATTTCTATGCTAAACTTCACAAACAAATTGCTTGAATGAATAGTCAATAATTACGTGCAATTTACTGTCTCACGAGGAATTAAATTTTCAATCTTTTAAAAACGTATTTTATAAATGAGAAAAATAAACAAAAAGAAGTCTCTAAACCTGCTTTCCAGGATCATCAACCAGTAGCAGTATATCCAGGTTTTTTTCTTTTTTTGGCCCAAATCTTATACACTTTGGTAAACTTTCTATTCAAAACAGAACACAAACCTAAGTATACAAAATTATATGAAAAGTGAATATTTCTTGAAGATACCAAAAGTAATCACGATAGATTTCCAATTTTAAAGTCTAAATAATATCCTAACAAAACAAAATCCAGGGGCAATGATTTTTATTATCCTTTCAACATAGCTATAACATGTTTTTCCTGCATTTGGTTGCATCATCTTTCAGTGCTTTCTCATTTAAAAACAATTTTTATAATATTTTCTGTGGAGAATAGAGAAAGTTATTCAGTTTTTCTTCCAGCATAGTTCAACAATTGTAAAAATTTGAATAGTTTAGAAAAAAACATTAAAGCTTGTAATTGATAATATCATATAAAGTTTTATAACTGTTGTCAAATTTTCTTTCCTGTGAAATATTCGTTCATATCATTGAGTTACATCATTAAACTACAGTTACTGTCTTGTAATTTTTAGTGAGTATGGTTGAAATTTATATTCTGTGTATTAACCCTTTGTTGTTCATATGCATCACCATTAGTTCTCTTTTCTGGATATTTGATCCCAAGCATCATTGCTTAACTTGAGCCACGGAATTGTTATTTAAACATTCTGAGGTGGTGAAAAGATGTTATTTTATCTATGGTTTTTATAATTTGTGTATTATTTGAAACATATTCCTTATGTCTCAGCCCAAAAGGGTTTTTCTAACCAAAAGACCAAAGGAAACACCAGGCACTGATTGAGATGTGAATTTTATTGAGGCGAATTTTCTTACAGAGCAGAGCCCAGCTGCCTGCAGGGAGTCACTCCCGGTGAGAGCACTCACCCTCCTGGAGTGGCAGCAGGGTTTCACCATGGGCACAGGTAAAGAAGGCACAGAGTTTACAGATGCACCTTTGTGTTGCTAATAAGGTTAACTGTTTCTTAACGTTGTCTCTCTGGGCACAACTTCTCACGGGGTTAAACTTGGGGAAAGATTAAGGAGGCCCAGAATTGAGAGTGTGTGTGCAGGAACGCTCGCCATCGCTGACAAAGTTGGAAGAGTTGGGGGATATTGAAAAACGCAAAAACTTCGTTGTTACACCTTATTATAAAGTTATGATGATGTCTTCTATTTTCCTCTGGATATTAAAGGTTCCATTCCCAAAGCCCTAACAATGTCCTTTTATATTTTATTCAGAATATTAAACATTCAATTTTCACATTTAATTATTTAATCTATTCAAAATTGATTTTTTTAGCAGCATGACCTAAAGCCTATATTTTTTCCATACATATAATCAAATGTTCCAGAAGTATTTGTTAATTGGTCAATTCTTTTCCCAGTGATTTTCAATATTATCTCTATAATATATTGCAGTTCCATATAAAAGTGTAATTTTCTTCTATCTCTATTTGGCTACATTGGTTATTTTGTCTATATTATAATGTTATAATAAGCTTTGATGGCTGGTTGAATGCTCGATCTTTCAACATCGTCTTGGGTATTTTAACCCATTACTCTAGAAATAATTTGTGTTTGCTTTTCCAAAGCATGAGGGAGTGCAATCGGGGATCCTTTATTTATTTATTTCTATCATTGCATTTTTTTTTTTAACCATACAAGCTTTATAAATTTGAAGGCTGTCCCCAAATATTCATAGACCTGTAGTTCAAATGTTCAGGTAGGACAATTATAGTTATATTTTTTCTATTATCTTGGAATGCAGTTGGGAAATTTTCCTTTTGGATTGCTGTTTCAATAAGTAGATTTTTTTTTTTCTATCTCACTCTTCAGCTGAACCTGAAATTCATGGGAGCACCTCAGTTTTATTTGGGGAGCTTCAAATTTTGCCTTCTCCAAAGTTTTTGGGTAAACATTACCTTCCAGTGCCATACATTCTTTTTGTGTTTATAGTTTCTATTTCTTGTGCTTTAGTTCTCTAAATATTCACTCATTATAAGTAAATTTTTTCATCATTTAGTTATAATTACAGTAACTTAACATCTTTTCCACTAACTCCTACCATTAAATTATCTCAAGAATGGAATCTACTAATTGATTTTTTTTGTTTAAGAATGTTTTACATTTTCCCATTTCTTCTTTTGTCTAATTTTTTTTTTGTATTCAAGATATTAGAAATGTTATAGGTGGAGAAATCTGAATTCTATTATATTCCTGCAAAGAGTATTGTTTTTTTATTAAAGTGAAATATTTTGGTAATGGATGTGGGGTTGGTAGCACAACATTGGGAACTTAATTAACAGCACTATTATGCATATCTGAATGTGATTAAAAAGGGAAATGTTAGATTGTGTATGGTAGCATAATAATTTTTTTTAAAAGTCCATGGCACTGCACTACACAAACAGTGAACCCTATGTGAAACCATGCACTATAGTTAATAAGAGAATTATAAAGATGTGCTGTCATCAGTTGTGACAAATGTTCCACACCAATGCAAGGTGTGAATAATAGGATGTTATATGGGAATCCTATATTTTCCCCATGATTATTCCGTAAGCACACAATTTATATATTAAAGGAAAAAAAGCTGTTTTTTTTAATGGGGCAATTACCTTGGTTGTATTTAAACTACAATCCCTGTATTTGGGGTGACGAGTTAAACAGGGATTCAGTTCTTTATTCTTAGCTATGCTACTTGTAGTCTTCCCCAGGCATAGAAAATTTAGAGTTCAGTCAGAGACTCCCACTGTGGTTAATCTCAGTGTATGGGGTCCCCTTTCTTTCCAGTCATCCCCCAATAATCCTATGATCGTTTAAGTCTCAAAGACAGTGGATTATGTCTCAGAGATATACCCACCCCCGAGCCCTTCACTCAGGCCAGCAGCCATGAGAGAACAAAAATTACCTAAAGCCATTTCTTTAAGTAAGGATGTGCTGTTGGTCATTCTCCAATAACTTCTGGTATTTGGGTTTTGTTGTATGTTTGCCCAGACTTTATAATTGTTATCTGTGGGATAGTCAGGGCAATGAGAACTTCCTCAGCCATTTCAGAAGCAAACCTCTACTGCCATCAAGCCTAAAGGTGCTACTGGTATTGCCTCAAAGCAGCACTACCTGTGGTTTCATGCTTCCTTTTATTATTGATTTTTTTTTTTTTTTGCATTTGGCGCTCCTTGTTGATTTTCTACATTTTGCAAACTCATCATTACCATGTAATACGTTCTCTATAATATCTTTTGAGTATAGGTATTTTTCATCAGTAGATTTCTTAAATACCTAGTCCATTATTGCACCAAATAAAGGTGTTATTTATTTAACATTTATGCACCTTTTATTTTTGAAATACATCAAATTCACTGACACTTCCTAATTCTCATCAGCCTATTTTTATTGCAAACTTTCTATAACAGGAAAAAAAATTCCAAAAAGAGTAAAAGAAATAAACTTTAGTTCTTACTGTATTTCATCAAAATTGAAAAGATATTTGGTCATTTCAGGAGAGAGAATGTATTTTAAATTCCTTTCTTGAAGAAAATTAGTTAAAAGTTTCTGTTAAACTATGTTTAACAGAAATGAAGAATGAAGAAAATATATATGTAATCTAAAAACCAAATTGTATGTATGGATTTAAAAGTATATTGAACTTGTTATTTCCCTTTAGGTAATAAATATATACTTTTAAGTTTGAGTGCAATGTAGAATTCTTTTTCGCTAAATTGGCTTTGAAGGTATTTGTAAATAGCACAGATCAATGATAAAGCTGAAAATGTTTACTAATCTGTGTGAAGAATCATGTGTCTTTACATGAAAATGTCTTTAGGCAATGTTAATTTCATAAAATAGTTATCACAAGGAGAGCCGAAGTTACTCGATAAAAACTCAACTCACTGATGAAGCTGAAAATTGTCCTGACCTCCTGCGGATTCAAGAGAATTTACATGAAAATATCTAAGGACAATTTAAAAATAATAAAAGAGGAATCATCAGGAGAACTATTGTCAAACTCACAATCTGAAATCTGAATTGAGTCTGCCTGGACTTTATTTGTTTAGCTTTATTCTGAACAATCAATTTCTAAGGCAATCTAACTATAAAGAATATACAATCATTTAATTTGAAATTATAAAAAGTGATATGTGATTTGTTTCAATGCACAAATGGATAAGTGGGTGGAATAGTAGATTTGAGAGTAAACACTCATTAAACACTTTGATGAGTGTTTAATTTCCAGGCCACTGAAACAGTACAAGGGATTGACTTAAACAGGGGAATTTATTTGCACTGTTTTGAGACTGTGAGAAGTCCAAAGCACAGGTGTCATCAAGATTCTCCTTTGTCCTCAAAGACTGCGGCGTTCTAGGGCTGGCTGCCAGTGATCCTTGGGGCTTTAGCTCTTCTAACATGTGGCAATGTCCTCTCTTTTCCTTCTGAGTTCCACTGACTTCCAGTGTCTGCTCCTCCGCATGGCTTTCTCTGAACTTATTCTGCTCAGAGAGGACTCTAGTAACCCAGATTTAGAACATACCTTAAATAACATAGCCTCTCGTATTTACAATGGGTTCTCACGCACAGAAAATTATTCATAGATTCAGTTTTCTACTTCAAATATGTCATTTAACCCCTCTAATCCATCATGTTCATTTTAAAACTTAAGACTAATGCTGTCTCCTCCACCATCCCCACAGGATGTTTATGAGACTCTAATGAGGACATGCATGTAAAATTACCAAAAGTTATAAAGAATTAAATTATTAAACATACAAAGAGAATAGATCTGAAGTTAAAATTGTTTCTTTCTAATTTTCAGGTACTTGATACAGTGCTTTGTACATTACAGTGCATTTTTCATTGAATGGCTAAATACATCAATGGCCGTTACACTTAAGAATTCAATTGTTCACATAAAATAAATCCGTTAAACAATTATTTATGTGTATGTATTTACATGTATATGTATGCATGTACATAGGTATCTATTTATTTCTATATGTATGCACATAATATTTATTCATAGTTTGTTTTTCAAGAAATAATAGAATGTGCTACCTGTGGCAAGATCTATACTAAATTCTGTGGAAAAGGAAACGAATGAGAATAACTTCATTCCTTAATGACTCAAGGTTATTGAAAATAAAGAAGCATATACAATGTATTCTAAGCCACCAGACTTAAGTTTCATAAAGGATTTCAATTCACAAGTGGTATGGAAAAAGTGGGTAAGAAAATTAATAATTATTTTCAGGAATGCTATAAAGTGATTCACAAAATAGATAATGTTTGAGTAGGTATTTTAAGGGGAAATCTAAGGGAAAGGATGAAGAGAACATCCAACCTCTAAAAAGAAGAGTAAACAGTTACATGCAATTTACTCTATATCAGATAAAATACTAAGTGCTTTGCACCTTTTGAGCGGTTTCATTCTGAAAACAGAAGTATTCAGATCTAGTCTTATTGATATTCAGCTATAATCATACCCTTTTAACATCTGAGGAAATTAAACCTTAGAGAGGTTAGATAACTTTCCCAATATCACATTCTAAATAAGTAACAGAGCAGAGATCAAATGAGGGCCATCTCTTTCTACCTTCCAAGTACTAAATCTCTATGTTA
Organism: Tamandua tetradactyla; assembly: GCF_023851605.1. Taxonomy (NCBI): domain Eukaryota; kingdom Metazoa; phylum Chordata; class Mammalia; order Pilosa; family Myrmecophagidae; genus Tamandua; species Tamandua tetradactyla. Next base: position 34,176,832 of record NC_135348.1, on the reverse strand, counting down.
CACTGTCAGGTCCAGACATCAAATTTTTCAACAAGTTGAAAAATTGGATTAGGCATTCCACTCAGAAGCAGCAGCATGAGCAAGGGTTCCTGACAGCACAAAGAGGGACAGGTATTCTAGTGAGTCTAATAAATTGGGCCAAGTGAAAGGGGTGTTGAGTAGCATAATCCTAGGTGGAAAGGGGATTGAGTAGGATGCGCCTATACTGTTCACAGAAAGGATGAATTACTGATAATTATGGGGCCACATTATTTTACTATAGTCCCCAGTCAGCTGATGTCCATCGTAACCTCAAATTGCTTTGAGAATATTTTATTATTAGCAGTTGTAAACAGAACCATATGTACTTACTATGTGAACAGAAATAACCTCAAATATTGGAAAAGTATTTCGTTAGCCTCACCTACTTGTAGAAATGGTTTGATATTATAGTGATATGTACAAGATGGTTAATGCAAACCTTCTGCATGAAGAGTGAAATAAAGACCTCCAGGCTCAGGTGCAACACAATAGCATAATTTTCATATGTGAAGCAAAAATTGTAATCAATTATGGGTATATAATATATATCACATATTAACAATTAAAGCTATTGTGCTAGTTAGGGTTCTCTAGAGAAACAGAATCAACAGGGAACACAGGCAAATATAAAATTTATAAAAGTGTCTCACATGACTGCGGGAATGCAGAGTCCAAAATCCGCAGGGCAGGCTGTGAAGCCGATGACTCCGATGGAGGGTCTGGACGAACTCCACAGGAGAGGCTCACCAGCCAAAGCAGGAAGAGAGCCTGTCTCATCTGGATCCTCCATAAAAGGCTTCCCATGATTAGATTAAGCATCACTCATTGTAGAAGACACTCCCCTTGGCTGATTACAAATGGAATCAGCTGTGGATGCAGCTGACGTGCTCATGATCTAATTCTATGAAATGTCCTCATTCCAACGGACAGGGCAGCACCTGCCCAATCAGACAAACAGGTACCACAGCTTGGCCAAGTTGACACATGACCCTGACCATGACACCTATTACTGCATCAAAAAGTATAAATCTCATCTATAGGAACCAATCTCAAGAGAAATTTATAAAAGCAGATCAAGAAAACAGGATTATAGGAACTCAGTAGTTTCCATGGTTTCAGAGTAAAGCTAATGATTTCAGGATCAATTGAATAGGTATGAAATTTCACAGATTCTTGAAAAATAAAATGATGTGCGATGTTGATTCAATGTATGCATCTGTCTGAAAACTGACTGGGTTTCAGATTACAAAATAATAAAACACTGGCATTCTAATACATTTTCAAAGATTACTTCTATCCTCTACAGCCTTTATACAGAGTAATAATAATGCTTCAAAAAATAAAATATATATTGCTTAATCACTGGAAAGCTTCAAAGAATAACTTGAGTCTGATAAATATTAAAACATTTTCAAAGATGAAAAATTCATGCATTCTTTCAATGTTTCCTGAAGGAAATTTCAAAGTATTTGTCATTTATATAATATAAGATAATATTAAGCTATTCATTATCCTCTTATTTAAAGTGAAAATTTCTTTGGACAAATTAAAGTCATGAGATCATATCAGAAAACTTCAGTAAGAATTTTGGGACCACAATAGTTAAGATTATAGCTACCTTTCTTCCCCACATCCCTTTAAAATTCACAGGAAGACATTTTCAGTGTGCTGACACATCATAACCCCGACCACATCAGAAACAGTTCCAGGTGACTGTCAAGGAAAAATAAAATCAGCATTGCTTTCGGCTCACAGTGGTCTGTGTACTCCAGGAAATGTGGGAACTCATGCCTCAATCACAGACCTCAGGAAGCCAGGTTTCACTGTGGGGTCCTTTGTAGACCTTCTCTTTCTACCCATTTGTTTGAGATATTTTTAATTTCTCAAAGTGAGCCCTACTTTTTTTTTTCTTGTACTGGCAGATTCCACCAACAAAGCACTAACTACGTAATTTGATAATGCAAACCGTGGCCATATATCATGAGGTGCTCAACATTGGTATATTTTGCACTGATTTTCTGGAGAGAATTATTTGACATCAGTCAACTGAAAGAAGTATGTGTAGTGGTGGGAATCTTATTCCAGATGCAAATAGAGCAGAGTGCCACGGTAATCTGGAACGTTCACTCTTCTCTCACCTTTTTCTGTTTACACTGCCCTCTGTTCCTTGTTCGGGGGTGGGGAGGAGAGAGACAAGTAGTGTCGAGAACTGTGAAGGGAACAGATAAATTCCAAAGTTCTTCCAACTCTGTGGGGAAGATGCTTTCTTTGAATCAGGACCTCAAGTACTAAGTAATTCTTTCTTTCCTGAACCACAGGTACAAATTGGAAGAATGTCAGATTGAAAGTAAAATCTAAACTTTGAATCACTTAACATTCATCTCTGTTTCCATCAAGAGGCTGCATGGGCATGCTTTAGCAGAGTTCAATTCTAAACAGCAAAGGATTGTGCAAGGAAGGAAGACATGCCAGTAGACAGACATTCGTATTTTAATTCTGCCACAAATTGTCATGCGATTGCAAGCAAGTCGATGTTTTTATTTGTAAGAACTGAAAACAACAAAGATTAATGAAAGCTAGTGAGAATGGTAAAGTGGGAACTGGGAAGCTCATTAAGGTCCCTGATACACATCGCTTTATAGTAAACAGATTAGAGAACATAGTATGGAAATGATGTGCCATTGTTATCTCTCTGCAAAGATTAATGCTATTCTTCATAACTGCAATGCCAGGCTATAGAGCCTGCTGCTGCTGAGGGGGGAAAGTACTGGGGAGAGAGCTGGTCTTGAGTTCAAAAAGGGCAGAGCTGTCCCTGTGAGGACAGAGGGAAAATCACCAGAGCATGGACCCTTCACAAAAGAACTACCCAGTTACAAGACAGAAGACAACATAATCTTCCCTGACCCTATGGCAGGGAGAGCTCTCTCCTCCATGCTGGTCTGCACTGGAGCTCTAAACATTTCTCTAATGACTTCAAGTACCTGCATTATTAAGACACTTCCATGTCACATATATTTTTATACCACTAAGGATAACAGAAAAGAGAGCATTTTGATCTGAGCTTTCCCAATAAAATTGTAAAGATACCTGAGTTACGTCCTGTGCACTTCTAGAACCAATCTGCGGGTTCAAGAAAATGGGATTTGCTGATTAGCTTTTAAGCAAATCGTGACGCAAACCTGAAATGGGGGCAGAGTCAATCTTACTCAAATGCATGATGTAGAAATTCAGATACTTTTCTTGGGATAAAGAAGGAACGGGTTTTGGAAAGAAAACTTAAACTATTCCTGAAATTATTCATAAAACTCCATATCTCAGCATTAATGCAATTTCTTATTCCTAGAGAGCAAAAGCAATTCCCCATTCATTTCTTTTTGAACTCATAGACCATTACAAAAAACAAAAATTCATAATTAACACATATCAATGATTAGTTAGGAGAATTACTGATAGGGATTTTAGAATAATAATGAAAAATATTACTTTCAAAATAACAATGATCAATCACATCTATGGAAAATTTACCATTTTCAAGACGCTATTCTAAGTGCTGTACATTTTTAAACATTTTTAATTCTCAAAACAGCCTCGTAACTAAACATTCCATTGCTATTCCCACTTTACAGATGAAAAAAACTAGGTACTAAAAGATAATGCATAAAGAACTCATTGTTTTTTTGAACATTCATGGGATTTATTTTCCATGGGGATAGCAAATCCTCATTCAGGATTAATATTCAGATATACCTCACCGATAATTTTTGTATTATTCACATTTCTGTAATTTCTCAATTTTGGTTTTGATATTTCACAATTATGTCACAAGAAATGCCTAATGCTGAAAACAGAATGTGGTGGGTTGAACTGAGACCCCAAAGAGATGTGTTTCCGTTGTAACCCCAGTACCTGTGGATATGACCTTATCTGGAAAGAGGTTCCTTGCCGATATCATCAGGCTAAGAGGAAGTCACGCTGGATTAAGATGAGCCAAAAATCTAATGATTTGAGTCATTATAAGAGAAAGGAGAGGGAAACACAGAGACACACACGGAAGATGGCCATGTGAAGACGAGGGCAGAGATTGGAGTGATGCAGTGACAATGGCAGGGGACCGCCAGAACCTGGAAGAGACAAGGAAGTAGTCTCTGGAGATTTGGGAGGGCGTGCAGCCCTGCTGAAACATTTGACTTTGACTGCAAGCTTTCAGAACTGTGAGAGAACACCTTTCTGTTGTTTCAAGCCATTTGGTTTGCGAATGTTTCTTATGGCAGCTCTAGGGCACTAAAACTCAGAATGTAAAGCTGTTATGTCTATTGAGTTACACTTATTTTAAAGAAAAAAATACAACTTTTTCCTTGAAATAAAAATGAATAATGCTATCCATAACTTTAAACCAGCTATTAACAGCCTAAATATTAGACAAATATTTGATATGAAGGATATATTGTCTTACTGGTGGTGCCCTGTGTAAGGAATTATCTCATCACTGTAGTTCTTTCTGTCAAAACAAAATGAGAAATGATATGATGTTATGTGAGAAACACAGTGCTATTTAAATAATAAGGTACACAGAGAATGTGGAAGATGATATACTATTAAACATAAATTTTATGACTCTAATGCTGAGGCTTAAGCTGACAATTTCAGTGTATGCTGAGAATGTGCTAGCATTCAGCTATCACATTTATAATCATTAGAGCTCCTCATGTCCTTTTACTCTGAGTTTGCAGAATTCAATTTTATTTTACTTCTAACCCATTATGTGCATGATCAGAAGAAGGCATGGATTGTGCCTAAAATCAATGATGGTAAAGGTAACCTCAATATTTGAAAAATATTCAATACTCAGTGTTTATCTTCTTAGAAGTATTTAAACATGCACAGAAATACACCCACAGTGCTTCCAGGTTCGACTATCTATCAATAGATCTTGATTCTAAAAATGTTGTTTGTCATGAATGTAAATTCAGATTTGTGTTTTGTTTTCTTCGTTGTCATTCAGAAATCAGAGTAAGATATACTATTTTGAGATTTTCACACACAGCGATATTGTGCTTTTAATACACCTAAGTAAAATACACATTTCTCTGTCATAAATGTATATGTTCTACTTTTTCTCTTTGTAAAAAGTACATTGTTGACGAGTTTTGTGTTTCAGTATTTTCTAGTTGCAACACTTTCCATTTCTAAAAGTGACTTTGGTATCTGCCTCCCATTGAGGTTCTAATCAACATGATTATTTTACAATATTTTCCTCTAATAGATGGCTTGGAGAACTTTTCAATATTGTTTCATTTTAGAGGCAACTATTTTATTAACCCTACACCTATATACTGAGCACTATTAGGTCATTGAGGATGTAGTAGGAAACAAAAATTCCCAATTCTCACGTAGCATACAATTATGAGAAGCAAAGCAGTTAAAAAGCGAACATCTACATAGCTGCGTAATATCAATCCGTGATGGGCGGGCCACGGTGGCTCAGCAGGCAGAGTTCTCGTCTGCTACGCTGGAGGCCGGGTTCGCTTCCCAGGGTCTGCCCATGCAAAAAAAAAAAAAAAAAAAGAGAATCAACCCATGCAGTGTTTTGTACCTTGGAGAAAGTACAATGTAACTTGAGAAAATAAAATGAAAATTGTGCCATGATTTGAGGTGGGGACAAGGGAGTGTGTAGGAGACATTTCCCCTTGGATGCATCAGCCAGAAGGAGGCCATGTGGGGTGGGAGGGAGAAAACAAAACTGCTGTCATTTGATTAATTCCAGGAAATTTGAACATTTTAGAGAAATCGTAACATCCCAGAGATTTCTAAGTAAGTGATGTAAAACACAAGGAAAGACCATGATTATCTGATGACTATTTGGCTTCTTGTTGAAGGGTTTAAGGAATCATGCAGTTCTAAGCTTCCCATTTTAATGACATAGCAGATACAAACTGGACTATACTGCCTCGAGTCCTCCAAAACCACATGTGACTGCCCTCGTTCCACCAGCTCTGGAATTAACTTCATTTTGTCTCTTCCTCTCACCTGATTAACTACAAAGTGAATGCCACATGATACTCTCTTCACTGTGTTTTTGATGTTACTGTCTTGTTGGCAGAATGTTTTGTATGGGTTAGAATTAGGGAAAAAATGATTTTAATTCCTATTCCACTTCTGAAAAGCTCTAGCTAGAGTGACAATGACTCCTGGTTTGCCTCAAGCAGCGTACTGTTTTGAATAATAAATTCTATGCTCACTCTAGCTATAGGGACTTCCATCTAAATGTTTTTTTTAAACTCATCCTTTTGAGAAAGAAGCAAAATTGTTATCAACACATATTTGCAATCATATTACCTTATTTTAAAGGCTTAACAAATGTCTGACAATTTTCCATGCACTTTACTTATATAATTATGCTAATGACTCTGTGAAATAGAAAATACTCCCTTAAATTTCATGAGGTTCAGACAGCAATAATTTAAGAAATATATTCTAGGTCAGACAGGTGGGTTGTAGTGAAGTGGAGATTTAAACCTAGGCATGTCTGATTCCAGCAACCGAAATTATCTCTCTTAAATCACAATTAAGCTGCTTCAAATAAAAAGAAGAGCTTCTTTAAGGTGACTTATTTTTCCATAGCATCATAAATCTACTAATATTGGTTGACATTTTTGCCTTGATTATACTTATGCTTAACTTGTACAACCCTTTTGTACAGCCCAAGTGTTACGAACCTGAATAAACTTTGACTAACAGTAGGGTTGAGCCTTACTCTTTTGGATTTATTAATAGATCATAAGTATTTTCATTTATTGGATAGTAAAATTGATTTTTTTAAAAAAGAAGGGACAATACATCAGAAAGCTAAATGCCTATCCAATGTTAGAATCCTTAGGAATGCAATGATATAAAATTATGGCATTTCTTACATTTACTTATTTATTGACTACTTGTAAGCTCCTTGAAGACACTTTCTTTCCCAATGTTTAGCCCAGTCATAGTATCCAAAGCAATTTACATAAAATTTGCACATATGTGTATTCAATAAATGTTGAGTGAATAGATAAATTAATGTGAAGGAGGTCATTTCTGGAGGAATTTAAATTTAGCTTTCATAGATTAGCCTAAACAAATAGTATATAATTATATTTTTATTAGTCTGAAAATTAAAATAGTAAAATGTAAAAGGAATAATGATAAAAGAAAAAAGGAAAGAACAATTTCTTACTCACTCAATGTTATTTTCTTTATTTGGGATAATGGTAAAGAATTTAGACTCAGTGAAATAAGAAATTAATGTGTGCTGATAATTTGTTCATGGATGTTACTGTGACTCACGGCTATCGAATGCATTTTTAGCCACCAAATTTCATAGGCCCAAATAGGTTGACTAAGGGATTGCATTAATGAAGATAATTATGATGGTATTAAGGGACCAATAGAACTTAAATAAGGTCACATTTTAGGAAATGAGAAAAGAAAACAAACAGCTCGGAAATATAACAGAGAAGGTGAACTAAAATCGAGCAGAAGAATGAAAGTCTTTAAGTCATTAAGAAGTGATATCTCTTATGTAGAAGTTATTGGATAGTTAACCACGTTACAGAAGCATGTTAATTAATTCAAGTCTGTAACTGAGCCTTAATCCCTCAAGTACCATATCCAGAAAATGCCTAAAGACTGATGACTCTACCTAAACATATTTATATTTTCTTATGACTTTGACATACTGGTAAGTTAGAAATGTCTTCGGTTTATTGAAGTCAATGACTAATATGAAATTTGATTAAAATAAATATCGCGGGCGGGCCACCGTGGCTCAGCAGGCAGAGTTCTCGCCTGCCGTGCTGCAGACCCGGGCTTGATTTCCAGTGGCTGTATTCTCCAGCCTTCTGTGGACAAGCTATGTGTGACCCAAGGACTTTATTCTCCCCAGTGGGTAGTGGCCAGAAGTGGTGTCTTCAAATCCTGCATGATCTTAGAGATATCTCCCTAAACTTTCTATGTTTCCTTGTCTGCAAATGCTACTGGCTGTAAAAGTTAATGGCAGAAGTGACCATAGAACTCAGAGGTTGAGAACATCAGAGCAACCACAGCCATGTCTCAAAGATAAATGTGTCTCTCTCTCTCTTTTTTTAATCTGAGACAATAAAATAGTAAAGTAGCCAGATGAAACTCCTGATGCTATGGAGTTTGCGTTGCCATGAAAAGAAGAGACCATAAAAAATAAATACGTAATATTGTTGTTCATGGTGATTCTGTTTCAAAAATAAATAAACAAAAGAAACAGGGGGAGATGCAGAGAAAATTATTGGGAGAAGGATGGAATTTTGGGGAAGGAACTTAGAGCAGGCCCCAGTAAGGAGATGCTATGGGCTAAATCAGGACATTTAACCAGAAAGTGAAAATATGAGCGGTGTGGATATCTAGAGGAAGAACTTATTAAAAGTCTCCTAGTTGTGATATTAGTCATTTACAATGTCCAGAGTGTCCTAAACACATTGCAGATGAGTTTAAATCACCTTCTTTGAGCTGCAGAACCTTTCTTAAATAAATGTATCCATATGAAACTAAAAATTCTTTATTTCTTCAGAGATACATTTAGCTATTACTCAAGCTACTAATAGAAATGAGTGTGATGTTCAGCTCCCTGGGAAGAGCCAGTTGGCGGCTTCAAATAAGGAAAACTAGTGTTGAATATTTAAGTTTTATAAACATTTAATTCACAACAGAATCCATGTTAAAGACTGAGGTGACGCATTCATATTATTATTTTAGTCCATTTACACTTTTATGATTCGTTCAGCTGTTTCTCCTTAATACTAATTCATAAGCATATGAAAAATACTTTTGTAAACATATTTATTTCTTTCCATTGAGCAAAAGCTACAAGAAAAGGTTTCAAGGTTTGCCTACTACCATGGACTTGCCCAGAGGAATGCCAAGGTTTATAATAAAACTATGGAATTAATATAGTGTGGTATTGGTGTAAGGACACACACAGAACACAGAGAGAGGGGGTCCTCCTGGAATCTGCTGTAGCAGGCTGGCACGTGTCCCCTTTGATGGCTTATTCTTTACACCATGATGATGGCTAAATATGTTGAATACAACTCCTAAACAGAAGTGTTCCCATACATTTATTATTTATTTATTATATCAGAATATACTTGCAAAAATAAGTATATAACGTATATGAAATGATATAGCCAATATTAAGAAAAAGGCCTAAAATGAAGTCATAAATTGATATGGATTCATATAATGTTATTATGAGTTGTCAAATATTTTTAAAGCACTCTTCATATAAAATATTGTTGCTCAGTAATCGGAAAATTTCAACTTTAAAGTTCAAAATATAATACACATCTGAACAGAATTCATCGCTTTGGAATAGATATGTTGTTAAATATGAAACGAAGATGAAAATAAAATCTGCTTTAATTTAGAGCATGAAGTTCTGCCCTTGTCATTATAGTTATAAATGCTCCTTTAAATGAAGTAATCGGCTAAATGTACATGATGTGCACACATAGTGTTAGAGATTTTTTTTTAGTATTAGTACTCTATTGAGCAATCAGTTTGCACATTTTCATCTTTCTCACTGTTGTCCTAAAATTCTTACTGCAATAAAACATTTGAAATCTCTTGTGGAGATTTTTTATGCTTTTCGTGCTAAAAGATGGCGCTACGAGTGTAGAAGTTCAAATGTGCCAAGTCATCTGCTGAAAGGCGTAGGGTGTACTGCAGGCTTATTAACAGGAAAAGTTGACCTATTCAAGATGCTTGGAGAATGCTCCCATGAGGAATTGGTGCTTCGGCTGAGATATAAATGTTGATAGGAAGAAGCAAAGAGAAAGAACAAGAAAATTTCAGGAAGAGGTGGCAGGCTGTGCACGGCTCTGCAGAAAGAGCAGAGCAAGAAGGACTGAGGAAGTGTCATCACTGGAACACACATCTTGGTAGGGCTTAGCCTGAGGGGAGGCTGCTATGTCTCACTCCTAGCATTTCTCATTCAGAGTTTGGACTGAGGCCTAAGAATTTGCAATTTTAACAAGTTTCCAGTAACACTGCTGCTGTTGATCCAGTGAAAACACTTTGGGAACCATCAATCTATACAGAACTAAGTAAAGATATGCAACATCCCAGTTATGTATTATTGCCTAAAAAAGAAACTCGGAGATTTAGTGATTTCAAATAACAATTTAATTTTTAAGACCTCCTGGTTCTGTGGATTGACTGTACCTGGCTGGATTGCTCTCATTTTGGGTCTCTCATGTGGTCATTTGGCAAGGGGGGCCAGAGTGGCCTGAAGTTCCAACTAGAAAGGACATTCAAAGTGATTTCTTCCCTCACATATTTGACGCCTGGGCTGGCATAGCTGGAACAGTTGGAAGGGCTTTGGGATCTCACTTTCCAGGTTACCAAGGGTATAATTGGAGGATAATTAGCTTCTTATAAGACACTTGGCTTTTCCATGAAGCCAGCATGGAAGAACCCAGGCAGAAATTACAAGGATTTATATGACCTTGTCAGATAGGTTGTGCGGTGTCAATTTTGCTGTGTTCTCTATGCCAGAGGCTAGTCACTACATAAACAGTCTCAAACAAACACACGCAAGTCACAGAGCCAGCCAAGATGTAAGGGTCTTGACCACTCTAGGGTGTTATTATCTGCAGGATTGGCTCATGGTGGACCAACTCTGCAAACTAACTATCATATTTAAATATTTTGAGAGAATACAGGGAGGCAAGGAAGTTTGAGCGGGAGCTGCTAATATGCTTTTGAATCTGTACATTGAATAGTTCAGTCATTCTTACCTTAACTTCACTCATTAATTCATTCCTTTTTTGATAGGTCATATTTATCCACCCCTTACAAAGTGTCAAGTATAAAGTCGAACAGAAGGTGACTAAGATGATCAAAAATAAAATCCCTGTTGTTTCTACGCAAAAGGGTGTAAGGAAACACAACAACATTTAATCTCCAAAAAAAAATGTTTGCTGGTATTATCAGCTGGATATCTCTTTAATTTTGTTCAGATGACTGCAGAACCTGGAAAAGCTGTTACTGCTATTGATGCATAACATACTGCCATTGGTCCTTTTATATAGATAGATAGATATAGGTAGATATAATTTGAATTATTGAAAACTTTAGCTGTGCTGTCAACTTTGGAAAAAGTAGCCCAGTTGTACTGTGTCCAGCTGGCATTGTACAAAAATTGACAGCCATATTGGTCTAGAAACGTTAAAATTAATCTTTTTGCATTTGTACAGGGGTAACGCACTGCATTAAATATGTATGGTCCTATCTACATGGGTTTGATTACAGAAACTAATAAAGCATTCTCTAAATAATGAAAAATGAGGATAATAATCATTAGTTTAATTATATACAACTATCGTGAAAACATCTTTCTCTCCTTTGATTCCAAAATACTATACCCTCCTTTAGGTTTCTTTCAAATGCAAATAGAAAACTGTTATATGAATGATAAATAAATGAGTAAAAGCTTCCTCTCTTATTTACAAAACTTTGGTCTCACTGTTCTCCACTTGTATTCTTAATCATTTCAAGTTTTTTTAAAACAAAAAATATTTACTCTGAGAACAAAGGAGGCAGGAGACTATAACTGGGAAAAATGGCATTAGATGCGCGGGGTTTTTAGAGTGAGTTTTCCTTAGAGAAGTGGTGAGATATGTAAACTTTCCAAGATGACAAAATCTTCAACTTATTAAAATTGAGATAATGTAACCCAACTGAGACAGTGGGAGATGAGCCTTGAGAAATAGCGGCCATGTCAAAAAAAGATGCACAGATTATTTACTATGATTAGTAAACTATCACTGCTTTTTTTTTAACTTTACATTTTAGCTATATATATATATATATATATATATATATATATATGAAATATATATTTATTTATTTATTTTTTGCATGGGCAAAACCCAGGTTTTTGGAATGGCAGGTGATAATTCTGCCACTGAGCCACCGTCGCACTGCCCCTTTAGCTTTATGTATTTTTGAGCACTTGGATCACATACTACTGTCACATGAACCAGACTCTTTTTATTTTATTTATAGTAATTAACATATATTTAATTTACTCCTGAGCATAATTAGTTGCACTGAGATCAATGATTTTTAAAAATATATGTGATTTTAAGTTGTATTTAAGTCTTTTCCACACTGAAATCTTTACAAAGAATTCATTCTGCTATTTATTACAATTGAAACATAAATTTGGGGAAATGATATTCATTTATTCATATAGGCACAAAGTTTTATAGTAAGATGTATGACTTCACACTATTTCCATGCTCATCCCCCCAAAAAGTTCTTTATAGCATTCTCCACCTACTGTGAGGATGAAAAGAAATAATTAAAAAACAGTTTTGTGAGTCTTCAGCTGGTCAGAAACATAAAAGAAACATGTAAAAATATCTCATTTAAAATTCTTAAATGTCATTTAATTTCTTACAAGTGAAGTACATTTGTTTCAAATAAATATGAGTTTTCTTACCCAAACTGGCATTCTTCAATATTTTAAAAATATCAGGTTATTCTCATAAGCACACATGTACATATGTGTTCATTTAGTGTTATTTTATTTATTAATATACATAGGGATGTTTGTTACACTGCTCTTTGCTCATTAGCATCAAATGCAAGCAACAAGAACAAAGAAATAAGAAGCTTTGCCACTCACTGTTAAAATTTGCTTGGGCCTCTAGGTATCTATGCTTTGGTAGGTAAACACATACAAACATACATTTTACATAAACAAACAAAATATCTCTATAAGAATGAAGTTGTATTATTGAAAGAAAAATACCTTCACCTAATTTGACTTAATTTAGCAGAAATCAATGAAATAAAATAGAAGAAATTCCTACATTTTAAATGTGTTTCTTCAGCATGACATATCAGCTAATGAAAGAACTTGTTACCTATAATGAAAAAGGATTATTTAAAACTACCAAGCTGTAGTTTCTACTTTTAAGACAAGTGTTATACAGTCTCAGTGTTAGACAAAAAGAAATGGTTAACACTCTTCTCTGATTAATTTTCATTGTTTTACCTTTCTTCACTAAGCAAGTTTTAATATATTTGTGCTGTTCAGTTTTACTTCTTCTTTTGTCCCTAGTTCTGTACTCAGTAATGTCGTTTCTCCTAACCAGTCCTTTACCATGTCCTCAGCAACTTAAAGTCATTTACTTCAAGTTATCCCTTTTTAAACCTTTATTAATTATTCACTTTTTTAAAAATGTTTCCTGAAGGTCAAATTTCCTGGGTTCATTGATTTTCTAGAATTCCTCCTTTCTGTTTGTATAATATAGGACATATTGCCGGGTTATACTATTCTGCATTTTTTTTAATACTTCATAGACAGTTTATCTAGTCTTCTGATATTAACGTTGCTATCCATATATTATCTTTTCTTCCCTGTATGCCTAAACAAACACTGGTTATATAACAGAATATGCCTTGACACTCATAATTGTGTATCATAACTTGGTGTATTCTAACTTTGCATTTCAATCTGAATATTCATTAATTCTTTCATTTTTTTAAAGGAAAGCTGCTGTGTGCTTAAATTTTCTATTTCAGTTATTGCTTTTTTTTTTTACCATTAATCATTTTCTTTATACTGAGCCAGTGATGTCTATTTTCCTTATCTATAATTTTCTCTCGTTTTGCTTTAATCACCTTGTCCTTCCCTTCTACTTTTCCTCCATGGCATTAATCTGGTTTTCTTCCTTGGAAGCAGGGTTGTATGGTTGTATTTTATGAAAAGCAGGGGCTCTATAGGCTGCAAGGACTTACATCCTAGTTTTACACTTATGGTTGGTGACCTTAAGCAAGTTACTCACACAATCTACTTTTGTATTATATCATTGCTTTTGAAGTGGAGAAACTAGTATTTCCTACCTCAAAGCATTACCATGAGAATTAAAACAACTAATGTGCTAATCACACACCCTGGCATACTGCATGCACTCAATTAATACAGTACATTGTTATTTATCCAATTTCTTTGAAGGTAAGTGATGATTCAGTTTTGTTTGCAATCTGCTTCCTTAATCTGACTCCTTAATTATCTCAAATTGTTTTATTTTTTCTTTCATGAACTATGTATTATGGATTTATTCTTATTAGCAAAGTCTTCAAAATGTGTAGGCATCAATTTCAATCTTTGGAAAATGATCTCTTCCAAATTGAATTCACCGTCTTCTTTTATATGCTATTTATTCTTTTTGGTTTGTTTTCCTATTATGTTTGCAGAATTTCCAGACCATTTATTTCATTTTAATCTAACTTAATGTGGCTTGTCCAGACATTAAATTTACTGCTGAATGATACAGAAAATTCATTTTGATGTAGTTTTTCCCACCTGTCTGGGATCAATTTGTGTAATCTCAGGCATTTTCTTACTTTGTCAGGATGGCTATAACAAATACCACAAACTGGTTTGTCTTAAGAAGAATTTATTAGTTCATGGTCTTGAAGACTAGAACTCTAAATGCCAGACATTGTCAAGACCATGATTTCTCTCATCCTTATAGTGTTCTGATGATGGCAATCATTCCGCCATGCAGTGATCTTTCTCTTTCTCTCACTTCTGCATCTGTCTTCTACTGATCAACTGCATTTGAATTTCATGTGCTTATAAGGCTCTAACCATTACGGATTAAGGTCCATCTTAATTCAATTTGTCCTCATCTACATAGGATTTTCGAATTCCTATTCACAAATGAGCCTATACCTTAACTAATAATATGTTGTTCAAAGGTCCTATTAACAAATGGGTGCACCCCCACAGGACTTGAACGTGTCTTTTGTTCAGGACATGATTCAGTCCTTCACAGATATCTTGACTGAGATTAAAAGCACCACTATGGCTTCACTCATCGCTAGCGCCTCAGTTATGTTAAGTAGAATGACTTGGGGATGGCCAGACTTTCCTTTATCTCCCCTTATAGTCTTGGACTTTCTAGAGCCTCTCTGTGTCCACATCATTCTCCCTCCAACAGAGTAATAACTATATACAGGCGTCTGACTTCCAAGAGAGCAAAAGAAGATGCCCAAGTAGAACAAGACAGTGCCATTTTGACTCTGTTTTTTCATTTTTCATTTTTTTTTTTACTAGAGAAGTTATGGGTTTACAGAAAACCATGCATAAAATGCAAAGTTCCCGTATAAGTATCATCCTACCCTATTATTAATACCTTGCATTAGGGTGGTACATTTGTTGCAGTTAATGAAAGCACATTTTTATGATTAATATACTATTAACTATATTCCAAGGGATAGTGAGGCAAAGGAAAACCATGACTTGATTCTATTGGCTGCAGGAAGTCAGAATGCCAGACTAGCACAAGGGAAGTGGAAACGGAGCCACCTAAGGATGGCAGTGTCAGCACGTTTGTACAGAAGTGAAAGTTTTTGTCACTGTTTTCTCCAAGGTCTAGAATAGTTCTGGTGCATTGTCACTATCTATATTTGTTGAATGAATTAGTATTATATGCATTATTAACTATAATTTAAAATTATATTTTAGAATAGAAATCGTCCCTTTTATTATTATTATTTTACCACAGAACATCTGTTAATATTATAGACAGTCTTAGAATTCCTTTTTCACAGTTTGAAAAGTACTGTCTTATTATTCTTCTGAATATCAGATTGGCTTTTAAATACTGATTTACAGAGGGGCATTAAAAGCTGAGGTTTAGTAGCAAGAATCTAAGCAAATTCTCTGTGTTTTTGTTGTTGTTGTTGTTGTTGTTGTTGTTTGGCTTAAAAATTGATAAATATCAGATAGCTACAGGATTTATGGATTAAGATGTTAATTGACAAGCTGAAGGTGCTTGGTTGAGTTTTTTTTTGTTTGTTTTTGAGACAGATTCTTAGGGGAATCTGAAGGTTTTCTCAACTTCTCAGTCTCTTATTGCACAATAGAAAACAAGCTCACTTGTATCATAGTGCTTGCAATGTGATCTAATTCCCTCTTTGGATTTTTTTTCTTGATATGTTCTCTTATTTTTAATGAGGCTAAATGCATAAATGAGCCTTGCTGGTTCTTTTGTTGATGAAGTGATGGCTTATATTCTCTCTTATTTTTCCTCTTTCACCTTTCTTCCTTTCTCCACTCCCTTCCTTTTTCAAACCTCGTGCTTTTTTCTTCCTTCTTTTCTCTTCCTTCCTTCCTTCTTCTTTCCTTCCCTATCTTTAGATCTGTGTTTCACAACAAGGCTGGAGGGGTTATTGGTCCCCAACTTTGATGTGAAACACCATTAATTTGGTCTCAAATATATAAATGATGCAGGGTAAGAGAGATTGCTTCTAGCAAGGCATCCCTGAAATTCAGTTCTATGTACTTAAATTGTTTAATTTAACAGACGAAATTTTCTTTTTCTATAGTTTCTTTTGACTTCATTGCACTCTCATTTCCGTGATATTATTCATATTCTCTGATTATGAAATTTCTGACGAAGTAAGTTATCAAAATGAATGCATTGCTTTGTTAGTAGAAAACTTGCTCAGCATTAACATAAGCTATTTACTGAGGGTTTGGAATGAATTCAATGCTTCTATGTCTGTGCATGTGTTCCCATAATTATACACAGTGATCTTGAAGGACTTCAAATTTGGAGAGTCTATGCCTCCTAAGTATATTTGTGGTGTCAGCATCCCTCACTGAAGGTCTTTGGGGTGTTATTCAAAGTGGAATGCTTTAAATTTAGGGAAATATGCTCCTTACATATATTTGTGTATTAAGTATACTAAGATTGTGTATATCAAGAGTCTGGATCCTATGGCTATTTCACTGTTGAAACAAGTCATTGGAAAACAGTTTGGGAAAGAGTAGAGACTTAAGGGAAGAAAACCTGGTTAACACCATTGGTAAAATAGAAATGGCAAACAATCTAAAGTATCTTGATTTTTTTTCCAAATCATTCGAATATATCATGTTTAGCACACAGCTATAAATTTTCCATTCTTTTTTTTCTTTCAACCATTATTTTAAACTTTTCTCCAATCCTTCAGCTAAACCTGCTAGGGTTGCTTGTTAGTACTTTGGATAATAAAGACAGAGAAGGCAAGTCAGGCTCACCCTACATCAACCTCCCCACTGGCACTCAAGGAGCAGAATCAGTGGCAGAGATGGTGTACAGGAGGTCCAGGGTTAACAATGGTGAAGGTAATGGGACATAAAATGGAGAAGCAATATCTAAATGGAATATCCAAGAGAGATGTGATATGACGCCTTATTTTTAAAAACGTGTTACAGGAAAGTCATATTAGAAAAGCTGGAGGAGGAGCCAAGAAACTATCTGGCTTACAGAGCTATGAATAGCAATGTTACCTAGCCAGTTCCATCTTGTTTCCCGCCTCAAATCAACCCAGTTTGTCTTTCACGTCAGTCATTTTTGAGACTTGAAACAGGTGTAACATGACTGAAGACCCCAGCAACAGACTAATTGACCTTTCACTTTCTAACTCAAGGCTTTTCTGATAGGAACATGTAAGCCTGTTCATGCACGCACAGACCTGAAAGTGCAGGGAATTAACACACAATGGGATAAGACTTGGAGAATGAAGGATGGGAGTTAGGGAATAAATTTCACTTTTCTCCACTCATGGGGCAATTATGTGCCACATTACACACAGTTCCTCATGGGTCCTAATGGGATTGAACTACTGGGTGATCAGTTTAATAATTGGCCTTTGAATGGCTCTCCCTTCTTCCCAATACCTTATTCTTCTTTGGAATTACTTCTCAAAATAAATAACTTACACATGACAGCAATACAATCATGTGTGGAGCTGTTTATTTTTCTGTTTGTTTTTTGGGATTAGAGGGGGGAGGTGAAGGAGGGTTGAGACTCAGGCTAGTGGCACATGATTTTGAAGCAATTACTTTATGCTGGGTTTTATAAGCCATAAACTGCCACAAAATTGCTGCATTCCCAGTTCAACACATCCAGGAAAATAAGCCTATGATCTTTGTTTTTTACGGATCCTCATACAACAAAGTCAACTGATTGTAAAGAACTGGCTGGTAGGATTCTCACCTGCCCATGCAGGAGACCCAGGTTCGATTCCTGGTCCATGCACTTCCCTCACACCAAAAACAGACAAGCAAAAACTCAACAAATGGTGCTGCAATAATGGGATAAAACATGAAAAAATAATGAAATGTGGCCCCTGATCATACAGCATAGAAAAAGGATAAAAGAACAAAGAACTGATGAAGTGTGGAATTATGCTCATACAATGTATTAAATACATGGATAGGAGAAACAATAGTACAACAATATCCTAAAAATTTCCCAGGTGTGTATACCCATATTTATAAGTGTGCACATTTACCTCAAACCTTTCTTTTTTTGGTGTCTCTTTTTAGGTTTTTGCACAGTAATGAATAGGTTACTATTCATTTCAAACATGTAAGAAGGAAGTCATCGAGAGGCATTTTTATATTTTCCGATATAGGAAACAAAACAGAGGCGCCAAAATATTTTCTGGAATTCAACTATTCATTTTATGCATTTATTATGTTGTCAATATCATTTTCCAAAATGCAAATGATTTCAATTCATCCCTTAGTTACTTGGCAATTCCTAAGTATTGAATGCTAATGCCCAGTATTGAAATTATGAGCTAAGCTGACAGAGAGATTCATTTTCTCATTCTTTATTTAAATATATTCATATGGCAATAATTATCCCCCAAGTTATATTCCTCTAATTTGTACTGAAAGTTTGTTTCAATAGCAAGATACTTGCATTTAAGTCATTTATGTATACTATTCAAATAAAATCATTTTCAATTTAAGTGATTATATTTCTTTATACCACCACAACAAATCACACTTGGAAGAGAAATAACACACAAAATGTCAGGAGGGATTCAAACACAGTATAAAACATTGGAAGGGAGAAAATGCCACTGATCTATTCATTTATGTGAATTCACTAAGAAATCAAACTAAAGTTTAGTTAAGGAGAAATTCAAAGCCATTTGTGATTTCATTCCCAGTTTTCCACTTTTTAATTCATAAAAGACAATTGTTAAATAAATATATGTGAATTTGTATGGAAAATATTTTTTTGGAAATTGAAAATTGGTTTATATGATGGTCCAATTAAATCATTTAAAATGAACTCTCAATAAGCTTAAATTAAGTGTTTTGAATAAATTTAATCTAATAGCCTGCCAAAGAGATAGACAAAATCTCAAAGATTGAATATATGCATGATATTCTAACAAAGTGTATACAAGTATTTTAACAAAAGGTGAAAGTAAAATAATTGTGTTAATAATTATAGAAAATGGGTTAAATAATATCACTATTTTATGAAGCCACCCTGCATACATTCTGATTAATAGTTTCTTAAGTATTATAAAAATATGAAAAATAAGAAAAAGAATATTAAGATGATTTTTTTACAAATAATTTGTTACTCTTTCTGAATTCAGTATGAAATTGATTAGTGTTTACAAATGTTTCAATAATATATTGGACTTTTTTTTTACCATAATTGAACAATTTAACACAGGCATGCTAATTATTTTACTTTCTATGATTTTCAAAATGAAACTTAGACTACACTGTTTGTTAATTTCCCAATGGTAGCCATCGATAAAAATTATCATTATGTCTGTGGGAGGCTGATGCTACTTATTTTGGGAATTAGTTTAAAGTGATTAGGGAATGTTTAATATGAATTGATAGTGCCTTTTCTGCGACTCATTAGAGTGAAAAAGTGAGCTGAAGTTAAAATCGAGAGTAAATAATACAATAGAACAAAATATAGAAAGCTTACTAACAGCTAAAGTTTAGAATCTATTCAAAGAAATACATTACTTGAATCTGAAAGAGTAGCTTCTTATCTCAAATCTACATTTAATGTGCTTATGCCATAAAAAACATAGTATTCAAGCTTAAGTCACAAGTTGTATATAATTTTTTTCTTATGTAGAGTATTAAAAGGCTAAAACAACATGTATGATAGATATTCAGTGATTTCTCACTTAATCTTATTTCTTCACTCTAGAAATATGGGATAATACTTCTCGTTATTTCAATCCCTTTGTGGTTTCTTGTGGGCTCTGAGATCTTGCCAGAGTACTGTAGGTGGAAGGGATTTTCACACTCATAGACTTGGTCATGATACATTCTTTGCTATCTGTCATAGGCTTTCCTTGCTCATTTCCATCTAAAGGCAAGGGATCCAGTGGAGAATTCTGGTACTGCCCTTGGGGATGATGGAGCCACCAGAAGAAAGAAATTTTTTGGATGTTTTTTCGAGGACAGCAGTACAGGAGCGTCACCTACGTTGCAATAGACTATGCTGTGAGTGACAAATAAGCTTTTCTCATATTAATATAGTAAAATTTGGAGGCTGTTCTTAACAGCACCGAAATTAATCATCCTGAATAATAAATTATGCAGCCATCTATAAAAGTTTTCTGGCTTGAATAGTATGATTAATCATAATAGAGTTCGGTCTATTCTATTTTGGTTTATCAGCTGAAAGATAAACACTACCAATTTGCATGGATTTTATTTCTGAGATTTCACATGCTTAAGGAAGTCCTTAAAGGCAATAAAAATACAAATTTTAGAGTTTTAAAGCTGATTGCCAATTACAAATAATATAAAATAGGAGTAGAAAATATAGTCATTGTGCATTTAATATTTTGGCTTAAATTTTATTGCATTCTTGGCATGCTTTTGCCTTATAAAATGAAACTTAATAACACACGAATGTCACCATCATTAATGCAATTCAGAAACCCATACTGAGTGATTAAAGCAGCCCAAATTGCCCTTGATCATTTTTCTGACCACTTATCTGAAGTGTCTTTATACTGTCATTAGCTGAGCTTCTCCTTTATGGTTTCCTATGTCCTTGTCAAGTAATTGCTTCAGAACCAGATCAATGAGAATCTATAAAAAGAATTAAGATCAAACTCAGCCCAAATATCCTTTCCAATGCTGAACTGTCCTCTTTGACATTCGCAGAGAGCAATTTACATACATATATGAACACCAATCACCACCACCAATTCTTCTAATAGGCAAAAGAATTGCAAAGCTTCAGGATTCTTTACAGACTCCGAGCTAGCCTCTAGATAAATAAACCATGCTACTGCTGATGTGCGAAGCTTTACTAGCTCAAAGCATTCCCTCAGAATTATAAGTGTTTAGTGGTTAATATGCCTGAAGAAAATGTTCTGCATGATGGGAAAGAAATAATTAAACCTAGTAGCAGTTCCCTTTGCAAGCTGTCAGTGTGAAAGGCTAGATCTTGCAGACGAGTGAACAAATGCTGATCAAATATCTATTGAAATTTATTCAGAATTAGTACAAAATATATTCAACTCTATTTTTCAATAGTGTAATCATTGACTGAGAGTATAGTGTGAACAGGATATTGTAGAGGACTGCTGCCACTGTGCTAACAGCATTACCGGCCTACTATCAGACTAGAATAGCTGTCATACTATACAATAATACATATAATATATGAAATGGTATACTAGCATAGTATAATATGAGAGACTAAACTATAGACATTCTACTAGCAGGGTCTAGTGTGAGGTCTAGTACAGTTCACAAATAAGTTAAACAAAAGATACAATGTGAACATGTTATGAAATGTTTTCCAGTATGTATTATGGCTGGTCAATGAATGTCAATGAGTTATGAAAAATATTTTCCCACTTTCTTAATTTAGTTACTCCTGGATTTCTTCAGTTAAACAATTATAAGTGTATGTGTTTTTGAATGGATTAAAACAACCTTTGATTTTCATGTTTCACAGTTCACAGTTATTTTATTTACCTTTATACTTTCTTGTAAGCTCACTTCTTTGAAGTAAACTGTTACGCATTAGGTAAGCCTATAGAAGCCACTCAAGCTTTCTACACAGGAGGATAGAACTATAGTGACATATCTACATTCCATGCACAGTGGCTCAGTCAGAGCATGGAGCATTTCAGGAAGTTGCAAATTATATTGTGCCTATAAAATGTCAAATATGTGATGGACCAACAAATTGTCAAAATCGTTTTAAAAATGTGATTTTTCCATTGGATATGCATAGTTTTTAATAATGTTAAAAGTTGCCTAAAAGTGTTAAGAATCTATTTGAAACAAAACAATCCATTAACACCCCTCCCAGCATTTAGGACAACTGTTGCTGGTTTAAAAGTCAAGAGCCTCATAGCAGAACTAGGCGGCCCCTAGAAGTTCTGCCATTTTATGTCATCACTTGATGATGTTTAACTGAACTGTAACTGAATAACAGATTTCATTTTAGTTCACACATTTAAGAGTAAAACCAATGATGTTTTTTGGAACTTTCTATTTCTTTCTCTTTTAAAATATGACATAATCAAGTCTTCTTTCAGTAACATAATTTCTCCCTTTTATTTCTCTCATTACTTATAGAACGTAAAATTCACCTCAGCGAAATGTGTATTAATCTATTTTAAAAAGTATTTCAGTAAATTTATTAATTTAAAAAGACTATTAATCTATTTGCCTTATTTTTGTCTATTGTACATTTCTGAGAAAAATGCTATAAAGTTCATATCTGTTTTATTTGCACATTAGACTTACAATTTGTAACACAGACAGGATATTTAGAATTATAGGTTCTGGGTTAGATTGCTTAGTTGAAATTGGCTACATATCACGCTGGGTGTATTATCTTAGAAGATCTATTTAATCACATTATGCATCATTTTTTTCATTTGTTAAATGGAGAATATGATAATAAACGATTTTAGAACTGCGCTTTTTCATTGAAATTACATATATTAAGTGCAATACCTGGCAGGGATATGGTCAGTAGTTATTAATCAGTATTAAATGTATAGTAGCAATGATATTGGTGCTTCTTGGTGAAGAAATGAACTCTAATCCATAAAAATATCCCTGTTATTTTATACAGAAGTGATATTTTATGACAAAGCAAGAAATCATTTTTCTCACTTTAAAATATATATTAAAATGGAAAAAATAAAAAAATACAGTGTTACAAGAATGAATATCTAATTAGAGTAAATAAATGTAAAACCTTATAATATGAAATCAGGAATGTTTTATATCTGATGTTTATACTTTCTTCTACTCTCCGTCCCAAATCTGTTTGTTTGTTTTTTTATTTTTGGAAGTGGTAATGGGTTTAAAATACGTGTTTTATTATTTATCCATTATGCGGCTTGTAAATTTTTGGTGCATTTAGCTAATTCAGATCAAGTTTTTACATTTATAATTTATTTTGTGATAGTTTCCCATCAATTTTATACAATAAACTTAAAACAGCTTACATCATTCAACAGCTTATCTTTAGGCATCTTTGAACTGCTTTTCATGTTAGCAGATCTCATTTTCAGATTCGAGATCACTAATTATGCTTACAATTCTTCCACATTCCTGAGTTTTGTACTGATTGAGAAACTCAATGAAATGAGTAAAATATCATCTTTATTAATAAGAAAGAATTTTAAAAATGTGATTTAGAGATGCCCAATTTGGATTGTTAATATAAGCAAATTCCCAAATATCATCAACATTTTCCTCCTAATATTCCTGCCTATCCTGCCTATCCTTTAAGAGTTGAAAACAGCCCTCTAAGAGATCCCATCTGAATGCATCCTGATTGTAGGTAGAGGAAAGTTAGAAGCCAGAAGTAGCTGCACCACCCATGCCCCGGTTCCTGAGAGCTGCAAAAGGCTGAGAAAACCCAATGGCTTACTTTTGGGGAGTACATCTCAGGAAAGAGAGAGGGAGGAATTGCTATTTTCCCCACTACCTACCTAGCTGCCATATGGGGTCACCATCTAGTTAACAAGAGTACATATACTATAAGAAGCTTTACTATCATTTGCTTTAGAATGGGTTTGCACAATATGAGGTTCATAAAAAAATTAAAAATAAAAATGATTTGACAATTAACCAGATGCAAAAACACAGCAAAAATAAAGTAAATTTTAAAATTTAAACTACGGTAAAATTAAGAAATTATTTTAATTAGTACATACCTTTAAGAACATAAAAAACTACATCTACATTTCCTCAACTATAATCGATTTTCCATAGTTTAAAAGCAAATTGGACTATTTTGTTTAATTTATCAATATTTTTCATATACTGCTATATTGCATATTACTTCCAATTATATTTAGATTGGAAATCATTCTTCTAAACCCGACATTTGAAGGCCTGTAGGATTGAACTTTTCCTTTGCATTCATTGTTTCCTCCATTTTTTTTTTCGATATTCTTGTTACCTTCAATTACTCAAACTTGCTATGTGCCTTTAGGATTTTTCCTTATGTATGTTACTCTCTCTAGCTCGTGCTTTCTGTTCACTCATGTTTGCTTGGGTAGACTGTTTTGATTTTCAGGTCTCAAGTAAACTGTCCCTTTCCCTAAGAAGCCAACTCTCTCAGCCCAGTCTAATCCAGGTCCCCACTGATATAACCTCTTAACAATCAGTATTCTTTCTTTTTTTTTGCATGGGCAGACACCGGGAATCGAACCTGGGTCTCCTACATGGCAGGCGAGAACCCTGCCTGCTGAGCCTCCGCGGCCTGGCCCCAACCACTATTTTTTAAATGTTTGATTTCCCTAGTAACTATAAGTCCCTTGAGTATCTTGTTTACAATGAATTTCCCAGTACAAAATAGTAAATATTGAAAAAAAAGAAAAACGAGTCTTGTGTATTGTATAAATGAATGAGTGATGAATGGATGAACTTTTTAAATCCTATTCCCACTGCTAACAATTTAGCCAAGCCACCATTTTTTTTTTCCAAACTTGAACTACTGAAATAGTTTCCAAAAAATTACCTTTGCGTCTACTCTGGTCTTGTACAAATCCACTTATTTCCATTTTACTACAAGGAAGAATCATGTAGAATATAAATCTGATTATAATCAGATGTGTTTCTTATAGTCCTCCCATTTTATTCCATTATACTTTATATAAAGATAAAATACCCACCGTGATACAAGGTCCTAAATGAGAGAGGCCCCAGGTCAAGCCATATTTTTTCTATATGTATCCTCTTGTCACTAACTAGAGTCACACAGAATTTCTTTTGTTCTTGATCATGCCAAGCTTCCTTCTGCTTCAGGACGCTAGCACATGTTGCTTCCTATTTCCGAATCACAACTCTCTCAAACCTGTTTAACATTACTAAACACTGAAGTCACAACATGAGTTTTACTTCTTTTGTGACGGACTTATTTATACCTCCAGGGGGAAAAGGTGCATCATCCTGCAATACGGATATTGATAATTAAAAGTATAATGATTGGTTTGGTATATTTCTTCCTCTACAAACACTGAGTCCCTTAAAGATGAGGCACCACCTACCAAACATAGCACTGTGGCACTATGTGGCAGATGAATGCTTATTTTTTTATGAATCAATAAATTATTAACCAAAAATAATACCCATGCCTTTGGGTGAGACCTTTTGAAGTTCATTGATTGAGTAATTCACTCATTTATTCAGTAAACATTCATGAAATGTCTACTATGTACTAGGTACTATTCCAGGTACAGGTAATTCAACATGAAAAATTAGACAATAAGTCCGGCCCTTGGAGCACTTACATTCAGGCAGAGATAAATAGATGGTAAACAGAGTAAATGACAAAATGTACAGTGTATTGGAAAGTGATAGGTATTAAGGAGAAAAACACAATAAGAGGAGGTCTTAAGGGAGGTTCTCAATGGATTGGAAAGATTATAGGTATTCCTAGTAGACGAACATAACTGGGAACTGTTACAAGCATATGGTTTTATCGCTCACCCACGTAATTCTTCTTATTATTCAATAAGTACACGTTAAGGCTTTGCTCCAATAGAGACTGTATATTGTAATATCTTTATAATATTAATCAGGCTTCATGCTTTTCCTTTTATTTTAACTTTAAGGATTTTGCCATTAGAAATGAGACACCCGTGAAAGATAACTTCAGCCTTCATGCAACAAATATCTCACCATGTGAAAGTAACTTAAGATGACTTTCATTAAACTTCCATAATATTATTTTCTAATTTTTGCAGGATGCTACATATTTGATAGAGGTGTATGCAAAATAAGGGAATCCTCTCATTTTCCAAATTACCAAACTGTACCTGATAGAAGATTCGGTGTGTATAGGAGATAGAATTAAGTTAAGAATTAGAGAGTTTATGCTCACATTTTAGTGGCTTCACTTTTTGCAAAGTATCATCCTCTCTGAGCCTCAGTTCCTCTGTTGTATAATTTCACTAAAGATCCATGTCTCTACCTCACACTAGCACTTGTGAGAATTCAAAAAGTCCATATGCTTTAAATTAATTACTCAATTTTAAAGTCTTTAATAAATGTAAGTTGATATGTTCCTTTCTTATGAAACCATGTAAGGGCTTATAACAAAACTATATTTAAGGAAAATAGAATCTAGGAATTTTCTAGTTATTAGTCCATGTCAATAAATTTTAAAATATCAACTTTTTCTGCAGATTCGTCTGAGCCTATTTTGGTTGTTAGGATTATTAAATTAAATTCTATGTATTTGTTTCTAACCTGTTTAATCTAATCTTATTAAAACTTATTTTGTATTAGAAAATGTATTTCTTACTTTCAGTAAACTGAGCGACACCTGAAGAAAATAATGATCTCAAAGATTGCTAAATTTTGGAATAAGCTTTCAAAGATCTGCTTTCCCCACATTAAGAAAAAAAAAAGGTTTTGATTTTGGCTTACTTTTCTTAAAATGGGAACTATAACTCTGTTTAGGGATAAAATTAATGAACTCCCAGACACTTTCTTTCTTTAAATGGAGATTACCCAAAAACTTTAAACTTGGCGATATCTAATTTGATCTTCTTTCTCTTTTTTATGTGTGTGCTTTTAGGTAATAAATTAAAATAAACATAAAAATATACTTGAGACTTCTTTGTAATATCATTAATCTGATGTTAAAGTGTAAGAAGCAACCCAGGCACTTTTTGGCCCAGTAGAATCATAACCATTATAAAATCACATCTCAGTTATAACGTTCTCTGAACATGTAATTTTAGTAATTTTCTCAGACTGTTTAAAGGTATTTCGATGATATGTGGTATCACAGAGATAAATTTATGTTTTTCATTTTATCCTATCCGAGCTGTAGAATCTCTGATAATGAGAGGAATGATTGAGCTTGTGCCTTCACAGGCATTCTTCTCAGGTGACAATACAGGAAACGTTACAGCCTGGTGCATTTACCTAATTGCCTTAGGTGTCAATTATCCAACACTGTTAAAAACACAGTCATTATACTTTGACTTTTTTTTATCTACTTATTTCCTTCCTTTACTTTCCCTTTCTTGTTTGTAGCTACAACTGTAATGCACAGTCTGTGTTGAAATCATATTATAAATGATTCAAGATCAAAAAGAAATGAAAATACAAAAATGCAATTTGCGTGCAATCCGACAACATCTATCAATGTTATCAACTCTTAAGTTATTTGAGATTGCAGCTGAATTACTCATTGTTGGAATAATAGTTGCAAAGTGTACCAGGGCTAGAAATATGCATTTTGAGGTCGTGAATACGTTCCAGGTTTCTCTCAAATATTTTTCATCTCTGTGGGAATAACTGAGTAAAAATAAGGACAAATTCCATATTCAAATATAAATACATCATTGAGGGTTTCTGGATCATCATCCTTAGTCAAATGTTTCAACTGCAACAGAAAATGGAATAAGTCACTGTCCATGTCTATGTGAAGAAATAATAACTAAATTATTATCAGATCAGGATTGTGTATTCCGCTGACTTTGACATTGATTTTTCTTTGGATTTTAAGTTAATTTGCTAATTAATTAGCATATTATCCCATTATCAAAATTATTTGATATTAAGTTATCAGAACTAACAATGGCAAATGTGACTAATTCACTTCTTCTCACCTATATAAATTTAATTAAACCACAAAATACAACAGTCCTCATCTAATAAGTGAAGAGAAGGCATCCTAGTATTCTGAAAGTTAGTGCAATCATAAGATGTCACTGTTTTGATCTCTGTTCAGTAGTGGAACCAGACTTCTGTGCCTCATGGATAAATTTAATTAGAGCTTGATATGCTGTGATTAACTGATGTACAGTCTTAAGACTAGAAATGTAATATAGGCCTAAAATAATTTAATAAGCAAAGAAGATAATAGAAGTTTAGAAATTAAATAACAATATATTTTAAATCTTATTTCAACATCATGGGTCTTCTTTTATAAATCAAGGCTAGAGGCAGGTTGGAAGGTCATTTAATTGAGACATCAGGAATGCGCTAAGATATTTAATTTAAATGTTAAACAACTTGACACAATCACAAGTCCCACCTGAAATTATACTTTATTGTTTCTTGTGGATAACAACGGAATAATATCATGACATTTATCAGTTAATTCCCACCACATTAAGTGCTCTGAGGGATACCACACAACTTCTAAAAGAATGGAAGACAACACTCATGGAAACAAATTCTTAGCTATAAAAGAAACACATTCACAGATATTAGAAAAACAGATGTGGCCTGACGAGTCCCTCAGAACAGCTATGCTGAACAGTTTTTCTCCATACACCCACACTGAAGCACAACTTCCAAGTTGAAAAGACAGTTTAATAGGAAAATAAAATTTCATCCTCACCCAAAATTGTCTTTTGGGATGTATTTTAATTAATAATTCTATTGCATATTTGAACCCATTTTGCCCTTCTCTTCTCTTAACATAGAAAAAACCTATGATTTTTAAAGATTACCAAGTAAATGTCATAAAATGTAATTATGAAATTTACTAGTCCATACTCTTACCTTTTAGCTAAATCCCTGTCTCAATTAAAATAATATTATATAAATAAATATGAAGAACAACATGATATCAAACTCAAATTTGGAATCTCTATGTCCAATTTTCTTGATAGTGTATCTCTTATAGATGGTGAAGTAGGATAGTTAGTGACAAGATTAAAAGTAAAAGAAAAATCATATCTAAATGTCAGTAAAACTAAAGTAATAGGAGCACAAATAGGGTTTTGCCCTTTAACATCGCTCCTGTACATTTTAACTGAGGTTGTAATTGTTCCTGATCGCAGATTAAACAAAGGCAGATAAAATGATATTTTGGAGAGTTTTCAGCATCTTTTAGTGACGCTGCAACCACTGTAAGGACAGTTCCATGCTAGATTTTAAATTCAAGACGGAGTAAATTTGCAATGTAAAAACTCTCACAGTGAGTTGAGCATTCTGGATAACAGTGCTTTAAACAATGGATGTAGTCAAGACAAATTTAGATACACTGATTACTTTAGCTTTCAGGGTAGGAAATTTTATTTGAAAATGTTTTTTTTGTAATCATTGGAAAAAACTTTAAAGTGTAAATAAGCCTTGGGGAGTTATTTCAACTAATGACACAGTCTGAAAAGAACTGAAGCAGCAAAATTCTATGTCTGAAGTTTAGATTGATTGTCACTATAGTGTAGAGTTTTATAGCTTCTCTGGAACAAAGGAAATATCACCTTTTAATGGGAAGTCATAATTTAATTTTCTTAGCTGATGTAAACTCTTTCTTTAATGAATCCAGGCAAATTCTCACTGCATATTCCTCTTTAGATGTTATATGTGTCTATAACCTGAGCCAATAAAAATGGATTGTTGGAGTGAATGTAAATGAAATGGTATTAGTTTTCCTTTTATTGTATGTAAAGTATTTTAGATAAAATGAGAAAGGTTTATTAAAGAAAGCAATGGAGTAACTCTTATTCTGTGCCAGATCGTACATACGCAGTTTGGATTTGTCGATATGGATATAGGTAACACCTAATGACAAAAACTTTCTGAGAGTGCCCCATGAGGACAATGGATTTAGCCCTTGAGGCTCATGGAAAGTAGCAGTGCCCCCACCACCACTCCCTAGTCAGAGGAGAGAAAACATGGAGAGAGCCTAGGCATTCAAGTCTCATCTCCCTAGGTTAATTTCAAAGTATTCTGTTAGCTGCAGCAAACATTTGTACTAAAATATGTGCAAGTTGCAACAGCACAGTAACCATCAGAATACTCTACATTTAAAATTTTAATTTTACCATTAAACCATCTGATTATTTTAGTTCATTCATGTTTGTACAATGTTTGTATGTATATCAGGAAAAGCATGTAAAAGTGATGTATTTCAGGGGCCAAGATTGTGGCTTGGTAAGGTGTGCGCGTTTTAGTTCATCCTCCAGAACAACTACTAAGTGATGAGAAACAGTACAGAACAGCTCCCAAAGCCACGGCAGAGACCGGACACACAGTGTATCCCAGTCTGGACCAGCTGGACTGGCTGTGAGTCTCTGCAGTGGTGAGTTTCCTGAGCAGTGCACGCTTTCTCAAGCCACGGCGGCCGGCGGCAGGCGTCCCTCCCCCACAGGCGTCTTCCTGGACCCAGCTGCGAGCCTCGGAAAAGCGAGTTCCCCAAGCTGCGGCAGCTGGCGACCGGCGCCCCTCCCCCACAGGCGGCTTTCCGAAGGGAAAGGAAAGAGTCTCCAACAGTAGCAGGGACTGAGTCCAACCAAACACCGGTGGTGGCATAGATGGACAAATTCTGACTACTAGGGGTGGGCCCCCAGCTCAGGCGAAACTGATCCGGGCGGAGGTCGCCTGTTGGGTTGACTGAAAGAGAGGAAAGGGGATGAAACAGAGCCTTCTGCGGCTGTTTCTGCGGAGGCTTGGCTGCCTCTGGACTCAGTGCCGGGACTGTACAGGCTGCAACTCCCCCAAACGCAGAAACAGGCTGCTTTTGGAGCTGTCTGCCACCTGGGCCTTCCCCATGGGAGGGGTGAGGCGCAACTCAGGTGGA